>NC_138909.1:54749112-55475846 GCF_965231255.1 Vanellus vanellus | reverse complement strand
AATACCATGCATAAAATATAAATATCAACATTCAAAAACACAGTTCTGTTTAATGCTTCTGCTTAATTAAGCAGATGCATCTGTCATCCTCCATAAAATCAGTACTTCACAAACGTTACAATATAACAAATACCCAAACAGTTTCATTCAGCTGTTCCCCAATACTGCACAAAATTTCAAGTCCTCGAATTCTCTGGTTATAGCACAAAACACATGGGAAATAAGGAAAGAAGCTCTCTTTGTCACTGACAGTACCACTTTCGGTGTAATACAGTAGTAAACTGACATCTAAACAGGTTATAATATAAATTCATTTGGAACCAATTAGATTCGTAACAAATTGAATTGAGACTAGTGGCCGACATGCTTATTCTTCTTCAGAGACTTGATAACCTCTTCCGCTCAGCAAGGCTATTAAATCTCCTGATGTACGTCAGTATGACTACTGATGCAGTTCAGTGCAAGAACATTTTTATGACAGAGGATTATAATTTTCTTGAATATTTCTTTTATAAAGCCAGCCACTTTTATGTCACTAAAAACATAACTTGTGAGGATTTTAGCTGAAGCAATCTTACATGTGCCATATTAAAGGAAAATATTTTTTCCATTACAGCTTTTAAATGAAAACTAGCTTTTCATGCACAAACCTTAGGTGCATTGTAAAATATTTCTTCAGAGAAAAAAGCTGGGATAAAGAGATTTCAAACAGACACAGCCATCACACAAGTTTTTATCTGTATCAGTGATACCCCTTTTAATACAGGTTTTCAGTGCTTTAGCATTCCAAGAGGTTTCAAAAATCATTTGTATCAAACCTCAATGCCACATTTGGCCCCTTAATCTCAATTCTTGTCAATGGTCATTAGTTCTTCTAGAGTTCCTTTCAAACTGATTAGCTATAAGCAAAACTCCTAAGAAAGAGACTCCATTAATGCATTTTTTTGGCACAGAAAACTGAGCAGGGTAGGCTTTTGGCCCTTTCTTTCCATCTTGTTTTGGCACGTGCCCATAACAGAGACCTCGTACGTGACAGCTCACAGAGGTGCCACCCTCTGCAAAGTCTTTATATTTATTCATGAACAAAGAAAAATCTATCTCATAACTGAATCTGGAGCACAGGAGGGAGTCTCTGTGGTTATACCCTCCCTCTGACCCACTGACTCTGCAGGATGGGGAAAGTCACAGCTTTTCCACAAGCCAAATCCTCCTCCCCTGCTCCTCACAGCATCACTCCACCACCAGCTATGTTCCACCAGCCATAATTCGAGTCACAAACCCTCACATGCTCCCACACTCTTTGAACCATCTGGTACGATTTCACTCGACACCCAGCTGACCAGAGGAGAACACTGGGATTCCAGTTAAAGAATTGGCTTGGATATTAAAATAGTCCCAACTTAAAGCTAAGAAGAGTAGCTCTGAAAAAGAGACCCCTTAGCCATCCCCTGGGTGAGATGCTGTGCCTCTTGCCTGCTACTTACATGGACAGAGACACTGCCCAGCTGAGATGATCCTGCACACCTGCAGAGACAAGAAATCAGGGAAAGCAAAGCTGGAGGAAGTCTAGGGAGCATGTTTGAAGACAACTACGAGATCTTACTCTCCTAGGAGAGGAAATCAGTGTTATGTCACAGATCCACTCCTACCCAACACTTGTCATCCAAAATGAGTATCTCGAGGTAGGGTTATTTAAAACCTAGAAACCGTTTCCAACCATTACTGTCGTTCATCTTAGTGAAACAAAAGCACTGCAAACATAGCACTTATGATAATGAAGGGACTAACACAGAGTAACTCAGCTGCTTGTCTCGGTACTACCCTGCACACCAAGGCAATGCCCCATGCAGAACAATTATGAGCTTTAGGAGTAGTTTTTAAGTAGTGAATAAATAAGTGTTTATCTCCACTTACGGTATTCGGCAGCAAACCAATACCCGGACACACTGTGGGACTTAAGGTGGAAGATATCCACACCCTTTCTGAGGAGGGTACCTCAGGATGGCTTCTCTGACAACTCAGTAATTCCACTCATTAAGATCATTTGCAGTTACCTGACACCAAAAATACCTCAAATAGATATAAGGGGTTCCTCTACTTGCTCAGAAACAGGCTACTCTTCCCCCAGCCCAGTGTCTGTAACGACACCTGGAGCACTGTCATTTACGCTGTGCGATTTCACAGTCAATCTAACTCCATAATGCTTTATTGCCTACAGCCTATAAACATAAAGAGCAGCAATAGCAATTAATTAATGCGCTTTAAGCACGTTGCTAGCCCGCTATTGTATGCCATCAGCATTCCATTTGCACTGTACGAATATAAAATGCATCTCAATTTTCCTCGCTGGCAAACGAGCCTACTGAAAGTAGATTAATTTTTTGGCTGTGCGCTGGGCCTGAAAATCAGCTGTGTCCTGAAAGGCTCAGAGGATGCTACACTCGCTGTGCTGCTCTACACTACAGCAGGTTATAACAGTAAAATGCAATGGTCGTCTTGTCATTCTAACAGTGCTGTTTTGCTTTCAGCCTGCCAGACGATCAAGCGTGTTGCTTATCAACCTGCAACTCCATGTATGAAGACCATTTTTTTTCTCCCATTTGTTGTCTGAGGTAAGCAACCAGGCGTGAATCCAACACAGGAGAGAGAGGCAGAGACCCTGAAAACGAAAGAAGGAACAAAGACCCATTCATAATGTCGTTATGGAGAAAACGAGAAAAAGAACTTTGCTTGCTCAGAGCTAAATAAAAGTTCTCTTCCTCAGCACTGCTGAGTATTTTCCTCCACCTCTGAGATGGACGCTGGTGGGTAAGATCCCAAGAATGACACATAAATATGGTGTTGACATCATTCTCTTTTGGCAGCTAAACTGCATGTGTTCATACACCGTTGATGCAGTCTGTGAGCCCATTCTCCAAAAGCCCACAATTATATCTGGAACATTTCTCCTGGCCACTCCACCTGTGAGAAGCAATGGCAAACACCTGGCAAACTTCCATCGCTACAGCTTTGACTTAACTTCAAACTGATCTGCAATATATCTGAAGCAGCTGAAGCCCGTTTCCAGAAAACAACTGTCACTGCGATACTCTTTCTGATGCGTTCGCTGGTGTGGATGAGTCCAGGTAAGCTTTTCACAAAGGTTTTGGGGAAGTCTTCCCCAACTGGAGTTTCCTGACCATGCAAAGTCTGCATGGGAATGTCATCTCACTCACCCCCTTGGACAATTCACACCTGAAACTTCTGTCTGTAGGTGAGGCAGCAGCAAGATAGAAGGAACGTTGCGATGGTATATAATCCGATCACTCTTCCTAGGCAGGAGTGATTATATTGTAAGTCTTTCCAAGCAGGTGTCCATGAAATCAAGACTACTCAAGCCAGTCAGTCACTACCAGCATTTTAGCTATAATATCTGAAATACCAGCTGTAATCTCAAGGACTAGAATCTCCCTTCATTTTGTTACGGTCCAGATAAACAAAAATAAGAGTATGCAGCAGGAAGAAAGTCTGGGGCAGACCTGCCGGCCCCTTCCCCAGTTCCCGAGCCGGCACCTTGGGAAGGCAGGCAGTTCTGCCAGAGGAAAACCAGACCAACTTTCTGGAGTGGGTAAGATACAGAGAACCGTGGGCTATATCTTATCCGCCTTACAACACTTCACCATGCACGTGTAGCATGGATAAAGCTATAAAGGATATAGCATAAAGCACATCTACACAGGCTCTCAGCTAGACTGGTCGTGATACCCACAAATTAATTTGTGGAGTACACACTTCAGCGCAGCAGACCCCTTAGAGATTCAGAATGCTCTTATGAGACCGACAAAACACTAATGACTCGGGTGTACTAATTAAAATGAAGGAGAGTTTGGGGAGTTTCTTGGGCGCTATGGAACTTGACTCCTATGATTTATAGGAACTACGCATCTAGTAATTTTTGCATTAAAAAGTGCATTTCCATTTTTGATTTCCCTTCTGGAAAGCAGAATTACCCAGTAGCTTAAAGACAGTGTTACAGCCCTATAAACGCTCTCATATAGCATTAAGGGTGAGAGAGACACTCACAACACTATGTACGTGGTTGTTCCAAGCCACCGGAACAACCCCCAGGAAAACTGGAAAAGTTGTCTGCTTTATATTGATTTATTATCTTAAGGAATCAATCTGGTTATTTAAAATTTACGAGCGTACTTAAAGAGATTTAAGAAACAGAGTAATGTGCTTTAATCCATTTTCAACATAATAGCATCTTAAGTATTTACAATAAAATACTGCTGTTGTTTGCCAGACTAAATTAAAACAGTTTTCTTAAAAAAAAAAAAAAAAAACCAACAAAAACAAAACAAAACCAAAAACAGCACATAAAGCAACAACATTAAATATTTTCTCATTTTTCATAATGATGCTTTGGGTGCCAGTTACAGGTTTGCAAATTAAGTGCTTGCTCTGACTATGCACAGATATGGCAGATGGTCTGGTGTTAATGAGTCGCAGAAAGCGGGAGGTGGAATAACACCACTGTGGCAGTGATGAATTTTATGCAACAACTCTCTCCGGCTCTCCATGCAGGCTTCCCGTCACCTTCGTGCCTCGAAACGCCCAGTGACTACTCCACCATGCCGGCTGTATCCCTGCTGTATCCCCATGTGAAAGAACACGACACAGACAGAAAGTTCCCCTGCCTAACGGCATTCTTGCACTGACATTTTTTGTGTGGGGAAAAAACTCTACCCTAAGAAGGGAACTTGAGTAATTCAAAAGAATTACAGGCTCTTCATGGGGGTGACACTCTCTAATGTGGGCTGAAATTATGTATGCTCAAAACTGCCTTAGCCGAATAATAACTTTACTGCCTGCAAAGCTTATGTTTCCATCCAAAACTTTGTCTAACGAACATCAGGTATAATTTTCAAATGCATCCAATTTTGTTGAATTCTACTTTGATTTCAACCAGGGTGAGTTTTACTACTCTCCATTTATGCCTTTGTCTAAATCTACCTCAGCATTCCCAGCATGGTTAAGCAGCTCTCCCAGGCAGCTCTTCCCAGTGAGGAACCAGCCTTCCACGATGCAAACATCTTCTGCACGTGGCTGCATCTGTTGTTTGGATCGTCCCCCAGAAATTTCAGCAATTACCTCTTTGAAAATCCTGTCCATGTTTTTAATGAGCACTTAACTTTCTAGCCTAATTTATCAGTCTTTGGACTGGAAGGATATAAATAAGGAGAAAAGCAAGGCAATGAAAAGACTAAAGAAAACTGTATTTGTCTATTAGTAAGAAGGTAAAAAGCAGGGGCATTATGTAATATCCAGGGTATAAAGACTAGAGTAAGCATGTATAGATTTACTATGCCGTAAAAACCTAAAACCCAAGAAACTTTGTGTCTTTCCATGAGATAAATCAAGTTGGAAACCAGAAATAACAGAAGATTGGCTTCCTGTGGTGGACAGATGGATGGAGAGATAGACAGACAGATAAATAACCTTTATTGCAATGTTAGAAAGATATTCCTTTACCAGTACTCTAAACCTTGATTCCTCCCCTGTCCCTTTCCCACACTTTACTCATATGATGTAAATTCATGAAAGAAACTCTTAAAAACATTCAACACTCTGGATGAAATATACGCCATGAAATAAAGCTTTGGGTAAAGTGCTGATGTGATTGGTACACAACCAAGACGTGGGGCTGCAGAAAGTTCTTCATGAATCCAAAGAAAGGTTGCAACTAACAAGGATGTCAGCAAAGCAACAGAAAAACTAACAATTGCTCAGTGATGGTGAAAGTTCACTGATGAAAACTGTTTTCATGCTTAAATTACTGAGTTGCTTTTAGAAGGTTAGTGATTAATGATTTTTAAAGTTTAAGTTTAAAAATCTCAAACCCACAACATAGAACCAGTGGCCACTGCATTAAATCCCTTTTGCACAAGCAAAAGTGATTATAATTGTCATTATTATTACTATTATTTCAATTAAATGTAATATTAAGTTAAGGTGACACTGGTAAGTCAGCCCCAAGCCCACCACAGTGTCTAAGCCAGACTCAATACGACAGCAGTGCGTGGAGTTAATGTGATCCGGGACTGCAAAGTCCTAAAGTTTTCGGGAAGCGATGGGCACGTTGCTGAGAGCGGCTGACGAACACAAGCGTTCCCAGTGCCTAAGATACCACACATGCCCTCAACCAGTACTGCTTGGCCAAAAGTTGGGACTCAGAGATTTTACTAGCGAGCTTCCCGTAAATGACTCCCATTCCGAAACGTGAAACCCTGTAGCTATGTCCAAATGCGAGTCCCTCAGATTGCACAGCACAGCTTTTAACATATTTATATCCTAGCAGATTCATTTGATCTAACAAACAAATCAGCCCTATTATCGAGTAACTTGATTTTTTGAACCTTTCCACCAAAAATCCTGTGTTAGCCCTTTCCATTAACATGGCTTCACAATAAATGATACCGCTCTGGGTTGTGTTGTATGTTCTACTGAAAAAATTGTATAAAGTGATATATCCAGCCCCGGGCTTTTTCAGAGTTCCCAGGAAAATGGAGTTCCACAAGAATCAGAAACGCTGACCCACAGAACCACACACCCAACTCCAGCTGAAGACGTGATGTGTTTTAACAGCTTAATTAAACAAACAGATGAAAATTCATGGGGAAAAAAAAGTATACTTGAAACTGCTAGCTGTGCTGCCATGGAAGATTCCATGTGCGACATTCACAGCGAGCCAGCAATCCAGGGAATTTTGATTAGGTGTAAAACAAGACAGACACATACATAGCAAAGCTGCTATAGCACAATGGTCATGTTTTTACATCTGTGGCTCAGATTGCAAGCTTACCTCATTTCATCAAGCCCAAACCAGTAAAGGACAAAGATATGAGTTACGGTTCTTCTCACATACAAGTTCTCTTGTACAAAGAACAGCTTTTTGCAGGTCTGCATGAATCTTTCCCATTTAACTGGGATGGAGGCTGCAGGATTTTTGTATGCAAATAGATTTGCAAACATACTACGGATTGTCCATTATTTGGTCTGCTAGAGTGACTATATAAAATACTGTAAAGCATAGTTGATGATTTTATATAAAGCTATAGTAATCAAACTATCCAGACCACCTAGAAACACTGGGCTTTGAGTCACACTTCCAATATTTCCTAAATACTGTATTTGACATAGGTTACTGCTACTTTGGGAATGTCGGGATGCTATCACATCACAGAAGAAGAAATACTTGACAAACACCGCTAAAACAAGGTAATTTCTATCTTTATGAAAGATCAAAGAGGTTACCCAGGATAACATAATTGCAGCACCTACGTTTCTCCTGTCTACAATTCTACGTTCGTCTGCGCCTCTACTGGCTCACCAAATTATGCTGTTGCAATCGAGCTCCAAGTGAGTATTTGCCTAATACCATAACCTCTATGAGAAGCAGTCCTGACCTGACAGACATCCTCAGAATGAACTAGACAATACAATTTGTTTTAATTTGATAGTCTGAGTCATCAATATTTTATCACCTTCTGTCATTTTCCTTGGTCCTTTCATTATAGTGGTAAGAAATAATAAGAGAATTTGTAAATGTGGGAACCAAAGCCCTTGCAGCCTAACAAATAAAATGTTTGCCTTATTTCAAAGGCATCTACGTCTATTATAACTGTGTTTTCATTAAAGCTGATTAAAATGGGAGATATTTTAAAGTAAAGACTGAGTAAAAATTTGAAGTGAGACTAGATGGCATGTTCCCTACAGTCTTTTACTAGCAGATTAGATGTGCACCTTAACAAGAAATAACATATAAGACTAGATATGTGTCCAAACCTTATTTGTAATGCCTATTTACCTCCGTAAGTCCTATTAAACTTTGATACTGAGCAAAACTAGCAGATGATCACAGGACTGCTATAAATTTTTTTAATCTGGATGTACATCTCACCGTCTTGAATAAGAACAAGAATCAGTCAGCACTTGCTTATTTGATTTTTAAAACTTAGATTTCTTTAGACATATTACCCGGGGAATTCAGGAAGAATTGGGTGGGAATGAGTGGCTCTATACTGACCATCCTTGGGTTTGCACAGTTATATAATTTAATTTAAATACAAAAGGTGCCTACATACTTGCTGTTACCATTCTGAAATTCATAGTCCTCACAGGAATAATCAAACAGCAGAAAGGCAATGTAGAAAACTACCTTTCTACCTATAAAAGAAACCAAGCAATTCAATGTTTATGCCTCCCAAAACCTCATAATTTATCCAATGCTATCAAATAAAGGGTTTCACGTATCACACATATTCAAAAAGTGTGACTTCCAGTGTAGTATCACCCGTCACCGATCAACTCATTTAAACAGACCTCAAATACCTGTAGACACCCTCTCAAGAGATGGTCATTTGTGCTTCTTCACGGGCTCTTTGTCAGTTTGTGGTCTCCATCATCATACATATGTAAATACTGTGAGAAGGGACATAATTTTCAGCAGTTTTACAAGTATCTACGGTTTTCTGATGAAGGCTATGAGATGGTTTAATACGGAAGCAGTAAACCTAAGCTGGCAGGCAGCTCAGCAGGGCAATGCCGCCAGCCCACACGTGGGATTATCTGTCCTGGGACTGTCCTGCAGCTGCGCTGGGTGCTGGACACGCAGCCCCTTTCGAGGTGCTATCTTTGGCGGATGAGGTGAGAGGGGGCAAATTGCATCGCTGAGTACCATCCAAATAAATGCACCACAGGGAGGAGTCAACTGTAAGGTAAATATATTCCCAGGATCATCACCCTGCCCACGCGCAACAGTCCAGCAGTGTGACAAGAAAAGGGGTTCAGAAAAAGGGTCGTGGCATGAACCTCCCCTCCAAGGCTGAAAAGAGGTAAGTGGTCAACTGACCAGGAGAACTGAGTACCATTTTTTTTTTGCTAAATCCTAACACATTAACTATATTTTTTTCATCCCTTGATTTCAGCACATGATTAAATCCCCAAATCACATTCGCCTAACCTGATTTTTTCCCCTTTATGTTAGCTAGTGAAATGTATTTTCGGTGCTCTGTTCTGTTCCCAAGCTCTTCTCACATAACAACGTGGTAAATCCACACTAGAAAGCAACTTATGCTTCTTAAGTAACAAATAAAACCCAGAAACAAAACAAAAACAGACACCAGAAGGATGCCAGCGAATTGATGGAAACCCTTGAAAAGTGATAAAAGGGATGATGGCATTTAAAGAATGAGGCGGGGGGGGGAACAAACGACCATGTGTGCAAACTTAGCACTTAGCAAAATGATTAGTAAAGGGGAATATAAGTACTCCAAGAGCCCTGACACCAAGAAGCCGTTTAACCACGCGTCTCTGACACTATCTCCTGTGCCAGCTGAGTCTGATGCGTGGCTGACAGACACTACGCTGCTTCTTGCCTGTTAATGAAGTGGGGTTTTTTCTCATTTTATCACACATCTGCCTGAAGCGAACAACTCCTCCTTATCTCTTACAGACAGGTAGGGGTAACGCAGCTTCTACCGTACGTTCTTCATCTTCTGCTGCGTGAGGGTGGGGAAAAAAGCCTCCGCACTGCCTAAATTCGGGATCAGTGATAGTTTCAGAATCTGCTTGCTGTGTTTGGGGGTGACCTGGCAACTTCTAAGAGGAGATGCCCTATGAAATGAAGATGTGGATGTGTAATTGTGCCTGGTTCCTCCCCAAAGGACTTGTCATTGTTTTCTCATAGCAGTTCTGTATAAAAGGGGGCTTGGATTTCATCAAGATGATTATATGGAGCCCATATCAGTATGTTACTGAGCCTTCATGCAGGAGACAAGACTCCTGAATAACAAATTAGCTGCTCTCTTCCTGAGCTAGATCTGAAAAACTAGTTTGATAATAGAATTTGTCACAAGAACAGGTGGCTTTAGAAGCATTTGAAAGATTATGTATTTATGTGTATGTACAAGTATATACAGGTGTATGTATGGAGCAGACCACGTAGTTCCCCCCAAAAACCAGAAAAGCATAGAGGGTCCCACCGGGGTTCAAACATCACAGTCCAACACAAGAGAGTCAGAACAGATGTGGCCATGGCCCACCCCGTGGCACGCATTAGAAAGCTAGGAAAGGGATAATCTCTGAGTTTCTTTGTACACGTTAATTCTCTCCTAACCCCGCGCTGCGTTTCACTACCAGTTCTCTCAACCTGTTCTTCTTCAAGGTCCCACCTCTATAGTAAAGTCCACGGGTTTATATCCATTCAAACTATACTCCATTTGTAGGATTTAGGATGTTTACAGTCTTACTGTAAGCAGTCATAGAGTTTATAGTAAATCCTTTCAGGTGTGGACTCCATTGTAAAATATGTTTGTGCAGTTTCCAGGACCATGAAGTCACACGCCCAGTGCTAATGCCCTACTGATAGGAACAGCTATCACAAACACTTACCTTTGCAAACAAAGCACTTAATATGGAAATATTTGTTCTGAACTCTCAAAACTTCTCCTTTGCACGGGTTTCCACAGTTATGGCAGAGAATGGCAGTACTTGATGGCTTCTCCAGTTGGCTATGTACAGCCTGCGGTTGTGAAACTGCAAGGGAAAACAAAAGATAGAGCATTTTAAACGCCATCAGATGTGTCTTCTGTAAGATGTACAAACAATGACAACACCTGGGACAAAACAGGTCAAGCAGATAAAACAGTTTTAACTTCTGGTATTGGCCAGCACAGGAGAAAAGATCTCCTGAAGGAGCTGAGCCAAGCTTCTCATTTCATAACTTCCAAAGCTCACACCTGCAATCATTTCAAACATAAATGAGAATTGCTTATAGAGGAAAGAATCCCCACGATCAAGTCTTGAGAGCCTCTGCCTGAGTTTCAAAAAATGCTTTGTCACATTTTCTCTTCAAGAAGTCAAAGACAACGGATAAAAGCTATTGGTTTTATCCAAAATACATTAATGGGATTTAGTAACTATTACACTGTGAGCTACTGATCTTTAAAGTTCAAGGTAATTGCCTCATTAACTGATTTTAAGATAGAAATAAGTTTCTGTGGATGTTTTGAGTTTATACTTCCAAAACATTGACATCTCTGTGAATACCATGTACATCTCACCATTAAACAAAGGTTTCTGTCATTTTGTAAGAAAACTATGATTCCAAGAGATTAGGTTTATCTAGCTTAGTAAAATACTAAGTGAATTAAAAATTTGCTGCCATCTTGTGATGCAAATTAGAAACTACATTTATTGGGCTGTTGATAACAACAGTATAAATTGTCATCCCAATGTGTTATGTGGAACAGGTGAGGTATGACCTTATTCTTGCAATTCTGCTGCAGGACCTGCATAAATTTTTTATTGCAGTGTACTTAGGAGTCTAGAGAGCAAACATCAAGGCAGTTAATTATAAAGGGGCCGTAGTATAACTCAGTAGACTTGGCCTTTTTTCATATGTGAAGGAGAGCTAGTAACAGGAAAACATATCAAACATTTTAAGTAAATTACATATTTAATGACATTCTTCTGTAATGTGGCATGCTTATTCCAAGGCTGGATCGTTTATTTCAAAGCGATCGAATTTTTTTCAATTTTAGTTTCAAAATAAACTCACCAACCAACCAGTCAAGATAGAGCAATCTCTCATAGGCAAATACACTAAGTATGAATGGGAATCAGATTTGTTTCCCTTCAGGGCTTAGTCACAGGATAATGTCACTGCCGTGTAACCCTTCCTTTTCATGAACATTTAAAAAAAAAAAAAAGAGGGAAGTCATTTTTTGTATGAGACTTCTGTGAAACGATTAATAAATTTGTAAGAGGCTGGGTGAAACTCAGGCTGGTTAAGATCTTTAGCTTCTATTCCTACAGCAATATCAGAGTTGCTATTTCAGTACAAAAAGGGTTTATAAAGAAAAAAAAAGGAAAAAAAACCCATAAATTTGATTTTAATTAAAGAACAGCAACAACAAAACAACAGTAATTTCTGTACCTTCACCATAGGTAGGGATGATATAGAGGGGCAGTGATAGTCCTGTCATATGAACACATATGATAACAGATGACACTAAAATCAGTGAGTGTCATCCAGCTCTTGTTCTCTAATATCCGACCTTGCTGCTCTTCCTCCTCTATTCTCACCCTTATCTCCACCACCGGAACCTGGCGGTGATACCTAAAAGGCCTTTCCACATCCACTGACTTTAAGGAGTCAGTATTTCAATGAGATGCTGAGCCTCCCACACAGTCCTCATGGGGAGTTTCTGCAAGTTTTGCCCAAACCGGTACTTTCTACTCCTGTAAGTAAAGTGGGGTGTTTTGTTTTGTTTTGTTTTTTTTCCCAAGGAGCTACACGGGATTGAGCTGCCCATAGCGTTATTCACCATCCATTAGTATTCTGCCTTCTCTGCTAAAATTACGCATTCCGGGATTGTCAAAAAAATCCTGCTCAAGGCAATGTGAACCTTGGCGCTATTACTGAAGCCCTGGTTATAATTAAGTACATCTCTAATAAAAACAACACAGCACGACAGGCAATTAGAAGTTTATAGAAAGGCAGATGCTGAACTTCACACAGAGCAAGTAGCACCCACGGTTCAAGCTAACCTGAGGGTCTGACTTATCCCTCAAAAGAAAACAGACGAAACTCTGAACTTTGCAACACTTAACTTTTGACATGAGAATTCCTCTTTACTCTAACCTGCCCAAAACAAACTACCCACCCTGAAAAGGAATCAACCCTGTAAGAAACCAAATCGGACTCTTTTCCCAAGTTACTTAGTAGAGTAGCTGCTAAAAGTTTACAACTGTGGATATAAAGGTTTGCTCCCTCCAGAATTACTAACAAGAATCAAACCTGCGGCATTTAATTCATGGCAGACTCGACTTAAAAAAAGAGCTGACCGCACCCAGAACATTTTGGCCTAAAAAGTTACATTTGAAAATATTGCCACATTTCCAGAGAAAACTTCACTTTTCTGTCTATTTCCTTACACCTGGGAGTCCATTGATAAAGGGACTGCAAAGCAGCAGCAAATGGAAAAATTGTTGCAACTTTGTTTTTTGAAAATTGTTGCAAACCAGCAACTGCTGCAGAGAACAGAGTTTTGCTTTCCACGATGAAGGTGGTGCTCAGCGCCCAGAGGTACAGAGCAGGGCGACTTCACCCATTCAGGGCTCTGGATCAAGGTTCAGAATTCAAAAAACCCCAAGAGCTCCGCTATAAAATAGATCAAAGAGGAAAAGATGTAGTAGTTCTCTCTGAATTCTCCCATTAATCTTGAAGTAACACAAATCATACTTAAAGTATGCACGGTAGGCAGATGAATAATTATTTTGCTTTTCTCTCAGTTCAGAACTAAGCAACTCAGTATTTCAACAAAACCCCAGGGGGAATACAGTGCCTTTGGGCTCATTATAAAACTCTGCTTCTGAAGATAGTTTTAAATACTTATTCTTTCATCTAGCACAACAAAATGAAGTAATTAATGATCTATCAGTTTAAGTTTCAATATTTTAAAATACATTGCGCTTTATGTTGAAATTGCAAGTGCTGACACAATTTTGAGAAACTAACTACATTAGTCAAAATTTTAACTAATATTTCAAATCATATTTAAGGAAACATGTTTAGATGGTAATTTTCAACATTCTACTTTTATGCCTTTATGTATCAAAATCGGTCTTTGAAGCAGCAGAAGATACAATCAACATATTTAACGAGAGAAACAGTGAATTACTGATGAATGTAATGATCTGAAATTACTCATCAGATCATAACTAACTAAAGAGGTCATTAAAAATTAAACGCTCGCATTATACCCCGATTTGTAGAATTTAATGAAACGAGAAATTTCCTTCTTAACTTTAATTGACTTTTCCTGAACGGAAATACAAATGAATGCCTGATTCGCCAAATTTCCCTTTCTCCCAGACTGCATCCTGCTCTAGCAGATGCATCTCCATCAATCCTTAAACCCTAAAAAGACCTGACTGCACTTACTTTTTGACAAGGACAAAAACTGGCAAGAAATTAACTAGCAAACACTTTCCACAGCACTTCTTTGGTGTAGAAGACCTGTCTGCTGGGGACATCACTGCCAACAATCTTGCCAAACGGCCAGTGCTCACATTTTTCTGATGTCAAGACTCAGCCTCTCGCCAACAGGCTCCGCAGTACATAATTCTGCAGTTCTGGATAAAGCAGGGCTTATTGAATTAGCAACGGTTAGTTAAAAAAACATCAAATAAGATGCGCTCCTCAGATTTATTTCTATACTGCTTGCTCAAAACATACAGACTTCTGCAAGTATCATGGGGAAGAGGGGACAGTGGTGTCACTCATTATTAAAGCTGCATTACACACCTTATGGCAACTGTAAAGTGATTTTTTCAGCGTGCATGTAACTTTGCCAAACTTCAACTGTTTACATGGACATTATTCACATTTGGTGTTCTCGAGCTCGTTTCTTCAGGGAAAATTTCAGATGAAAAAAAGGATAGGATACAATATATTGGGTTTTTAACGTCAAAAAGGAAAGCATAGCACCTTGTTTTTGGAAGTACTTGGAGTAAAGACTGAAGCCTGACAGAGATGGACACTGCGACAGGTACACCAGTTTCACGAAAATCCACAATATGTGATCAAATAAAAATAAGCCCTTTGAATAAGCAGAGTTCCTTCAGCATTGCTAGACTAAGTAGGATTTAACAGCAGTGGGGACTGGGATGAGGTGCTGGGGATGAGGACGAGGTTTGGCTGAGACAGGAGTGTTTTGGAAGCTGCACAAGACAAGTTGATGGGGGTGGCAGAAGGGAGAAGATTCGTGAGTCCCTGGTCACTCTCCGCTCCGGAGCCTGGGATGGAAAACCTCACCTTCTCTCAGCTGTGAGCAAACTGCTGAGGGAAATCAAACCCTTGGCAAAAGATCCCGTCTAGGACCAGTCCATGCAGAGGATGACAAACCCCTTTGCTATCAGGCTCTCCAACAGCCAAATGAAAGAAATCTCCATAGTAGATTATAGACCTGATGAAGAAACACATGGCCAGAAACTGCAGAATTCGACACAGTCCTAATGCTTTTTCCAGTTTGGTGCATTTTGTTTTAACTTAGCATAAAACCCGTAGAAGCCATTACTGAGCTTAGAAATCAAGTACTGAAAAGTTAAGAAGTGTCATGCTTAAGAATATACATTCAGTCTTAGATCAAACCTCATATATGAAGTTTAAAAATAAAGACTTTCATCTGCTTTCTTCAATATACGGACACAAATAAGGCCTCATATCCCATTTACTCCACGTTATTTAAACCTGTTCTGAAAAAAACAGTTTATAAGATTTACTTCTCTTGGTGATTACAGAAGCCTGAAATGACAAAGGGCCAAATAACACAATTTAATATTAGAATCCTAGAATCCTAGAATGGTTTGGGTTGGAAGGGACCTCAAAGATCATAGAGTTCCAACCCCCCTGCCATGGGCAGGGACACCTCCCACTAGTTCAGGCTGCTCAAAGCCCCATCCAACCTGGCCTTGAACACCTCCAGGGATGGGGCATCCACAAGTTCTCTGGTTAACGTGTTCCAGTGTCTCACTACCCTCACAGCAAAGAATTTCTTCCTAAAATCTAATCTAAATCTACCCTCTTTCAGTTTGAAACTGTTACCCCTCGTCCTGTCACTCCACTCCCCGATCCCATCCCCATCTTTCCTGTAAGCCCTCTTCAGGCACTGGAAGGCTGCTATAAGGTCTGCCCAGAGAGGGAGGCCCTCCAGGCTAAACAACCCCAACTCTCTCAGCCTGTCTTCATTGGAGAGAATGAAGCCCAGCCCTCTGATCATCTCCATGGCTCTCCTTTGGACCCACTCCAGCAGATCCATGTCCTTCTTAAGCTGGGGACCCCAGAACTGACTTTCGGTCTGACGGGTGCTCTCTGTTCTGTGATATTTCATATGGACATTTCAAAGAATACTGTGAACTAAACTAAGGTGCAATATGAATGGATAGACAAATATTTTATTCCTAAAGAACAAGTTTTTGTAATCCCCAAAATACCTCTCAACAGGGAAAGTGCTAACTCCTCACCAAGGTTCCTGGATGGATAGTGCAGAACCAGAGCCCAAACACAACAGTAAAAGGAAAACCAAAGGGGTTGTGGAGGGTGTCCCCTCCCCTATTCTTCTTATGTTTTGTTTTTTTTTTTTTTCATCCTGTTCTCGAGGTTGGGTTAAAAAAGGGCAAGCCTTTCATTTCAGGCTCAGACAAATAAAAGGTCATTTGCCTTCAAGAGCAACCCTCCATCAGAAGGAAAGCTACATCAGTTTTCTTTAGCAACTCAGCACTACTGGCTGCTCTATAAATTTACCAGGTTACAACCCTTCTTCGTAACCCATTACATTCGCTTCATGAGATGGAAACATTTTGTTTGAGTAAAAAGACGTTATATCTAAAATTACCAATATCAGCTGTTTAGTTCATAAAAATGTTCCATTTTTTCAACAGACACAGGCCCCATTCCAACTCTGAACCAAAAATGCACAGCTCTGATAACAGATATTATTCTGCATGACGGAATCAGAAGAAAATTGTCTCTTTGTTGACACTGAAACCTTTCATCTAGAGCTAAAGGTGGTGACTGAAAATCAAAATAAACAAATATGAGACCAAATGCCATTTACTCACTAAGTATTTGAGAAATAGGACAGAAGTATTGATTGCTGAAATGCCGTATCAAGTGATTTGGGGAGGGTGTGGTTCACAGCAGCCCTGAGGGGAATTAAATTGCAATCTTCTCAGAACAGGATTAAAGGAGAAGCAGATGAGCGCAGCAGCACCCGACCGGAATTAGAGATTGGAGTTCAAGTTGGTTTTTTGCCAAACCCTCCTTGTGTTGCCTCAGTCAAAACACTCCAGGTTGGATTTAAAAACACCCAGATGAAAGCAAAGAAAACAAGCATTTAAGTGCCTCTAAATACTCCGTGAAGCATTATTCCGAGTTTTTAAGTGCCTAAAGCTGGCCCCTGCTCCCTCCCCACCTTGTGTCTGTGCCTAAAATACAGTGACTGGGAGTACTCGAGTGCTGGTGTGGGGGGAAGGATAATATAACACAGTAATACATAATATGGCAATACATGCGGTATTCAGAGAACTACATGGGTGTGAGCTATAAATTTACCCTAGATAAGGGCTTTGGTGGTTGTTTGTTGTTTTTTTTTTCCTAAGAACTGGTGATTCATTATGGAGCCGTGCAGGGACCTGAGGCGTCGGTGGTCCTTTCCACGGAAAGGATGAGAGAAAGGGCGATTGTGACACGGGGACTCCATGAGGTTTCCCCATCCATCCTTCCCACCACGCTCGGCAGCAGGGAAGAGCAATGCCCCAGCCCCGGTCCCGCTGGGCTGTGCGCCCCGGTGGTCCAGGCAGCGGGGCAGGAGGGAGCACACGTGCCCAAACAGGACAGGTGCCAAACCTGCAACTGCACGTGAAACATCTAGTGGCAACGTGGTTTACCATATTTCTCAATTAGCAGCTTGTGTTAAAAGCCATTCCCAGCGTGTTTGCATGCTTTATGGCGCCTTGTCAGTAGAAGGCGATACCTTTTCCTTCCCTACACCTCACAACAAAGCAGAAGGTCACACGGATAAAAGGGAAAGCTAAAGAAGTTTTGCCTTGAATGTCCATGTTACATAGTCCCTCAGCCCTCCAGCTGGCCATACAGAGGGCCAAACTGGCCCCACGCCAGCGCACACGAGCTCACTCGCTTCCCCAAAGGGGATTTTCTGCACCGAGGGGGTCCAGCCGCTCCCCAAGAAACACTCGCCGCTCTTCCCAAGACCTCTCCACTGTGGCTCCTATGGCAAAGCACTATTACTGCCTCTCTCTTTAGTTCCTATACCATAAGACAGGCAATTCAGCACATTCAGTTAATCTGTATGTCAATAGGTCTCTATTTAATAGATTTCATTCACCTAGCCCAAAAATATAAAATAACACAGCTCAAACCGACATTTCTTTTTGAACTCCATACCTGCGTCTACTACTTCTAAACAACAGCTTTTACTGTGCCTTTCCTTTGGCAATAAGGAAAGGATCGCACGCCTTTTCCAGCACTTCCTATGGATCATAATCAGACCAGAAACCTATAGCTGATGCAGCACAGCAGGCAGACAGCCCAACTGAAGCAACCTTTGCTTTTACTGGTAATTACAGAGTTCATGGGATCAGAGACGGAGAGGTGTTATCCAGCAGAATGTGAAGACAGCCACGCATAAGGGATGCGGCACAGCACAAGTACTCAACACACGAGAGCTCCAAATCTCACCATATGCTCAGTGCAAAATTCACGTCACATAAACAAGCCCAGCATGAGCTAACCTGCTGCCCTCATTATTGTAATAAAATAGTTACCAAACCCAAAGGCAGTTAGTAAAAATCTCTGCTGAATTTTAGGAGCCGTTACGGCAGCAATGTGAAGGCTATTTTTGTATGGGTTTAGCAAGATGACAATGAGAAAATACATAGGAACAGCACTCCAGTTTATCTGCATAAAGCAATAGGTTTGGTTTTTTTCCATCACAAGCTAATCTAAAGAGTAAAGTCAATTTAAATTAAATAAAATGAGGAAACTTTTCAAACTGAGCTGTCAGCTAAGTGTCAGTATCATTATAATTTCCAAATAATTATTCATATAATTAAAAGAATAGGAAACATGATTTAAAATAAATGTTTAACAATCTTCCTCCACACTGCTGTGTTTCCATGTAAACACAGAATAATTTTTCTCATGGCAGTATCAGTGATTTAGTTACCGCAGCTCGGGATAAAAACAAGTCATTTCAGGTCCAGGCTCTCCAAAATGTGGAGTCATCACGCTTTACCTGTATCTTCCGGCATTCCCGCATTAATTCCCTTTGAGAGAGGAAATGTCAGCACTGCCGTGTGTCCAGCCGGCGCGAGCAGCTCCTCCGGCGCGGCAGAGGAGCGGGAGCCGCGACAGCGTGCCGTCACGGAGTGCTCCGACACCAACGCGCCCGGGGGTCAGATGACTCCTGCGGCACCCACGCACAGGCAGGAGGCGAGCCAACACCTCGCCGACGTGTAAAAATAGCGTCCTGCAGAAGCCTAAATATTGTCACGTCCGCGGGGTGGGCCACTGCTGGCAGGGTGCCAGGGGGACCGGACGCACGACGTGCCAGCGACGGCTGGTTTTGCACGGGGTGATGCCACCTTCCATAGCCACTGCAGAGTGGCACCGGGCAACTCGGGAAAAAGGCTTAAAGAAGGAAAAGCTGCAAACTGCCTGGCCACAAAATTAAAAATTTTGGATGAGGTAGCTGGGAAACCCCTCTAGCCGTCCCTCGGATCCAGGTGGTGCCTATCCCCCTGGTGCAGGAGGGCACAGCACTGATTTTGGAAGGAGATGCTGTAAGCGCGTCTCTCTCCCGAAGGCGGTCAGTGAGATACCTGGCAGCCAAAAATCTCTCCCCTGATTGCTCATATGGAGTTGGACTGCCTGTCACTGGAACAACAGCGATGTGTCGAGCTATTTAAAGCAATACTTGCTTGCCCAGTTATCATGTGAACGCTCCACGAGGATTAAAATCTGTAGCTCTTACTTGCTTTGGACTAAATTTGTATGAAGGCAGTAACACGTGCATTGGAAAGGGGCCTGATGGCTCGGAGAACTGGCGAAACCTGGAGTAAAGTGCTGGGATAGGAACAGGATTGCACCCCCCTTTTTCACAATGAAGATTATTTTTTTCCCCTGCAGGCTTCACAGAAGCCAAAACACTCTCCCTCCCCCTCCATTGCTCACCGTCCTTTACCCAGTCATTGCCCACTTGGTTACAAATCAGCAAAGAAACAGCTTTTTCTCTCTTTTGACAAACAGAAACTAGTCAGGGGTGTAAATGTGCAAACAGGTCTCCACAGCTTCTGATGCTGCTGTGGGAGGGCTGTGAAAGCAACACAGCTTGTGTAGCACCATGCACAAAAAGCACAGTATTTTGCACTGAATCATATTAAAATCTATTGAACCGATCCAATCTGCACGTATGTTGAAGGCTGTCTCCACTGACCTCAACAGTTGGTGCTGAATGATTCTGCAGAAAGTTCAATACCCTCCAATCTCCATCAAAAACCAAACAATTGTTTTAGAACTTGAAATATTGCTTTTTTTCTTTGTTTGAAAAAGAAAAACAAGAGACTTATTTGTGTAGAAGAAAGTGCAAATTTTATGGCTTAATGAAACTCTTACGATTTTTTTTTAAGCTCTTAGCAGCTCACTATGGATGAATTCTTAAAAAACATTACATAAATGGGGGGTGGAGGATCTTTATTCTTTTTTGAAAACAAAAAACATCAATCTTTCAAAAGCATCTATATGCAATTGTTACCAAGTTTGAAAATATTTCATGATGAGAACCCAGAAACAGCTGATAGTTACAGAAACGCCCATCAACTAAAGCAGAAATCCAGAATTCCCCTAACTTTCAGAATGTTTCCCTTTGGTTTCTTATTTACAAAAAACATCTTTACATTTTGTAACAGATATGAAACAAACCATTGCTTTTTTTGTCCAGTATTGACTACTGGGGATGGAACGAGCATTTCTATAAGGACAGCTGAGGAGCTCTGACTGCAGAAACCCATATGGTGAGCACACCACTGTCCTGGGCCATGCCAGATGTGGTCCCTAAATTTAAATACCCCGTGGCTGACACGGCCTGAGACCCAGCCAGCAGATCTGAAGATCCCAGGTTCTGCATCCTGAATCAAACCCATGAATTATTCCATCTTTAAAAACCCTCATATATGCACTACCTTGCAGCAACTGACTTTTGGCATTAAAACCTTATGGCAATATTTGATTTTGTTCACTACTGCTGTGCCGACTGCGTGAGGCCAAATCCGTCCCTGCGCTCTTTTTGGATCACCATCAGCCGCCCCGGCTGAGCTCTCCAGATATTTGCAGGATTTGGCCTACTTAGTTTTTCCCAGTGGCTACTTCAGCTTGGCAGAAAGACAGAAGGCACTTTGCTAAACAGCAATGCTCTGAAGGAATGTAAATTAATGGGCAGGAAAAGTGAAAGCGCTTTCACTCTTACACAGCCTTTCCCTCTGCTCGACAGGCTTGCTCCTTTCCAGGGCTAAATGCTATATAACCCTCATTTCATAGAATCATCATAGAATGGTTTAGGTTGGAAAGGACCTTGAAGATCATCAAGTTCCAACCTCCCTGCCATAGACAGGCACACCTCCCACTAGACCAGGTTGCCCAAGGCCACGTCCAGCCTGGCCTTGAACACCTCCAGGGACGGGGCCTCAACAACCTCCCTGGGCAACCTGTTCCAGTGCCTCACCACCCTCAAAGTGAAAAACTTCTTCCTAATGTTCAATCTGAACCTGCCCTCTTCTAGTTTAAAGCCATTCCCCCTTGTCCTGTCGCTACAAGCCCTAGTAAAAATTCCTTCCCCAGCTCTCCTGTAGGCCCCCTTTAGGTACTGGAAGGCCGCAATAAGATCTCCCCGGAGCCTTCTCTTCTCCAGGCTGATGTTACACGCTCATAATGCAGTCGCACAGTGTACTAATTTGTATTTACAGTCCTAGGTGTAATCCTTGAGCCTCCCCTGCGGTCCCACCACTTGGCTACAGCACAGGAGATATGATGCTCCAAGAGCTCAGCGGGGTTTGATGGTGTCGCTGTGAAACTCCAGCACCAGCCATGGGCTTCGCGGGCACAAAGCACAGGACCATTGCCCCTCATTAGTGTGACAGGCTGACTCAGGGGAGCGTGACAAGGGACAGCAGTGACAGCGGCGCAGCCGAGACAGCTCAGACACCGCCCGCTGACACTCCTGCTGCAAATGATCCAGAAAGCAGTACAGCTTTAACCTGATTTCTCAAAGCAACGCAAGCCTGACACCTGTAACTCCCCTGTTTTAAAAGCATTAAAAGCTGCCCTTGCTACAGAGAAGGATAAGGCACTTGGCTCCTCTTACAACTTCAAGTGAAGTTCTGGTAGCCCCAGCCATGCCCTCACCCACCCTCTGTTTCAGGTTGCCTCTCACCAAGGTCACGTTACCCAGGTCAACGCCTTCAATGAGGTCTTTGCAAACAGCAGCCAGACAGCTTAGCAACGAATTTAGGCCATGCAGAAATGGATTAGTTGGCTGCAAACTCTTCATCTATAGCCTATGGTACTATTGGTTGTAAATGGCACTTTTAAAAGATTTCAGATCCATTCCTAATTAACTCTTTTTTTTTTTTCCTGTATTCGCTTCCCTCTTCCCAGTAAAAGCGAACATCAATAGTGACTGAAGGGAATCGTATACAGTCTCACCCTGCTCCTTTCTCCCATGCTCACAGCACCCCACTAGACCCATTTTGAGCTTTTTCCGAAGCCTGTCTTTGAAAATGTTTAGAAACAATTACTTATTTTATTAAATATGAAAAAATAAATATGTCCTTCTTCAATATAAAATATGAAGTACTTCCTAATTGAGATTTTTTTTAAAATCATAGAATGGTTTAGAACCCCCCTGCCATAGACAGGCACACCTCCCACTAGACCAGGTTGCCCAAGGTCATGTCCAGCCTGGTCTTGAACACCTCCAGGGATGGGGCCTCAACAACCTCTCTCGGCAACCTGTTCCAGTGCCTTACCACCCTCCAAGTGAAAAATTTCTTCCTAATGTTTAAACAGACCTAAAACACCACTGGAGATTCAGGGACTTTGCAATACATGTGACGTACCTGCTCACATACAGCAATGCTGCTCAGGGAACACGTGTTGGCTTAAGTTTTAGGTTGCCCTGCGTAGAGTCAGGAGTTGGACTCTGTGATCCTCATGGGTCCCTGCCAGTTCAGGATCTTCTATGATTCTATGAATCTATGTCCTTGGACTTTAAGTCCCTCACTAAGTTTTTAACCAACTGCATACATGATTGTTTAATAGCAAATGGAGACTACAGAGTCCACTGTCAATGCAGATTAAGAAATTGACTTTCCATAAACAATCTGTCATTAATGAATTTTACTTTGAAAATACAAGAAATTATTGTTTCACAGATTTTTCATGGTATGCTTTAAGGTATCTTTCCTTCTAAGTTTCAAAAACTGGCGGCAGGGCTGTTTCATCTTCTTTTTGACTTACAGTGGTTTCGATCCAGGGTAGTGTTTATTTGGGCTTTTTATTGAGGATAATATGATCCCAAACAAACAAACAAATGCAATAAATTAAGTATATCTCTGTATGTAATGATGCAGATTTTGGCAATGCTTGATCATTAGGAGAAAAATAAAATTAAAAAACAGATGTTTCCTTTTAACTATAGCCATTTATTAATTGAACTGATGCATTTCTTAGTGGTTGTGTTCAAAAGTTGGCACTACTGCTGAATGCTCCTTGCCCTCAAACACTTACGATCCCAATAAAGAGGATGAACACAAGACAGAAGTGAAAACAAACAGTAAAAGTGTAAAGGTTTAACAAGACAGAGTTGTATAAATGATTCTATGATTCTATGAAATGCTGCCTCTACAACTAAACCCATGTCTTCCAACCTTCTGCCCAGCCTCTCTTGAGTCAATCCCATCCCTGCTGGGAAGGGCCTTGCAGAGTCACCCAACCATGCCCGCAGTGACCAGTCGCACTCTACCAAAACCTGTCCTGCTCAGAAGCAGCCGGAATTTAAACTTCTGGCTCTCAAACACATCCATCCTCAAGTCCACGCATGAGAAAACATTTCTCATCGCCTGCCCAGCATTGAGCCGTATACATGGCCATCTTTAATTGAAACACACACGCAAGCGAGTCAGAGAAAAATAACAATTTGAGGGCTCTTGTAGTACAAGGCACTGAAGTATAAGACACGGACAAGGCTGCATATTTATGAAGCAGGAAAGCTTAAAATAGGAGATGAGGCTGAGAATCCGCTCTGAGCTCTGCACAACGGAGTGCCGGCAGCTGTGCTTGCTCCAGAGGTAACTGGGTCATGAGTCCTTCTCTGCTCCCTGCTATCTCTTGGGAATAAAGAGCTTCCTTCAGCCCTGAAATTCATGATGACAGCCCTCATCTGCTGGCCAGCAAGTTGGATGAATGAAACCCACTCCCAGATCCTTTCTCCCAGGGGGGACCTTTCTACAGCAGACCTAGATCCAGACCGAAGGGTGCGTTATCCCCTTTTACTCCCCCAAGTAGAATAAAAGCATCATCTAGTATTCTTCAGAAAATTCTACACATGAAATAGTGAGCAGAAATCAAACTAAAAGCCTAAAAGCCTGCAAAGCCTTTAGCAGAGATTGTATAATGGGAAAAAGGGGTATACAAAACCTGTAAATAGGGTGCAGGAAAATCCTTAGAGGACTGAAAAAAAACCCAACCAAAAACCTGTCTCATAATGAGGTGACAGAGTACTGGCACGTCCAGAAAGTGGTTTGCAAAGTGACACTGGTCAGAGGGTAAAGGGATACAGTCTGGTTAGCAGTGAAGTGACAACACGAGCCACAGCGATGGTACCACAGGTCACACACCTTCAGAAATGAACCTGCCGTACGGGGAATCCGCTGACTTTATGAAACCGACAGGGATGGCCGGTAACAAATGGAGTAGCCAGCAGGTAAGAAAAGGCTTTCTGAAGTAGAGGTTATAGGCCGACGTGTGCCGTTTAGTGCAGAACAACTGCCATGTGATAAGGGTAATGCAAGCAATTAACAAAAGGTATTAGTTTCTTAAAGGTCTGGCACTACGAGGGACTAATCAGAGGAAGGACTGGAGAGTGCGAGAGGGAAACTTAAACCCTCTGCTGAATACCTGGCGCTAAGCTGGGAAAGCGACCAGGATAATGGGATGTGTTGTATCAAGGGAAGGCATCCCGGATGCAATGGAAACGGTACTGTAACAAGAACTGCCGAGATAAAACCCAGCATGCGAGCCTGGCATTTTAGGGGAGGGAAATTGAAGAAGCAGAACGAGGCAATAAATGTCAGTTGGTGTGGCCAAAAATTGTGCGTAGTAGGTGTGGAAGTTAGAAAAGTTAATTTCTATCGTTTAATACGGGAGGAATTAAACTACAATATTAATTTGACATTTAGGGGATCACAAATGGTGCAAGAAAGATGACAGGGATTGCAAAGGCACCGAGGTAACTTTGGGGTATTTCTTCTGGGAGTAAATTAATGCATGGAGCAGGTTTTTTAAGATGGCTTTTTCTGTGTGGGCTGATGCCACATGCACACAAAGAGAGAAAGAGATCACTAAATGTTAATTTATTATTGTTTTACAAAATTACCATTTAAATTGTCTGGATTTTTAATCAATGGAAATTTTGAGTGCTTAAATGGAGAATAAACTGAAGTATCAGCAAAGCAATCGGATAAAGGATCTTCATATTGCTTCACTCTCTTCTGGGAAGTTCTACAGATGTTGCCATAATTCTGCAATCTGCAATCACGAGATACCTATTGTGCAAGATTATCAGATGATAATGTGGGTTGGGTGCTACTTGGAAAAAAGATTCAACCTGCTCTCTCGTGTCTTGTAATTAGAAACCAGAAATTTAACTTTGGAGACGTCTTATAAAGAAAAAGCAATGAATGTACACAAAACCCCTGAAAAAATGGAAGATTTTGAGAATTAAGAGGGCTGGGACTTGGTCTAAAGAAAGACTCGTGTGCTTGAAATGTCATACATGTTAAGTCCAAAGCTGCCAGGCCAAAAACCCGCTTCTTAGCAGCCTTCTCACGCCTGCTCCTCGGCACATACATGGAAAGGCAGAGCGAGCTGATTTTTCGCTTCCCATTTCCCAGCTGTCCCCAGAGAAAGGACTGAAGGCAAGAAAATGCCTTCAGCTTCCCCCCCCTTTTCCACATGTAATGGACGGTAAAGCAGCTATCTGCGCTTGTTTGGAGCTTAAATCCTTTGTGCGAAGGACCAAGTGCTTTTACTCAGTGTCACCCAGCAGATCTGAGGGTCTTCCATTTTGAAGAGGTACCTTCCTTGCTTTCCAAGAACACGTGACTACAGAGACCTTTTTGGGACCTCGACATATTTGTGGGAGGAAACACAGAGAGACGCTTTCCCTGCTGAGCCCAGGCTGCCTTGCTGCAGCTCAGCCCCTCTCCCACGTGTGGCACCACCAGGACAGGCAGAAATCACCCATTAGGGCAATCTGAAAAAAACCCGCAAGGTGAGTTTAACCCCAGCAGATCCAACGGGAACCACAGCTGCAAAGTTCACTTACTCAGGGGCTTGAGCAGCTGCGAGTCTGATCCCATCCCCTGCACAGACAGTGCTCTCCCGGTTTTCAAAGGTGGGGATAAAGATATAGAAATGAGGGTCAGGATCCAGACTGTGAATCCCAAGCGCAAAGTCCCAAACAAAAAACCTGCCCCAGAGGGCAGAGGAGATTTCTGACACGTCCTCATCCTCAGCTCTCCACATCCCGTGCGCCCAACTCCTGACTCCCAGCGCTTTTATCCTCGCATTTAGCCCACTGTGACTGTGCCAGAAAACATTTTTCTGCCTGCTTTCCAAATCCCATTCTCTATAAAGGGATGTAGCTGCAAAGCAGCAGGTCAGATCCAAAGCCTACTTAAACGCGTTCATTTTGGTTGATGGCCACTGAGGAATTCGTCAACAAGGTGGAGCGCTGTTTTGAAAGTAAAGATCAAAAAGAAGTCATCACCGGAAATGTGGTACTGTTGGACTTTACCCTGTTCCCAGTGAAGCCCATCCGTAAAACTATTATTGATCTGGGTGGAAGACTTCCGACAGCATTAATTTCTGATTTCAGTTCAGCCAAGTTTTGATCTTAGCAATTTACTCATCACTACCAGAAAGTTCAGCCCTTCCCCTCTTTGTCTCAGGGTACAATTTCTCATCAGTAACATCTGAAATGAAATAAATTATGTCTCTGAGCTCACTTTAATACCAAGAAACAAAGCAGATTTTTTTTTTTCTTGGAGTACATCTAAATTAAATTATATTCTTTATTGCTCAGTTCCAGCATAAGTAGCTCCAAAATTTTAAGGATCAATTAAAAAAAAACCCCAAACAGTGGAGACTATGTCTGTTACTGCTCTGTAGCTCCCTGATATTCACTACTAGCACCTCCACCAGATACTCGAGCCATATTCCTCTCAGTCCCTTCATCTTTACGGCACTAAGCTATAGAGAGCCACAATCCCAGATCAGAAACCGGCATTTCGGTGCAATTTCTCACCCTCCCAGGTCCGTAGCACCGACCGGGCTGCACCCCTGCTCGCCATCACTCTTCACACTGGTATCTGCTCCATCTGTGTTATCGGATGGAGGAGGGGAACAAGCACATTCCCTGGCTCGGAAATGAGCAAATGTTTGGAACTGGGAAAAAAAAAAAACCAGTTTAGATGGAATTTCCATGGCTCATTTCTCTTTCCATTCCCTGGTACAAACAGAATAATAATAACAATGCCTGCTTGTTATAGCAACACCAAAAAAGCAAAAGCGGGATAAAATAATGCAGAAAACAATAGTTCATTTTGCTAGCCAAGCCACAATGAATCACCTCCAATCATTA
Source organism: Vanellus vanellus (assembly GCF_965231255.1). Taxonomy (NCBI): domain Eukaryota; kingdom Metazoa; phylum Chordata; class Aves; order Charadriiformes; family Charadriidae; genus Vanellus; species Vanellus vanellus. The sequence goes on along the minus strand of NC_138909.1, from coordinate 55,448,301 downwards.
ATTAAATTATAATTTACTAACTTTCCACTAACACTTAATGAAACAGTGCTTCTAAAAGGATTAGAAACAACAATTTAAGGACCTTTCCAAAGGTTATTTCTTTTTTATGTTGCATTCTATGGCATACAAAAATGTCTTAGATATCTATTCCAAAACATAGAACCGAACTCCTGTTTTTATTTGTTCTGCTTAATTTGGCATTAAGAAGGGATTAGCCGCTGTTTTATTGCAATCATACAGTTACTTCAAATACATATATAGGTAATGACATTATATAAGTGCTGGTGCTAAAGTCACAGTACTTTAAATAGATGCAAATTAGTTAACTTAGGTGAAGTCGTCACAGCATGAGAATTTCTTCTTAGATACAAATCTAATTGTGCTTCACCCCCATCAGACACATCAGCTCACTGCCTCCCTTCTCACATGCAGGCTACACAATTTCTGCAATCAATTAACGTTCAACACCACGTTCACAGGAGAAACGTGTTATATTCGCACAAACACAACCCTGGAGCCCAGGGCCACTGTGCTACTTCTTGCACAGTTCTGCAGCGAACATTTCTACTCTCGACGGAAACATTTTTGAATCATCTACACAACACACTTTTTAACTAAGTTTTGGGTTGCTTAATTTGCAACCTCTCACCTTATTCAGACAGTGAATGAGTTTTATGTCAAACTGAATATTGTGGTCTGAAGCTTTATATTCACCTTTTGCAGACACAAGGGGAAGAAGCAACATCATCTGATAAAGCTGGGTCTTACTTATAAAAGAAAGATATCGCACACCATTTTTCCCAGGTAATGTAGAGAAATGCAATCCAGTGAAGGACGGGTGAAAACACAATGCCAAATCCCACACTAGCCTCACTCCCCCCATCTCAACGGGGTTGAAACACAGACGAATTATGTTCATTGTGCTGAGGGAACAATAGTGGGATATGTGCGCTGTGGGGGCAGGAGATGCTGAAGCCTGCTGGTCCCCATCCAGCCTCTGCACCCGGGTTGCTTTTGCACGGAGACCTCCGTTTAGAGGAGGTGAGGGAAACTGGTGGCCAAGGTCTGGTCCCAGTGCTATGTCAGGATAAGGCTACAGCGTGCACAAACGGGAGCTGCCACAGCCTTCACACTGCTTGTACTTACTTAGTCCAACTCACTGGAAAAGAAGGAAGAAGAGCAGGCTCAGGGGGGACCTCATCTCAGTACTGCAGTATTTAAAGAGTGGCTAGAGAGAGGATGGAGGCTCGCTCTTTGCAAGGATCCACATGGAGAAGACAAGGGACAACGGGTCCAAGTTGCACTGGGACAGATTTCATCTTGACACGAGAAAGAAATTTCTCACAGTGAGAGCAATCATGCCCTGGAACAACCTCCCCGGCATGTGGTGGAGATTTTCAAGATGCGATTGGAAAGGTTGCTAGATAATGTCATCTAGGCTCCCTTTCCCACAAAGGGTTGGACAAGGTGATCTTTCGAGGTCCTTTCCAACCCAAGTTGTTCTATGATTCTGTGAAGAAATGCAGCCCTGCATGATGAAAAGTGTGATTCAGAAATTCGTTTCTGTTTACCAAGGGGGAAAACTGTAAAATATGGTTGGAGAAAAGCACCAAAGAATGCTTTTCAGGTCAAAACAAAAGAAAGCAAAAGAAACTGTTCTGAGGTACTTTCTTAATCTCAATTGGCTTTTAGTTTCACTGGGACTGAACCTGCTAAGTCCTCACATTCCATGCAAAAAAAAAAACAATTAATCTAAAATTGTAGCCAAGGCTACACCAGCTACTTTTGCAAAAGCATTAGAAAAACGTTTATTTTCTTCAAGAGAAGCCTTTATCTCTGTCCCTAACACAGAAAAGCGTAGTGAGTCACTGCGACGCTGTGAGCCACCGCGCACCCCACTGGGCAGATACGGGTCACTCCTCCTCCACCCAAAGGGAAGGAAACGGGGAGTTTTATCTGGCTGCAAGCTGCTCCAATTGCCAATAATCCTACCCATTCAAGTCTTTAATAACAACCTAAGACAACAATTACGTAGGATGCTATGCCTTGACCTATATCCCGCTGAAGCGAGAGCCGGTCTGTTGAGCCATCATTGACACAGCTGTCCTGGCTCACGGGCTCCGCTTGTGACACTGCCTACATGTTTTACCGCATCCCCTCCTTGCTGTACGCATGGCTCTGAGGCTGTATCCACAGGTGTTCCCCCTTAACCACTCCAAGCTCCCTTCCGTTTTCCCACAAGGGATGACCGCTTAGATATGGTTTCGAAAGGTCTACGCTTTGATGACTGCTGTTTGGCCAGTTGGCATTACGTAGAAGCAGGACAAATTATGCACAGCCAAATCTGGGGGACCATGGGATGCACAGATGCCGCCCACACACAGCCAGCAAGGAGGCCGGGTGCCAGTCCAGACACACCTCCCCCAGCAAACCCACAAACAGTTTAAGAAGAAGACAGGACAGAGCGTGGCCATCAGGTGCTGAGCTTGGCCAGAGGACACTGCCTGGCAGACGACTCCCTTGCAGCCAGCCCTGTTTATCCCTCATTTCCCTCCGTTTTCCTACAAATGCTCCTCCCTGACCTACCTTGATACCCCTTTTCCCCACCTTCAACCCCTTCCATGGACATCTCCCTTCTCCTGGGCGCACAGCTTCTTCACACTTTCCTTCCACCAGCGCTGGGGCTCCCCGTGGAGCGGGAGGAGGCAAGTCTGCCTTACTGTTTTGCAGGGCTGCAAAACATGGGAGCTCTTTTTACTCCTCCCCACTCAGAGGAGCATCAGGGCACACTGGGCATCGGGCTCTGCTCTACTCTAAAGTATCACACAAAAATATCAGTTTTAATAAGAAGCCCAACTTTAGTTTAATGGGACACACAGAAAGAGCGAGGGATCCATGCTACCACAGCACATTTCCAGTGTTTACTTCTAAACCAGAAGATAAGCGAAGATAATTCTCCTCCCAGTCCAAATACTCATACAGTAAAGGATGACTCAGATGGTAAATACCCTTTCTATGGCATCCCGTTTCTCTCCATCATTTAGAGTGACAGCCCTGCTCTCACTGAATTAAAAAAGGACAATTCTGCTTTGTTATGAATGAAATCAACATTCGCTCTAGTGTGACTTGTTTTTCTGCACTGCTAAGCGCTATTAGTATCTGTACTTCAAAACCTTTTGTTTTTAATAGTGTTTCTGTAGGAACAGGCCTGAATTTCAAAAAGTTGTTTTGTTTTTCTGGGTACTCTCTTAAAACATGGATGTGAACGTAGCACTAAGCGAGCTACATAAGCAAAATATAGTCTAATAAAGTTAATCTGATCGAGCCGGAAGAAGTGAGTATCAATTTCATATTCAAAGCATGATATCCAACTCTGTGAAAAGACTGATGAGGTCCTCAGGTTATGAAAAATGATAGGATGCGATTGAATTATCTCAGCAAGACAGTTTCTTAGATAAAAGCTAGAAAAAGGACACAGTAAGGGCTAACATTTTAAATAAGCAGAGAACTAGGAGCAATTCCTTAATGCAATCCAATGCTTACATTTGTAATAATTTCAGCTACAACTCTCACTGAGGCTGTGCAAAATGAGGTACCTTCTGGAAGTGCTTCTCTCTGCTGATTAACCAACTCGCTCGCACAAGCCAGTGAGCTGTTAGGTGCCAAAAGCATAAATCTCTAAATTAGCCACCGTGACTTGCAGAAACCCTTAATTCGACTGAGTTTTCAGACTCGGTCATTCTAACATTCTTCATACTGTCCATCACAAGTCAGTCCCATCTCTTTAAGCTACTCCACTAGTAATTCCTGTTATCACTAAGCATTAGAAATTCCAGCGCTATCTTAATTGTAGTCCCTCTTCTAATACTGAGCTGAAATAGAGTTGAAAAGTCTGGTCTGAATTTCAGTCTGGAAGATGGGAATGACAGGCACTTATGCCCCAAGCCACGCAGCTTGATGACCCCCATCATCTCACAGTTTCACCATCTGACACCACGCTGACAGCCCAAGGCAGACAGGTTTTAACAGCATGCTTTGTATCACTGATTTCATAATGACAATGCTTTTAGGCAGTTTATATTTCCAAAGCACTGTCTATGAGGAAGACTAACATGGCATCTTTTCCAATGGCAACTGTAACCAGCAAAGGAACAAGGTTTTGATTCATCACTCCATGAAAACATGAGCTTTATGCAAAGAGAGATTGGGTACTCCAGTCTTCCCTTATTTACTAGGATGGGAGTCATCTCACCTAACTCCAGGCATCCAAAAATTAGGATGGGGGGCACGGTGCACCCCACCACCCTCCTCCCCTCCCCTTGCGGAAGCCCCTGCTGCCACCTGGGGAAGGCAGGAGCAGCGGGGTGCCCTTTCATATGGCCTTGTTCCCTGGCCCAAATTTCCCAGCTGACCTCCAGAGCAGGTGAAGGCATCCAGAGATCAATCCCCCTGGGCATTGATGCCCAGACTAGGCAGGGATAGGGACAACAGCATGAGAAGGACGCTTTGCTTTTTGAGCACGCAGTAGTTACGGGTCCTCCATCTGCCCCGCACAGCCGGCGCAGCGTCCCCAGCAGGCACAGGGCTCCCCGGCAGCACTGCAGCGGTCGCTGCTCGAAATCCTGCCCAGCCTCAGGAGACTCCCCCATGCCAGGGGCAAAAGTTAAAGTAGGTTCCCACTATCATAAAAGAGGCAGAAACTTCCCACCATGAAGTCCACCACCGTAGGGTGGCACAGGACGTCCTCTGGAAGTGCCGCCTTTCCACTCAAGGTTGGACTAGCTCTGGCTGGACACCTAATGTTGAGCTATCTAAAGTCAGATGAGATACATCCAAATCTGAGCACATAACTGCTCACTTTTTTTTCTGTTCTTGTTTAAATTTTTTGTTGGGATTGTGAGCTTTTTATTTCCTATGCAAACCACATCTGAACCTCCTAGATCTCACTGTCACTCAGCTGCCAGCTCTCCTGATCGTCCTCATCAACACTGCTTGTGATTCCAGCATGGGAGCCCTGTAAACGTGTGAAAATCTTATCCTTCATTAGGAAAAGAAAAATATAGCTTTCTAACCCCCCAAAATTATTTGAGAATTGTGTATAATCATTTTAAATAAATATAATGTTTTTTGGAAGTTAGATCTTCTAAAAATTTGGTGGGGCTAATTAATACTGCAGTATCAAATTTTCAATCCATTACTTCAGCAATGCACTGTACCATTTTCTTCTTTTTTGTGCTATTGTCCCCTTTCAATTAGCCCTAAATAATTATGAACTTTATGACTGTGAATTATCCCAATTAATGACTATGTAGTCTTTTTCTAGCCTCTTCGATTTTTCTTCTGCAGACGTGAATCCATTAAGTCTGACATTTTCAGATGCTCATACTAGTAGAATGTATACCAATATGAACATCAATAAAGCATGAAAAATATTAGTGCAGTATTTCAGCTGCATTGAAGTCAACTGAAATATTCCTATGTATAAAGTCAAAGACCTTCGTAGATATTTATCTATGATGGGTTTGGTGGGTCACACCGCTAGCTCTTTGGAGGAAGGATCATAATTACTTTGTATGTCTATGCAATGGGGTTTTGTCTGTTGAAATGCTACTGCCAATAGCAATACAAGTTTAATCAGAAGAAAGTCAGTAATCCCAAACAAAATCATTTGCCCAGACCATTGTATGTGAAACTACACGCAAATACATTTTACTCAAAGCAAAAGGTATTTATAAGGGTTTAAGCATCGCTCTCGGGCAGGAATTAACAGTATGTGGCAGTGTATAACAAAAATGAGACATCTTTAATCTCTAAGCCTTACAAGCTACAAATTAGGCAACGGAAGAAGAAAGTCTCTTTCTGAATAAGTATTCCCACAACATTACAAACTCTTATTTCCAGATGCTGATTATGCAAGTTCAGGATATATCCAATTATTAAATACATGTGCAAACTGTGTTTTTAATATAGACTCACATCAAAACTTTATAGATTAAGGGAGAAAGAAAGGAAGAAAGAAAGAAAGAAAGGAAGAAAGAAAGAAAGAAAGGAAGAAAGAAAGAAAGAAAGGAAGAAAGAAAACCTCTGCATACAAACACCTGGGAACCGCTGGCAAACACAGGTACCACCCTGAGGACAGAGAACCACCACCAGGGGAAAGGAAAAACCCACCAGCTACTAAATCCAAAGGGAAGAGAAGAGCAACAGGTTCCCTGGAGTGGAAAAACAGCTGAGACGGGTGTTTCTGAATCAGGGGATTGCCTCCTATTCTTTGGCCCTTCTATGTGCAACAAAAATTGCCTTTCTTCGTGTTCTTTTCTTATGAAAATGTAATTTTGCAAGGAATACCTGCATTTGTTGTCAATTCTTCCTCCTAACCAAAACAATAAAAAGTGCCCAGAATGATAGCTAACTGTTTGCAAAAAAAAGGAAGCAATGCTGTGTCATTCTATGACTACCCTGTATTATCTAAAAATTGAATATTTTTTGGATAAAATATTCTTTGGTGAAGATGGGGTGATGGAGGTTTTCTATGCACATAGTAATAATATTATCTTATCAATAAATACACCACTAATACAGCACCATTCAGTATGGCACCTGCGAAAGCAGCAAAATCCCTCTACCTCTAGTTCAAGAATATTTTCTGCTGTGCTTTACAATGTGCTTCTTTTAAGCCTCCATATAACCTTCTTTTCAATTGCAGGTCAAATCTGTCACCTAATTCACGCCATCAGTCTAATTACTGACAGACTGCTAGCACCCTTATACCTATATAGATGTAATCGACACTTACTTACACATTGATTAGGCCAATTGCAGTTGTGAGTTCCACTTAGCAGCAGGGGGGGTAAAGGAAAATTGCTGGAAATCATCTCTTTGCCCTCCAGATCAGCAGCCCGTGTGCCCGATGCTACAGCACTACAACAGCAGTCCCCCAGGGATCCTCCAGCAGAGTGACAGACTTCCCATTTTCCATATTTGGAAATAATAATCATCAATTAATTAATTTAATTATTAATAATTATCAGAAACCGGGAAAAGAAGGAAAATAAACTAATTATAATTAATCTGAACGCTACTGAGCCAGTTTTTCATTCATTCTGTATCTTCGCTTTTCAACCAGTGAGATTACATCTGTACAAAGTTAGCATTACAACAATCACTTTAAGGTATATTCTAGTCACACAGTAAGATTTAATTATTTTACTTAAAGCAGCGATCCAACTCCTTTCAAACACATTCAGGCCTACTCAAAGGCTTTAATGCTTATATGCTAATCCTAAACTCTGCCATGTATCAATCCATTTATTAGTTGTATGATGAGGTATGGACGTAATTAGAAAATGTAATAAAATAAATTTTGCTTTTTAAAACCTGAACTGAAATGGCTCTGATCTTTAAAAAAGCTCCTTTTCTTCAATATCTTTTACAATCATTTTACAGATAGTTTTATACTAATGAGATTCTACCTCTCCTATCTAGGAACTCACTATATATTTTGCATTCACTCCACAAGAAAATAATGGTCACAAGATTCAAATTAAGTCAGGACACTATCTTAAAACTGGCCTAGCTGTAGTAATGACCTATTAAATTAAAAATTAAGAGCTGGCTACCCTACTATACAGAAAATCTACAGAACACTGGAAACGTATCGTCTTTATTCTCAGGTCAGATGTATAAGAGATTAGATCTTTTAATTATCTGTCACAGAATGGGAAATAGAAGCCTTGAATCCATTCAGCTGTTCAGTTTATGACCTGGAGAATTAAATGTGACCCCTTACAAAGTACATCTAAGCATCACACACACCCCGAGACATAGCTATGGTTTTACAACAGTCGTGTAACTCTCAGCTGAGATATCATTATGCTACAGAATAACTGAGCTTCCACTGAAAATGTGTGTCTATATTTTTTGAAAGTGATGCATGAGAGTCCCAGAAGCGTTGCCTTGCTGTCCTAGTCCAGCTTTAAATATAATTTTAATCATGCTGAAGTCAAGTTTAGCACTCCTACACACTATATTTAGAACCACAGAATAATTTAGGTTGGAAGGCACCTCTGGAGGTCAATTAGTCCAGCCTCCTGCTCAGCACGGATCAGGTTGATCCCATCCAGATCTGAAAACCTCCAGGGATGGAAGGCCACCACTTCCCTGGACAACCTGCTTCAGTGCTTTACCACCTTCTTGGAAATTTTGTTTCCCCTAATACCTAATCAGAACTTGCCGCGTCATAAGCTGCCACTGTTGACTCTGTTGTTTTGCCATAAGCCTCTGAGAAGAGCCTGGCTCCATCTTCTCTACAGCCCACCAGTAGGGACGTGAAGACAGTGATTACCTGCTCAAGCAGGTCCAGAGGAGGGCCACAAAGATGATCAGAGGGCTGGAGGACCTCTCCTACGAAGACAAGCTGGGAGAGTTAGGGTTGTTCAGCCTGGAGAAGAGAAGGCTCCTGGGACACCTTATAGCAGCCTTCCGGTACCTAAAGGGGGCCTACAGGAAAGATGGGGAAGGACTCTACATCAGGGAGTGTAGTGATAGGACATGCGGTTTAAACTGGGAGAGAGTAGATTTAGACTGGATATTAGGAAAAAAATATTTACTGTGAGGGTGGTGAGGCACTGGAACAGGTTGCCCAGAGAAGCTGTGGATGCCCCATCCCTGCAAGTGTTCAAGGCCAGGTTGGATGGGGCTTTGAGCAACCTGGTCTTGTGGAAGGTGTCCCTACTGATGGCAGAAGGGTTGGAACTAGATGGTCTTTAAGGTCCCTTCCAACCCAAACCGTTCCATGATTCTATGATTAATTTTCCCCCTCAACCTTCTGAAGGAGCTTGGCTCCCACAGCCCCTCCTCATACACTCAGCCCCCTGCTGCATCCCATCCATGGACCTGCTCCACTTTGTCCCAGCAGCAGGACCCTGACATGACAGCAAAACAGACCTTCCAACTAAAGTCATTCCCTAACATGAACATTATCACAAATAAGTGAGGACATACCCTTTAAAGCAGGTCGATTAAAATTCACCTTCAAACTCTTTTTTAGCATCCACAGAAGAGTGACCTGGTGTTCAGTGCTGCTAAACACCTTTTAACCCACAGCATCTTTGCCCATCTAGGTTTGTTTTTTTTTAAAGGCCACCTTCCACCTTGCAGTGTTGTACTACATATCATAAGTAATAAAGCAAAACTTTTGTCTCTGGATCTGCCATAAGGAACTTGGGATGTCCTGGGGGGTCAACATTTCTGATCTGAACTTCTGGCTTTAGACCATTGGATTCTAACAGAATAGAAGCTAATTTTAGGCACACTCATGTATAAATGGATAAATGAATGACGGATTTTTTTTTTCCCAGATAGAAATGTCAGAATAAATTTCTTGTCCCATAGTGCTATTAATCACAACAAATATGCCTATTTCCATGGACACTGCCTGCCTTCAGATGTGCAGCAGTGTGGCCCCAGGGCTGCCCCTGAGAATTCAGGAGAAATTTCATTACAATCCTACAACCCAAATATGAGGCGTACAATGACATTGGTGATCCCACCACCAAAAAGTCACAGTGAAGCAGAGAAGCAAAGCTGTTTTTTTAAAATCTATGCATACACCAAACATACAAAGAAATAAAACCTGGTTTACGAAGTTACACATTCAACATTGCAATTTGCCTTAGAAGTAGTGATTTTGTTGTGACAGTAAACACCAATCCCACTTAACCACATATCCTATGGGTCACATCCTCAGGCGCAGGCGTCACTGCACAGGTATCCAGTTTCCAGCTTCTACACCCTGCACAGCTCCCTTCCAATTTAAATAACAGGCAATGCGATTAACACTGTTAATCTGGCTGCATTTTGGATTTTGGCTGACTGTTTGACATGGGAGCTCTGGGAGTTTTGACTGCAATGTAAGAAGCATTGTTAAGTCTCACAATTTTATCACAGCCTTGAAATACTTGATGTTTTAAATTAAGTACCGTCGCTGGGAGATAAGTGATTATGCAGCAATCTGTTCTTAAAAAATAAAATAAAATAAAAACTTAACATAGTTCTAGCTGACATAGTTGCAGAAAAAGGTTAAAGGTTTTTAAGTGTCCTCATCCCTTTCCTGTATGAACAGCATAAATTCCAAATGGTAAAAAAAGACATTCCAACTTGTATTCTGTTTTACAACTAAAGATGCTATTGCTTGTGATTTCTCCCTTAATTTTCTCGAGTGTATGCACGACCTAATTGATAGTTAGATCTCAGGGGTAAGCATAAGGTTTTCACTTCTGCTTGTATACTATCTGGTAAACTGATGAAATTATAGTGATCAAAAAAAAAATAGTATAAGGTCACTCAAAGTCCTAGAGACGCTCCAAAACAAGGTATTCTAGTGTAAGAACTGCTATCACATGAGGTTTTTTGTGAAGCCGCCTTCCCAGAGTACGCAAGATAACAGGCACTGCCACTCACTGATATAGCCCAAATAATAGGGATAAATATTAGGGAAAGAAAGAAAAAAAATCCTCCCACAGCAAGCGATATTCCTCTTGGAAACACCAGAAACAGCCCCTTCATTCCACACACCGATTTTACTGCTGCAGCAGGAGAGGAAACAGGACAGCAGTGACAATGCCCGTAGTTGAGCATCTCCTACCAAACCAAGGCAGAGGCCAAAAGCATCTCACCAATGCGACGGGTATCAGGGGACCAAAAACTGTCCCTCACCCTCCACCACTTGCAGCAGTGAATCCTGACCTGCTGGATCCAACCACGTATCTTTTGCCATAATACTTAATTTTCCAGCCCGCAGGCAACTGAGAGAGCAGATGTCACTGAAATCACTTAACGCATTAAGCTGCTGTTTGTTTAATTCTGATGTGGAAAATGTGTCACACTCCAAATAGTTTAGTATGTTAATGTATCACTGTAGCAACCTACAACAATCTTTTATATTTTTATTCTAGACCTATTTGCTTATTGATTTTAATTAAAACCCGCTTTCTTGCTTCCTACCTATGTTTTTTTAAGTGAAGTCTTAACTCCACTTTTAGTTTCCTTGAGCTGAATAAACAGAACTATTATCTCAAACAAACATTTAATGTCCTAGTATAAGTCACTTGCATTAAACGACATATAACAGCTGTGAACTTCCAGAATAACACATTCTGTTCATGATTTGCAGCACAATAGTTCATAGATGAAGGGGCTCTGGGGGTTCAACTTTAAGGAAGAATATTTTGGTGCCTATATCTGCACAAGACAGCTGACCAAAGCTCCATTTGGAATTGGTCTCTGAGTAATATTACCAATAAAAATCTCTGAAATCTAAAATATTCCTCAAATTTTCAAGTCTAAGGTAAGGGGCAGCTTTTAATAACTGCAGCATGAAGTTTTATTTCTTATATTAGTACACAGTTCCTTATGCTTCAATGGGACTGTACATGACAAAGAGGATATCTAGTCTTGAATTTGAAAATCATTCATCTCAAAAACATTTAAGGAACCAATTTTAGGATAACTTTTAAAACGTTACGATGAGCACTCCAAATGAGAAATGCCAAGCTGTAAATGTGAATATTGTCCATTTCAAAACAAAGGCACAATATAACGCCTACTAAATTGAACTCTTTTGTGGATTTGCATCAGATGTTGCAAAGCCTTATTAGCTTGATGAACTATAAGCACGTATTAGTAAAATTAATCCTCTTGCATGTAGCTGCACTCCTTTGATAAGTCAGCATCCCTAGCATTAGCACTTCTGGTTTCTCAAGGCTCTCTGGGCAGCCGTAAGACAAATTTAACTTGCCAGTGCCTTACCCTGATGCTCTGCCACAGCACGTTTTGACAGGCATTCCCTATGGGGGCTGTAGGCTTCAGGGTCGGCTGCCGTTTCATCGGTGGCTTCATGTGAACAGCTCGGAACACAGCCCTCATGGATTTCTTAAAATAAACTATAAATTTGAACAAATTTTCAAGTACACTTTTCAAAATACAGGTTCCAAAACATACACTTCTGTGGTTCAAAGTCCAGTTAAAGCCCGTTATTGTACAATACGGAGGATTTCCTATAAAGACCAAACATCAGAAAATGCTTCAAACAACACAAAAGCTGGAATGAGTTTGCTCAGCAATGCAGTTCTTCATAACCACCCTGTGCTGGTGCTGCGCTGGTCCCCAGGGGACACCCCCTGGTGTGACCTGTCTGCTCCATGTCTCACTTGAACGGTTCTCGTTATGCAGATTCTCTTTCCCCCAGTGTTAAATTATACCAGTGGTTACACTCTTCTGGAACGGCGCAATGATCAAAACCTGATGACAAACTCATGAATACAGGAACTTGATGCTGCCATAGCTACTCAGAGAGCGCCAGGGGACCAGCAGCGTGGCGCACTTTGGTGAGATTTTTCTTAAAATGACCTTGGTTGTTTCGATGGATTTCAGACAGAAGTGCCACCTGTGGCTTGGAGTAGGTCCACTGTTGCTGGACAAATTTACCCGGTAAACAAGCTCGAGTCAACTCGGGACTGAAATAATCTTCACCCCAGTAACTGAGCTTTCAGGTCACTGGGGGACACAAAAGCCGAGAGGTGTCATCTGGGATAGATCACAAATATTTTCCAAACTGCCTACTGTATTCACGGGATCGTGACTGATGAAAGTTGCCCAAATTGAAAAATTGGGAAGTTGCCTCCATCCCCAGCTTCCCTGCCCAGCTGGGAGAGGGAGATGGGCGAGCAGAGAGAAGAGCAGGGGCTCTTCCACTTCTCTGCACGTAGCTGTAACACCGGCCTGTGGGGAAATACTAACTTAAGCCTGCCTCTAGGGGAAAGAGCTGCATGGTATCTCTGTGCCACGTTACGCCACCTTTAAAGAGCTTTAAAGAACTGGCAAGTGACAGTGGCAGCTGCTGGCAGGGGTCTGCTGGGACAGGCGTCACTGTGGGCTGCAGAGATTCCTTGGTGGGGCTGCACGCTCGCAGCTCGGCTGCCAGTACGTGCGGCCTTTTCCTGCCATGTAAAAGTAAAAAAATAACCAAAACATTTTCCAGAGTTAGGTTCTTGTGGGATTATTATTTTTTTTTTTTTTAAAAAGTATTTTACATGTGCAGCCTTACCTGACAGCAGTTACAATCTTGATTTCTTTTTGGAATGAAACCTCCTCGTGGATCCCATCCAGAGAGAAACAAAAAGCAAGGGGGGAGATATCTATGCTGCCTGGGGCATGGCGTTAACAGCAGGAAACTGGCTTTGTTGCAGATGGCTTTAAAAGCCCAATTCTTCCCTCCTCTTTCCCCCCTTGAGCTGTTGGACAAGCCAAGGACCAGATTTTGTTTTTCAAAACTTAGTGGAAGATGGCAAACAAATTAAGCGTTCGTTTCCCTTTCTTACTTCTGTAGACAAATGCCAGCCACTCATGCCAATGCCAAAAACAACCCAAAATGTATTAAGCCTTATACATGTGAAGTCAGAGTGACCCAACAGATGCAACATTTAATTTAAACTTCGGTATTTCAAATTCTTCTCCTCTTGACTAGTCCTACCAAACACAAGTCACAAATCTGTTCTACGTTCCCATTTCTGCACAAGTGAATTCACTTCTCTTCTGAGAGCTCTGCAGTCAATTGATGAAAACTACTATTTAACAGCTAAATATATTTTTATAAATACACAGCACCAACAGTACTATAATGAAATTCTATGAAAAGGAAACCCTCACATCAGAGAACATAAATGTAAAGAGCGATACCTCCTACCAAAAAAAAAGGAAGGAGTTCCTGCAAAATATAGCAGAAATTTCCTAAAGAGACGATGTTATCTTTCAGCCTGGGACTAAAAATAATACAGCTGTTTATATAGTACACAAAGCCACAAAGAGCACCTCCTCTCCAAGGTTTACAAACAACATAAACTGCAGTCAGACAAAATACAGGTAATATTAATACAACGGCAATTACCCTATTCGTTACATTATTTGTATTTAAAAGAGGTTTCCAATTTTTCATTGCATTAATAATTTCGTTAGGGCATAGCATTTTAGAACACTTACACAGAAGTATGCAACAAAAAACCCTAAATAAATTGATAAAGAGACTTTAACACCGACAGCAGGATGCAATGGTCGTCTCAGAAGCAGCAGAAGAGACTGCAGCCTAGAGAGAAAAAGGAGCGAAACACGTAGGGTGACTTGTTTACGGGTTAGTACAACAGCTCTCCTGGATGTGTAGCTTTTACTGTCCATCCAAAGTCCTCCCTCCCTACTGCTCCTAGTGCTACACATAGCTGTCAAGCTGAAATGCCAAATAGCCCGTGACCAATATAGGTTCCTTGGGAACTGTTAATTCTTCATAGTCCAATAGTATCAATGCAATGGAAATACTTTCCATACTGTAATTTCTTTCAATAGCATGATTAACGTAATTTCCCTAGAAACTTCATAGGGGCCACCTGTTAAACTTCAGTTCTTTGCCTTCGGGCACAGCGAGAGCACAAGAGCCGTCTCCCGCCTCCCAGGTCCACCCCACGGGGCAGGCCAGGAGCAGCACGTGCTTGAGCGCATCCAGGTTTGCTCTTCACCCACTGCTACGGTCTCTGTAAGCAACACTGGCCACACAACTCCTTAAAATACATTCACAGGTTCGCTTATAGAAAATAGGTTCAATTAGGGAAAAATGGAGTTTGGGTTGTTTTGTTGGTTTTGTTTTTTTTTTTAAATATAAACCAGCCCAGCATTTTCTAAGCCAGCAGTGAAATTAGAACAGAAATGGGCTGTCAGGAGAAGTGACAAGTTTGTTACCTTTTGTCATCTTGAAGGAAGACAGCTCTGCTTTTGCAAACAACTCACTATCGTGCGTGAAGACAACCGGTTATACAGAGAAGCAGAAGATTAGACGGTTTAGCAACTGAATTTGACCTAGAAGGTGATAAAAATAGTCTAAAGAAGTAGCTAAAGATACATTTCAGAACTGAAATTGATGAGCTCTTTCATGGCCACAGTGCAACCGGCTATACTGCAAGCACCCATCACTCTATTAAATACATCATCACAGCACCTAGGAAACACAACTATGAGATCAAAATTACCAGGACTGAAACTGGGACTGCCTCCAATATGTAGCATTCCTATATAGTTCAAAAAAAAAAAAAAAACCAACAAAACTATCTTTGTATTTAGAAAGGCTCTGAGAAGCTGCCTTTTTCTAATTCGTAACAGGACGGGTAAATCAAGCCAGTATCCAGCCAACGTTAGGGCAGTTTCTGACAGCTTTAGCTTAACAGCCGGGCTTCTGCTGCCAACTTACATTTGCAGCTCGTGCTGTTTGCTGCTTTCTAAAATAGGCACGACTATGGCACGCTTCTACATCTACGTAGACCTTATGTGCTTCAGAGACAAGATTCAGAAAGCCCAGCCGAGCATTTCTTCAGTGCTGGCAGCATCCCCCTAACGTCACTCTCGAGGTCTTTACAGGACGCTGTTGTTCCCACAGAAAATCAGCCTTGACCTTGGAAAACAGCTCGGGCACATCACAACTTGAAATTATAGACCTACGGAAAGAAATGTGAAATCGGTGCCTATCGCTTTGGCGGTTTTCCTGAAAATGTAGCATATCACTTCAGTCCAGAAAGATTACTGAACCCCAAAGTTTAGAAATAACAGGAGTTAAGGGTCCTCAGCACAACCTAGGCTTCAGTCTTAGGTCAAACCCAATTACGAACAGACACACAATCACATCTACAGAAGTGTAACTGGGTAGCTCTATTAAGATACAAATAGAAGTTTATTGTTATGCTGGCTTTCTGCAGACAATGAAATTTAGGCCACGTTACCAAAAATGAGCCAAAATTTGGCATCCGAGGTGATGCGTCACTTAGTACCATCTTGAAAAACATTCAAGACCAAGATGGACACAGCTATCCACTGTTCTTGGGGTGGTTCCCAGGTCAGAACAATGGGCACAGTTGGACACAGGCTACTGGGCCACACAGACGTTTAATCTCAGCTGGTACAGACGGTGTTATGATCTTAAATAATGACAATAAACGTGGCATACAGCAAACAAACAGAAATGCTTATTACTAAAGGTCTTACAGTTCGTAAAGACAGAAGCCTTAAAGAAGTTGCTGGAGAAGCTTTGGTTGCTCTCACAGCCAACGACAAATTAAGACAGTCTCCAAAGCGCTTATCATCTTAGTTTTGTACCATAAAAAGCTGTGGCTATTAGAATAAAGATGTTAAAATGTTTACGTGTAACTCTGTACTAAGGCACATAAATAAGTGGCCTGGTTTAAGCGTGACAAAACACTCTGCAGTTCACAGTGATTTCACCCGTGGGTGATGGATGCTTAGCACTTCTCAAAGTCCCAGCAGCGACGGAGAAGCCAGATGTTCACACCAAATTATCCGTCCCAGTTGAGAAGGGGCTCTGCAACTGGACATACGTAACCCAGGGGAGATGTCTGTGTCTTTTAGAGAACTGTTCAAGAGGTTTGTGGTACATAAACTCTGTTTCTCCATGGGGCCTGGTGCAGGAGAGCTTACAAATGTTCATACATGAAGCCCACATTAGTTTTCCTCCAATTTTCCAAGGCAGGAATGAGCCACCAAAACATGGCCAGGATGACTGGTTGGCAAATGGCCATGCAAAACATAGAGACTAATCTGCCCGCAGACTCTGCAGCAGCTCAACGGGAGCTCAGCAGCCATGCTTAATGATGGCTTCAGATACCCACAAAAAATTTTAGACCAGATGCCCAGAGGTCCAACTCACAGCAGGGCAATCTCCAAAGTTAGGTCAGGTTGCTCAGACCTTTGCCAATTAAATTTTGAAAATCTCTGAGGCTGAAGATTCCACAGCCTCTCTGGGCACCCTCCTCCAGGGTTCAGGCACTCTCATGGAGATTTTTCTCTTCCTTACAACCAGCGGGAATTGTCCTTGCGGCACATCCTGATGTTGCCTCTCACCCTTTTTCCCTGCTCCCATGAGAGGAGCTTGGCTCCACCTTCCTTCTACCCACCCAGGAGGGGGTTGAAGACTGCAATTCAGTTCCTCTCAGCCTTCTCTTCCTCAGGTGGACCAAAGCCTCCCCACTTCTTGCGCGCCCCCTACTCGAGAGATGCCCACAGCTGCTCCTCTCTCCGCTCTCGCCGCAGGAACCCCCGCAGGAGTAGGGGCTGGACTCTTGACCAAGCAGTGGGAAAGCTGTACCTAAGTGTACGCTACTGGTCTCGGAGAGGTCCAAGAGGGCACGCAAACCAAGGCTGAGATCTTATCACCGGTATTTACCCACCGCCCGCGCTCAGGCACACTTCTGTCACTGCTTCGAAGCCAAAAGCAGAGCGCAGGGTTTAGTTGAGTCCGAGCAGGGCAGGAACCCATCGAGCACACCGAGGCTCGCACCGCAAGCAGAAACCCGACAACCGGCACTCCTCCAGCCTGCCTTGCAGCCAGCTTAACAGGCGGCAGAACGGAGAGCGTATGTGCCTGTGACAGGGGCGAGGTGTTGGAGTCCCTGCCAGACACTCGCTCCATCTCGCGGTACGGGCACGGGCAGCCCCAGCTGCTCCCCCGTGCCTTCCATCCCGCTTAGGGGATTCCGCTGCCAACCCTTTTCCGCTCCCGTCTCCCTCTCATCCAGGGTAACAGCGGCAACGCAGCCCACTTCTGTGGTTTCCTTTGGTCTCTGCGCCCTACGCAATTACACACCCAACCCTGAAGATTAGATTCGCTGTATCTGCGTCGCATCTAAAACTGTAACCGAGCGATTGCTTTAATGCTACTGGTATCGCAAAGCCAAAAGAAACACCGGAGCAAGGCAAACCCTACAAGACCTCGTCAAGGCAAACCCTACAAGACCTCGTCAAGGCAAACCCTACAAGACCTCGTCAAGGCAAACCCTACAAGACCTCGTCAAGGCAAACCCTACAAGACCTCGTCAAGGCAAACCCTACAAGACCTCGTCAAGGCAAACTTGCCAGCTGAACTCCATCAGAAATCCTCGCGGGTCTGTGACAAGGTAAAGAACAGAAACACCTGTCTGCCTCCAGATCCCAGCCAAGCCGGCAATACTGAGAACATCGACAGGAAAAGAAAGGCAGAGAATTTGTAAACGGAGCAAATCAAACAAAAGTAACTGAGATGAAAACAAAGATGAAACCGTAAAAATATTTTTCGTGACTTCTAGAGCATTTGCATCATTTTAAACAGCAACGTTTGAGGCCAGCTGGGATTTATAAACGTACCTCAATGAACTCTCTTGACAGAAGTATAAAAATAAGCGAAGCAAAAATGAAGTAGTCTGTGATCGAGAACTCTCAAATTAATCACTGCATATTAAGCTGCCTATTCATTTAGTCCCACTTAATGTGGGACTTCTCAGAAGAGAAGATCCCAGTATATATTTAGACATCAACTGGTAAACGCCTTATGTATTACTTCTGAAATTCCCTGCTATCCATGAATCCTCAAGTCACACAGCTGCGAGAGGAAGGAGGTATATGACCTATTTTCTAAAGTGACAAAAGCTCTTGCATGACACCGTCCAGCAGAACAGGTTCTGTGGCTTCTTCTTCATATGATGCGCATCAAACTTTAACTCCTTCTGCTTCACCAAGGATTTCACAATACGAACAGTGTCACAGGGATTCAATTTTACTTTGTCATCCCCTGAAACAGACTCGAAGGAACACAACTACTGCACGCTTAGTGCTCCACATTTATACTACGTCCAGTTATTTCACTCCATAAACCAGCATGGGGGACAATCACGTTTCAGCCTCTTCTGAAGTATCAGAGAGTGCCCCATGCGAGAAACGAAACGATAGCAGAGGTACTTGAAAACTTCCCAGGAACTGGATGCCGTGTTTGTGAGCAGCTACCGTGCAGTAACAACCCAGATACCAGGCTCGTTCCTCATATCCACCGCGAGGAGCGACTACAATCTGTTACTGCTTTACAGTGACAGTATTGCTTGAATCTAAAAGATAAGTTTCTAAATAGCAACAAAAAACCCGCATTACAAGAACATCAAAGTCTTTTTAAAATATCACTAGTGATATCTTACAATTCAGGAATGTTTATTTTTCATGGCCAATTGCATTTAGGCTTTGCTTTCCTTCAGCCGCAGGTCAAACAACTTGTCCTATAGGATCGGAAGAATGTCCGAAATAGACTTATTGATCAAT
This sequence comes from Vanellus vanellus, assembly GCF_965231255.1. Classification (NCBI taxonomy): domain Eukaryota; kingdom Metazoa; phylum Chordata; class Aves; order Charadriiformes; family Charadriidae; genus Vanellus; species Vanellus vanellus. The sequence continues at coordinate 55,429,131 of NC_138909.1, read as the reverse complement.
TTGACTAATGCCAGTAGAAGAACGATTTGCCTTTACAGAGAAAGGGAGAAAAACGGCTCCTAAAGCAGACGGAAATATTCACTGCATGGAGTTTAAATTCCTCTCACTTTCCTCTTCTGAAATGGAAAAACAAATAACCGCGCTTTGTGCAAAACAATGCTCCATCTCGATTTCAGAGCACGAACACCAACTGATAAGCTGTGAAAAAAACATTCCAACGTTTCAGACGGTAACAGTTCGGGACCTTGACACACCGCTAATGGATCTTGACACGGGGAATAATCGAAATTCAGAAATATTTGCCTAAAGGTTCTATTTAGGGATGCAGACCACGAGCCAGCAAATTGTCCAATAATCTCCGAGGCCCATCTGCTGCCCTGCTCGGGCAGAGCCCCGGCTCTGCCCCTCTCACCCCGCCGCCTGCAGAGCTCCGCTTCCAAAAGCCCCAAGCAGCGCAGCTCATTTCCACGCAAATATGTTTAATTCGTTATTTGTGAGCGCTGGACGCTCGGTTTGAGAAGTCAAGGTGCAAAGGTGAGTTAACGGCACCAGCAAGCCCCTGGCAGGACTGGAAAATGCAGCGGTGAACTTACAGTTAACAACAGCCAAGAGAGATGCGTTTCCATTGCTAAAAGCTTGAATTTGGGTAGCGTAGAGGGGGAATGATTTGCCAAATTAGGCAAAACTAAAATGAGGGGTTCCTCGATTCTTCTTGAATCTTGGCCAGCCCTTTGCGCAGAAGGCAGCAGGAGAGGGCAAAGGTTATCTCAGTAGCCATGCTTTGATTAATTTTTCAATTTTGGTTACATTTCTTAGCCCTCTATGTTTTTACGACAAAGCTGATTATTGGGCATTAAGTGCATAAGCCACTAAGGTCCCAAGAAGCGAACCCGAAAGCATGCTGACCTTAACGTTGCATTGAAGTGGCAGTCGGACACGTACAGATACCACCCATGGAGGACGCTCGTTACTGCACAGATGCTGCGCTGCAAACAGGCAAATTGGCAAGAAATAGACCTGGGTCGGAAAGGCCCGTATCTGGGGTTTTTAAAGCAGAATTAGGCACCTTTCCAGGGATCTGCTGCAGCGCTGGGGCAGCACCGTGGCAGCCAGGATGTCCTGCAGGCAGGAGCTACTGGCTGATGTACCATCACCCGATAATCTCTTCTGACCTATTTCATCCCCTCCTAACTGCGTTGTATGTTCTTACAATCCAAGAACACAATGCCATTTAACAGATGTCATACACGGAGCCAAAATCCTTTTCTAGAGAACTGTAAAGAAGAATCTTCCACCAAAAACCTTAAAGAATCCTAAGATACGGCTTCCTATTTTTTACAATCTAAGAAATTACATACGTTCTAAGCAATTCAACTCCAACGGAAGAAAATACCATCAGGAAATACGTGTCATTGCTTATTTTTTCAGGGAAACGTGGCTAAAATGGCAATGGGATGAAGTAGTTATAATTTGGTTTAGTTACAAAACTTGGAGGATTGTGTGTTATAACCTTCACCCATTCATTAGTTGGAGAACTCCGAAGCAAGTCAACCTCTTGCTGCTCCTATCTAGTAATTCAATTCTCTCTTCTACTAGTGCTCAAAATGAAGGGCTGAAAGTGACACTGTATCTAACTATAAAATATAGTACAGTCTGAAACAATCGTACTATTGTCTCCAGAGAGGATTCCTATCAGCATATCTGCATGTGAACTTCGAAAGGGAATTAAGCATCTCACAAGCAGAGCAGGACCCTGCGTGACCAACCTGCGCAACCTCTTCTGTAACCAGAATCACTATCTCCTTCCTCCATTTGCGCTGTGACACTCCATTAGCTGTTCTCTGATCCACGCAATCAAATTTTCCCTCTAATATAATGGTTTAAAGACTAAATATCCGCATGAATTTGTGTCACGACATTTAATTTAATCTAATCTAAGATAATTCACCTAGTATGTAATTAGCTCTGTGATTCCTTTTTTTGCACTTAAATAATAGACACCACATTACCCTATTTCTGGAAACTGATGGGAACCTAATTTTCTCAATCTAAAATTTTTAACCTGCTCTGTTCTTCTTCCTATGATTTCAAGATGGCAAAGAAGTGAAGTATAAGACTGGAAATCATACTATAAAGTCTTAAAAGTACGTTTAGAATCCTAAAAGCAGAGCCATGCCATGCAAATAACAGGTGTGAAGGGCAGCAAATGAGCTCTTAGAAATAGTTTCAGCCAAGATCAATCATAAGTATATGGGAGTCAGCTGAGGAAAATCACACGTGAAAAAAATCTAATTACAACACATGCAACAATGCATTTGAGCTGTGTTTTACTGTGCCACATTATCATACGCCTTCTAGATTTAAAATTATACCATGAGTCTGCAGTCCATTGCTACAGAATGATGGTTCAAAGTTATGTACTATTGGGCAACTTTAAATTAGTTATTTATAGCTATATACTACAAACTAAATCATGTTTACCAAATACGCGCATTTCTATATCTAAAGCCAAATATTATGGTTAAAACAGCAGGGCAGGGTCCAGGGTTGCCCGAAACCGTCTTGATACAGACGGCTAACGACGTGTTGCATGGGCGCAAGAGGGAGCACAGACTGAGCAAAGGTTTCTGGAGTAACAAACACAGATCCACAACCGTTTCATTCCAACTCAAGAGTAACAGGAAGAGCAGGGATTTCTCCTGGTTTACCGAACAGTACAGCAATTCCTTGAACCTTATGTGGTGCTGATCTTAATACCACATTGCACCCTTATTTTCTTTGCAGAACCAGAAACGTCTTTCCACCACAGTAAACACCAAACTCTAAATTACAGCTTTTCCACAGCAATTTTGGGGAAAATCTTTTGGAAACAGTAATTTTGGTCAAATTCTGGCATTAAGTTTGCTGTACAATACTTGCCCCACTGATGTCAATGGAGAATTTCTATTGATTTTGCAAAGTAGGTATGGGCTCCTCACATTTAATTTATCATAGAAATTGATTGTAAATTGTTTACAGAGTACACATAGGCATGCAAAATCAAAATTTGGAAACATCAAAGCTAAACCCATACTTAAAACCAATACTCTCAAAACTGCCAGTTATACTTTCAAATGAGCGCTTAGAACTCTCGGGGGTTTTTCTCCACTCTTTTTTCCCAGGATGTTATTTTTATCTTGGCACTGTTCATTTTTGCTATTTCATTTACACCATGTTTGGTGCAATTACTGAGATAGAATTGTGTCAAGTCTCCTCTGCACTAGACTGTTATGCACTAACTTTCCTACTGGGTTTACAACCTTACAATCTATTTAATTGGCATTTTAAATATTATAGAGATCCAACTTTGGACTTTTAATATTCCCTCTACCAGCCTCAGTTCCACCACCACAAAATTTAAATGTTTCACAGTATTTCATATTCTTCGATTCGAAACTACAGATGGGTAACTGAGGATAGGATTCTGTGCTGGAGTTTAATCATCTCCAATGCAGATGTCACCATCCGCGTTAACCATCTCGATTCCCTTTAGAGACCCTAGAGAACAGACCCAGGATTTCCAGTGCACAGTTCTACTCGTCCCTGCGGCACGCACGGACTCTGCTCCCACCTGCACCCCCGGACACCCGCCTTGGCCTGGGGCACTTCCCCAGCAAGGACGGGCACACCGGCACTGCACATTTCACCCACGGACCACGCAAGAACGCAGATGATGGGCACGCATGGGAATACCTACACCTCCAACAGCCATGAGGAAATGCCAAACTAGGTTTTTAGCTGCAGCCTCCAGCAGGTGCCTGACCCAGGTCTCACACCCATCTCACGGGGAGCTCATTTCCCTCTTTGTTTGCAGTAGGCTCTCATTTGGCTCGCGGTGAGGATGTGATATGATTAAGCGTGTCGACATACAGAGTCACCACGTAATTGCAGCTATTCAACCTCTCCCTGTTGTTGTGGCAGAGGGTATATTTAGCAACTACACTTACCCTCAGATACAAAATACACAATCAACTCTCAAAGCCTCCCCCTTCCACTCCCCCTTTTGCACAACCGTGTATTTGCCTTAAAGACTATAATATTTTGCCACCAGCTGTGCTCTTAAGTACACCCCCCCCTCCGCTGCCACACAACGCAGATGAACGCTGAATCGCTGGAAAACACAATTCCGAGTCAGTTCTCAAATTCTGCACATATCTATCGCAGGATAAACTACTTTTGCATTGCCCTGGGCAACTGGATCCCTCCGGGTGCCAATCCGAGCTGGGGCTCCCTGATTTTTCACCTCCGCTGTCACCACCGTACCTCGACCAGCAGAAAAGGCCGAGCTTTTAACCCAAATATCCCCGTCCAAGGAGGAGCCGCCTGCTCGCAGCCCCCGGGATGCCGGGCGGGGGGCAGCAGCCAGCCAGCCCCCCCCGCATGTCGCCTGCGGGGTCGGGGCGAGACACCCCCGTGGGGCGCCGGCGGTGCAGGGACGGACACACGGGGCACCTCCCGCTGCGGCCGGCCAAGGGCTGCCCGGGGCTCCTCGCTGGGGGTGCGGGCGATGCCCGGGGCGGGGGCGGCACCGCCGGATTCCCCCCGCTTTCCCGGCAGGGTCCCGTCGCCCCGGCACGGCGGCAGCCGCAGCTCCTCCCGCCCGGCATCGCCCGCGGCTGCGGCAGCGCCAGCTCCCCTCCGAGATATCCGCGCACATACACATACACCTATTTTCTGCCTTTTTATTTTTTTTTCTCCCCCCCCTCCGGTTAGCAATTTTCAGCCGGCTCCCCCTGCCCGCAACCCCGCAGAGCAGCCGCACCGCGACGTGACACGACACGACATGACATGACATGACGTGACGTGACGGACCCCAGCGGGGCAGCAGCAATGTCCCCTTTCACAATACCCCCCCCCCCGTGCCCCCCTACCTGTGCCGGTGCTCATGGTTCGCAGGAGGGGCCGCGCCCGCCGCTGTTCCCCGCCGCCACCGCCACCGCCGCCGCCGCCGCCGCCGCCGCCGCCGCCGCCCGTCACCGCGCCCCCGCGGGCGGCACTGGCACCATCCCCGCCCGCCGCCGCCGCGCAGCCCGCAGCGGGGCAGGCGGCGCCGCGCTCCGCCCCCGCCGGCAGGTGCCGGCACCCACAGCCCCGGCGCGGCACGGCGGGCACCTTGGGAAGTGTAGGCAGCTCCCCGCCGCTCCCCGCCGCCGCCGCCCGCGGACTACATCCCCCTCCGTGCCTTGCTGCCGCCGGGGGGAGGCTCCGGCCCCGCCGCTTCGGCGGGCAGAGCTCCTGCAGCATCCCCTCCCCCCCCCCCCATCCCCGGCAGAAACTTCCCCCGCCGGCTGCTCGCACCTCCTCGTCCTCCAGCTCTCCATCCAGCTCCCCGGTGCTCGGTGGGGGCCTACAGGAGAGCTGGGGAAGGACTTTTTGCAAGGGCATGTAGTGATAGGACGAGGGGGAACGGCTTCAAAGTGGAAGAGGGTAGATTTAGATTAGATATTAGGAAGAAATTTTTCATTCTAAGGGTGGTGAGACACTGGAACAAATTGCCCAGAGAAGTTGTGGATGCCCCATCCCTGGAAGTGCTCAAGGCCAGGCTGGATGGGGCTTTGAGCAACCTGGTCTAGTGGGGGGTGTCCCTGCCTATGGCAGGGAGGTTGGAACTCGATGATCTTCAAGGTCCCTTCCAACCTAAACTATTCTATGATTCTGTGGTTCCTCGGCTCAGCTGAGGCTCCCAGCAGCGCTGCGCCCCATGGATGTTTGGCAGCAAGTCTGGTTGTTCAGGAGGGGAAGGTGGTGCTTTCTGGAGCAGGTGAACTCTCACTGATCCTTCATATTTGAGAGTACAAGGACACAAAATGTTTTATTAAAGCCAGCGTATTCAGTATTTCATCAATCTGAAAATCTACTATGGTTCTGGAAGGAATAATGTTTAAAAAAACAAAACAAAACGTGTTTAACAGACCCAGAAGGAGCCAGCTGTGGTTACAGAAGCATGCTGTATTGCACAGCTCCTCTGATGCTGACTTCGGACTGGGTCCAGGGCAACTCAGAATTACAGTAACAGCATGAAGAAACAGAGGTGTGAAGACTTGCTTTGCATTTATATCAGCGTGCTTATTGTGCTCTTTTCTACCAACAGTTATCTACAAGTTAAAACTTAACTAATAGTTGTAACCATGAAATCCTACACCACTTTCCCATCCTACACACCAGTAGCTGAAGTGAGTCGAGCGCTGTAGCAGTGCTTATGTGTCATGATTTGATAGGGAATCGTGATCCTCGGCTCTGTGTAGTACAGCAGTACAGTATGGCTCTCCTGTCATTCGCCTGAAGCGAACTGAGAGCCCCTGGAGATAATTGCTGCCATTGGGAAGAATGTGGACCAGCACTCACAGCAGCTGCACAGGATCAGACAATCGAATCCAGTTTCCCATTCCTGACAGTCACCAGCTGGGGGGACTTCCTGAGCCAGACGTGTGTCCTTCGTATTGAAGAACCTTCCATGGATTTTCTTCCATTATCTTGTCAGGTTGTTGTTTGAAGCCATGCACGCTTCAAGCAACTACAGCATCCTGAGCGAGGGGTTTCACAGCTGAACTGTGTGTGGTGTGAAGAACTATCTGCTTTTGTTTCGACCCTGCTATTTGCTATCTTTATTTGCTGCCCGCTCATTCTCGTAGTAGAGGACACAAAAAACATATCATTTCCTATTCACTTTCTGTATGTCACTCATGAATTTATGCTGCTCTATCAGATTCCACCCTTCACTCCTACTCTACTTAGTCATTCCTTAAAACTGGCAACTTCTAACTTCAGCACCATGATGCTATCTGTCGCTTTCTGTCATTTGTTTTGGAGTTGCACACCTGTTTTCCATCCTGCTGTCTTCTACCACCCGTGTTCCATTGAAAGCTCTCCTGAGCTGCCCAGCTGTACTGAAGGATGCCAGCTGAGTTGCAGTTGGCCTTGTAGAACTTCATTGATGCAGGAGATGCACGAATATCCACATGTGTGTGTATGTTATGTATTGCACTAGTAGAAATGCGTAGAGCATCTCAGTTGTGGCTATGCAGCAGCATCCTTCTTGTCTGTTCTGCATTCATGGCAATGAGATCTGGCTTCCAGCATCACTGCAATTTGTGTTTTCAATCGTGAGCTATCTTTGCATATAAGTAACCATCATGAGTTCAAGGCAATCTTTGAGTGATGCTAGTAAGCCTGTGGTTGTGCAGAAGTGTTGCTTTGAAAGCTAAATTAGATATAACTTATATTGAAGGTGGTGGGCGTGCAATCCATATTGGATGTAATGAAGAGGAAACCGCCTTGGGCTTTAAGGCTGCTAAAAGATAGTTTGACCTTTCTGCTGGGCAGCAGTGCAGAAGGAGACTGCACTCTAAAGCCTTTGCTTATTCATTGCAGTGAGAACCCCAGGGCTACAAGATTATTTCAGAAGTTCTCTCTACCAGTTACTGAAAGAACCGAAAGGCCCAGATTACTGCACAAAAGCTCAAAGTGCCTACATGGTGCCGGACTTTAGGGAACACTGTGAGAAACAGGTCATAGACTTCAACATTCTCCTTGTTTAGGACAATGCCACTTGCCACAAGCTTAATTAGGAGACCCCATGAACCAGTGGAAAAATCATAAAATCAGAGAATCATAGAATTGTCTATGTTGGAAGGGACCTTTAATATTATCAAGTCCAACCATCAGCCTAACGCTGCCAACTCCACCACTAAACCATGTCCCTAAGCATCACATCTACACATCTTTTAAATACTTCCAGGGATGGTGATTCAACCACTTCCCTGGGCAGCCTCTTCCAATGCTTGATAACTCTTTCAGTGAAGAAATTTTTCCTAATATCCATCCTAAACTTCCTCTGGCGTAACATGAGGCAATTTCCTCTTGTCCTGTTGCTTGTTACTTGGGAGAAGAGACCAACCCTCACCTCACTACAACCTCCTTTCAGGTAGTTGCAGAGAGCGATAAGGTCTCCCCTCAGCCTCCTTTTCTCCAGGCTAAACAACCCCAGTTCCCTCAGCCGCTCCTCATAAGACTTGCGCTCCAGACCCCTCACCAGCTGCATTGCTCTTCTCTGGACACACTCCAGAATCTCAATGTCTTTCTTGTAGTGAGGGGCCCAAAACTGAACACAGTATTTGAGGTGAAGCCTCACCAGTACTGAGTACAGGGGGACAATCACTTCCCTAGTCCTGCTGGCCACACTACTGTGTGATACGTGCCAGGATGCTATTGTCCTTCTGGGCCACCTGGGCACACTGCTGGCTCGTATGCGGCTGGCTGTTGACCAACACCCCCAGGTCCTTTTCTGCCAGGCAGCTTTCCAGCCACTGGTGGCAGTTGTGTTCTGCCACTGGTAAGACTCCAACCAATGAACCAGGGAGTAATCACCACTTTCAAGCCCTACTGTCTAGAAGAGACCTTCTCCAAGCTTATCCAGAAAACAACAGGTAAGGAAAAACCCTGCCTGAATGGCTTTTCGAGATAGTTTAATATCATGGATGGCATAGATAACATTAGCATTACTTGGAAAGAGGGCACAATTCATTGTATGAGTGGTCTATGGCACAAATAGTTGTCAGAGTTTATTCTGAACTCTGTTGGATTTGATGTTATCCTTGTTCTCCAGAAAGACACTGTGTCTTTTCCTAAGGAAGCTGGTTTTGTAAGGGCTGATAGCAAAAGTGTGGTGGAATTGTTGGCTTTACAGTCAAAGTGAAACCATCCAGAATGAGTTGGCAAGGAGGTTTACACGAAAGGATTTACACCGAGCATCCAGTCCCATAGACAAAACAGTTGAGATCTTTCAGGATGATTTATCCTGAGAATAGGCAGATACACTCCTGGGAGCACTTTAAGGTTGAGTCTGTTACCAATCCAAATCTCAGGCTAGTCATCTCTTGATTTTAATTTTTAAAAGCAATCAGCTTGTCCAGCCACTGCAAAGAAGGCTGCAAACACAGCCTGTAAACTGTCAGCACTTTGCACCACTTCTGTCATTGCTGGAAATTGAATTGGCACATGGCAGTCCTGACGATCCTGCTTCTTCCTCCACATCCTCAGTGTCATCCTGAATTCTTTTAAGAGTAACATCATTTTTTGGAAGAGCTTAGAAAACTCTATGCAAGGCAAAAAATTTTACTTTTTAGTATACAAATGTTTTCTAATATTTCTCCACTAATGTTATTCGAACAGTGTTACAGGAGAACTTACATTGCATTTTACTGTCCCTGTTTATTTAAACTGTATGTGTTTCTTAACTACACTCACACATCTTGCTCTGTTACATTAACTGTATTGGAAAAAAAAAATCTTCACTATCTATTGAATTCCTAACCATGCCGGTTATCAGAAATGCATCCTCATCAAGTAAGGGAATATATCTTCATGTATCTTCCCTTGACAAGTAAGGGCTTCATGTAAAGGAAAGAAAAGCGAGTACTTTAAATGTAAACCAAAACAGAACAATCAATATCATGCATATTCATTAATAGATATTAGCATTACACTTGACTGTGTGCCGCTATATGTTAAGTATACTGCAGATTTATGAACTGACAAAATATACATTCTTGCAGAAGATGGTGTAGCTCAAGCAGCCAGAAAGTTGTTGGTTGGTTTTTTTTCCTGTGTATTTAAGTGAAGTTAACCACATCAAAAAGTGTTTCCCTTTCTCAATTTTTTTTCCTTTTATTACCTTCAAAATTCAGGGAATCCAACTGGGGTAATATTAAATTAATAGTACTGGTATTTAAAAATTCAGTTTCACAGCAAAGTTGTCATACAATATTTTATTTAGTGCTTTTCTTGAAAAGTTCAACTGAAGCAAGCAGAAAGGATTGTTTTTAATATTTCTGAAATTTCCAACAACGGGGAGGCCATGGGCTTCCAGCACAATAAAATCAGTAATTTTATTTGATTGTTTGTCTGCAAAGCTTTTTAGGCAATTGCCAATTGAGTATGAAAGGGGTCCTATTTTAAAAGTATGTCAGTGGTGGAGGGTCCAGCAAGAGGGAGAGCAACTAGGAGTTCTGCACTGGCAATGAAGCAGAACCTTTGTTTCTTCAGAAAAAAAAGAAAAAAAAAAAAAAAAAAACTTGTGAAAAAATCATCAGCCAGCCAGCTGCCAGCAGTGATTTGCATGCTAGTCCAGAATATAGAAGACCAGGAATTCAAGTAGCTGTTTGACCTGATGACGTAGGCCCTTGGCTTCGTGTTCAAAGCTGACATAATATCACAAGATGCTCAGGTCAAATGGCAACTCGGAGTCAAACTTAAAAGAACAATTAGTTAGGTTGTGCCAGCTATATGATTAGTTGTTCAAATCCTTCTAAAAAGGTTCTAAATGGATATCTCATGAAAAAAATAGAAAAAACCCCACATAAATTAGGTATCCTTTGCTAAAACCTGTTATGCACCTCTCTATTTCATGGCTTTAAATTCTATTAGGTAGTCCTGAAAACTGAGCTTAAGTGCCTAAGAAACTTTGGTATTTCTTTACTTTTTAACCTGAAATCTAATTATTAGGCTCATATTCACTCCAAGCTGCTGTCTTTTGACAACTATTATATCTTCTGAAAGACAAAACCTAATCTTACAATTTATAGTAATTTATTTTGAAATGATTATATTTTGAATGACAAATTATCCCTCAAATATGTTCCGTAAATTTCCAGAAGTGTGTCATTTTCTTATTACTTCAAAAATAGTAGTTCTTTTGTATCACAGAAGACTAAGAACCTGTCATGACCCTTCTTTTGCTTTTTGTGTGAAGATTCTTTTTTGCGTGAAGAAACCCCTCTAAAAATCCATGTGCTAAAAACATTTCTACTTTTTTTCTTTTTTCTTTTTAGTCATATGTCTCTCAGGCATTCAGGGCTGGACTATTTTGCCTGGGTTACTGTCCTGCAAGTAGACCTGAACTAGTCTAATTTTCTGTCTAATCCCAAATATAAGTTATGACTTTTCTGACATTAAAGCTACTATATAAGGGCATTACTGGTTCTGGGACAGCTGCCAAAAAAGGCCATTCTTCTGTTTGTAACCTGTTTGTTCCTGTGACAGTAGTTGTCTCTCTACCACCTTATTGTGTTTGTTGTATCAACACGGCATTGATAGTAAATAAAATACAAATAAATTCTGAAGTTTCAGAAGAATAACAGCCTGGGATCTTAAAATGATATTCTGGGTATGGAAATAAATTGCCAACTATTCACTGAGCCAGAAGTACACATGTTTATAAATAACGAATTAGCGTGAAGCAGCCATAATGAAATAATAACGTAGCACTATATTGAGATGTCTGCATCGCACTATCAAGATGTCTGTAACAACTTTTATGCAAAGCTCCTCTCACACCGTGAGCAGAATATAAATATTGCATCAGCAGTTATAACTTCGACATCAGTTACCCGTTACAAACCTAAATGCATTATGATCAGTAGGTCAAATAAAACTCCCAGGCAAACTTTGAAAACAGAAAGAATGAAATAACATCAAAGGGAACAATGGCTGAGGATGAAAGAAATCTTTGTTACAGCGAGACAATCAAGGACTGTTCTCCCATGTCAGCAGTCAGCTTTTGGAAAGTTGGTCAGAACAAATAAATTTTAATACTGCAGACTGCTGCGTATGACAGGAAGTCTAGCAGGTAATGATTAACGTCGATATATAATTTATACACAAGAATGACAACCACCCAGGTTACAGCGCTGAAATACGCAGAAATACAAACGCAAAGGGCGGTTTGGGGAAGAGCCAAGACAAAGCATGAATAATATAAAAGTCACTACACTTGCAAAAACATTGGCAAAAATTTAATTTTAATTTGAGAACAGCAGAGGAAGCTTGCGAGGACTTCAGTGCGATGTTATACAGTCTGTGTAGCCAGTGATACTACTAGTCCTGACTGTAAACATGTAAATAATGTTGTGCTTTCTGTAGTAAACAAGCGAGAACTATAATACTGTCCTTTTTGTGCCTGTTGGGGAGAGGTTAAAGCTTATTAAACGTATTGTGATCTCTTGCAAATGTGACTCCTTGAAAAATTGCTCTTTATGTGAAAGTACATCTTCTCACTTCAAGTAGATGATATTACAATCCATTGGCCCCGAGTCAATTTACCTCTGTTTTGCAGCACAGGCTGATGCACGCTGATTTCCTTTGCTTATCCTACATTGCATCTCTAACACTCTCCTTATGTAAAATAAATAAATAAATAAATACAGGATCACGCTAGCAGAATTTAGACTCTTCCCAGGTGATAAAATTCTCACATAGCACCATCTGTAAGTGAGGCTTTGCCCAGTAAGATGCATGACAGTTTACAGAAGCTTCTGGCACGCTCTGCCAGGGAACGTACCTGGGCTTGAAGACATCGGTCGCTGGAAAAATGCAGCTGTGACTGAACGCTCCCGTCCATGTCCCCAGCTGCATCGAAGCTGCCTCCTCCTATCAGTATTGCTTTCCAGGCTTCGCGACGCAAGCTGAAGGTCCCAGTCTGTATGTAATGGCTTGGGCCAAGCCTACCTAAAAGATAACTTAAAGGTTTTAAGTGAGGTTTGGGGATAACGTATGCACAGATGTCAACTAGAGGATAAGGAGGAATGGAAACAATATTTTTTTCCAAACATGGGAAAACATGGAAAAATATTACTGAGTATAATGAATGGCTATGACACATACTGTGCATTTAATGGAGTGAGCCCACAATGTATTAATGCTTATTATAATTTTTCTTTTTAGTTGCATACTCTTAAATGTATTAAGAATCTTTTTATAGCACGTCCCTACACATTCACACCTTAACGTCATTATTTTCTGTGATGGCAAGTGAAAGTATATTTCACCTAATCAATAGTCCATAGATGGAATTGTAAGGTGGCTCACAGACCAAAATTTACATTGGAGTTAGATCCGGAGTTTTGACAATTTTCAGATCCGTATTGACAAAAGCTCCACTGTGCCTCAGATCTCCTCTGTTAAATAGAAAATTTTTCCTCATATTTCTCAAGACTGTTGATTGCACTATACCTTTTAAAGACTTTATTCTTCTTCTAAGAAATATTGCATGAAGCATGCCAAGGCTGGATACTTAAGAAGCAGAAAGTGTTGTGCTTGTTATGATTATTACCATCTTTTCAGATACTTAGTTGTGGTATCTGTGGCCAAATGGTCTAAAAATATACATATAACAGGAAAGATGTTACTAGAAGTTGTCATTTCCCTGTACAGAGGAAGCTGCAAAAAATGGACACCATTTTACACATGTGAGCCCTTCTTCAGGTCTCAACTAGAGGGCAGCAGGAACTGGGAAAAATCCCAATTACTTTGCTAGTTTTACATGGATGCAGACTTTTATGGTTATTTATTAAAGTCAAAATTATCAATATAGGATTTTCTATACTGTAGACATTGTGGTGGCTGGAGATGTTAATTCCAAACTATAAGAAGGTGGTATTTGGGGCTACCTTGATCAAAGGGAAAACCTTCATGTGGCGTGCCTACCACCAGCATTCACTCCGTTTTACACAGAAGCTACTGACACTAAAGTGTGTTGTACCTCATCAAGAGCACAGAGATTATAGGATCATAAATTGCAATTGTTTCTGGCCTGGTGGCTATCTGGCATTTTGGGTCCTCCAGGTATTCCTTCAGGCATGTTCGTCCACAGAGCATCAGCAGAGGCAAAAGCGAGCCTTTGTTTCCACTGAATCCTTGTTAAAATATCTTTCCTCCACTTTGGAAGCCTAAATAAGTCAAAATTTACTTCCTCAATTCCAAAACTAGCTCAGGAGATGTCTGTATTCCATGTATATTCCAGGTCCCTTAAATAAAGTTCCCTCGCCCAGCATTTTCTTGCACTAAGCAGAATCACCAAGCAGATGGGTAAAATTTCAGTACTGCAAATTAAGTGTTTCAGTATACAGCTAAGGATTGTAAGTGTTTTTCTGTTGAAAGTTTTTTTATACATCCCAGAATTGCTTTAGCACCCTAGTTAAAAAAAAAAAAAAGTCGTGAATATGTATATAGAAACACAAAAATATATTTCAAATAGTATACATTTATGCAAATCCTCAGAAGGGAGAAGGAACTGAAGCAGAACTACATATTCATTGCTGCTGCTTCTCCCCCTTCTTTTTAAAAATCACGGAGCCACATGATTTGTCTCCTCACAATAAACAGTTTCAGATATACGACATAGTTTTCTTTGGTTTAAAAGCTAGGAGGAAAACCGTGACAGAAACATCACTCAGGAAAACACCTTGATTAGTGCCCTTTTCAGAATGCCTAACAAGGAAAACAAAAGATAGAGATACTAAATTCTTTCAAACAACAAAATAAATAATCTCAAATCAATATAGCATTATGTAAGTATTTCCTGGCTATTTATAAGAAGGTGACAGATCTTTCCTTAAGAATAAACTCTTATTTCTACCTGCAAACTTCAGGCAGCTGGAAAAAGTTAACCTTTAATGAAAAATCAATTCACCTGATTATAAAAGGAAGTACCCATTTTCCTTTAAATCATCTGCCATGCTATAAAAGGTGGGTTGTTAGCCTGAGGAGAGTAAAAAAAAAAAAAATTTTTTTTCTATGAAGCAGGTGTTTTGTGGGAGGTTAAGTATAAATTGAATTGCATATAGATATTTTTTCCCCCCTCTTAATAGTTGGGCATTTGTAGAAGAGCAGTATTGTTGCTTCTATATTAACATGTGTTATCTAAATTTTTAAGGCTTTGTTAGATGCTTTAGAGGCCTTTTTTGCCAGGTGGTTTGTTAATCCCAGTAGATAAGGTGTAAGGAAATCAATTTCACTTTCAAAAAAAAAAATAGAGAAAGCTTATTCCCTATACTGGAGTTTGTGAATAGAAGCTCTCTGAATGATTTTGGTTTGGGGGCACGGAGATATAAAAGCTTTCTGTGCCACGTGCAACTCAAAAGTTTGTGCCTAATTATGAGAGGTTGTTATCCCTGTGGGGCAGAAAATAAATCCTGGTGACCCAGAGAGTAAAGGAAGGAGATGATTATTCTTCTAATTGGTAAGTGCTAATTATTAGTTTTTATTCTGAGATGATGAAACTGTTGTAGAAGGTTTCTCTTTCTCTAATGCATGGAGGCCTATGGTCTGTGTCATGGCTGAGGCGGAACAGGGAATCCCATCCCAACCTTCTTGCCTGCTGGGATGTGGATACGAGGCCAAATCATTTCCTTGGTAAGAGTGTGTTGGCTTTTTGGTCCATGGCCAAAAATGTCCTCAAGTGAGTAACAGTGGTTCTTGGGAGCTGCTAAACCTAGGAGGAAGCTTTGTCAGGTGTGCAGCCTGTTATGGCTTGTGCTGAGGAATAACAAGCTCAGTAACATCTATTATTAACATCTGGTAATTGTAAGTAAACTTAGCTATTATTTAGTGAGCTGGGTAAATAGCTTAGGAACTGTTTAAGCGGTGTAACAGCTGGATGTTTTGACTCAGCATTTTCCTGCAGACTACAAGGCGGCGGCATTTCCGTACAGATGGATGGGAGTATATTTTTCTTTTTATGTTTTCTGTTTTTCCTTTCTGAACCAGGCTGTGGAGCTGGGGTGGTGTTGTTTTCAAGACCTGGGGGAAGTAAAGCTATCTGGGTTCCAGCCAGGCAGACAAAAAGATGACAGGATTCCATGAGAAAGCACTTTAACTCTTTAGCTAACTCTATGTGCAGTTACTGTGGAGAGATAACACGCTAATCTAAAGGAAACATATGGCTGAACCTATTTCTGTGGAAGTTCTGCATAAGCCTAATGTGAACGTGATAACACAACTAATATCTATGTGTGCTGCTAATCCTGCTAAAATTAATATAAATATTTAGTGAAGTTTTCAAAGTAAGTGATTGCCACTGAGTTCTACTTCAGGATGTATAGATTTCACATCTAGGTGCTCAGTTGATATTTCTCTCTGAACTTTGTAGTTCAGACTATATTACACTGCTGCTTTTTTTTAAGTATACCTTAACCACTGGATGAAATCGGAATTGATAGAGACTAATTCAGCCAAGAAGGCAGTATCTTGTGTGATTTCAAGTTTGTCATGCCAGCTGTAAGTAGTGAAGAATGCTAATTTCAGCAAAACATGAATGTCTTAATGATAGGGTTCAGCAAGGGGAAATAAGCTTTGTAACATTTAGTGGACTTGAGATGAAAGAGATCAGACAGAAATTTAGTGAAGTGGGTAAGAAGACACTTTCTTGCCTAAGTCTGGTATTTGTTATCAGTAAATAGTCAAATGAGTTATGTTTCAATGTGCTTAGGTCTCAAAGTTAGTCCCTTTGGCAGCGGACTATTCCTTCATAGGTACGTCCCCAACCTTGGTGGAATAATAGCTATACTGGAAGGTATAACTTGGCCTTAATATTAAAATGTGTTATTTTTCCTAAAACAAGCCGCTGTGGCAAAAAGCAGTCACACAAACATGCAGCTGCAGAAGGACAGGCAAACAGGATGATGAAAAGCAATGCCAGAGAGAGACAATTAGTGGAAGTGTCTTGTTTCAACACGCAACGTCCTCCCTGGTCTCCTGGCAGCTTCTTTTTATAATCCTGAAAAGATCAGAGACAACCCAACATTAACAGGGCCTTCAAGTCTTCGTGCAATTGTAATAGTCAAAGGAGAAGTATTCTCAAGCCTGACTTGTAGCAGAAGGAAACCTGAACAGGTAGCACAATTTCTAGTGATTAAAATGTCATACAAGCAATGTGATTACTAATATGGAAAACACTTTGTGCTACCTCTGGGTTTTTCCTGTTTCCTACAATATATTGGTCTCTGGAGTTGTTTCATGAGAGCAGCTGTTCATATCCTCAATGAGGTTATTCACTTACATTCTGTAATGCGGATTGGTACTGTTTTAATGAGACAACAGGAAGTCCAGGGCCAACTTCTTATGTCGTTACCCTGAAGCCGAGAACTTTGTTTTCTCTGTTTCCAGTTAAACTCCACGTCAACATACACCACCAAGAACTGAAGTACTGTGCATGGCATGATGAAACACTCTCTGGAGTAAAATCACAGAGGAAGCTGAAGGTTCCTATCTAGTTGAAGATGTCCCTGCACGTTGTAGAGCTGGGTGGACTGGATGACCTTTGAAGGTCCCTTCCAACCCAAACTATTCTATGATTCTAAGCAGGAATTGAAAATGGAGTTAGGGAGCCTGGAGTTCAGTTGTTGCTATTTTGTTAGTTGTTTTCTTGAGCAAATTGCATTTCTCCTAATTTTACTTCTCTAAAATAAAAATTTGTTATATTTTTTGAGATTTTAGGGACACGCTAATCAGTGGTAGAATCTAAAATGATTGGGCCATAGAAATAGAGGATGAAAGATTAGTATTCACTGGGGAAAAATATAGGGTTAGGTGACTTATTTTTTTTTTTGCAAAACTACCTTGAGTACACCTGAAAGAAGAGGTGATAGGAAGTGAAGAACTGATGTTATAAAATGTAACCAAAGATTATCCTTAAATGTACAAATAAAATAAACATGATGAAGAGACTTAGACATTTATGAAACTCATAGAAAATCAGTCAGTAAAATGGTGACATAAATATGGTATTTTGTGCTGTTGGCATAGCTACTACATAAATTAATTAAACCTGAAGTGGCATGCTTTGTGTACTGCATTATAGTGCAATATCAAATTAATTCCAGTGGGAGGAGAGCCCTGTGGGATGATTGGTTAGTTGTGATTTATACAATTACTTGAATACCTTCCAACTTCATGATTTCTGGAACGATGGAGAGTTCCCAAGCATACTGCAGGAACAGATTGGCTGATCAGTGTGAAGTAGCATTTATAATTCATGCTCACATGGTGTGACGGGATGAAATACGGTAAATGAAAGTATGATTTGTAATTAATACCTAGTTTATAAAGTCTAAAACCAACTTTTAAGTGCATGTTCTTTGA
Organism: Vanellus vanellus; assembly: GCF_965231255.1. Classification (NCBI taxonomy): domain Eukaryota; kingdom Metazoa; phylum Chordata; class Aves; order Charadriiformes; family Charadriidae; genus Vanellus; species Vanellus vanellus. The sequence goes on along the minus strand of NC_138909.1, from coordinate 55,411,176 downwards.
GGCAGATTAGCAGAAGTCATACCCAAGGTCTTTAAGGCATCTGAAAGGTCAGGTTTTTCTGTTCCCCTTGGCAAGAGCTGCAAGAGGGCAACAGCGCTGTACAGGACAACCTGTCGCCTCAAACCATGTTCTCCGGGTGCTGCCTAGTCCCACAGGATCTCTGACTGATGTGTTTCAGGATGACTCCCCCCCAACACACACAACCCATAAATGGCCTGATATCTCAAATGCTGGGATAGTGCCGGCTAGAGATGTCTGAGATAACAGGTGTATGGTCTTTGAGGTGGACACTGTCTGTTTGTTCTGTTCTTGTGTAGCGCCTGCAGCCCACACCGATGGCATGTGGGGTACTCGGTGATTACCTATGAGAGTAGCATAACTGTGAGTAACTGTATGTGAAATCTTCTGTATGTTAGCGAGGGAGAGAATATAAAAACATATCAAGGTGTGGAGGACAACAAGCAAGCCGATTTGAAATAGGATGGATTATTTCTACTTTCTCTTGTCCTTGCCTTTGTGGGTCATTTAGGATATGGCATCTGGATCAATGATAAAGTCTTGTGATACAGAAGATATGCTCTGCATGTACTCCACAATGGATTTGCTTAACTCCCAAAACTGATATTTAATGCTGCGTAGCACATGATAGATCTAAAAAAAACTCTACACTTCCGCAATTTAAACCCAAGTGTATCGGAGCGCATTCACTATCAAACAATCCTTCATCAGGCTTTTTGTAGCTGGAATGATAGGAAGAAATCTAATTCTGAGATCAAAAGCAAAGGGGCAACAAAGCCTGGTACTCCATCTGAAGGACTATTTGTTACTTTGTCTGAACAATGCTCGCTTAGCACAATGGCCTGGATGTGTCCCATGCAGCCTTTTAGCCACTAATGCAAAATGCCAACGTGAATTATTGCTTTGAAAAGCAGGAGTGTGTGAATGAGCCTTCCGGCGTGTTTGATACATTTCTGCTTTGCATAATGAACTTCAGTAGCTCAACTCCATGCTCGTGAATGTTTCTTTTTATTTTTAAAAAAAAAAAAAAAGAAGTTTTCGAATTAACAATGTCAGTTAATAGACAACTTTTTGTAATTGCCCCATCCAAGGCAGGCTGTGCAATCAACAGGAAAGATAAGAAGGTCAAACAGGAAGAGCTGTGCTGGAGTCAGTTGTGAGCAGAGCTGAGGAAGGCACGGATCTGTCTGCTCTTTACCGGCCTGTTATAGCGAATCACACTTGGAAAAGGTAGGAGAAGTCCCGTGCCCTATATCTGCATGCCTGTCTTTTGCTCTGGTTTAGGTACTTGTGGTGTGGTATTTGGCTGCAGGTTTACTGTCAACGTGTTAGAACCGCAGCCAGTTCAACAGGGGTAATTTCAGTAGTGCTCAATGCTTTAGTGTGTCCATAATGAAATGACTGGAAAATACGTGTAAATGTGATCTGTCATGGTTATGAGAACCTGCTGGGAGTTCCTGTGCTGCTCCGCGTTCCCTCTTCCAGGCAGTGCTGTGTGAGCTGAGCTGCTATTCAGTAACAGAAGCATTCCTACTGCTTTATTCCTCTGCATTAGCTGCCACAGGCCAAATTCTGTCAAATCTAGCACTCAAAATGAAGTATTGAGATTCATAGATGCCTTTTATAGTTTTCTAACAGTGATCTCAGTTTTCATTAAAGTGCTCCTGGAGTTTATGCTTATTTTCAGTCAGCTATGAATTGTGGATTTTAGTTCACAGTTTTCAATATCTAAATTTGGAAATTTTGGACTTGTGGTGCTTTCAGAGCTGGATTGCAGGTAGAAAGTATATTTCAGTGCTACTGAGGTATGAAGAAAATAAATCATAATAGAGGGTTAAAACTTTTAAAGGAATCTATTGGATCTTTTAAGCTTGCTAGGGCTTTTCTTTGTTTGTAGACCAACCACAAACAATGATACTGCTTGCAACATAGTTTACTAAGAATTGCTAACTAATCTAAAGTTACTTCAGAGATAAAGGAGTCAATCTTCCATTTTTGGAGTGTGGTCAGATTCCTAAGTCTGTTTACCCTGATTACAGATTTGCTTTACGTTTCTGTGTAATACATAGCAGCGCCGGAGGAAAAAGTGTTAAGTATTGTCTATACAGTGCATAGTACGGATTTATTTTTTTTAATTCATGCTTGTGACTGAGCTTTATGTAGATCAAGGCTGTGATTTACTTTCTCTGAGGGCAAAGTTTTTGGTTGGAAGATGTTTGTAGCCTAATACAGAAGTTGTGAAACAAATGTGAGCTGAAACTGGGGAGAAGGAATACTAAAACAACTACTCTAGTTTCAGTTTGGGAAAATGACCTAGATTAATTTATGGCAGTACTGTTGCAAGACTGAGGTATTGTATGACATGTGGGATGTGCAGGAGATTAAGCAGAGGAGAAGATCAAGGGCATGCACACAGTCAAATGTCCCTTAACTGAAGGCAATGGATGCTTCACTAGCTGTCTTGCCTGGTTTGGAGCCCTGAGTTCAGCACAGATGAGATGAGTAAAAACTTGGGGGCTACCAGAGTTCTCTTGTCTTGGGTACAGCAGCAGCAGTGGTTAGAAGAGTCTGGAGACTTTAAATTTAGAACAGTTGCCCCTGACCCACCAGGGGCTCAGGTGAGATGAGAGGAGGAACAAACAGTAGCTGGTGCTTATTTTCTTTGCATGAGATAGGAATTGATGTGAAGAGGAGCAATGGCATTTGTACCATCCAGGAAGTTTCCAGTATGTATAAATAATCCTCCTGGGATAAATTAATTCAACTTTACATTCACCACTGGACTCTGGTGAGTTCTCTCCAGCACTTCTATAGCACCGCAGGTAACCTTTGTTTTGATTTCCATCTCTGTAAAACTACAATAATTATAGTTGCCATTGGTAACCTGAAGTTGTGAGTTAATAAGTTGTCCTGAGCCTCTTAGAGGGAAGATGATGAATGAAAGAGAAATATTGTACTGCATGCAAGTTTTAGGCAACCATTTCAAATATAACCCATTTTTATATACTGGGTCTTATTCTCATACTTAGAAATACACCTTTAAAGAGAGAGACAGAACTTGTTCAGTGGATGTTATTAGTTTTCTTCTTCAACCCCTGTTAATGGGAAGCAGTTGTGGAGAGATAAAGTATTCCACTTAAAACAACAACAAAAGGGCGAGGAGAAAAAAAAAACCAAAAAACAAAAACACTCAACCTGCATAGTTAGGGAAATGGAAAATGTCAAGCTATGTTTTTTTCTTCTGGTTAGCTGCGTTTTGAAAACAGAGATACAAGCACTTGACGAAAAGGAAGGAGCAACAGAGGGAAAAGCATGGCAACGGAATTGTTCTGGTAGGAAAACGTGTCTCATTTCCACCTTGTGTTGAATAGCTGTTGAATACAGATCTTTCCAGCCTGCTGTGCCCTGTGAGAGGGCAAGGGGAAGGTAGAGTGACCTTCTGAGCATCATAGGTCTGGACAAGTGCTACCAATGGCTCTGTGTGGGGCAGCATGTCCAGGAGCTCACATGGGGAGGGATGACACCAGTAAAACTGGTGTCAGCCCTGTAGGAGCCGTTGAGCTGTCTACCATCTGCCTCTCCTCTCTTACCCCTCGGCCCACTGTAAGTGCCTTACTTGGAAAGTGAGGCTCTCCCAGATCAGTGGGCAGTGCTACCTCTTGCCTCCACAGCTTCTGAATAGAGGTTGGCTCCTGGTTTGGAAATATGGGAGGATCATTAAGTTTTATGGCCAACTTTCTGCACCAAATACGAATTTCTCGGTCAAGCCTCAAAGAGCGTGAGACAATCATTTTGTCTAAAGTATAAATAAAATGCTTTGTCAGTGCACTTAACTAGTTCTTACAATCTACATTTATAGAAGGCAAACTTACTTTACAAGGTGTTAGATCTTTAATCCATTTCTTCATCTTGTATTTGCAAATGACTAGTTGCTAGTAAATATAATAAGTTAACATTATAGGTTTATGAAAAAGCTCTAATGATGAGAGTAACTCAGGCACTGAGGTTTAATATTCTCTAAATCTGTTTTATAGTGGATGAATGTTTTTATCTGTTTTGGTGCCTCTGAATCTGTTTTAGTTTATACTGGAATAGTTTAATAATTGATGAGAAAGCATCAGCATAGTAATTATGGTGACTATACCATAGCATTGCTTGTGTGTTACAGTTTTGCTCCTTGGGATACTTAAATGATAGTCAAAGCTGAATAGTAGAAGGACAGAGATTTGGTGCAAAGTTCTATAAAATCTTTGTCACTTAGAACCAAATTTGCATCACTTAAGATACATTTAGTCTACCTAGGCCCTTTTGAATGTTTATTTAGCATCTAAGTGTCTAGCTACAGGAAATTTATTTACTATCTTTTTCCCAGTGCTTATACAGAGCTTCATGAGTTGACATTTGATAGTTAAAGCAAACATTATAGATGGGAAAGGAATCTGTGGAAGAGAGCATGACTATTAGAAATGTTTTTGAGATTTTAATTTTTGTTCTGTGTATCTTGGAAGAGCCAAGAGAAAACATTGATAAGAACATACCATTTTTGCTTTGCTTTCACTTACTTGGATTTTTTTTTTTTTTTTTCCTTGGCTTAGGCTCTGGGATACTATGACTAAATCTCCTTAAGTGAACTGTATCAATTTTGATTCATTCAGGTGTCCTACTTGCTCCTGCAGCACCATGCTTTCTAGGTTTGTTCACAACCCTGTTTGTGTTACACTTACCAACATGCACTGATGCGAAAGACATGAAAAGTTAATCAATATCTCTTCAACTCAACTGAATTCTAAAAATTCAAGTCACAGAAAACTCGTTTTCCAAAATTTTGGTGAGGGTGATATTTCTGCTTGTAGCTAGGAGCTGATGGAAAAATTAATATTCTGAACACTAAATTTCATTTCTGGGATTAAGGACAATCCTGATCTAAACCGGCTTTGGAATCATAGAATGATGTAATTTAAACAAGCACCTTTGGAATTTAATTTTCCTTAATATCACAATACTTACGTCTTCATCAACAGGAGATACCAGTATTTACAAAATATATGCAGAAGGGTTTAATTTTTAAGTGTGAAAATTGCAATGCATTACATATAATCCTGGTGCAATACTGAAAATAACGGTGTTAGCTACTGTCATTACTTAAGCTTATCCCTACCAAAGTGAGTTTAGTCTCTGGAAGCCTTTATTTTTAATCATTTATAACTAGGTCATCAAGTCTGATAGGCAGTTTTTCAGGGAAGTTAGCAAGACAAACAGATCTAAAGTCAGAACTACAGTGTTCACTGAATATGTTAGTGGAAGTACTTCTTTCTGAGAAAAGGCATCAAAATCACTTGGTTTTGAGCTACTCTCTCTCTTATAGGCATATATGACTTTATACACATAACTTTATATGGAGAACTGTGATGCTACACCACAAAGCATCTTTTGAAAATCAGCCTCACTGCTCTGATAGGCTCTTTTGAATAAATGGCAAAATGAGTACCTGCCCACCGTGGCCGACAGCTAGGAGCTGCTGTTGCTGTTCATGTTGGTGCTCGGTTTGTCCAGGTTTAGGGATCTATGACATGAAGCTTGGAAGGCAAGAGGTGTTGGAAGGCATGTATGCAAAGAAGCAAGCCACAACAACGTGCTTTGGGATACCCCATTGCACGGTGAACAGAGAAAGGAGAAATTTCCAGACCAGTCTGAAGGCAGATCATAAGGGTGACCAGGCACTAGTCCGAGGTTTTGGCAGAGCAAAAGCGATCTTCCATCAACAGCTTCAGTTTTCACCAACTTCTGTTGGAAAACAAATGAGAGAGGAAATTTCACAAAGATTACAAGTTTGTATAGTCGTAATGAATGCAGCTTGTTAATGAGCATGGCTGGACTGAGCACAGAGGAATTAAGTCCAAGTGACAGGACTAAAGCAAAATCTATCCTGTAGATATTAAACGTCAAAGAGGCATGTGAGAACCCACTGAGGAAAAGGGCGTAAATATCAGTGGGGCACATGCTGGCTACACGAGTCACCTCCTTTGTGGATGCACTGGCTGGTGGTCTGCCTGCACTTTTCTGAAGCTGAGGTAGCTTGTGCCCAAGAAATGGCATCGCAGGATGTTTCGCGTCAGTGAGTGCAGAGGGAGCGGTCAAGCCTGCAACTGCTTGTGCCCTGCTTCCATCGCTATTCCTTTTTCCTGATGTTCATGCCAATAACAGCCCTGCTGCCAGACTCGGCCTCTAGTTTCAGTAGGTCACTCTGCTTTACGCCAAAGAAATCTTTGGACCCTTGCATACCAGCCTTCCTGCACTGGGGGTTCCTGCAGAGGATTCATTCTCTAGCCTGATTTATAAAAACCCTCCTGCTTGTTTGAATTAAGCACGTAGTACCCATTCCATTCTCATCACCTTTAGAAAATGATGTTTTTCCCCGTCATTGCCTCTGTTAATGTGAATGATGCTATCCCTTGGAAGCTCTGTGTTACAGCTGGCCAAGAATGAATCATTAGCAGCGGGCATGAGGACATTCCCCTTCAGGCCTTGGATTGTTGCTGTTAGTCAAATCTATTGCTTTGTGGCTGAAGCAGTGATGCCACCTGATTGCAGGAGCTTTTTCTGAGGTGAATTTAGATGTTAAACAACAATTCCTCTCATAGAAGTCTAAAGAAAATACTTTAATGTATGTTGCAATTAAAAATAACTCCTGCAGGAAAGGGACAGCTCTTGAATATCTGCATGTATTCTGAGACTTATTTTTAAAAATATATTATTGAATTTTCCCTTAGATTGTTGATAATGTTGATTGCATCACTGTGAGGAATTGCAAATTATGGAGAGTTCGGCAGCGGCAGGCAGCATATCCATGCTCAGCGCTGATGCCATCATCCCTGGTCTAGACGGAAAGCAGGACAGGAACTCGGAGAGGAAAGAAACGGAGCAGGGAAAGTGGAGGTCTGACTGGGAATGTGCGGAGGCCAATGCTGCCATCAGCACTGTCGGGGATGGAGATGGGATGGACACGTTGCAGGAACACAGGGGTAAGACCTTGATCAGTACAGCCTGGTTGCTCTGCTCTTCACTTTCCTTTGCGTTTAAATTACCGCGTTCTTTAAAGACTGCTTGCTGTGCACAACAGAGAACTGTCACATGTTTTTCAGCTGAGCTTTCTTTAAAAATACATCTACAATGGTTACCTTTAACAAAAGAAACAGGTATGTTTCCTTCATGGCAATGCTGCATGGATTGGACTGTTAAAGGATCTATATTGAAATTCATTGAAAAGCAGACAAATGAATTACCTATTAGTTAACATAAGCTGAGATGAAAATTATCAGAAGCCAAGAGCCGGAATACTGAAATATAAGTACTTTGTCTAGCACTTTTTACTGTAATATCTAATATTCAGAAGCAAAGATGAGTTAGACTGCATGTTTCTATTTTAATAAAAATTCTTGATTTCCATTCTTCAGCAAAAGATGTAGTACTATCTTTATTTTTCTGCAAATGAAAACATGCTTCATGCAATAAAAACATGCAAGTCCAACACTCTTTGACTGGAATGGTGGAGTGGCAGAGGTGGCTGTCTTTCAAAACCAGTGTCCAGACTCCTGCCTTATATAGGCCTGAGAACTTTCAGAATGTGAAAATACTTCAAGTGATCATGGAAAAACTATTTCATTTTAAATTGTATGTCCTACGGCTTAGGGAGACAATGTCTTTCTGTTCACAACTGTAACTCTGCCGACATCAAAGAATACCAGGTAGAAGCATCCCAGGGCAGGATAAAGTTTCTCTTCAGCTTGCCAAGGAATATGCAAGTCACCCCATTAATTAGGAATGGGGCACAGAGTTCATGTTAAGTCTTTGAATCTAATTATAGGACTTTAAACAGTATCAATGTTTAAAATGTATTTATAGTAACTCATGCTTTCGCTCAAATTTAATAGCAGACTATTACTTATAATTTCATTCCCATGAGTAATAAAATGCTTGTTCATAGTTTTTGCTCTTTCCTAAAAGCCACAGAAATTTGGTTTAGTTTTTAAATAAAATATTACCCACTGGATATTAATGTCTCAATAAATGCCTTTCAAGGAAAGTCCATATTTCATACTATTGAAATAATAGTAATGGCAAATTCATATACCAAAATCAACTGCTAATTAATTACCGTTATCAACTATTAAATTATAATCAAAAGGATAGCGTGTTGTCAGAGTTGTGACTATTGCTTTTTGTACTTTTGACTAAAACCAGAAAAAGCAGAACTAGAACTAAGTCTGGTCCCAGGAAGTTGTGGGGAACTTAAGTTTATAATGTTCCTTCAATACTCAGGCTACACTGCTGTGAGCTGACTACCAAATTTCAATTTTAAACCACATATAATTGAATCCAGATTAAAAAATAATTAAACAAATCCCAAACAAACACCCCCCTCTGCCCCTGCCAAACACCCAATCAAAATCTAACAAAACCCAAAGCGCTTGAGAACTGAGATTTCTAAGGCTAATTATTAGACTATATTAGCATTAAAGATGATGGTTTTAAGGCTTGCTGCATTTTTTTCTGAAGTAGGAAAATTCTGTGTTTATGTATTTTTTTATTTGCATGTAATTGTTCATGTAACATTAACAGATGCTCTTGAAGGAAGATGCGCAAAACTGGAAATTACCGTGTCCTACTATATTACAAGTTTGGGGTTTTTTTTAAAGGAAGAGCTGCAGAGGAAAAATGTCTTGGGATACATGAAAATTGCCTCAAGTTTTCTTTTAAAATTTAAAGAGCTATTTCTCCCACTCTTATTCTTAGAAATATCAAGCCTTGTCTTCACTGATTTTTGCCAAGGGAGCTTTGAGAAAATGGAATTGGTTGGAGTGGGTGTTTCTTCAGCATGAAAATCTATCATGTCCAAAAGGACTGGAAGAAATACGGGCCAAAAAAGAAAAAAGCAGATTATTATTAACATAAAGTATATTTATTTATTTGTTATTTTTCCGAAACTTCAAATCACTTGTTTTTACATTACCTCCTCTTAAGTATTAATCTTGTAAAAAAAAAAAAAAAAAAAAAAAAATAAAGAGGATTATTTCTCTCTATGTAAGAATTGATACGAGGCATTCATATCATTGCCAATTTATACCACTGAAGCTTCAGTGGAGGCCAATTTTTAGTATAGGTGCAAGGGAAGAGAAAACGAAGTTGGACTCCAGCTCCCTCCTAAATGGAACTTCAGTTTCCTGAGAGGTTATATTTCCACCAATTCTTCCTCATCTTGAAACTTCACATCAAAACGATGAAATCAAAGTTTAACTTCCTCCTCAGTAGGGGAAATGATCTTTAGATAGTTTTTGTGGGTTTGGTAATTATATAGCAGGAAGGAGAAAAAATATAGTTATTTTCTTTTAGTAACTATCCAATGCATCAAACTGTTTGGAAGTGTGGGGTTTTGTTGCTCTTTTTTCAGCGTGATTTATATGGACTTAGAAAATGCACTTAACCATTCCTTTCATTTATCATAATAGAGTGTTCTCAAAGTGAAAAATGCATTAATGTCAGTTCAAGGACCCTTCCCAGTCAAGCAGAGAATTTTCCAACTGGTAAGACATCTTATTCCATAATATCTTTTAAATATAATGCTGTTCTCATTGCTTACTGTCCGGGTTTTGTTTTTTTTTTTTTGAGACAACTACATCAACATTTGCAGTTGTCACTCCTGTAACTTTATAACATACTTAATGGTACCTGTAAAGTGTCCAACTTCTATATAAGATTTGTTGAGAATTTCTCATAAAAAGAGAGAAGTTACTCATTAATTGATATAAGAGCCAGAAACAATTTATGGGCTATATTATAATGGCTAATAAAAGAAAAGCAAGTAAGTTCATTGCCTATTTTATGTATGCATTTCAATTCTTAAAATGTCTTATTTTAAGTTTGTGGCCTTTCCAAGTCTTTTTTTTTTTTTTTAATGCTGTATTTTCAATGAAACTGCAATTGAGTGCATTTCTTCTGTAAGTAGGTAGAGGAGGCTTCCTTTCTGGAGGGCTCCCAGCCTGCTCTATGCATTGAGGGTCTGGTCACATTTCCCTTCGCTTGCTTTTGGAGGAAGAGAAATAACCATCAAAAAAACAACACTGGTGTGCACTCTGCTTTCTGGCTTGACCTCACAAATCACATCAGTGGTAGGCAGTCTCACCCAGGCATGCGGTTATTTGTAGTTGAATTATTTGTGCTTGTGTACCTGTTTGTCTCGCTGTACAGAATTTGGGTTCTTCTTAACTGGGGGTATGGATCAGAGCTCACAGAAGTAGACAGAAAAATTACCATGGATGCAATGGGTTTTGGCTTATGTTTCATTTCAGTAAGGCATTATTAATTGTTCTTTTGGTAGAAGGAGCCATATTTCAGTTGTTTTAATTCAGTGTAATTATTATTTCAGTAATATTAACTTTATATAAGACATAAATATGTAACTGTAGAAATGCAATTTAACTTGGAGGCAATTTGATTGTGCAAAACAAAATTTTAAAGTTTTAAGTCTTCTCTTGTGCCAGTATTGTTTATGGCTTCAGGTAAAATGAAAAGGTTGGCAATACTGTTGCCGAACAGTGATCTGAGTAACATTCAAAGACTCTAGTCTGTGTTCTTTCTACTAGCAATTGACTGTATGACCACAGCTTAAGCAGAGATGTCTTGTAATTCACTAACACTGCTTTATATTTGAGCCACCCTTCTTGACCTTAAAGTAATGAGTAATTTAGACTCAAGTCTTCATGAAACTCCAGGAGATGTACATAGGAACCCCTCTGAAAACAGATTAAGACGCAGCATATTAGACTAGAATTTGAAAAATATCTATTTTCCCTGATTAAAAGGTGAAACTTGGAGGAGCTGGAATATTTTTAGCATGTACAACAATCCCATTTATTGCTGGAAGCATGACCTATTTGCGTACTTACCCACTCAGGAAGCATACCAATTGTATTATTGGCTTATATGTGCCCATCTGGGTATCTGAAAACCTATGAATATGATTTACTGTTATTGAGTTAAATTAACAGACATGCAGAATGAAAGCAGCTTTATCGAAGAGCCTCTTTATCTGAGAGAAGCTAGCTGAAACTGTACCCTTGGCTGTAGTAAAAGCTTCTTGCAAACAGATGTCAAGATCAGGGAACAGGTATCTAGCTGCTTTAAGATGTGCTGGGAAAATCATGTAAGTGAGCTGTTAGTTGGACCATTTCTCTTGGTTGGTACTGCTCAACCAGCTTGGCTGAGAAATGGCTTTTTCAATATTCAATTTGTAGAAGCCTTCTGAAGTAGTGGGGATGACATGTCAGATAACCATGAATTTAAGATTAGCATACAGACTTGTTGAAGCATGCTGAACTATCTCTTTTTTTTTTTATTCCAGTATCCCTTTTCCTTGATTTTTAAAATATGCATGGGATGTTTGGAAATCTGGGCATGTTATCAATGTCCGTAGAGCTATCTAATTAGACAAATTACCAATCTGCTTGCTTTTTTCCTCTTCTCTTCTCCATCCCCAAGTGTGTCAGTTGTCTCCCAAAATTTCTGCAGACACTCACATCACTCTCCTTTGTATAGCTGTAGATTTTACAAAAAAAAAAAAATCTTGTTTCATGCTAGGCTACTATCTCTAATGCATAATAAAAATGAAAAAGAAACATGCAGTAGATGAATTTTCTGTGTGTCTATCTCTGAAGGTGAAAAAAATAGTTCTTAATGTGGATTCTGTCATTTTTGAGGGATTTTCTGGTTCTCCAAAGCTGATTCACAAAACTTGTAGCACTGTAAATGGATATCCTTCTCCAGATATCTCCTTGAAGTTAATGATGGTAAGACGAAAGAGTGGATGTCCTGATCCCATACTCCAAAGACAGCTCAGAGGGCAGCTCCGTCTTCTGGAAAATGACAGCAGGGAGGTGATGGCAGTTTTCAGTGTAAGTCAATTGCTTGGGAGTTGATTTATTCAGCAAATACACTCTGTGCTACTGAAATAATCTGGGAGATCTTTGGGTCCCATTTCCATCTACATGCTGTATGCTTGAATTTGAGTGACCAGAGTTTCCCATGACTCAAAACCATGTAGGGACATTAGAAATATTGAACTGTTGAAAAACACTGGAACACCAAATTGATGTGAAATAAATCCAGCTAAATAAGGCATTGAAGATTTTTGTTTTAAATACATTCTGCTTTGATTTACATCGAAGGAAATAGTGGTTTTCTGATTTTTTTTTTTTTTTTTTTTTTTAATTTGCCCTCATATTGCCCCTTCACTTCAGTTTGCAGTCACTTGGTGTCATTTGGCATGCAGGTTACCTGGGAAGCCCACTGCTAAGCCAAGGAGGAAGTCTGAAGAAGCACAGTATAAATATTGGACTTCCTAGGGCTAGGTGGCTATGGCTTTAAATAGCACAAAAGAGGGTCGGCATGTTTTTATTACTGTCTTTATTTTGTTTGTATATAGGAAACCTGTCCTCTATAACCAGTGAGGTTTCCTACAAATAGAATTTAAATTCTCCTCTTTCTTCTTGATGAAAAAGCAAGATGATACTGTTTGACCTCTGGTGTCCCTTTTTTTTGACTGAGCCATGAGTTCCAGCCTACTTTACTAGCAAGCCAAACACTGAAATCTTAATTAGTTATGGCTTTATGACTGTCTCAGATGCATGTGTTTCTACATGGTTTTCCTTTCATGTGTTGTGAAGTCTCTATCAGCAGCCTGCTGATTTTTGTGGCTGTGAAAACAGTCTGTACTCCTGCTGCTCTGCTCTGGCTTTTGTTTAGGGGGAGATGGAGAAAGGGAGAAGGTTTCGGGAGGAGAAGGAAAACAACATACAAATAGACTGGATTTGTGGCCTTATTAGAAACAGACTGGGAAAAAGACTTTGAAGGAAGCAAGATTTATAATAAGTTTCCTTAGAATGTTGTTTTGATATTCAGCAGTGCATGAAAGCCCTTGAGGCTGAGATATTTTAGCATGTGTTGGCAATTTATTAATAGATTTCAGGCTCTCGTTAATATTTAATCTAGTGTAGAAAGAGGCATGCAGAAGATCAAAGCAGTGATGAAGCCTGCCTGTTGGAAGAGGCTTAAGTTGGACTTCTTTTCGAAAAAGAATTACTATTTTAGGCTGTTCATGTTGTGTGAATCAAAAAGTACAAAAGTTAAACAGAATTAATCCAGCGATCTTTTAAAATCATGATTTAACAGTCAAAAACAGTGGATCAGCTCCATCTTGCTCAGATTACAGAAAATGTTTGAGGGACAATTCTGCACCCCACCCCTCCACCCCAAGTTAGATTCAGTTTCTTGATCAGTCCTTAAATTGTTTTAAGATGCATTTCAACTTTGATGTGACGGGAGCAAGGGTACAGTACTGGGACATCATACAGTAGCATTAATCCAGTTAGCTTTGCCTGTGATTTATTCTCTGAGATACTGGTTCAGATACTTGTCTCAAATTGCCATGATTCTTTGTATTTCCCTGAAAGGCGGCAGCCAGCATCACTGGAGAGCCCAGTTTTCATGTGAACTGAAGTGCAACCAGACTGCACATTACTGCTCTTTGGCGAGAATCCATCAAAATGTGTATTTCTTTCAGTTGTTTGAAGGTTTATGTAGTTCTTCCTCAACACTTCTGAAGTTCCTTATAAAACACATCATTATCACTTACAATGAGGTCTTAATGCCTCTGTAAATTAACCTCACTGGAAATGTTGGTACGATTGGTGAGGGGAAAAAAAAAAAAACCAAACCACAAAACATGTTAAAACTTGACTCACTATATGTTGTAGGTATGCGTTAAAGAACAGGTATTTCATATACATAAAATCCTGGATGATTTTTTTAGCCTTCTCATTCCATAGCATTTTAGCATAAGTGTTATCTAGAAAAAAATCGTGCTCCAGTCTATTATAATTGTAATTAAAATACTGGGTTTGATTTTTTTTTTGTTTTTTTTTTTTTTTAGGAGCTCTCTGCCAGACTGCTGTCTATTCATAGTGATCAAGATCTAATAGTGGTGACATTTAAAACTTTTGAAGAAATATGGAAGTTCCTAACCTACCACTCACTGGGTAAAGCTGTTCCGTCATGTAACAGTTCAATATGCTTTTTTTATTCCTCTGCACATGATTTCTGATTGACTGGGAACTTGTTGAACAGGGTTTTGAGATTCTTTGTATTAACTGCTAATAGCAATAAGCAATGTTCCTGAACTGGGTATTAGTGATAGGGTGGAGAGACCCTCCAGGAGAACCTGCCTTTGTCCCAAAGCAGTTAACAGCTATCGTTCCTGGCAGATGTCTTGTCTAAGTCAGATACTCTAGAATCAGATCATATCATCTTTCTAAGCAGTCCATTCCAATCCAGGTGTTTTTGTCCTAAAGTCTAACCTGTTCTGCAACTTAAATGCTTTTACAGCTTTTTCTGCTCCCTGTAGAGATGTTGAGGTTACTCCTCTTTGTTCCATGCTAATGCCTATTTGGAGACTCTTACCCTGCACTTCCACTCAGTGTTGTTTTCACTAGGAAAATCACCCTGAATGCCTATAATCCCTCTTCACAGAGTGTATTTCTTAGAGTTCTGATCATCCTTCCCACTAGACTCTTCCAGTTGTTCCACATCTTTCCTGAATAGTAGTGAGCAAACGGGACAGAGTTGTTGAGGCTCCAGAGGAAATGTCAAGCAAAACGAAGATTGCTTCATATGCTCTGCATGCTTCAGTTCTGTGTCTAAATCCGAGCATGCCTTTTGTAACAATATGCCATTGATTTGAGTTCCATTTTTAATATCCTATAACTTCACACATCTCTTAAGAATAGCATTTGAATCGGATCCTTGTGTCCGTTTTGTTCACCTGAGTTTTTTCTTCTGTGCACATAGAGCTTGGGTGCATTACTATCGAAGTTGCCTGTTTCCATCAGACCAATTTAAAATAATGAATTTTATTTTTAATTTCAGGTTTGGTATTTATTTGCTGTTTTGTATTTTAAAATGCTCCTTAGAGAACTAGAAAAAACCCAAACCTGTTTCAATACAATTTTGCAGAGAAACCGCAAGAAGATGAAGTTTCTTCTTAGGCAAGGCTGTGGCTAGCAGGGAATTGATTTAGCATCTTCCAGATAGCAGAGTAGCACCTTAATCACTAAACTGCCCACCTTTCCTCTTCATAAATTTCTGTACAAAGAATTTGCTAAGGCATTAATGTTGGCCCTTTAAGTAATAATCTACTATATATACTATGCTGATTATGATACACCAATCCAGATCTCCCTGCAACTATCCTATAGATTTGAAAACCCTAAGTCCTAATGTAAGGAGTCCCAGTTTCCAAGATAAAGCACTACCCTCTTGTGATTTACTTGACTGGTATGCAGCATCATCCCTGTCCCAAAGAAATTCTAGGAATCTGATACCCAGGCACAATATCTGCATAAACTGGCACAGCTGAATTGGGCAACAGAAATTTATAAAGAGATTATATTTTTAGACTATTTCTAGTCATCTGTTACTAGGTGGTGCTAAGCACCTGTTGCTCAAAGCTTGCTAGTGATTACCTCTCTCGGACTCCAAATCTTTCAAATATAGCTAACCTATGGAGAACCCTTGTAAAGGGAGGACAAGGTCTTGCTTTTTCATCAGGATTAGGCATAGAAATGTTGTGCGCATTTTAGGTGTAGTTTGTGCGAGCTAAGCATTAAAAGTAGCTGTAATGCATGTGACTTAATGGATGTAATTTTGCCAATACTATGTAGTAAAATTAGTTACATATTGTGGGTTAAGCAATAATGGGGTTATGTGAGTGCCTACCCCAGTATCTGACTTTCTGAAGGGTTATTTTCTTGTACAATACTGTAAAACTGCAAAGAAAACAAATTGCAATTTTTTTCCTAGGTTTTATAAATCATTGCATGGAGAACTTATTCCTAGATCAATCTTTTTGGCTCTATTCTCAAGACGAGGAAGAAACAGGCATTGAAGTCTGTATAAATGAAAAATCATTAAATTTGATGTACAGAAGGCTGCTAGTACAGGAAGGTAAGGAAGACTGTACATGCTAAGGCTAAATTTAGGGAAGCATCTTTATTTAAAATCCTAAAAGCAAATATTAAGACCTGTTCAAATACTTAATGAAGTTGAAATTTAATCTATTCACTTGAAATGTACCAGAAAGATAAGAGAAAGGAACAAACACAGATTGGTTTCAGTTGGATCATAGAGGGATTAGAGAAATTCATGTGCAACTGGTCCGTAAATGGATACCAAAAAGATTGGGGGGGGGATACGTTCCAACTTGCTTAATATTATTGCGGATCCTGGAGAGGTATAGGAGAGGAACTACAGATAGATGCCAGGCTCATGTGCTTCTCCTAAATAGATCACCTGCTGCCACCATCAGAGACAGAATGATGTGCTAGACAGATCATTGATTACTGCAATAGGAACACGCAAAATGTTGAGCAGAAGAAGGTTCTACACTTCATCGAACACCTCAGCTCTGCATTTTACTTTTTTTAATGAAAGAGAAACTAGAGAGAAGTGTGAATATCTGAACAGTCAGAAAGAAAATTCTTGTGAAATCTCAGATTTTCAATCTCTAATTGAATATTACTGATGCTCTTGAAGCCAGTTTTAAAGCATGTGTGACCCTAAAACATTACATAAAATGAGATCTGCTCCACTGCTTTCTTTTTAGGGGCATTTTTTGTTTTAGGTCCTAACTATCTGATAAGAAAGATAGTGGCTACAGACAATGAAATAAGCACTTATTTTGAGACGGTGGCTTTTACTGAAGATGCAATAGGTGGATCTGTGGATGGTGACAAGACCATGGTGTCTAATGCTTCTCCGGAGCCATTGATCCCTTTTCATCAGTAGGTACCTGACTCTAGCTACCTATTTCATATGCCTTTGTTTCATATATACTCATGTCTGCTTAGACATAGGTGTCTCTCATTAGTAGCTTGTTATGGAACATCTCTCTTCCATTAACACTGAGAATAAATGCTCTATTTCCTTCCATACCACACAACTGAGGTTAATCCAGATGCATGCAGAGCAGCATTTAAAGATGGTTTCCCATCTTGTGAATTAGGTACTGTGGGTTTTTTTCCTTAGTCTGAAATAAAATCTATTAAAATTTCTAGAATAATATAAAGTGAGATTTTTCATTTTTCAGGATGCCTTGAAATATGGATGGAAACAGGTGGGATGCTTGGAAGTGTGGATGATAACAGGCTAGCAGTGTTTTCACTCAACACTATTGACAGGAGCCATCCACCTCCTTAATGCAGTTTGTTTCAAGTTTGTGTCCAAGCTCATAATTACTATAAAGCCAAATTTGTAACAATGAATTTATCAATGGATTTACTTCAGGAATCACCAGAAAATCTTTTTGGTTTTGATGCTCTTGGCAGTTAAAAATCTGGAATTTTTCTATTGACCTTGGGCAGGGAGAAATAGCATGACTTTCTCAGGTTTGTTTGACCCAAGTAGTGCCTCTTTTACTACTAATATTACTCAAAATGTAGCTGTCTCTGAAGTGTACAGATAGTACTGAAATGGAAAGATAATTGTGGGAGGGGTGCATCTGTTTCCAAATGGATTTAAAATATCAGTGTTATTGTCACAAGGTTTAGTATAGCATTTTGTAAGCTAACTCTAGTTTTTTTTTTCTACTTTCAGATGGTTTCTTAGAATGTATTCTAATCCTATTGATCTTGCACACAAAACTGAATCTAAATCCATCAAGAATATTGGTAAGAAACTCCATTTGAACATCAGCATTGGAAAAAAAAAAAGCCACAAAACTTATTCCACACTTCATTAGGACAGACTCTGAAAGGTTCAATATTTTTCCCCATTGTATTAGAAAAACATGGGAAAACAGCTTTCAAAATTATATTGCGGTAAAATTAGCAATGCCCATGACAAAAGGGTTTTACAAAACAAATGGTTAGACAGGTCTAAGTTGAGTTAAAATCTGAAGTTGTAGATCTCCATATTTTGTCCTAAATATTGTATTAAGTAGGTACACAAAGTAGCAAAGACTAATTCGTTTGAGGATGCCTCTGTAGACTTTTTATCGTAAAACTTAAAACAGAAGAAAATGCACCAATGTAATTATTGTGGATCTTTCACACATACTGGTAGAGAAATAAAACTTGTACAGGTGGTCTGAGGTTAGAGAGAAAATATTGCTTATTTTCTACCATGAGTTGGTTTTAATACTGCATTGAATAGTCTATAACTATGTTTCTCCAATAAGGATTTTGTTGCTTCAAAGGTTTTTACTCTGGCACAAGTTCAGAGTCCAGTATTAAGAGGGAAAAGTAGGGACTTAAAACACATCATCCTCATGATGAAATTTGCTAGGATTTTGAAAACACTTTAGACTTTCCTTTCTAATGGCTGGGAAACAGAGTCTTAGGCTGTTATTTACAAATCTAATTGCTCAAACCGAACCAGTTAGATTTGGATGCTTTAAATCTTGCTGCATCAGATGTGCAACTTGTGAATTCCAGGAATGGCTTTTGCTAAATATGTTCTTCTGCAAAATTGCTATTCTATTAAGTGTATTTGTATTGTTAAATTACTTTATCCGCAAACATTATTTATCTCCTTATTACATAGCAATGGGATCCTGTCTAGCTGTGATGAATTATGAAAGTATTGTATTGGAAGAGATTAGTTTCCAGGAAGGGGACAAAATTGAGATCCTCGGCTACTTCATTGAATGCATGGAATGGTTTCTTGGAAGACATGTGTTTACTGGCCAAATAGGTTTTGTAAAAACAAGTCACGTTAAACTGGACTTATCTAGAAATGAGTAAGTTATATGTATGTAATGCCAAAATAAAAATGAGATTTCGTCTCTTAAGCTTTGAAATACTAGATGTTAAATGCAGGTTTCTTTGGTTTTGGGGAGTCTTTTTTTTTTTATTTTTTAATGGGAGTTGTCATGGTGTTTATCAGTCAAAACAAATATAAAAAATGGAATATGAAGTCTGCTTAAAGTCTGAAAATGTTATCAGCCTGTACCCAAGTTTCTTACTGAGTGAAGGGGTTGCTGTAGCTTTTATACCTAGTTCAGTCTCTATTCTTTGGATAACAAGATCCAAGAAGCTTTACTCTTACAGAAGATTCTATTTTTTTGCTGGTCTGTCAAGGTCTATGTTAAAGCATCCAGGTTCTAGTACTCTCAATTACAGGCCTTAACTCGCTTCAAATAAGCCTTTTACAAATAATTGCTTATAATGCAGACAGAAACCTGTAAAAGGTGCTCATTTCAGCATGCATTGGCACCATGTAAATAAGCTGCTCCTATTAATGTCTGGACTGTTTGTGTGCTGAAACAAGGAGTTCTTAAATGTTGTTTGCAGGTTCATTTGTTGTGTACCTTTAAGCTTATATTAGAAAATCAATACTATAATGTCCTTAAAGATTTTTGCTT
Source organism: Vanellus vanellus (assembly GCF_965231255.1). NCBI lineage: Eukaryota > Metazoa > Chordata > Aves > Charadriiformes > Charadriidae > Vanellus > Vanellus vanellus. The sequence continues at coordinate 55,391,690 of NC_138909.1, read as the reverse complement.
CTAATAAATTCTCTCATAAAATGCTATACCATGACACAGATAGGCATAAAACTTTGATATGGCAGAAACTGTTAGCTGCAAGCATAGCTATCATCAGTTTGTATGCATTTTATAAATATGACTTTTACTAATTTTGAATGCAGTAGGACCTAAAATGTAAAGTTAGTAGTATTTTCTGTAACAAGCTCAAATTTGTCAGATGCAGTGAGCTCCTCAAGCCAAATCTGCTTTCAGAGTTGCTCCTTTCTTTATTAGACCACAGGACCTGGATTTTCTTGAAGCAGAAGAGCTATCTTTTTTTTCAAAAGAAAAAAATTTGGAAGAAGTGATACATTTGTTGAAACAAACCTCCATCACAGATGTCTGCTCTGTGTATCAAATAGGTAAGTATGAGTTTTACTCCTTTTGCTTCATAAGATACACGTGCAGTTCCTATATCCCCATTAGAACTGATTTTCTTCTATTTCAGTGACATTCCAACCTTTACACCTACTTTGAAATATCTTGGTATTCAGTCTGATCATAGATATGGCACGTAAAAATCCTTTATATCATCTTTGCTACTTTTCTGCTGATGCAAGACTTTTCCCAGCAGAGCATTTGCAAATCTTTTGTCCTTTTATTTGAGTGAATTAAACAGCAGGGTTTTAAAAAACTCTGTTATTGAGCTGAACAAGCCTTCAAATGTCAAGTGCTGCATTATAAAAGGCAGTATGTTCACCCAAATACTGCTGGCTTTTCATTCATCTTGGGAAAGGTAGCATAGTAATTATTGACAGCTAATGCAAACATACACCTCTGCTTGATTTAACTTTCAAAGGTATAGAAGAATAGCAAAATCTATTCATACAAAGAAAAAATACATTTTTAACTACAACTCTGATACAGCTGTTATTTCTCTAAGTGCTCATGCTTTACATAAACTAATTGGGATAATTGGGATTTCACCTTTACAGATTTAGTGTAGGGCAGTGTAACATAAATGTCTTGCTGAAATGAACAGGAATTACTTATCCTACCACAGGCTGTTCTGTGGCAATGCGTATGCTTGTCAAATACCTAACAAAGTTTTATCTCCATTAGTGGCATCCTAAGAGACAGGCCTGTAGGCTCCAATTTGAAAGGAGCCAGTGGGTAGGTTAGACTCAGGTGCATTGATTTAATTCTGCCAATTAAACCGTGTGCATGAGCAATAACTACAGCACGTCAGACCTGAGTTGCAAAATACAACTCATGTCAATGTCCAAAATGATACCACATCTCACCTTCCTTGCTCAAATGAAAACCCTGGGAACAGAAGCTCAGACTTCTATTTGTTACTAAAACAATCTCGTAGGCTTACTGCTATTTTGGCCTGTTGCACGTTTTTCACCACATCTCATCTCCCTAACCTTTACAAGTGCCAACTTCTTTTCACATCTTCCCCAGCTAATAGTACCATTTTTACCAGCTTTTTTCTCTCTTAAACTGCACAATTGATCAACATAACTTGACTTACCTAGAGCAAGCATTTTCAATATTCACTTGATGTTTTATTGTGTGATCTGAGTAAACGTGTTTTCAATTCCTTCCATCTACATCAACCTAATGGGAAGTATTTATTTACGAGCACTTCTTCAATTAGATATTCAGAGCATTAAGTTGCCACTATTGTAAACATCTGTGGCATTTGTCCACCAAAGTCAGGAAAGCGTTTAAAGAAAGAAGATCCAGAAGTAAACAGTTTTTGAGATGTCATTCTTAAAGGCTAGTAAAACACTTTCTGTCAGCTTAAGCAGGTGTAGTTCTGTGAGCCTCTGCTTTTACATATATTTTTCATACGCTCTGTACCACTTATATTGCATCTAGTGTATGAAAGACAGAATGTAATCCTAAAATGCAGCATGACAATTGAAATACCTTGAGAAATATTTTCTAAAAAAACAGCACATCTGTAGATGCTTAACATAGTAACTGTTAAGTGTTCTAAAACTAGATCTATAGTAGTAATGTTTACAGAATTAAAAGATATAGGGATTTTCCATCTGCATGCTATTGGAATGGGCACAAAAGTCTGATGCTCTGATCTACGCAAATTACCCTATATAATTATTTCCCACCCTGGGACTGAGGCTAAAACTTGTTTCAGTAACATTAAGGGGCTTTTGTTACCTCATTTCAGGGGTGGGCTATGGGGAATGATTGTATCTATGCTGCCCACTTGTATTTTAATGCAGCAGTGATGCATCCCTCATGCAGAACAGGTTGGATTAAATTGTAACTGCTGAATGCAGATGTCTCCCCAACTTACTGAGCAGTGGTAGGTGCATGATGACAACCATGTAGAAAGCAGTGAATTGTATCAGCAGGAGGGTAAGTCCCTACTATCTGTTAGCTGTGGGTCAGACTTAGAAATCTTTTCTAAATTTCCAGGATCTATCCAGTTCTTCTGACACAAAGAATTCCAACCTAAAAAAGCTTTCTTTTAGGATATTTAAAACTGCAAAAGAACTAGGATACCATAACTATTATGTCTTTTTTTTTTTTTTCTTACAGACCAATTAGAAGAACCAGAATTTCAGAAAGCTCATGAATATGGTAATTCATATGCATACAATTTTTACATAAAACTAATAAAACTTCTGACTTTTTTGGTATCTTTGCCAACTTCTCTCTTTCTAATATCTCTTCAAATTCTAACTTTCTTCCCTTATTGTGTACTTTCCTAGGTTTTGCAGTAACCTGTTCTCACTAGGTTTTGCTGTTCTGGGTTTTTACTGTTATCGGATGTCTTTCCTGGACCTCACTATCCAATTGCAAACTGTATGACTTATTTTTACTGCTGTGACACACATACCCTGCCCTCTCCCCACCCCCCCCCCCCCCGCATTGTTTAACAGGGCAAAATACTGTTTATGGGGCACCTGGCAAGTGCTGACTTTGAATTTCAGCAGATTTTCCATCTGCTAGAAAACTTCATCCCATAAATATATTTCCCAAAGGAGATATTTTGATGAGGGTGCAGAATTATTTCCCTCTGGCATTTAGTTGCTAAGCTGTAACTATCATTACTTACATTGTAGTACATTTTTTCTAAATACCAATTTTTATATTTATGATTCTGATGAACAGTTTCAGAAATGAGATTCTAAGGAAAATGAGCTCTAAATCTGCAACTTCACTACGCTCCTGTTGATATGCAGCTGTAAGCTTTAAACTGACTACGACTGCAAACTACATCCCTAGTCCCTGCCCTGTCACCTTGGCTGGATAACAGTGGGATAACTAAAGGAATGATAATGTCTCTGTCTTATTTTTTTATATTTGTAAGATATTCAACAATGTCAGCACTAGGAGAATTTAGATCAATGACCACAAACTTGGTAGTTTTGAGAAACTTAATCTGTGCCAGCAGAGAATCAGGGGTGGTATTTGATTGAAGAAATCTTATTACGCATTACACAGGCATGGCTGGCCACACAGAAGTAAGCGGACAGGAGAACAGGACCTTTGAGGCACCCTTGTAGCACTCACATGAGACTTCAGCAACTCAAATAGCTCAGTCTTATTCATCCTCCTGGGCTAACCTGCCGTAGTTTCCTATCAGGACATAGGCATACCCTTACTCAACACGCATGCTTAAGTTCATCCATGCCCTGACCTCGGGCCATTTAGCCAGCCTCCATTTCAGACTCGGTCTTTCCAGATTTGGGCATTCTCTTGCTTACCAGCTAGTCTGAATTGTAATTCATTGCAGATCTATCTTGCTTATATACACACAGTGAGAACAGAGAATATGCATTCAGTGTATATTCTTTCAGTATAAACTCAGACGCAAACCAGTTTGAATTAACGTTGGACTTCAGTTGGATTAGTGTTGGATGAGACACAGCACCTGGCTAGACAAGCGTACTGATCAGCAACCTGCTTACATGTGGCAAGTCCCATTTATCCCCACTCTTCCGCACTTGTTCTTCTCTGATCCTTCTTGATCACTCCTTCCCCACCTTTGGCTTGTCTCCTAGACACACTTAAAGTGAAGTATGTTTCCATAATGTTTTCTTCAGCATCTTCTACTCATAAATGTTTTTGTTAGTCTGTCAAAGATCTTTGTGTGCATGCACACATGAAGTTGTGATCTGTAACTTATTTTTGAATTTCAGAAATTCCATGTTCACATTCTAGCATAGGATCCACTATCAAGAATGGCAAGATAGAAGAATTCCTGAAGAACTTCAAGAATTTGGAGGCAACCCAGGCAGAAGAGCCAACTACTGAAGGAAAGGATTCTGCTAGCTCCCTAAATACAGAAATCTTTCCTCCACCTGAAGGACCTTGCTTTCACATACATCAAGATGATGTTCGAGCATCTGACATCTTTGAGTCATTGATACTCTTCTTAAATAGGAAAGAGTATGACAGAAACTTCAAAAACCTGTATGATTGCTCTTATACATTTATCAATAGCATGTTTTATGGGTTTTCAGAAGAAGAAGAACTGGTTAGCTTTTTTAGATTAGCAAGGGAAGCAGCAAAGAAAGCAGGTATGTCCTGGGCGCTAGCAAGGCTCTGCTTTCTCTTAGGCAGACTCAGTGTTAAAAAGTTGAAGTTTTCCCAAGCTCGGGTGTATTTTGAGGAATCATTGGGAGCATTAGCTGGAGAGTTTAGTGATTTATACTTTGTAATTTCTCTTTATACAAATCTAACCGTCATCTACTTGACACAGAAGAACAAAGAAAAGTGTGCTCATGTTTTTGACAAGGCTGCATCTCTTCTTATGGGAATTCCCAACTACATTTGCAGCACTGACCTGGAGTCAGATATTCTAAAGTACACTCTGAAGAGGACAATTTTGAGCCAGAACAAACGTGCAGAGGCAAGGGCATGCTTTCTGCTGGCAAAACATTACAGTGCACGCAAACAGCATGAAGAGGCACTGCCATTCCTGGAAAGGTTCCAACTGTTGCTTAATGACTTGGGTTTACAAAACAGCTTGTCAAACAACTGTTATTTCAAACTAGCGGAGTTCTACCATGAAAAGTGCCTGCCACACATTGTGTTAAGTTGCATAAGGGTGGCCTCTTCCCAGCGCTCGAATACTTTGACGGATTCCTTGAAAAGGATTGATTTAGTCATCAAAAATGCTCCCAAACTCCATGGCCTGAGAAAATTCAGACAAATACTCCCATCCCAAACTGCACCTTACCTCATACAAGCACTTTCCTCTGTGATTACTAACGAACAGCAAGGACTATGCAGCACTATCTATCTTAGCTTAGCAAAACTGTACAGTCACCACAAACAGTATGGAAAAGCCATTGTTTACATGATGAAGGCACTGGATGCTGATGTTTCTGCCAGGCCAGAGGAAACTATTAACTATTTGGTTTCACTTGCTTGGTTATACATTCTTTATGGGCAATATGATGTGGCTTTAGCCATTTTAAATGCTGTCGTAGACTCCTCATGGAGCAATCCTCAGCAGCTAGGCATTGCTTATAATATGCTTGCTATTGCTTTGAAAAGAACAAACAATACAAAAGAAGCTGCTGAGAGCTACTACAAAGCACTGCGTCTTTCGGAAGAGACTGATATGACCCATAACCAAGCCATAGCCCTGGCTAATTTTGGGGCACTCTGCATGCATGCAGCAGCCAGCAAGCTGGCAGAACATTATTATATCAGGGCAGTGAAGCTCTTCTCCAAACTTCCAAGTATGGACTGTGGCCAAGACTTTATCCAAGTCCTCCTTCAGTTGGGATGTTACTATGTTGGTGGAACTCAGAGAGAAAAAGGAAGGTTTTATTATGAATGGGCTTTTTTAGTTGCAATGGAGACAAGTCATCTGGAAAGTAAGTACTTTTTTTTTTTTTTCCTATCAAAGTTACAAGAAGTACCCTGTTTGGGAATTTGTGTTATATAGGTATTTTATAGTTGTACCTAGGTACATTATAGTTGTTCCTTAAACAACATTTTATGTCCAATTATGTGAAAGCTATCAAAGTGATTGAAATCTTTGCATCGTCCCATAATGGTGGAGAAATAAATACCTATTGGCTTGCTCTTCTGGTGGTAATTAGGTTTGTCAGAAATGGTAGAGAAAGTTAAATGTCAAGAAAAAAGTAACTAGTAAAAAGTCTAGAGATTTCTGTTCAGTAACATTTGCAGTAGTTATGATATCACTGGTATTATAAACAGCACCAGACTTGAGTTTAAAGGTATGAAAACAATCGATAATCTGGATTACTTTTGCACAAAATAGTTGTATTTAGAAGACTTATGCATTATTTAGCCTTGCTAGCATGATTAAGGCAGCTTAGGCAGGTAACATGACTGTTTTATTATTCTATTTTGGAGATCAAGTTTGAACTAACCTCTTTAACTTTGGGGGTGAAGAAACTGGCAGAGGAATCTTGTTATGACTCTTATATTGTTATTTGTTGACTGTGTTGAATTTGTGAAATAGTAAGTGTTAAAAGTAACTCATTCTCCTTTTAAAATAGAGATTCATGTTAGTATTTCCAATCTATTCTCCTAGGTCAACTACAAGCAATTAAACTGCTGTGTCAGTTCTACAGTACAGTTGTTCCCAATGAGGCTCAGTGTGTCATCTACAATGAATATCAACTATCTATAGCTAGAAAGATGTCCAACAAAGTTCTGGAGGGACAAATTTTGGAAACTATTAGTCAGCTCTATTTGTCGTTAGGAACAGAAAGGTAAGACATGCTGAATGACTCTGCTTTTATTCTGATTGTAACTTTTCTCTTATACTAAATGATCTCAATTTTTGCAACAGCTAAATATGACTAATTTTTTTTCACTCTGCTTTGCCAATATATTTTATTAGAATTAAAGGGTCCAGTGCTAGTGGAAACTCCTCTTGTGTTTTTTCTCAAGTAATTGACATCTCCCAGGGGACACAAGATGTTCAGCAGGGATTAGCACCACTTCAAGAGCCAAATTATTTTTTAAAGCTATGTAAATACGTTTAAAAAGTATATGTTATGCAACTCTTGATGACTGCTATAGCTCTAGGATTATTGCTGGTAGGTGACTTGTTTGTGGTGATAGTTTTACAATACAATTTTTCCATTAGAAATCAAATTACATATTCCAAACAGGTCAAACATCAAATTGTCTCTATGTAAGTGTTTTTGGAAAAAAAAAAAAGGCATTTCCTCAACTTATAAAAGCAAAAAGCCTTTGTGCAAAACTGCATAGTGTCAGTCTCCAGCAATTTCTATACTGCTCTTACTTTCAGAATAGCAATTTTTTTGCTCTGCTTTATTGAAAAAACAGGCTGCACAAGTCAATTTACAGTAACTAGCAGGTGATGGGGAAATGTACAGCTTTCTCTAGAAAATTTTTAAAGTGTTTTTTAAGGCAGCTTTGGCTGATGTTCACTTTTTTTCCTTACTGCATCTCACTTCAGGGAGTCACTTCAGATTCAGGTATTTTCATGCATGCCTCAGTAAGGATGGAAAAAATATCCTCAGTTGTGGAAAGAGAATAGATGCTTATTTTCAGCTTTAAGTGGCTGCAGTCCAAGCATCTAACTTTCCTAATATGTCACCTAATTTTGTTTTGTTCCCTGCTGTTTAATGAGATAGCTGGTGAAAATCCTTTGGAGAGGCTGAAGACAAAGGAGTTAGTTAAGATTTCAAACTACCTGAAACTTGCAGGATTTCACTAGCTGGAGAAGCTGCTGCTTTCTGTGCATGTAGTGCATGGAATTTATCACAGAATCATAGAATATCTCAAGTTGGAAGGGACCCATAAAGATCATCAAGTCCAACTCCCTGCTCCTCACCTAGAAGCCTGGATCCCAAAACTGTGTAACCTTAGCAGACTACTGGATTAATAGCACGTACTCAATATGATATTCGACCATAGTATCACAGTATTCTTTGAGTTAACAGTCCCAAGTACCAAGGATATATGTCTATGAAGTAACGAAAACAGTCATGTCATTGGTGTCACCACTTCTGTTGCAAATTATTGTGGTCACACCAGGGGACACAGCCTGACCCATTCCAGCTGCCATGCTGGGTTATGGATTGGTATATGTCTGCTGTAAAAGCAAAAAAACCCAAAGGAGGGATGGAAGTGGCATTCAGTAATTGGGCTGAGTTGGACTACTTTAACTACCTTGCCTTTCCTCATGTTAGCAGCTTGTTAGCAAAGAAGAGAAGACTGAAATGTCAGGCTTGTTCAGTGGATCTTTACTTCCCCTCATGAGTATAAAAGGAGTGACAGGTCTCTTCAATTTATGTAAGAATCAGGATGTGCTAAAAACTTTTTTTTTTGCCTCAAATGAGATACCTTGTTGAGACAGAACTACAGTATTGTCAGTGTAAAATACTGGGGAGCATATTACTTTTAGATTTGTTTTGGATCTTTTTGGAGGTCTACATAGGCTGTTCTAAAGATGTACTGTGTAAAGAGTCACTGTAACTGCACAGGTCACAGTGTATTTTAGTATGTTTGTGTCTTGTGCTTGGAGGAAAATTCACCAGGTCAAGGTGATGGGAGTCTATCGCAAGACAGACAGAGAGGGATTTAATAAGGAAGTCTAGGACTTCTGTGTCTGGTGTAAAGCCCCGTAAGCTCAAACAATCTGACAGTTCTTTCTAATGAAAAGTATGACTGTTCTTCTGAGAGCACAGTGCCCTTACACTTAAAGAAAATTACACTGCCCAGTGATCCAATAATTTAGGTGCTTCTAGAACTGATCATGTCTTGTCTGTCTCCCATTCTACAAATGCTGATTAGTTTGAGTTGTGCTTAAGTCTGAGGCCTAGGTGGTATTTAGACAAAAATATTTACAGATACAACCTCTTTCTGAGGTTTGCAGGGAAAAAGCCATAAATCATTTTTAAAGATAATGATAAATAATAAAGAGCTAAAGATGAGGAAAGATTTTTCCACCTGTCACTAGCCTGAGGTGTAGGGGAAAGACACATCTGAAATAAACTGTCCTGAAATAATATAATATGATAACAATCTAACAGGAAACCTAGATTGGAAAAAAAAAAAAGGAAGAAAAAAGACCAAATTCACTAGTTACTAATATACTATAGCCGAGAACTTATAATTGTGCATTGAACAGAGGAAACATTGTTTTTTTCATTAACACAAAGCTTTTTTTCCATTATGAAGAAAAACATTCCCAATTCTGAAGAGCCTCTCTGACTAGCAGTTTTCCCCTGTTTCAGGGCTTACAGGTCAGCTCTGGAATATACCAAAAGAAGCCTTGGAATATTTATAGATCTCCAGAAAAAAGAGAAAGAGGCATATGCTTGGCTACGGGCAGGAAAGATATATTACGTTCTAAGGCAGAATGAGCTTGTGGATCTATATATTCAGGTATGTTGTCATTACTTGCAGGCATGCATGTGTTGTCAGTGCGGTGCAGGTGGCATGGTAAGATTAACGCAATATAATGCCAGAGATATTGCTAACTGATGGTCTGAACATATAGTAACACCACTTATGTAGTGCGTAACAGCTGAAAGTCTCGGCATTTCCTGGTGGTGCTGTGTTTTTTAATCCTTTGCTTGACTCTGCAAATATTTTGGGCAGTGACCTTTCTTAGTGCTTGCTCTGTTGTAAATTCTGTGTATTTCTTCGTCTACCAGCTCTACAGCACCACAGCAATCAAACCACGTATGCATGCTACGTGCATAAGAGATAATAATCATCTTATCACGCTGACTTGTGGGCCAGATCCCCAGGAAAACAGAGTAGCTTTCTCGGGAAGCATTTCCAAAGCATCTAAAGCTTTCTTTCTTTGGCTGTGCATAGCATGGCAGGGAGCCAGCTGGAGCTGCCGCTGCTGCCTTGCCAACAGTGAGACAGGAGCCATGTGGTTCGCACCGCTTGGACCCACCGCAACCGACTGGGACCTGCTGCTGCTTCTACTGCTGTCCTAACACAGGCTGAAAGATGACTTGAAACTGGGATCTAGCCCTTGTGCCTGCTGAAAATGGATGATCTGGAGTCTTTCTCAGAGCTGCACTGCAGCCCAGATCTGACCCTGTCTAGATGACTTCTGGCCGTTCACTGAAGTATCTGGGGAATTAGTAAAGGGGTTAAAAATACTTCTCTTCTGTCGTAAGAGACAGTGCTGTCTTGTAGTGCAGGATGTATACAGAACCTGATATAGTAAGATCTGGGTCTTGGCTGGTGTGTGAGTTGTACCAAAACATGATCTCTAAATAAAATAATCACGCATCTGTTGTTAAGATGTTCTGGAAAAAAAGTCTACAAAGAAGCAGGAAAACATAGGAAAAACATTCATGTTTAAAATACTCAGACACAATATGTGGGATTACTTTAATGACTTTTTTTCCTCTCAATTAAGTTAGATTTTGAATACTTGGAAACCTGAATAAATGTGCTTCCAGAAAGGGACTGTTATAGGCCTGTTATTTCTTTCTTTCTCTTTTACTAAATGATTTTAGCTGGTGGCCCCCAAGTCAGTCACGTGGTGGTACAAAAGCCAAATCAGCATGTGGGATGGCTTTCTCAATCTGCTTTATTTCCTTCAAGAGGAGGAGTGAGCCAGGGACGTGCATGTGTATTCCATACTGGGTGTGTATGGAACCTGCTATAGTTAGAGCATGGTCAGTGCCTCTCCATAAGGAAAGCCTTGAAGCAGGAATCTGCCCACTAAGAGGCTGACCACCGTGCCAGCAATTTGTACAAGTCATCACATCTTAACTTGCATGTAAAACAGCTTCCAAAAATGTGATGTAGTAGAGTCCTTAGGTGCCTGAAGCCGAAATAGGCTGAAAAGAATTGCTGCCTTTGTACTTAAGTACAGAGAGCTGGACTTGTATTAATTGAATGCAACTCAAAACCTAAAGATTCTTCAACTTGCTTTGTTTGCAAGTCTCCTTTCCTATTACTACTTACCCTATCGGTAACTGAGTATCCTGGTATCCTGGCTTTGGGGAGGATGCATGCTGCCTTTCATGAAGTCCTTTTTGCTAACGTGGCATATATTTATCTCAGAATAACAAGAAGCTGCATTTATTTACAGAATTCACTTCAGATGCTTTTAAATCTGCACTGTTAGCAGTATCTAACTCGAAATTGGAATTTATTTCTGTAAGTGCAGTTTAATTCAAATTTAATATGTTGCAGCTACCAAAGGCACTACTGGTTTTTTAGAGTGCCCTGTGCTGACAAAGGCAGCAGGGTACTATTGCCAGAAAAAGGGAGACCATAACACTGTGTGCCCAGGTCCTTATGTTCCTTCTTCAGTATCTGCCACTGGCCTGCTCAAAACCAGAGTACCAAAAAGACAGACCATGGTCTTGTAAAATATAACCTTTCCTATCTTATAATGAGAGGCCTTAACAAGATCTCTTTTTCAGTTGCTAATGTTTGATTTTTTTCAACCAAGAGTTAATCGAGATTTTTTTCTTTCCCCATTCCTTCTTTTCAGGTTGCTCAGGATGCTGCTCTTTACACAGGAGATCCAAATTTAGGAATGGAATTGTTTGAAGCTGCTGGAGACATATTTTTCAATGGTACTTGGGAAAAGGAGAAAGCAGTGACTTTCTACAGGGTTTGTGCAGTTTTTCTACTGCATGGATAGTTATGTACCCTCCCGTCACAGAAGGTGCTGAACCAAAAGCTGATCCTGTCAGCAAACAGTTGATAACCTGTTGCAGCTGAGTACTTGGTCATGGTGTTAATAGATTTCACCTGTTGCAACTCCTGGGTGTAAGATATGCCTTATGCAAAGAGCAAAATAAAACCAGAAATCGCTTGACATGACATAAATGGAAGCTTGTCAGTGCACATCTTGGGGTTCAGCAGGACCTATGCTGTTTTTATGCATTTCAGGACAGGGCTCTCCCACTTGCTGTAAAGACTGGCAACAAAAACGCTGAACTCAGATTATGCAATAAACTGGTGGAATTGCTGGTGAATCTGAAGGCTTATGAGGAAAGTCTGGAATATGCAAGAGCGTCTCTTATGCTCAGTGTAAGTTTAGGTAAGACCAATTTCAATTATAGCTAAATATTACTGATATCTCCAAAATAAGACAGAATTCTAAAAAGCTTTCTTCCTTTGAATTCAGTTAGATTTCTTGCCAGGATTTCATAGTGATACTATCATTGCTATTTTTGCTTCCATTCAAGAATGAAGAACTTTATTACTGTCTCTCCTAACTCTGAGCTCATATATGGAAAACGTTTGGTAGAACACAGAATTAAACCTGGGATTCAAAGTCCAAATTGAGTGTTCTTCTCATAGCTAAGCTGTAATACTAATCAAGAATATTGTCCCAAGAGGCTTTTGTGTGCTGTATATTTTTTTCAGATTTGCTCACAGCCTTGATGGTGAACTGACTTAGGAAAAAGTAGTCAAAAATGATAGGGCTGGCTTCCAAAATGACTATTCTTTGAAGTTGAGCTCTTCAACTGCTTTTAAGAACCCTCTCACCCCTCCATACATGTACAGAGTTCGTTTTGATCAGTCTCAAAATCCTCTTATTGTCGTAACTTTTGATGTAAAGTGTGTACTGGGAGGGGCAAGGGAGTCTTTAATCCCAGTAGCTACTATACTTTCAAAATTTATTAGTATTCTTTGTAAGTATACACAGGGTGTGTATATCTATACATGAGATATTAATGTAGTTATTAAGAAAATCCCAGACACTTTTGAATCCTACACTGGGAAATTCAGGAATTCTGTTTTTTTTTTTTTTTTTTCTTAAAGGGCAGGTTTTGGCCATGTATCTCTTGACCAAAATTAGTGTTATTCAATAAAAGATCAGCAAATACCATATAGAAGTAAACAAAAAATAGCATAGATGTATTCTGGTTTGAATCAACTTTACTACTTTGTCTTTGGTTTTATCCCGACTCATACATTATCTCATTAGGAAATCAGCTAAATGAACGAATAGCTTACCATCGGCTGGCTGCCATCCATCATCATCTGGGTCACTGTGAACTAGCTGAACACTTTTATTTGAAGGCCTTGTCCCTCTGTTCCTCTCCTCTGGAGTTTGAGGAGGAAACACTGTATTACGTCAAGGTGTACTTGATCTTAGGAGACATTATATTCTATGACCTTAAGGTAAGAAATACCAAAAATTGCTACAGAAAATCGTTACATTGAGTAAAGTTTCATAACATCAGGGCTTACTGCATTCTGGTTTTATGCCTTTAGAATGTAAATAATGAAGTGGGAAAACCTACTGAAGTTCACAATCTATATTATTCTTGTTTGATAGGTATAAACTGAGCTTGGATGTCCTCTTACACTGGTTGTACTATAGAGGATAATATCTTTTGTGTCTCTTGTTTCAGGATCCCTTTGATGCAGCAGGCTATTACCATTTGGCACTTGCTGCTGCCATGGACCTGGGCAATAAAAAAGCTCAGCTGAAGATTTACACAAGACTTGCAATCATTTACCATAACTTCCTTGTGGATCGGGAAATGTCCCTTTTCTTCTATCAAAAGGCAAGAACCTTTGCAACAGAGTTGAACGTTAGGAGAATAAATCTAGCTCCTGATCAGTGTTACAAGAGTTCATAAACACCTTTGGAAAATGCAGTCTGACAGCTACAGAAGTACCTAGAGAAATACTGCGCTGGCTTTGTGGGAGGATGCAGAATGTATTCAATGGCTCATTATGCATGTGCTGTAAGCTGGAGCTCAGCATCTCAGACTGAATTACCAGTTTATATGACAGTGAACTACACTTCATTGTCTCCAAGACATACGGTCTTGTACTTGTTCAAGGATCAGCCTGTGAACTAAAACCGAAACCCAACAGCCTTTTTTTTTTTTAATGATTTTTTTTCTTTGCTATCTGTTTCTGCCTAGCTGGATACTGGAAAACGATCAAGCATAGATGCAATGCAAAATATTTAATAAAGTGTTACAGAGAAAAAACACTCCATAAAAAAATGTGGTTTTCTTTGCATTACCTAGCTCTTGTATGACCTAGCTCTATTGTATTTAGCTGATGTCATAAAAATGTGTACAAGAATGTTAGGTGGGGTGTTTGAGAACTGCTTTGATCCAGTTCCCTAGACGCTACCCCTCATTTCCTATGAAATTAATCTACTGCATTAATTATTGGCAATAGTTAAAGATATATGTTCTAACTCCCGAAAACACTTCTGTAAATGTTGTAATAACTGGTTTTCAGAACTGATGTCTCTAGTAATATGTAAGTTCTAGTTTTGTGAAGTTCAGTGGTCATGTGAAGGCCCTCTTTCCTTCTTTTCAAAGAAAAACTATCTGGGTGGTTTTGTTTTTAACTGACCCTTTTCAGGACTGTCAGTATTCCCTGCAATGACTTATTACAGCATTTCTTAGCATCTTACATATAACTACATTATGTTCAGAAAAGTGCACTACTTTAGTTGCAAAAATTCTAGGTTGTTGATTTTGATAGCTCTAAATCTTTGTGCCTCAAAATATTTTTGTACCAATGCTATGGTAGAAATGACATATTAAATCATGCTGCATATTTTGAGAAGGAATGTCAATGTCTTAAAGTCTGATAATTTTGCAAATAAATATTCAGCTACATTTTGAAATGATGCCTTGTCATTCTCTATAACAACTTCATACAAAAACTGCTAGTTACTTCCATTCTTTGTAATGTCTCTTAAAAATTAGGTATGGAAGTGCGTTTGGAACACACAGTCTCAGAAACCAGCTAGGGGTTTTTGGCTGCATATTATATTTTATTTTCTTATACTGTCAAACCTGGGGAGAGGTGCAAAAAAACCTTTCTTTATTTTTGGTTTGTGTAGCTATGTACTATCATTGCTTTGGTTCTTTACCTAACAATCTATCTTTTCCTAAAATCTGTCATTCACAGTGTACTCTGAATACTTTCCCTATATACATTCAGGTATCTGATTTTTGTCATCTTTTTGACCTTGTGAATTCTTTATAAGTTTTTTTTACTGCTTCCCAAGAAGGAGAGAGGATACTTATAGGTTATATATACCTATATATAGGTTATATATATACCTATATATAGGTTATATATATACCTATATATAGGTTATATATATACCTATATATACCTATATATAGGTTATATATATACCTATATATACCTATATATAGGTTATATATATACCTATATATACCTATATATAGGTTATATATATACCTATATATAGGTTATATATATACCTATATATACCTATATATAGGTTATATATATACCTATATATACCTATATATAGGTTATATATATACCTATATATAGGTTATATATATACCTATATATAGGTTATATATATACCTATATATACCTATATATAGGTTATATATATACCTATATATAGGTTATATATATACCTATATATACCTATATATAGGTTATATATATACCTATATATAGGTTATATATATACCTATATATACCTATATATATACCTATATATAGGTTATATATATACCTATATATAGGTTATATATATACCTATATATACCTATATATATACCTATATATACCTATATATACCTATATATAGGTTATATATATACCTATATATACCTATATATAGGTTATATATATACCTATATATACCTATATATAGGTTATATATATACCTATATATACCTATATATAGGTTATATATATACCTATATATAGGTTATATATATACCTATATATACCTATATATAGGTTATATATATACCTATATATACCTATATATATACCTATATATACCTATATATATACCTATATATACCTATATATATACCTATATATACCTATATATATACCTATATATACCTATATATACCTATATATATACCTATATATACCTATATATATACCTATATATACCTATATATATACCTATATATACCTATATATATACCTATATATACCTATATATACCTATATATATACCTATATATACCTATATATATACCTATATATACCTATATATATACCTATATATACCTATATATACCTATATATAGGTTATATATATACCTATATATAGGTTATATATATACCTATATATACCTATATATAGGTTATATATATACCTATATATACCTATATATACCTATATATATACCTATATATACCTATATATACCTATATATAGGTTATATATATACCTATATATATACCTATATATAGGTTATATATATACCTATATATAGGTTATATATATACCTATATATACCTATATATAGGTTATATATATACCTATATATAGGTTATATATATACCTATATATAGGTTATATATATACCTATATATAGGTTATATATATACCTATATATACCTATATATAGGTTATATATATACCTATATATAGGTTATATATATACCTATATATACCTATATATAGGTTATATATATACCTATATATAGGTTATATATATACCTATATATACCTATATATAGGTTATATATATACCTATATATAGGTTATATATATACCTATATATACCTATATATAGGTTATATATATACCTATATATAGGTTATATATATACCTATATATACCTATATATAGGTTATATATATACCTATATATACCTATATATAGGTTATATATATACCTATATATACCTATATATAGGTTATATATATACCTATATATACCTATATATATATACCTATATATACCTATATATATATACCTATATATACCTATATATACCTATATATACCTATATATAGGTTATATATATACCTATATATAGGTTATATATATACCTATATATAGGTTATATATATACCTATATATAGGTTATATATATACCTATATATACCTATATATAGGTTATATATATACCTATATATAGGTTATATATATACCTATATATAGGTTATATATATACCTATATATACCTATATATAGGTTATATATATACCTATATATAGGTTATATATATACCTATATATAGGTTATATATATACCTATATATACCTATATATAGGTTATATATATACCTATATATACCTATATATAGGTTATATATATACCTATATATACCTATATATAGGTTATATATATACCTATATATACCTATATATAGGTTATATATATACCTATATATACCTATATATAGGTTATATATATACCTATATATAGGTTATATATATACCTATATATACCTATATATAGGTTATATATATACCTATATATAGGTTATATATATACCTATATATACCTATATATAGGTTATATATATACCTATATATACCTATATATAGGTTATATATATACCTATATATACCTATATATAGGTTATATATATACCTATATATAGGTAGATAGACTGACACTCCAGGGAGGTGGGAAGTGCATCTTATTCCTCAGTGGGTGCTGTAAGAAGTAGTCTATATAACAGATAGTTGCTGCTATCATGATAATTGTCACCTGTCAATTATCTTGAAGAGATGATTTGATGACTTAGGTAGATAAGCTCCTGTGTTTTCAGTTTTATGCTGAGGACTAGATAGATAAAAATAATGATCATGCTTGTAAATATGCAGCATCATTAAATATATCTCAGCATTTTGCTTTTAAAAAATAAAAAAGCTTTATGTTGGGTAGTGAATCAAACTTCTAATGTCTTAATTGTAGAAATGTGTGTACTACCTAAAGCTATTCTCACACAAATTTTTTTTTGACACTCGCAATCAGACTTGAACTAAGTATTAAAGTTGAAAGTTTTACTGTTTGGGTGTCTTAAGAACTTATCGTGAAGACTCATTCAGACCGGTGTCATATTGTTCCACTAAGCATGAGAAATTAATTATCCCATATTCTCTTCCTTGTCTTGATCTTGGAAACTCAACAGAAGTCCTGTATGATCTCTGCAGAGCTGGGAAAATTGTGGATGTTGCTCTCTGTTCATTAACTTGCTTTTCAGTGCTTGGCAGTCTATTTTCCATTTCATTTGGCTTTCAGACTAGATAAATTTATAACCTCTCTCTGATTCTGATTGCTGTAATCACAGGCTGTCTCTGTGTTCTGGGAAGGGAAGTTGCACTTCCTAATCTAGAATTCAGTTCTGCTAAGACCTTATTTTCTTTCTTGTATTGCTACTTCATCTTGTTGCTTTCATAGCAATCCAGTTCTCTATTATCAATTCACCCTTTAATGTTAAATTGTGCTTGGGCGGTATATAGCAGCACACTGAATTTCTTGGGTATTGTCTTCAAGCCATTTGAATGTCATACAAAAATGCACCTGGCTTTTGAAAAGGCAGTACCTAAATTCTCTTCTTGCTCTGATAACACAGGAATTCTATGTTTTCCTACTCAGTGTGGTTGAAGAGAGTCATAGGCATAGGATTTCAAAAAGAACTGCATTCCTATTGGACATATAAACAACACTTTATGTTTTTAAAAACTGCTTCGAAACCTGTTATACTTTTAAATATATTTTTTAACTCCAGGAAGCACAATAACATTTTATGATTCTGTGATAACAAATGAAATGCACTTGGACAGCAAAGTTGGGATTAACAAATTCTGGGAGAAACTGAATCTGGGCTAAAGGATTTTACTGTGAAGTTCTCTTCCCTTTGATCCAGAGTGGTGGGATTCATTTTCCCTTCAGGTTACACCTGTCAGAGCCTTAGTCTCTTTATCATCAAAGACTGGTCAACTGTCTACAATGTAAAATCCCATAGATGGGTGAGATGAATCTTACCTGGTGTGCTTCCTGGTGCAAGTCTTTATAAATGGAAGTCTGATTATTTGAGATATTACGAAACTGTTTTCCCATAGCTGTTATGTTCAATTTTGGCTAGATAAACTAGAAGAATGTTCTACCAGTTAATGAAGCAAAAAAGCAGAACAGCATGGAGTGTAGATGCCTCATAGATAGCATATAAAAAGCATACCTCTGCAGAGACCGTTTGTTAGAAAAGACGGTGAGGGATGGGATGTTTGAATGATAAAAGAAAAAAGGCAGAGGAAGCAGATGTAGATTCAGAAGGCTTCTAACCAGAACTAGTTATATAGCTGGTCAGCAAAAGTTTAATACCCTTAATGAGCCAAAAAAGCCCTGCTGAGCTGTTAAAAGCTCTGCAGGCGCTGGCACGCTGTAGGTATTTCTACTTGACTTGAAATAACAAGGTTCTGCTTCCAGGAAGGCATCAACTAGCGCCTGTGAGCAGCTACATATCTTGAACCCCGTCAGATATTGAGCCAGATACTTGTGGTGCTTTCTCACCCAGGAATGATATATGTTGCCAAGTGTAACCCCTTCATATTTAAAGTGGGATTACAGAGAAGGGAATGGTAGTGGTGCTATCAGGGTCCAGAATACTTTATTACTGGAAAGGGGTGGTCTCAACCCCTGTGTCTTCCTCAGCCTGTAGAAACTCACATTTCTGAAGAGGAATATACAGAGTACCCTACTCGATAGGCTAAGGGCCTGTCCTTCTCTCCATCTCTCCTGGTTAGACAAAAAGGTGTGCCAAATCTGCTTGCTCTGGGTATGTGTAAAAGGCAGCACAGCACTGTCCTCTCACAGCTAAGGAATTCGCCTTGGAGTAAAGGAAGGCTGGGCTCCATCACCCACGATCTGAAAGGCTTGCATTAAGCTCCTCTGCACAAAATGCAGTCTCTGGAGTGGAAACTGGCACACATCATTCATGGTCGTTGGGTATCCATTAGTATCCCCTGCTTTCTCATGCCTGCGTTTTTGCAACTTCGGCCTCCTCAAAGAAGTTAAGTCTGCTTTATGTTATTTTTTTTCAGGGCTTAATCCATTCAAACTTAACACTTCATGTTTTGCAGGACCGAGCTATGGAGTTTGCCAGCCAAGAGAGCCTCTAGCCACGCGGTGGCACTCTCTAGCTTTGCATCGGTAGCCTTCGGTCCTGAAGGTTAAGAAAGGAACTCAGAAAGCTGAAAAAGTAGCGCGTTGTTCTTCCGTTACCATTTCTTTCCAAATAAAATCTAATACCTTAAAAAAAACCAAACCAAACAAACACAACAAAAACACACTAAAATCCACTCAAAAAACTCCTTCAAAAATGATTTGTTCAAAACTGGTAACCTAGATCATAGTTTCAAGCCCCTTTACCAGGATAAGAAAAACACAAATCTTCCCCAGACAAGCATCTGTATGCTCTGCGCAAACAAAATATGCTCCAAGAAAGCACTGGAGCACTTACAGGGAGCAAAAAGAGTTGAAGATAATAATTCTAAGCTGCTTTGAAACGCTTCAAGTTCTCATAACTGACTAGTTCACAGACAACCTAGAGAAAGTCAGCTGCTCTCAGGTAGTACAGGGCTTTATTGGGTGACAGGAAAACTGGAGTGCAACTACAGCATACTGTGGTAGAGAAGAAACCTCGTAAATGAAGTCAGAGGCAGGTACACACTGAAAACTGTTGGTGTGAGTTTAAAATGGCCAACTTTTGACAGCTACTTATTTTCACAAGGGAAATGCCATATGAAATGCTTTGTTTGAGTCTGGTTCTAGGCAGTGACATTCAAAACACAGCCTACAGAGCAAACCACTTTTTCTGAAAATGTACCAAAGAGTTAGTAGCCATTTTCCCACTTAATATAGATTGCCTGCCTGGTGTTATTGTCTGCTGATGTGCTAAAGCAGTGTTCCTCTAAATATTTTGCCTCTAATGCTTTTCTGGCTTCATTTTTCCGTTTCAGGTAATGAAGGGAAGAAAAATAATGTTTAATTTCCTAGAATATTTATCTCTGTCTGGTGCTTTAATCACTGAGAGGCAGGTTAAGTTGCCTTTGCAGTGCACTGACATACTAAATGGATTGTATCTTTGCACGAAAAGGTAAACTAAACAAGATTACTCTGACTTACAGTATCATAAAACTTATATGCTATTTAGATTCTGAATTACTTTAGAGAGTTATGTGCTGGGAAACTTTTGTAATGTTTTTCCTGATGTAGCAGATGTACAAAATCTACTCGAAGTACCCTTTCTTTGCCAAGTCAACAGAAGGGAATTTCACCATTGCGTGGAAAATATTTGATGTTTTGGAAGTTGGAGTGGATATGATAAATGGATCATTTTCGCTTTTCTAAAAATAACATGGATTCTTTCTGAATGCTGCCTGAAGTATCTCTAACACCACTGGCTGGTGTTAGATACTTGTGTTCTGTCAGTCAGGTTATAAACTGGGGGAGAGGTAAACTTCTCAGGAGCCAATCCATTCCCAAACTGGGGAAAGACTTTATCAAGGATTACGGACCAGTATCCACCTGCTCGCATTTTGCTTAAAGCACAGATACATTTCTGTGCGCCTGCCTTTTCTCCTATATGCCATAGTTACGTGTTTGAGATGCAGCACACCTGTTTCTTTCTCTCCCTTGACAAGGAGATTTAACACAGTACCAGTGCAACCGGGCACTTTGGGTAATATCAGAAAGCACCAGAATATGGGTAATAGGACACAGAAGGAAGCACCTAAGAAGTGACCAACAGGGACCTTGAACCAAAATATTGCCTCCTTTTCTGGAGTTCTTGTACATTTTGGCCTTTGGTCATGAATAAATGGGGGTGGTGGTGTGTGGGGTGTGTGTGTGTTTTTAGAAGAATCAGGGGCTTAGGTCTAGCGATGTACTGAACGCCCAAGTTAATTTCTGCATTTTTCCATAAATTCTCTTTAGCGATTCATATCCATGTAATAACATTAAAAAAAAAATCCAAATAAGGCTACACTGTTGTTGTTCAGTGGCAATGCATCAAAGCATCCCTATTTGCTTGAAATTGAAATGTAAATTAATTCATTTTAATATACTGTCCTTTTAAACAGTATCTTCAGCCTTGAACAACCTATTGTTTATTGAGGCAATTTTATTCTCGATTCAGAATTCAATTACTGAGCATCATTGTAAAATGTGATCAGGAGGTTTTGTCTCCTGTTTTAAAAGTTGATGTTAGTGCTACCTCTGCAGAAGCACCTAAATTATAAAGAAACAGGGTTGTAAAAGAAATACATCCACTCTATCACTGAAAGTATTCACTGGAAAGCATTTTTGAATTTTTAATTTTTGGCATAATTCTGTACTTATTTCTTTGGTAGATTAATGTGATATGCAGTGCAATTTTCTTTAAATCCTGCAGCTTTGTCTCATCTTGGTCAAGACTTACATGGTATAAAGACTGAGTTAAAATTCATGCACTCTTGTACCGATGAATTGAACTCAAGAGAAAACACTTGTAAATTGCTTACTAAGTAATCTGAAAAGTGTTTTTCTTTTATGCTCTGCTGTAGGTCTGTCAATTATACTCTGTGTAAAAGTTCATTTTTCTGTTCTTCCTGAATACCAGAGATAACAATAGTCTTACATGCAAACATACAGCTGAGTAAATATGGTATTCACCACGAAGCAATGATAATTATATGACTATAATATTATTCCTTCTTTATTATCTGAGATAGCAGTCATTCTTCAAGTTTCCCACTTTATTTTACTTATTGATAACTACAGGTTTCTTAAAATCTTGAAGGACTACAAGAAATTTCAAGAAAATCAAGGTGTGTGTCAGCAAGTATCTTATCCTAAAAAGCTGTCCTTTACTAAAAATTTTAGTTAAGTCTTCGTTTCTGATGTATTTTTTCTTCTTTCACAGATAAGTGGAATTTTGGGGTAGAATCACTTTGTTAGATTATCTGTTTCCCTTTTCTGCCTACCACTTGACCAACGTGTATAAATTTATGTCTGTGATTTTGTGTCATTGAACAGATGACAACACTTTCTTATTAAACCAGAGAAATGTTGTCCTTATTGCACCTTTTGCCAATTACGTTTGCTCTACTGCTTTCCTTTTTTAGACACCATTTTTACTTGGGTTTAGGTCTGCCAGGCTTTTCATCACCCTTGCTGAAACCTGGGTGTGTGCCACATACCAGTTAATGTTGGAAAAAAATCAATCCTATTTCTAAGAATGAGTCTGGAGAAAAGTGCACTAATTGGTCAATGTTTATTTTAAACCAAACGAAGTCTGGTTACCTGTTCTCTGCAAAGCTTTAGTGACCAGGAGCATTGATTTACCAGCAAAGTGGGGTTGCTTTAGGAATGAACTTTCTCCTATCAAAAAGTATGCCTGTCACAAGCTTTTAAGAAATTGCAACTTGCATAGGGAAGATGTTTTGACACATGCTACCAAAATTGTATGCCTACTGGGTAAGCTTGAGCTACTTGCATTTTGTTGAGGGTAAGCAGGCTCTGCCATGCGAATGCTTCATGCTGTTACAAGGATGAAGCAAATAAGCCTATGAGACTTCCAACAGAAAATGAGAGAATTGCCTTGAGAAGTATGAACAAAGCTTATCCTATGCTCAAAATGAGGCAGAATGGGAAGGGAGCAACTTTTGAAGATGCTGCTGCATCACATCCAGCCTCTCATACTCACAGCAATCATATATTAGAAGCTTCAGAATTCTCTGCTGGTTGTTGTTAAACAGCCTGAAAAGGGGTAAAACTTAAAGCAATGCACTGAATATGTTTCTCGGTGGTTTTGGTCTTTGCAACGTGCAAATATCTGCAATGTTGCAAGCTGCTTGTTTAGTGCTTCTTAACTTTACTTTAAAATCTATACCTGGATTACTCAAATGTATTTTTTATCTGAACTCTCTGCTATTTTCAAATGACTTTTGATAACCTAGTCCTGTATTAAATATGCTGGATATAGATTATAACAAGTATATATAAACTTAGATTGAGCATTTAGAAATGTGTGGATTGCTGCCTTTGGACCTCTGTGTTAACAAGTTAAGGTTTTATTTCACTCAGTTGCTGAGACATGGAATTCTGATTTGGACAATACGCCACATTCTCATTTCACATAAATCAGCTAAGCTCCATTAAAATAAAGCTCCAGATCTGGGTCAAATTAAGAATTTGAGATTTGGCTAAAGGTCTTTATCTAACATGACATTCCCTTGCCACAGGAGATTAAAGCTAAGTGCTGAGGTCCTGCACAAAGGTCCAAGTTGAACGGACTCCTGGAAACTGAGAGCATCTGTGCGCTGAGAGACTGAATCTTGCTCCCATCTGATAGCTGCTGAGCAGCCCTCCTGGGTGGCTGTGTTTTCCCATGTGAGAGTCTGGGGGAGCGGGTTGTGTGGGCACGGACAAACTGGAGAGACTTCCTCAGCATTGTGTTTGCACTGAGCTGTGAGGAGCACTTCTCCACAGGATGTAGAAGTTTTGGCATATTCCTACACATCCTCCTTCTTGGTTGTCCTCTCAGTGACCTTCCCCTCCCCTTTACTGTTTTACAAAATATTAGAGGTTCTACTGGAAAGAGGGCTGCAGAGTAGGACACGTTTTACAGGATTTGGTTTATAAAACCCATTAGAGAGGTCTGATTCCGGAAGGTTACAAGTGCATGCTCTAAAACCAGTCTCTCACTTTCTGTATAGTTCAACATCTTATGGAACTTCTTTTCATCTTCTGAAAAAAATCTATAATCCTTCATTGTCTGATTCATATTTCTTTAATTAGAGTCCTCTCCCATTCCACAATTCGTAAGCCAAGATACTGTCTGCTTTGTTTATATTTTCATGAAGTTAATACTTGGCTGATTTTACTGGAGTGTGATTTTGACAATTTATGCTTGGATTCTTCCTTATTTCTCTTCTCATCTTATGCAGAAACCTTGCATAGTTAAGTCAACCAGTTAGACACTGACAATCAATAATAGGATAATTTTATCCTGCATTTAATTTTGAATATTAGGAAGACAGAAAATTGTAAAATTGAGCCTTCAGTTCCCCTGAGTTAAGGAAAAATATAAGGTGAATTGTGAATTATTTTTATTTCTCAAAAGAGGTATCAAGGCATATTTTCACATAGTCTTTTGTAATTTCAGAAATTTTAACTTAAAGCTGAAACAGCTTAATATAAAGGTTTAGATTAAGCAAGCACATATATTTTCACTGTCACTCATGTAGTTTAAAATAGTATTGTGAGCATCTAACAGAATTTCCATCTGGTGTTTTATTAAAGTAACAATGCATGCGGGATATTCAGCAGTGTTTTTCCATTGTGGTCAAAGTACTTTGGAGAATTCAAACATAACAAAAACAGCCTCCTGACACTTGGACATCCTCTTTTTTATTTTTTATTTATTTTTATGTAATACCATGTTACTACACTGCTTCTAACGACTTTATTTCTACTCCACAAAAAAATCAAGCAGAAATCCCTAGAATAAATTATGTAAACAGTTCCTTTCCAATGAAAAAAAAAATTAAATTTGTGAACTGGACAAGCACAGAAGAGCAATGTATCTTTAATATCTTCATTGCATCTTCAAAAGTAGTATAATTTTTTCTCATGGCATTGATTAGTTATGCCACAGCAACTAAAGAATAAAACCATTAAACCCACTCCTGTACTAGCAGTAACACAATTTAAGGGAAGAGGTTCAAATTGTTCAGAGGAATGTGTATGCCATGAACATTCAAGCATTCATTAGCTATATTCCCATATGAAGTCCTCTGCAAAAATTACATGTACCAAAAAATGCATAACAAAGAGATGAAAGACTGCAGAACCAAGATTTGGGATGATTTGTCTATTTTCAAGATCTTAGGTGCTTTTATTCCTTTACTCCAGCTCAGAAATTCTTTGTGTTACGATTTTTGTAAACATACAATTCACGTTAAGATTTTAGCCCTATTTTTATTTCACTTAAAGTGACCACAAAACTAATTTTCATATAGTAGAAGGAGGATTGGGACACTATAGAATATATGTGAAAACAAAGATAATTGTTACACCTCATGGAATAAAGTACCAAAGTTACAACCCTTGAGTTCACGGGGCCTACAGGTTCAGTCAGCCGAGTATAAGTGTCTCAGATATGCACGCAATCTTGGCTAATGTCTGAATTTTTACTATCATGCTTAGTTGCTGTATCCTATATTATGGGGTGTGGTGGAATATCAATGTTTAAAATCATCCATATCCTGAGGCAATACTTCTGAATAAATGGTGGAAAACAAAATGGATTAAGTTCATCCAACTTTAGAAAACATCTGAAAATAACCTGAAGCTATTTTTCTTCTTTTCAAATGCTCGATCCATTAAGGGGAGGTGGCTCTTCTTTGCTGGGTGGAGTCGAGTATCACTTTTCATTTGGTCCATACTCTACCGTACATTACAATCATGTTCATTCTTTAACATCAGCTTTCATGAATAAAAACAAACTTATAAAAGTCTCTGGAAGAACTCACCACGCAAATAAAGCATTTCATGATTATAGAGGCTTAAATCATCACTTAGACATAGACTTATGTACTTGTAATTGAACTTATTAAAATAAAAGATCTTGTTACAGCTTTATTTCACACACCCTTTTCCAAAGAACATACAAATTTGGTTCAATCCCCAGAGCCTACTGCTGGATGGACTTTTTTATTATTTATAAAGAGTCCAGTAGAAAAGCATAGTCTCTGCAGTTTGGATTTGACAACAACATTGCAAATCCTAGATTACCATTGTCCTTATACTTTGCAAAATCTGTAGTGGTTATTTAGGTAACTACCTTTCTTCTGGGACCCCAAGGACCTCAGAAGCGGGATTTAATAAAAACAAGGCATAATATATGCCACTGGTGTGAGACTGGCAGTAGGAAATACCAAGATGATGGTAAACTGTCTTAGAACTCTCATGTCAGAGTTTGCCAGGGTACGTACTTTAATGGGACAACGGATGGAGGTGAAACAATAAATGCCAAACTATGTAAAATAGTGTCAGATCAATCTTGTACAAGAATACATGATATAACTGTGATTTACTAAAAATTTGAAAATAAGATGTTTGGACTGCATACTATGAAAATGGAAGGGACTTCAAACAGCAACCTTCAGAAAGATAATTTTTGGCTTGCTTACAGGTTTTGAAGAAATCTGGATGTCTATAATTTGCAGATGATGGCAAATTGAAAGGGGTTAAATGCACTACTGAGGGTAGGATCAGGTTTCAAATCTCTTTGAGAAAGGAAACTTGCTTTAAAGACCTGTCTTATGGAAAATAAATGTGGAATGGGGAATAGCTGACTAGGTGACAGAAAAAGATGAAGGATTGTCATGGGTGATGAGACAGACATGAATAAACATTTTGGCTGCAGTGCAAAAACCGCAAACTTCAAATGAGTAAAAGTGTCATGGACAACATACAGAGAAATTTACTCTCTGTCCAGTGAGACCTTGGATGAAGAACTGTTTCCAGTTTAGGCACAACACAACACAATAAAGATGTTGACAAATTAGAGTACAAAGAGGAACAATAAGACTGATAAGTTTAGAAAATATGAACTTTGAGGAAGGGTTGAAGGAACAATGTTTGTTTAGTCTAGAACAGACTGAGAGCAGATACAATAGTCTTCACAATGTAAAAGCCTCTTATGAAGAAGATATAGCTCTTCTCATCTGCAGGGGAAAGGAAAATAAGATTTATATTGTGTATTTTCATAATAGTAGAGTAATGAAGTACCAGGATCTGTTACATAAGGACAGTCTCCTTCATTGCAGCTTTTTAGAAACAAGTTAGATAAATATTGGTTTTTTTTTTATATTTGCTATCCTGATTGTAGTTATTTCTGCCTCAGAGCATCAGAGTTGCACTGGATCCTTAGAGATCCTTCTGATCCCTCGTATTTGCATGCTTTCAGGATTTAATTTGACAAAATAGAACAGCTTAAGCTATGGAGGGATAAAAAGACCTCCATCGGTAAATGTCCCAGAGCCTAGTGGATATAAGCCAAAAGAGATGGTGATTCAGACTCTTTCATGTCTAGCTGCCCAACCACTAACTAAAAAGGCATTATTTCATTTGGTTGTGTTCTGTAGGGACAAACCATGCTTACATCACTAGAGTGAGAGATAGGGGAAACCTGTTTTCTTTCAACTTTGTAAGGGTATAGCCGTTTCTTTGGCACTGTCAGTGCTGATGTGTATGTGACCAGTGCCAAAGCTGTAAGCGTACATGGGATTTAATCAGGCTGAAGAGTTCAGAAGAGATTTTGAATGGTGGTTATACCAAAACACTGGACAGATGCTTAGTAAGGAATCCCATATCCTACAGTGACTGAATGGGCTTTGGTGTCCCCAAGTTAAACAATGAAAAATCTTTTTGGAAGATTTAGCTTTTTCTTTGTATTATTCTTGTGCTCAGACAAGCTTAGTGCTTGTGAATGAAAGCAGATACGACAGCAAAAGAGACAGACATAATTTCTTTATCTGCACAGGCACAGCATGAAATAAAGTTGCAATGCTGATGCTAAAAGGCATTCCCTGTTTATGGGAGGGTAGTTTAGTCTTCAGGCTGATGCAGAAACGGTTACTTACCAAGACTGACAATTCTGATATGGGTGCATGTCCACTAAGAAATATGATTGATAGAGGAGGGTAGGCTAATGAACACCTGTCAGTAGCATCTTGGACTTTAAACCCATAATTTAGAACAGAAATGTAACATCCATTGCATGTTACTGGTCTGTTCAGCAATCCATTTCCACTACTAAAACATTTTTATAAGCAGAATCATTTTATACGCAGTTTTATTTCAGCTGAATGTAAGTCTCCCTAATTTTAACTGAAAAATGCACCTACTTCCAAAATGCTACAATATTTATCAGGAAGAATCAGATTCAATAGTGGGTCAAGCATGACACAACCTTTCCCAGTATTTTTTCTTGTTATGTGCTTCTGCTGGCTTACATCTCTTTTCTATCCCTCATCCTCAATGAAAATACTTCAAAGTTCTATTCTGTGGGCTAGACAGATGAATTAATAGGTCAGATATTAGGCACCTGACACTAAAGCTCCAGTCATCCAAACTCATGCTTACCAGCTGCTTAAAGCAGTCTGAAGTCCACTTATAATTCTGGCCACTGGATTCTCTTGACTAGATGTTCTTCCTGTGGTATAACCATAGTTCCCACATCACGAGGTAATAGAAAATGGAGGAAGTTCTATCAGTATGTTCCTAATAGGCCAATAAGACTGTGAAATCACACACATTCTCTCCAGCTTTGTGGTTTACCATAAACAGATGGGCACCACTACTGACTATCTTAGCACTTATCCTAAGGTTCCAGATAATAATGTGTGGGCTTTGCAGTTCCAAAAGCAGATTCTTATTGGAAGAAAAGTTTTCTTTTAGAAGAGGAAGTCACATCAGTAAAACAGCGGGGTAATTACCATATGCCTACTTTTGCTGGGTCTCAGTTGTATGAAAAGTACAACAATCCCAGTGTTGTAAACTTCCATTACACATCCAATTGGCTTTGTTGATTGGCCTACATTGGCCTCTTAGCTTTGGGCGCTGTGGTTTGAAGTTGACAAAAACTCAGGCTAACACCTAAAGACTAAAAAACAACTGCTTTTTCAGTGACTACAGTATTACTCCAGGAACACTGTGAAGTTCACAAAGACATAATCAACAATTCCATAGTATCAAAACAATAATATACGCAATAAATTATCTGTGTTGCTACATACCTCCAAAAATCTAGACGAGAGCTTTCTTGTGTTTAATTGGCAGAGTTCATGCTACTGTACTAATTTCGCCTGCTGAGAGACCTGTTGTTATTGAGTTTGGTGTCATATTTCAGGTATAAAGCGAGAAATATACCCTAGAAAGTACACCATTTTTAGCCACTGAGTTTATCACTTTAATTGCCAAGGAAAATATTTTCAAAATTGAAAAACACGCAGGCTTTATTTTCATACTTGTTGAAAAAAAATTTCCACTGCTACACAAACACAAACACACCCGTGAGCACAAATCCTCAATGAGGTAATGGCAAAGCTCAGAAGCAAGTCTGCAAGAACTGAGACTTGCTTATGTGAACAAAAAAATACTAAATTTACAGGCTGGGTGGCTGACTGCTATCTTCCACAGGTGCTAGACGTAACTTAGCAGTAGATTTTTTTAATTACTGCATTCAGTTTTTATTTTTGTTTGCTGTTATTTATAGAATATGCCTATTAGAAGCCTTTAATCCTAATTACTATCTTCTCATTACTCTTACTGAAGTCCTTTAATTTTAATGGATATCTGTATTTGTGCTCGAGACTAGTGGACCAAAAATACAACACTGAGGCTGTGTTTTGCAACCATCATGTTTGCCCTACATGGCATAAAGGAGAATGTGGTCCTGGTTCTGTTATTAAGAAGAGCTAGTCTATTACTGTAAGTAGTATGTTTCATCTGAAATGATTTGGAAATATTTTTTTTAATTAAAAATTACTTTCCTTTTGGTGAAAAAGTTAAGTGTATAAAATATTGGGAAAATAAACTGTTTGGTATAATTTTTAATTTTTGAAACATGCAGAATTTTTTGCCTTTATATGGTACTGGTGACTTAGTGAGGACAGAGGAGCGAAGATTGATAAATTCCTTTCTTCACCCTTCTATTTCAACTGAAAATTTGCTCTTTTTTAAGGAGCTATACCTGAAAATCCAACAATTCCAAATGCGCCCTCAGGCAAAATGGCTATTACCATACGTATAAAAAGAGATGGCTTCAAGAATATTTCGTCTGTGTGTTTCATAAAAATAGATTTCTGAGGACAATTTGATCTCCCTCCAATGGAAAATTTCTGTGGACTTATAAGCCATTTTGAGTTACAAAATAATACCAGTGCTGATTATATTTGTCCATGGAAAACCTTGACCTACGTCATGAGGCCCAAAGGAAAGCAAATCAAAACCCATTTTCTGTAGGAGAGAACTATAAAGCTGGTTGTGAGAGTAACACCTTACGTAAATGAGTTTCTAACCTCTCACATAAACAGCTTCTGAGATCTCTACCAGTATTACCCAGACTGTAACAGAGCAGACACCACACAGAATAGAGATCCTTGAAGCCTGCAAAGAAAACCAAAAATTGCCCCTAGGAGCTCTTAAAAGAAATTCCTTGACACAGATTCTTTGTACTCCTAGATGTACCCACAGAATTATCTCTGTAGAATGAAGACCATAACCCCCTTCCCTAAGTAATTATAGTGTAAGACCAAAGGTGACACAAATGCAATTAGAATTAGAAACAACAGATAATGATAGATGTGGGCCACAGAAAAAGTCACACCATACTGAAGCTTCTAAGAAAGTCACAGAGCCAGCAGTGAAAGCAGAATGAGTAAGGAACACATCATTAAAACAGAACAAACAAACAAACAAACAAACAAAACCAAGCAAAGAAACAAAAAACAAAAAACAAACAAAACAAACAAAAAAAAAAAAAACAAAAGAAACCAAAACAAAAAAACCACCAGCCCCCCAAAACCTCCAAACAACCCCCAAAACCTCAAAAAAACCCAAATGACAATCATAAGTGCCATAGATGGACTGCAGAAATCACTATTTCACAGAGTTTATGGCTACAGAAATTCAAAGTTTCATTCTGCCCTTCCATTCAAAAGCCTGGGCATCTTTGACATAAGTTATGCATAAGGCAGCTTTTTCACAAGCTCTTTGAGAAGGCAGACACACACAGTCTCTTTCCGTAAGACCTTACACAATGATGTCCTAAAAATGCTTACTGTGAAGAAAGCTGTTACCTCCTGTGGTTCCTTGGGTAATGCAATGACTTACAGTGAGTCTCGGAAACAAAAGGGTGTATTGCCATGTATACATATGTGATTGCTTTTCTGTCTACAGGAAAACAAGATACATTATAATTTAGATATGTGTTGAATAAAAGGTAACACATTCCTGAGCCTAGCTGAGTGATGCTTTATCAGTCTCTGAGAAAAAGACATTTTCTGAAATGAAGAACACATTGGTGGTAAGTTAGGACAGTGTAATTTAAATTTTTTTTAAATAATCTCTGCCTTATGAAATCTATAATGATAGCACTGGACTAAGGGATAATGAGCCTAATATGAAAAAATAGAGAGCATACTGAAAAACAGCTGCTTGAGCTTATTTAAAACTATGTATACAATCAAAAAATGGTAACAATTTATCTGTCTATAGCATGTCAGATAATTTCTAGGTCAAAACCAAAATGAAAGACCAGAATTCCTACTACAGCAAAATTCTTCATTATGGTCCACTGTAACATGGTAATTTTGGGAATTATTATTGCATAGAATAAATATTCTCCTATCTATCAGGGTTTCAAACTCATCAATGAAGAGGCCTGATCCAATGCCAAATGGAAGCAATGGAAAAACTAGGACAGACTTGAGTGAGAGTGGAAGCCTGTTGAGAATAAAGTTCCTTCCTTATGGTATGGCTTCCTGAATGGATGCATATTTCCACAATTAAAACTGTTTTCATAAGCGAAGTACATTAACTGCTGCAGTTAATGAAGCAAACCGAAGGTTCTACATTACTTTCTCTGCTCGGTGGCAAAAGTATGGCTGCTACATCTCAAGTAATCTACTCACAACTACTTGCCGGAGGGCTTTTAGTAACATTCTTGAAAGAAATAGTGAGCAGAGAGACAACAAATATTTAGAACTAAAATGTATCCTTTCCAACCTAAACCATTCTATGATTCTATGAATATTAAATAACAAGAAAGTCGGAAAAAGTAATGTAAATCTTGCTACTGTTTTCTACAGGAGAGATATCAGAACAGTTAAAGATCCTTAATTTCATACATATACACTGAAATAATTTTAGGTTCTTTCTTTCTGAAATTATACTTTCTTAGTCCCACAATCCAATTGGTATCATCAGTTTGGTACTGGTGCAGTGGAATGGAATTGATGACACAGGAGGATGCTTGCCCAACCCAAATGAGTCTGTGTAATCAATTTTTTAGCTAACACAGATTTTCCTGCCTCTCTGGTAATCCTTGCTATGCAGGATATGTTCCTTTCTTAAGGGAAGAGATATTCCTTACATTCAAAAAAACACAACTCTTTGAATGCAAATGAAATGACTAATGCTTCTTTAAGCTCATAGTGGTTCCATGCAGTAACTTAAATAGAGGCTATTAGTTCATCTGTGACTGAAAACCAAAACCAGATGGATTAGCTTGTTAGAGTTCTCACAAAATATAGCTATGAGTTATGGTCATGGTGGGGAATACATTTCTTTTTCAGTTGCCTTCTTTTAACCTTCTCTTTCAGCTGTTTCATTATACTAGGCTTTTAGAAAATTGTTGCATCTAATCTCTTCTAAAAGGTCTTATTGAGTAAGAGGGAAGGAGCAGATGTTATTTTCAAATATAAAAATGTAGCTAAAAGATGAAACACAAGTTTGCTAGGGACAATTCATAAACCCTATATGTTCTACTACTCTTTTCTGTCAAAGAGAAGCCGAATTTGAAATACAGTTACAACAACACGAAAAAGAGATATTGGTCTCCTTTTAAAAGAATATTCTTCTTTTTGAGTATTTGCATAAATTTAGGACTAATGAATTAATGTGATGGTGCCTGCTGTTCATTGTTCTCTGTGCATGCATGAACATGCCTAGTGAAATAAATTGTCAAAGGAATTTGGCATAAAGACACCAACAGTGTGAATCGTAAGGGGCTTTATCAGGAAACAGGCAGCTAGATATCCAGCTTGGTCAGGACAGTACAATTGTACGCATGCCAAGAAGCACAACTTCATATGCGTTAGGAAGTTTTAACAGGCAAATGACATGTATTGCATTTCAACTCATAAATGCATTTTTTTAGTTGTAAAGAGCTTCTGCTCTGATGGTTCTGGCAGCAGAAGTGTGCTTTTGAGTCCCACTCCTGTTCACACTGGAGTCACTGGAAAGGCCTCCACTGCTGCTAGTGAGAGAGTGGTTTTATTGGATTGTTCAGCATGTTTTAAGAACACTCTAGCCCCTCACAAATTTCTTTGAATCCAATAAGCAGTGTGCATGCTCAGTCCCTGACAGAAATTCCTGAAAAGTTTCATCAGGAGTCATCATACCAACATCTTTTCGCTATACAATATGCCTGAACTGTAACTGCAAAGGTAACTGTCATGCCTCAACCCTCAGCTGTCAGGGTAATTGCCATGCCTGTTTGGCCTTTGCTTGGTCCGCTGGGACTACCAAGTAGTGTAACACTACAGAACTTTAGAGCTAGCAAGTTTTGATTCTGAATAGCTTCACTTTTATTTGAAAGGAAATAGTGAAGTCTGGATTGTGTCAGTTTGCAGGGTGATTCAATCTCCCAAGCTGTTACCTTTATTACACATGTCTACACGTAACTCAGGTGTCCAGGCCAATCTTAACATCAATACAGTTAACATATCAGTAAAATACAGAAAATTATTTGTCTAATCTGAAAATAGATACACACATTTGATCAAATGACTTGCGCCTTAAACTCCATTGACGATATTCATCAAATGAACTAAACATTCTGATTTTCTATAACTCGAAGTGCGTAACAGTTAAAACAGCTAGAGTGTCTTTGTTTTGTGGTTGACCACCAACACTGTGCTGAAGTTTTCATTCCTCTGCCAGTGCCTCCAGATTGATACATAAGGATTTTCTCCCCTCAGAGAACTCTTAAGGCTCTCCAGCTCAAATAATTTTCTGTATCTCCTCCCAAACTGAGTAAAGCTGTTTCAGTTTAACCATAGACTTAGATATCTAAGAAGGAGCTGTCAGACTGAAGAGACAGACTTTTTAGTAAGACATCTAAGTTCCCTATACATTTTGCCTTTTCACTAGCTAACTCAGGGTGATCTTTCTAGTTGTGTCTCGAAAGCTGTATTTGTATTGTGGAACTTGTACATACTCTGGAAATTCTAGCCTGCTTGTATAATAAAGAACACATTTATCAGCTGTTGATTTAAGGTTTCTTAAATTGTAAGGCACTTTCTTCAGGTCAGCCACTATACAAACTTAGGTTATGATCTCTCCAGATCTGGTAAAGCAATGCAGGCTCACAGTGGCTAAAAAATGAACGGAAGCTGTGATCTCGAAAAACTGCCAGGTGCCACAATGAAACAGTGGTAGTGATCGAGAAGATGGCAGTCTTCCCTCCAAGTCAGCATCAAACCAGTACTCGATGTGCTTCAAAGAGTCACTGTACTGCTAAGAAAGATACAGCTCACTCCTGGGGACTTGTGGTCAATTAAAGACCTCATGGAACATTTCACAAAGGGAAAGACATTAACCTCAGTGTCCTGGCCAGATTATACAGAATTAGTAAAAACAAGTCCAGAACAATTTGGGTCTAGTTTTGCATTCCTCACTCACAGTTGGGTGCCAGGATCTCTCCTGGTGCCCTCTGAATTCAAATGAGTTCTACTAAACTAAAAGTTGCATAGGATTTGGCCCTAGAATCAGTTGCCTTCTAGATCTGCTATCAGCTTTGCATTGGGAAATTCACCAGAAGCAGATAAGGTTTTGTTCCAGTTTGGTTTTGATGCTGTCAGGTGAGTGGGAGTTATTTGAACTAAAAAGACAGAAGCAGAAATCAAAAAGCAACCTAAATCCCAAGTGATTCTGTCCACAAGCAGATGTTTATAGACCATTGCAATTAAAAAGCCTGTATAAGAAAGCATCAATTACAATAGAAAAAAAACAGATTGTTGGCACTATAGTGTATTTCAACAAAAGAGCATTACAAAAATGGGGAAAAAAACATTTTAGTGTTGCTAAATAATATTTACTTACTAAATATCGATACTAGATGAGTTGCCATTTGTTGATAAAAACATTTTAACATGATAAATGCTTCCATCTAAATTTTTTTGTGAAACATATTGTAAGATGTGGAACACTAAGAGAAAAAAAGGGAGGACAGGTTGGTTTATATATGAACAAGCATAACTTTTGAAAATATCTTGAGTATGATATGTAGGGACAAATATGGTCACAATTCAATGGGTTGGTTATACCCTGGGGACTGAATACAATAGGAAGACTTGAGTGATTAGGTTGGCAAACTAAAACTTCGGGATACTTGCATGAAGCATCTGACCAATTTGCACTGCGAATTTGCACTGAAAGGCACAACCCAAAGTGATCTGACATATGCCTTTAGAGGCAGTTTTTTCATTATTTCATGGAATATTTTGCCATTCAAAAAACTTTTCAGCCTGACATAAAACACTATAAAATGAGATCCTTATACAGAATCCTTGGGAAAGTTAGCTGTTGAAAAGGGACTGATTTAACTTTAACAAATCATGTAACTTATGTGAGTGAAGTTCATTGCATCCAAGTCAGATATCTGGGATAAGAGTCACCTCTTTAAATATGGGGGGGTGGAGGAGGCAGGGGGAGAATGGAGACAGAGGAGGAGGAAGATTCTTCAAGAAGCCAGATGAGAAGACAAAGGTAAGGTTAAAAAAAGTTCTGATGAGACAACCTCTCAAGAACTTGTGGAAGTCACTATTGACAGATTAGATGCGGAGCCAAGAGGAGCTGGGGTGGATGAGGTGGAAAGAAATAACAATTTCAGAGACTGGGGTGGGAATGAGAAGTTTGAATTACAAGTGAGGAGAATGAGTGTATAATAAGGGGCCAGTGGTAGGGAGGAGTCAAGCAGTGTGCCTACCTGGGAATATTTAGAGGAGGGAGCTGAGGATATCACACAGAAAAAAGTCAGCGTTCTGCACCAACAGCAAATACCTCTGAAATCCCATGTGGGGGCAGTCTAAAGGATACCTGTCATCTACTTCTTAACCCCTGCTATTCTGTATATGTGAAATTAAGCCATTATTGCTCCAAGTTACTCTGTGATACATGGTCTACATAGTGACTCCCAAACATTGATCTTGCTGAGGCCTCAACCCTTTGCTATGATTTTGCAGCATGGAATTCTAATTCTTCACTCAATTTAAACACCCCCCCAAAAAAAACCCACCAAAATAACACAATCAAAAACATTTTCTTGTTACCTCTTACACACACACACAAAAATATCAGTATAGTGGAATTTTACAGTATAGGTTGATTTTAAAACTTACCTACCAGAAAGAGACAGTAGGGAGATACCCATTTAAAAAAAAAAATCCTGTCCCTGAAGGAGAGAGAGTTGTTTGGCACTGTTAAACTGCTAAGCACAAATATTGTGTAGCAGCAAAAGCAGAAGTATCTACAGGACTTTACTAAACTTATCCCACTGAGCTGAATATACTAAACACTAGACTGTAGAAACCATCTCCCTTATGGACCCTTGCATTTTTATGGTCAAAGAAAATGGTGAGAGCTCTCACATACAACTGCCAATAGCTTGTCAAAAAAAAAAATAAACCCAACTAGGGGAGATGCCGGCTGAAATTCCATCTGGGTGAGAATGGTCCAGAATTCTGTTCCTTGCTTCCAGGATGAGGTCTCCAACCAGTACATTGCTATATAAAACATGACAAAATCTCCTTCTCCTCCAGCAGATCTTCTGAAGAGAAGAATTAGGCAAACATGCAGTCAAAGATGACACCCAGATGCCTAAGTGCAGAAGCAATTTCAGTTCTGAATGTGTTTCACTGCAGTGACTGCCAGCCAGCAATTGTCACACTCGGACTGTTTCTAAATTTTGAGCTACCTCGTTGTGAGGAATTCCATCTCCTCTCAGTTGCCCGTGTCTTTGTGGCACTGTGTAATGTCAAGCACCTCCTCTACCACTTTTGAAAGCTGAAACTCACCCTAATCCTACTAACAGAGGATTTGTGGGTTAGTGAAGTGCTTTCTTCCTTCTATAAGAATAGAGGGAAGAGCTGGGGAGAGAGGGACTGGAACATAAAGCTTTGAGACTCTTTGAGCTGACTGAATGGCAGCTCAAAGGAGAGCAGTCATGCCATTTGGGACCTGGCTGGTTCACTGCTGTTGGTCCTGAATATGATGAAAATGGCAGATCCATAAAAGGTTCTTCCCTCGGTTCTTCCAACCAAGGCTTATCCTACCAAAACCATCAAAAATTAAAAGGTTTGTCTGTGCACAAGCTTCTGTGCACTGTATCTGTGCACTACTACAGATGGAATTTTCAAATCCTTGTTTTCTCTTGCAACAATGCACATCACATTATTTAAGTTTCTTTTCAGATTTGATCTCAGCTGCAAGTACTGATATATTCTTCTTGTTCTCTTCCATATGTAGTCACTGCTCTTTCCTAACCACTCTGAAATGCAGCTGTTCCATGACAAGTAAAGGATGAGAAAACAGGCATGCATGACTCCTTGACTAGTAAAATTTTCCAAAGACTGGGCCAGGAGTACACAGAAGTCCTGGGGATAGCAGTAAATATATATTCCCTTGGGTTCTTTGGAGTGGAGAGAAGGCAATCATCTCTTTTTCCTCCCTCGCATAAAAAAATACCCTTAAGGTCTGCACGTTTCCAAATCCATTTTATGCTCTGATTTCACTGTTCACTAATTTCATTATGCAAATTCCTTTAACTTAGCACCTATTATTTGCTCTTCTTTTACCCACTCATCAACAAAAAAAAAAGCATGACAGATTTTAACCTATTTGGTTAAATCACACTGATAAAAATGATTTGGTGACAATACTGATTAAAACAATCTTTTTCATCATGAAAAACTGTGGGAGATTTCATATACAAGGCAGCTCTTGGCCCTGAATGGAAGAGGAGTGTGATACAGACGTGAAAGAGGTACAACATCCATCTGTCTTTCAGTGTGGCTTCGATAATGATATGCAGAATTTCAACAGGCATCTTTGTAGAGGGCATGGCAAGCAGAAAGCCATGACTGCTGGTGAGTTTTCACAGATAGTCATCTGTGGAGACAAACCAGAGAAATGTGATTAATGAGCTGGAATAACATGATCTTGATGAGTACTGTAGTTTGTGCTACAATGTTTCTTCACACTGCACACATCTGTCACAAACAGGCTCATGAAATCATTTGCCATTTGCTTTATCTGCAGAAACATTCTTTGT
Source organism: Vanellus vanellus (assembly GCF_965231255.1). Taxonomy (NCBI): domain Eukaryota; kingdom Metazoa; phylum Chordata; class Aves; order Charadriiformes; family Charadriidae; genus Vanellus; species Vanellus vanellus. The sequence continues at coordinate 55,352,901 of NC_138909.1, read as the reverse complement.
GTGCTGACATCATATAAAACGTGCCAGGGTAAGCAAATAAAACCCTATGGCAAACAGCTTGGTCTAACAGTAACACCTGTCTTCTTAACTTGCTTTGGTCAATTATTTCACAGGGCTAAGCTGATAAAAATGCCCATAGCTTGGGTGAGAATGTCTAACGACCCTTTTGCTCAAAGCTAGTCTGAATCAGAGTTCCAGTTTAAAATGTAGTAGTGGTGGCAGGATGTGAGAAAACTATTGCTTCCAAATTAGCAGCACCGTCTAGTGTAAGAAGTGTCAGTTCACAGCTCTGTTCTTCTCCAAGGATCTGGTTTAAGTCACCATAAATGAGAGGACACTGGTCCTTTGGACTGACCTGGAAAGACTCCATTTATGTTCATATCTTCTCCATATTTGACCCATTGTTCTCCACTTCATGGTTTTACTCATCCTATCAACCTCCACACCCCGGCTTTTGAGTTCCAATAGCTCCTCTCTTCTGCCATCATTTAGCCTTTGCAGGGAAAATTCAGGCAGCGTTATAATTTTCCTCATTGTGCTTTTTTAATTCCTCAGAAGTAGTTCTACTTACCTTCAATTGCTAGACCTCTAACTTAAACCAAAGTTTCCAACTTTTTTAATCTTATGGCAAATCTTGAAAACGTGGTGCTCTTCTTAAAACATTAACTACTGCAGTCATTTCAGAGTCTCCATTCCACAATAAAACAATTGCCTAGCTCTCATTTCATGGAGGGAAGCTTAAAAATACAACTCCCAGTCTTATAAAAATAAGACAATAAAAAGAAACACACTACAGATTATTAATATTAAAATTCATAATTAGAAAAAGGCTCAGGAGTTTGAAAACGTGAGTTTGGCAAGACTCCTAAACCACTTTTCTTCAGCAGTCTTCCTTTGGACCGATAGTTTAATTAGATAAATTGGATGAGAAAAGCAAGCAGTCATACACTATCTTTTTGCGTACCCTAGGCAGGCACCACTTTTATGGTAAATCCCCTAACCTTTTCCAGGTGAAATAGAACAATTTTTCCTTTCACGGATGAAGTAGAATAAAGTTTTCTTCATAAATTTAAAATTTTTACTCTGATTTCTGAAATTAATTTTATATTTGTTTCTGTAATCAATTCTACAATTCTACTGCAGCCATCCAATCCTCAACCCTCTTGGCACCCACTGTGCAGACCCTCTCACAGAAAGACTGGCTGATATTCAGCGACATCCACACCACCCTTCTACAATGCCAAGCCACCATAAAAAGATTCATAAAATCTGCAGGCCCCTGAACGTTGTTACTCTGCCAGCACGGAAACAACAGTCACACAATATGGGATGGTATAAACAAGAAAAATTAGGGAAGAGATGGAAGACAGAAGGTTGATTCTGTGACGTTGTAGAGAATATCCATAGTTAGATGTTGACTGCCTAGTGATACAAATAATGATAATACATAGGGAGCAAGTTGGATTAATACATGGAATTTGCACATTTAAAAGAGTGACTCATTTACAAGAAGTCTTTTCTTACTTGCTGAATAGAATTTAATGTAATACACTTGGTATACCTCCCTTCACAGGACATCCTCCTCATGTCAAGATTCTCTAATCTTTCCAGTCTTTCCAGGAGATAATACATGCCATCTGGAGGAAATGTTTCTCTTTCCCTCACCCTCCCATCTGTTATATATTTCTCTTTGATCTCCCCATCCCCAGCACTTTATCCTCTGATCATCCCTAGACCTCAAACTCTAGCTGTACAACCATTTTCACTTTCAATCTCACTGTATTTCTATTTGGGTTTTGCCCTGTGGTTTTATCACACTACTGAAACTACTAGTCTCCAATAGTTTTAACTGAATCCTTCTTCATGTCTAATTCTAATCCATCTCTCTCTTTCTTTTTTCTTGGAATTCTCAGTGAGCTTCCTAAATTCATTTTAGGACTTCTGCTATCTGATTATACAATCTTTAATCAGGCAGATTGTCTGCATTATGGTCACAACACCAGAAAAAAAAAGTAGGAAGGGAGTTCAAGATCCTACCTACCCAAGGCAGGATCAGTACTTACTTTTTTTGTTCAGTAATTTCTGAACAAAAAATATCTAAGCTTTCTTATAAAGAAGGCTTTTAAAACCAAAGACATGCTCTCCAAAAAACTCAATTCCAGTGCTTTGCTATCTTTATATGTAAAAATATCAGTCCCTTTATGTTTAAAAAGATCTTCTTAATATCAGTCCTATAGTGCCCTAGCAGCACCTTGAGTCTTTTTCTTCTTGAGCTACCCCAGTGAACATGAAGAACAGCTTGTTACCCTCTTCTTTCAGCAACCTTTTACATATTTGAATACTCTTATCATGTCCCTATTCTGTCTTCTTTTATTTTAGACTAAACAATTTCAGATATTTCAAGCTTTGCTTGTAAGCCATATTTTTCAACCTCTAATGAATTTACACTCTTGTGGATTTTCTCCAACTGATTCATGTCTTTTTTGAACTGGCAAATGCAAACCTAGGCACAGAATTCCAACTGAGACCTTACCACAGTGAGGAAAGAGGAAATTTGAGTTGTTTTTTTTTTGTAAGATACACAAAGGTTCTATGTATTTCAACAAGTGAGAAAGGCTTGGTGGTTTTGGTGTGATTTTTTCCCCTCAATGTGTAGGCTGATGGTCTCCCATACGCTTGAAAACTTGTATGCAGAACTGTATAGAACCAGTCAGTACCTGTTTCATTACCGGATTGATCATTACTTGTGCCAAAGTGTAGTACTTCACACTTATTCTTATTAAATTGCATCTTATTTATTGGCTACATTTCTCCATTTAAAAAAAAAAAATAAATTTCAATTTTTCTATTCTTTTGTCTTGCAGTCAGCAGCAGTTATAATAAGAACGGTGTTGGACTCAGGAGATATTCCTATGGAAATACCTGACATAATTTCATGTAGACTATGAAGGATTGATGACTCTTTTTGGACAGCAGAATTCCAAGAAGTTATACATCATGAGGCTTCACCCAGACTTTAATTTGTTTGCTTACAAAAATGTTATCAGACAGCATAAAAAATATTAGTAATGTCAGTATGTATTGATGTGACATTCACAGCTTTTACCCAGCCTACAATTCCTATTATTCTCTTACAGGCGAAATTAAATTTGCGAGACATGGTATGTTCTCAATCATGGATCACTTTATGGTCTTTTGGAGGCTTATAAGCTGACTTTATTTCACTCTACTGGGAACTGCACTTCTAGGTAGCTTCTGACATTTTATTAAGAGCATCCCAAGGTGAAATGTATTGGGCCCAGATGAGTAGAAAACTTCTAAAAGTGATTCTTTCCCTTTAACTCATTCTATTCAAATTAATTCCTCTCTATCTTGCTGTAACCAGTGTTGGTGTGGCCTCACCCTGAGTACTGTGTGCAGCTCTGAGTCCCACAATTTAAGAAGGCTGTGAAGGTCCTTGTATGCGTCCAGAGGAGGGCAACAAAGCTGGTGACAGGGCTCGAAGGCATGTCCTGTGAGGAGCCCTGAGAACTTTGGGCTTGCCTAGGCAGAAGAGTGACCTCATTGCTCTCTACAGCTTCCTGAGGAGGAGAAGTGGAGAGGGAGGAGCTGATCTCTTCTCCCTGGGATCCAGTGATAGGATGAGTGGGAATGCTTCAAAGCTGTGCCAGGGAAGGTTTAGACTGGACTTTAGGAAGCATTTATTTATTGAGAGGGTGGTCCAACACTGGAAGCAGCTTCCTAGAGACGTGTTTGATGCCCCAAGCCTGTCAGTGTTTAAGAGGCATTTGGACAATGCCCTTAGTAACTTGCTTTGACTTTTGGACAGCCCTGAAATGGTCAGGCAGTTGTATTAGATGATCGTCGTAGGTCCAACTGAAATATTCTGTTCTGTTCTGTTCTGTTCTGTTCTTTAACGCACTGTATCCTTTTTGCATGTGGCAGGAACTTGCAGAATACGTATATTCACAGGGACACATCAGTTGGGATGAGGTTATTTGAGATTCTAGGCAGTTGTTCAAGAGTAAAGAAGAGCATGAAGCAGAGAGAAGCAAAATCCCGTTTACATTTGTATGTTTTCCTCTGAGTCACTACACCCATTTATTAAAATAAGGAGCTTCTATGGCTCATGATCATTTACATGCGACTGTTGGTTCAACAAATTTGAATCGCATAAAAAAATCTATGAGCTAGAGCAGACTGTGGTGTGGTTCTGGCGACATGTCTTGTCTGAAGAACCCACAGAAGTGTGGTTTGAATTGATGAAAATCTCTCTTTCTTTCAGATAGCCTCACACATACTGAACTGATAGCAGCTGGTGTCACAGTATCTCTCTTTGGAGAGCTAATAGGAGGTAAGGAACACAACAGCAGTATTTTTAGAGAAATACAAACTTAGGTATCCTGCTGAGCAGTGGGTCAGCCTGAGGTCTGCCTTGCCCACCTAACCGCTCTCAGCAGCTAGCTGAGCTTGCATGTTGCTGTTTCAGACCTGGTAGCTCTTGCCAAATGGCCCTTCACACAATGTTTGTGGCCAATTAATGGAACAGTCTGGAAGACCCTACAGAAGGGTGGGCTGCAAAGCAGGAAATCTGCAAACAACAGCGGGTTTAATATTTGTCCTTTTGCTTCTGCATAAAACTAAGTCTTCTAACACTATATAAGAAAATTGAATCTTCCAGAGTAGATAGCACCTGCACACGAAAACATCAAAACCAAGTCCCTGCTCTTGACCAGAAAGATCAGAGAATTGAATCCAAGTCTCTTACAGCTCAGGTTCTTGGATCTTGTGGAGGGCAAAAACAAAGGGGTCTTTTCTTTCCCTCTTTCTTTCTCCGTTCTTCCCTCTTCAAACATGCATTTTAACCAGATCTACCTCTATCTCCTTATACACACCCTCACACATCAAACAGCTCTTCCAAACACAAGTTGTCATGCTTTGTTCCTCTGGATACCTTTCTTTTTTATGAATCAATATTTTCTAATAAAAAATAGACTTTTTTTTCCCTTTTGTTCCCACATAACTGCTCAAATACACACTTACCTTTTCACTGCAGACCTTATATTTAATGATAAAGTCTGAGATACAATTCCCCCTTCTACAGCTAGAAAAAGGCCTGTTAAGACAGTGACAGAATTTAAAGCATATGATTTCTAGGCCAGTTCTGTTATTAACGGTCTGAATTTCCTCCCCTTAAACATACCAACACAAACTGTTCTTTTGGCTAGAAACAGAGTGAAGAACAGAGCAGGCTGTGGCATTTCCTGCAAATAATACTGTCTCTGTGCCAAAAGCCTACCTTTTTTCTCTTGCACCAAATGCACTAAGTTCAGAGTAGCTGTGTGTCATGTTAGAGGAGAACAGCCTCTTGATTTTTTAATTTACTTTCAGTATACAGTAAGAGTATTTCTTGAATACATTTTTGGACTCATTAACACTTCCTAAATTATTTATTGGAATCAGTTGGAGCAGAACACAGAGAAGAAAAATGACCTCAGCTTTTCAAACACTGTTAGGGGATGGGAAAAAGAGAAAGAAAGTGTATTTCTAAGGCACAGCTTGCCTGGCTTATGAAGGCAGCCGAGAAAGTTCTCACTTTGTTTGAACTGATGTGTTCATGAAAGTTTTATTTCTCCCCCCACTCCTTTTCTTCTGCAATGTCCAGTGTTGAAAACAAACTGACAGATGTTCTTTTGGATCAGCTTGTGAGACTTGCAATGTCAGGAGTGCAAATAGACTTTAGCCGTTTAGTTCAGGAAATGAGATGCAGACAATCTGATAAATAAACAGTGTTTATTCCTCCAGTTTAAAGTGTGCTTTGGGTTTCTTTTCAAAACACTTCTACGAGGAACTGAGGTTGAATATTAAACATGTGCTCCCAATTTAGAGACCTCAACAGCGAGGTCAGAGTGGTCTTTAACTTACACAATTTGTATAGTGAGGTTATAACAGAAGGGAATGTTTCTGAACTTTAACCATATTAAGGAAACAATAACAAGGAATTTGAACTATACAGAAATTCACTCCAAAGAAATTTATAACACTTATGCATACACAGAGATGAATTAGAATAATATGATTTAGAACACTGTGTGAATTGGAATACTTTGTGATTTAAACTGAGAGAGAGAGATATGCAGAGATTTAAATCAGCTGATACATAATTGGCCTGTTTGGATTGGGGACAAGAGAGAGTGGAAAATATTTTTATACTCAACCAATTAAGTATACATTTTAATGGTTACGGGGGTCATAACTTTAGATTTAGACATCTTCCAAATGGCACTTCCTTTACCAGCAGCATATAGATCCCCAGTGCAGTGCTAAGGCATCATTTCACTATTAATTCTGTGTAGTGCTATGTGCTACCCTACTTCTCTGTCATGGCTATGTGGACTACACAGCACAGAAGACACCAGCATCCATGGCTCTGATGACACATGGAGCCAGGAACAGCTGTGGACCGTAAACCTGGCCTGCATGTATACCAGGAGATGCAAACATGCAGGCACAACAAGATAATTAACTTCATAAAAAGCCAACAAGGACTTTTTTTCCTATCATGAGAAAGGGAAGAAGAGGGTTTAGAATGCAGTAGGTGATTTTAGAGCAAACTCCTAATATTCTCTTAAGGGCATGGCGACTACATGCTTCACTGTCCTTTGGGACTTGCATAAAAATCACAATTTGGCGCTCAAGAGAGCAGACAGATACCCACTGAGTCACCAGTAACATTTCCTGCATTGCTTTGGATTTGTCTTGAGGCGCCTCCCTTCCAGCTACGCAGTAAGCATCATTTCCACCAGACAGGGGTGATTCAGAACCCATGAAACGGTCATTTTTCCAAGTGATGGAGAACAATTACTGAATGAGTTATCGTTTAAATAGCTTTTAGTGCCACATTTGAATTTTGAATGAATTCAAATTCTACTGAAAGGTGTTCAACAAGTAGCACTGAGCCATTAAACCTCTTACTCACTATTGCCAAGAGGAACACCCAATACCTGGTGTGACTTTCTTTTTTTTCCCTAGCCTTACCCTCTGCATCACTGTCTTTTTGTGGAATAATGAATCTTGAAAGAAAAAAAATGGTTGCAGAGACTGAGGTATCCCTTATAGTTCTTGTTTTATCTCCTATAATAAACAGATTAGTAAGCCTCAGAATATAATTAATACTCAGTCCTAGAAGTGGCAATACTATACATATGCTTATCTGAGAGAAATTATGTCATCTGTTTTATTTTGGCTATGAGACAACAGTCAGCAGAAGATACCTTTCAGATTTTTTTTTTCATCCCAATTAATAAGATGCAGACTGATAAGCCAATTATGAAAGATTCTGTGGAACTCCTTACACTCATCCTAGACTGCAAACTCTCCAGTTAAAATTGCTGTATTTATTTGTCCATTTTCACCCTGTTTTCCTATATCCTGTTTGTAGTCTTCAAGTGTGACTACAGAAAGAGATAACTAATAAGCATACCAATACAACTATGAAGGATTCTCTAGTATAACAGCAGTTAACTCACAGACTGTTATTTGTAATTTGAAACATTTTCCCCAACTTCTTCCTTGTAACTGTCACCATAAATAATGAAAATATTCACATTACCTACACACAGAGCTCTTGTTTCTTCTGATCCATGTTTCAGACCTAACACTCTTCATTTTTATTACTCTCCTGTTTCCTTAAAGGGCAAGTTTTTTATCAAAACACAGACATTTTTCATATTTTAGATACTGCTCTAGAAATAAAGTTATTTCCTAACTCTCACCTTTAAAAAGGGTCAAGATGTGTCCTACAGCAACGTTACAGTTTTCTCATCACAAGACACATAATGTCATCAGCAATCGCATATACCCTCTTTTTCCATAAGTGAGACTGCAGCTGTCTGAAGAATCCAATCTTAGACCAACTCTGTCCCTATAACAGAGGGAATAACAAAACAATAACTGTTTTAGTTAGGGGATTCTGGGTGCTGCCTACTGCATTCAAGAGGTCCTTAATTAGAAGATGGCATCATAACTTCTCTCTTTTTATGACCCAATAGCCAGATGCAGCTGGTCAGCAAATAGTGCCTACTTAAACCTGCATCATGGGATCCCATCAGGAGAAAGTCCAACGTAGTACCTTGCAGGATTGCAGTTTTATCCTTTGCGTGAAGAGGGAAGGGGGAACTGCAGGCAGAAATTAGGGTTGGAAGTGTCATACACAGCAAGTGTACGTAAGACTTGCCAAGTTTGGTCTGGTCTCTTGCTGAGCTATGTCAGAGGTCTTTCTCCTCAAGTCAGCTTAACTTTCCTGGAAGCCAGCTCAACCCATATAAAGATCAATTAATTTGAAAATTAGGACTAGTTGCTACCTCAGAGCAAATGTGAGTGCTTTGTGGGTAAGGTTGGCACACACAAGACTGTGTGGGCAACTAATTAACAGAGCTCAGATGCTTTGTTCCACCCGACAGCATTACTGAATACTTTGTGATTAATAATAGCTAAAAAAAAAAAAAATCAAAATGTCAAGAATTAAGACTTTAGCAATACTTTCAATTAGTATTATGTAGAAGCTCCGAAATCTCTTGTTGAAGTAAATGGCGGTGGGGAGTGCAGTGGACGCCCTTTGGCTGTCGGAAAGTGTCTGGTACAACTTGCCATGGTGCCATGTACGAACATGTGGCAGTGGTGACAACGTCCTCGTTAACCACAAGCATGAGGGAAGACAAAATGGCGGCCGGCCTTCTGCCCCCTCCGCTCACAGAGATCACAACTGTTCTCTTCATATACATTCTCTTACGTGTATACATTTGCATTTTTTTTAGTCCACGCCGCGCACCCGCAGCAGCTGGCGTCGAGTGGATCGCCATATCCGGGCTCACCCCCTCGGCGCGGTGATTTACCACCAGAGGGGCGCCACCGGCCCCGCACCGCCCCAGCTGCGGGGAGCGGGCCCTGCCCCACTCTGCCCGCCCGCGGGCAGCCTTCCCAGCCCGGCCCTGCCCGCCTGAGGGCTCCCCTCAGCCAGGCCCTCCCCGGCCCGGCGGCCCGCCCGCGGGGAGCCGTCCCTCCCCAGCCGGGGTGGGGCCTGGCCGCCGTTGCCGCCGCGGAGCTCCGGCGGCTGTTGCTGGAGGCGGCGGCGGCGGTTGCTGCCGGCCCGTCCCACATATAACCCCGCCGCTCGGCTCGGCGCCGTCCTCACTGCTTCCCCGCGGCCGTCTGGGGACGGCGCTCACCTTGCGCGGCAGCTTGGCCATGGCTCAGCGCCTCAGCCCGGCGAGCAGCTGAGCTCGGACGGACCGAGCTGGCCTTGGCTCTGCGGCTTCATACTCCAGCCTCCTTCCTTCCCTCTGCTGCTCTTGCCCGCTCCGCCTGCAGAAGCTCTGCCCGGGGCAGAAGACACTTCCCCGCCCGTGTGTGCATAAAGCCCGACTTTTCCCCTTCCCTCGCTGCCCCGCCATCGCACCTTCCCCGCCTCCTCCCCTCGGGCCGGGCGGGCTCCGCACCCCTTCGCCGCCGCGCTCCCCGCCAACAGCCCGCCGAGGATGCGGGTGTCGCTGCTGAGCCCCCTGCTCCTGCTCTCCCTCAGCTGCAGCTCCGGCGCCGCGGAGTTCTCGGCTGCCCGAGCCAAGTGCCCGACGCGCTGCGATGTCTCCAAGTGCCCCAGCCCCAGCTGCCCCAGCGGCTACGTCCCCGACCGCTGCAACTGCTGCCTCATCTGCGCCGCGGGCGAGGGGGACTCCTGCGGCCGCAAGGAGGACCCGCCCTGCGGCGACAGCCTCGACTGCCGCTACCCCATGGGCAAGCGCTTCGCCAAGGGGGTCTGCCAGTGCAAGCTCAGCGCCCAGGTGTGCGGCAGCGACGGCCGGACCTACGACAACATCTGCCAGCTGAAGGCGGTGAGCCGCAAGGCGCTGCAGCACGGGCTGCCCGCCCTCGCCCAGGTCCAGAAGGGAGCCTGTGAATCGGGTAGGAGCATGGCGGGGCCTGCCCCTGCGGGCGGGGGGCGGCGGGAGGGGGGCACAGGGCAGGGGCGTGCTAAAAAAAAAAAAAAAAAAAAAATCATGATTTTCAGTGGTTTGGGAATGCCCCAGGGGCTGTAGGAGGCTATGAGGTGGAGTCATCTTGCCCCATTGCCAGCGATTACAGTGGTGTGGGGAAGGTGGGCTCAGGTCCTTTCTGACCAGCAAAAATTCCCCACGTTGATCCACACTGTGGGCCAGAGGCCTCAGCTGAGGTGCGGGAAGATTTCCCCTCGGTAGTGTGGCCATCTCTGCCACAGGGGACGAATGCGGTTGAGGGCACGGAAGCGAGCCCCGTGGGGGGCATTTGGCTGTCGGGGCAGGGCAGCGGTCACCTCCTCAGCCATCACCCCTTCTCAAGGCAGGGCCCGCTGGCCGGGCGGCCGTACAAGCTTTGCTCTCGTCCTGCCAACACCGCCTTCGTTTCATAGTGTCGGCACTCACTGCTGAGGCGTTTGGGCAGCATCGCCGTTGCAGGTGGCACTGCGGACCCATGGCACCACAAATCCAGTGCACTGCGTCCTGCAGAAGCAGAGCGGGGTCCAGGGAGCCCTTGTGCTCTGGGGCCTTCCCTGGAGGTAGACGGGAGATTAATTGGATTCACCTGACAGGCTATCTCTAGGCAGAAAATGCCTCTTAAAGCCGTGTAGCTCAAACAGGGCAGAAAAAGCACTGAGAAGTATATAAAACACTTAAAGTATGGTCTTTTGCCTGTTCTGTTTTCTTTCCATGAGATGTTTTGTAGTCTTGTAGAGTCTAAAGTGGGAAAAAATGCCTGGGAACCTCCTTTACATTTCAAAATATTGACACTTAGGATATCAAATGGTCTTCTGTTTGCATTAACATACTAAGGCCTTTACTTGGATATTGTGATGTGCTATGGCAACTTCAGGCTTGATGGTTTAACTTCAGAAAGTTTAGTAATCACTTAAATTGGTAGGGGTTTTTTTAGTATTAAAATAGGTCACTTTATGGAAGTGTTAATGATGCTAATATCTTTTCACATACTTACTGATAAGTTGTTTTAAGGGTTTGCTTCTGCTACCTTTCTCATAGTGTTCCTGGCAAGCAAAGCCATGTGCATAATGGGGTTTTAAATCATGCATTAGTGTTTCCGTTAAGTCAGGTGAACCACTAACCAATCTCTTTATTCATAGAGAGCAAACCTGCCAAAATTACTGGGAGGGGTCAGAGTGAAAAGGGCTACTGTTGTAACCTTTCTGTGAATTGAGGACCTTTCATATATCCTGCTTGTGAGAGAAGGTAAACTGTGGTACAGAGAGGGAGGAGGTCAAATGATATTCCTTGAGTTCCTTTAGGAGTATCTTGTCAGAGCCAAGATGCCAGCCTGGAGCTGTGGTGATCAGTCTTTCCAGTATTGTGTAGTTATAAATTGCTGTTTGCATGTTCCTTTTCAGATCAGCATCCATTAGCTTTAGTACTCCTAATACTTGGTTGGAAATAATCAGAATGTTTAACCAAAATGAGTGAGCTAGCGTGTATCTAAGGGCTTACTGAGTGCTTGGGGTTTAGTATATATGACATTTTCTTTAAGGAATCCTCCTGAATCTACTGTTAATAGGCTTAGGAATTTGGAGCTGTAAGGTAGATGTAACTTTTTTTTCGTGCAACTATTTTAGTGTTCACTTTATTTTGGCTTTATTTTTTGTCCCAGAAAACCTCAGCTTAGATGAAGCATCTGGTTCTCTGTTAAGTTTTAATTTTTTTTATTCAATTCTACAGCTGCACAAACTGAAGCTCAAAGAAACCAAGTGTCTTGCCCAAGGTCAGACTGAGTTGGTGGTTGAGCCAGGAATAGAACTCAATTATGGTATTTTTTTTATTTTTTTTAAACAATAACATGCAAAGGCTGTAATGAGAGGTTTAGAAGAAAGTCGACAGTTTAAAATTACTGTTGAGATTCTCTCTTTTCCCTGTTCTTGAAAGAAATCTGGCCTTAGATGACTTGGTTAGAAGGGCTAAGCTAGTTATGAAGTAAATCCAGCTTTATTTAACTATACATATAGTAAAGCAATCTCAGATAATGGTAGTCTTACATAGCATGACTTAGGCCATTTTCAGAACGTGCAATGACCCTGAGGAGCAGCTTTGGAAATGGACAGAAGTAGACATTTCAAGTTACTGTTGTTGATGCTAAGTTAGATTCTGGCCATGATAAACCAAGATAGGCTGAGAAAACTTAGCTGTGGTTTCCTAGTGACAGAAGTCAGATGAACGAGGATGCACGAAAAAGGAGTAGTAAATGATGCAGAAAGGAAGGGAGGAAGGAGGTGCCCAGGATGACTGAGTGATAATTCCAAAACTGACAGAATTTAAAATGTGTTTGTTTTTTTTTTTTTTCCTTGTTGAAGGCCGGGATTAGCTTGAAGAACACCATGCCAAATTGCAAGTTTTAGATACAGTTTTCTAAAGGGGCTGTGTGCTGCATGGAGATACAGGAACTCTATCATTGATGTTCTTCAATATGCCTGTGCCTTGAAAACTATTACTCATACAGTTAGCCTTATGCTTCTGAGCAGACCCATGGACTTCTCTGAGATACTAATGGGAACAGTTTGCAGAACTCCTGGGCAAATTTAAACTATATACTACAAATATTTTTATTTTTGTCCTCTTCAACACTAGATAGCTTAGTATATGGGAATTTTCTGAAGCAGCTAGCTTTTTCCTGCCTTCTGCCACCTACTACGAGAAAGACAAACTATTACAGGCTAGCATGTAAGTAACAGCATAAACATTTATGGAAGACGACCTCTGTAATCAAAGACCCGTTCTTACAGAGCCTTGTTTCCCACAGCAGCAAATTTAAGTTTTAACAATGCCACCTATTAAAGTGTCAAACTCCTCACTTAAAGGATTCACAAGGTCACCTGCAATCTATGGCCAATTTATGTCAGTCTTGCACAAAGGGCTGTTTATGATCTCTCAGTACAACATTCTTAATACAGTTAATAATTCCCTGCAGTATTATTTTACTAGCGGCTTCTGTGAAGACAGTTCAGGTGTCAAAACATTTGTATTTTCTCACCAACGATGTGGAAGCAAAAACTTACTTCTTTAAAAAATAAGGGCATTATTTTGTCAGTGCAACAAGGAAAACTAAAAGATTGATCAGAAAATTTTTGAAGAAAGAAGTTCCAGAAAACACTGATCCTTTGCGGAGTTCTGCCTGATAATGTCTGTCCTCTGCCTTGTTTAACTGAATGTAACTGTAGCTAACACTCTTGGAAAGGGATCATGATGTAAAACCTCACCCATGTCACTCAAATCTTTGCAAGATATGAGCAAAAAAGTTTAGTTCCCTAAAAGAAATGTTTGAAATATGGTTAATGCATAAGCAGAGTCATTGCATGCAGTTCTATGTGGGTGTTTGCAGTCTACCTGTACGTAACCTTGAAGATACAGAGGAACAACTGAGCATATCATTACTTGCATTTCTGAGAAACTGAAGATGCTGAAGTCTCCTACTGGTATTATTGTCATCAAAGCTCTAACAGCTGCCTCCAGCTGTATTTAGGGAAATGCACTGCAAGGTATTGGCTATAAATGCAAACTCTAGTCACATTCCACTACTAATTGTTTTACTTATGTCTGAGTTTGTTTTGAGGTCCTGCAGGTGAGGATGAATATTGTACAGTGTTTGGTAAATATTCAGAGTGCAGTCCTTCACTGCTTTGTTCAGGATAGCTAACAGGAAAGAGAGGTTCTCATTGTGTCTCCTTGTGAGAGTCTTTTGGGAAGGAGGAATAACAAGCATCTGAAGGCAGTGAGGTGTCTGTGCTGGAAGGCTTGTGCCAGTCTGTCTCTGTCTGGCTGTTGTGATTGCTGCACTGCACAGGAAAGCCACTTTGGTGTTGGTTCACCAAATTGTTTTCATCTGTACACGGTAGACATCCATTGTATAAACAAGTTGCCTGAACCATAATGTGGCATTAAACTCACCAAGGCTTTATGGTCAGTGCACAGCTATGCAACTTGATCTTAATGCTGAATTCATCAGAAAAGCTGCCTATGAACCTATGTTTCCAGCAGATGTTTCTGCTTTTTAAGCAGAGACATTATAATCTTTTATTTGTCTTTCATTTTTTTCCATGAAAGCACAGTAGGGACAGTGTTTATCCCTGGTGATCAGATCTGCCAGGTTGCAGTCCTCCCTTAGACATAATAATTTTGCTGAACACACGGATCTTTTCGGAAGCTGGTTTTGAAAGGGATACGAGGGAACAGCCTTAAAAGAATGGGTTTCCCAGGCTCACAAATTCTTAATGAATATAAAATTTTGGATTTTAGTGCAACGTATTGTCTTTAAGCAAGCATTGAATATGATTTGATTTAATTCTACGGGGAGTAAGTTGGCAGAGATTAAGAAACTTTCAGTCTTTTGCAAATGTAAATGGGTCTAGCTTTATTGTCTTCAGTGGGATTATGATTTATTTCTGCTTTTTTTTTTTTTTCAGTTCTCTTCATACTAGATTAACTCTACAAATTTATTGGAGTTTTTCCTGATTTACAGCAGTGTTAATGAGATTGGAGTGGGTCTATTGTCTCTGCAAGAAAGTATATAAAACACTACAAAATTAACTCAGCCTGTAGATAACACTACTACACAAGAAAGGTCTTAAGATGATAAGGGTACTCCTAGCTGACAGGCATTCAGCTTCAGCCATGTAAAGCCAATGCAATCGGAACCCATAGAACTGGGAGTGTAGGACTGAATTTTACAAAACAGGCTGAACATCTGTAACTCCAGTTTATGCACTTCCATCCAAATCTGGATTTTGAGTGTTCTGTGAGAGGAGCTGGAGAGCTTCTGAAGATCTAATCACTTAATTGAAATGACAGGATGGGGGTTCAGGTCTGCTCAAAGTCTGGTTGATTTGTGGCTATGGAGCAGATTGGGAAAATCTAGTTCTTTTGATTAAGAAATGAGTAGACAGCTAAAGACTCATGCAGTATAAATTTGTTTTTGCTTCAAGTACACCAAGGTTGCAGCACCTTTGATATCTTGGTTATACAACAGATAGTTAATTGGATTAAATTATGGCTTTTTGCCAAGATAAATTAGCTTTGGTTAGTGTGAGATGATTTTGAACATGCAGTAATAACATGGAAAATAATGGATGTTATTGAGAGACCTTTGAAAAAATATGTGGCAAGTCTCAGTAGGTCAATAGGTCAAAACACACAAAGCTGCTCTAAACTCAAAGCTTTTATGTTCGCAGTCCAGCAGAAGTCTGAGAGCTGCGTGAACTGCAAGACAGCGAGAGCGTTAGGGGGGAAGGGAGAAAGAAAAAGACATGTTTAATTTTATGTTTTAGTAAGAGCAGTAGCAGCAGTGAGTGTTTACCAACTAATGCAAATTAAAGGATATATTGAAGGTGTAACATAAAGGCCTGATTCTGCTGCTGCAGTTGCAACACTTGTTTTCAGGGTGACCTTATGCAACATACAACATTGGATGTTGCTTCCTTCTTCAGTTTCTCAGGCTGCAATTCCTCCCTTTTAAAATATAGTCAGAACTTCTGTTGAAAACCAACAGTTTAATAATTATACACTAAAATGTTATTAATAATAACCAACATTTTTGTTCCCTATAAATAGGGCTGTATGCGTGAGAGTAAATTTTAGTTTGCAGTTACATCTTCCAAGTCCACAGTTTGAGTTCTTGGCATGTCATATAATGTGTGTAAAGGTTCTCATCACTCCCAGCTTGCAGAAGACGATTCAAGAGAGATCAGTTTCTATGAAGGCATCTCAGCTTTGTAAGTTGATTTTCACCAGTATTTAGTCCCCACCAGACACTAGTAAGAACAGCTCATCTTTAATCAGGCCAGTAGATCTTCAGCTACACCTTTCTTACAAAGTTTGCGTGTCTGTTATTCTTGATCCTCCTTTGCTTCAAATTTCCCTTTAATATATAGTGCAGATTTGAATTCACCTTCAGGTTTGAGTACTCTGTCTTCTGACTCAAACAGAGAGGTTCTGGACTTTTGCTCAAGCTGAGAAATGCTTTCACTAATGGTATGAAAAGAAGACAAGCTTTGCTTCAGTTCCACAGTCTCCTCTCCGTATTGTTGTGTTTTATTTTCTTCCACTCTTCCCATGTTTACATTCATCCACTACCTCTTTCAGACTTTTTCTCTGTGCCTACCCCAAATCTTACCTGGAAAGCCACTACCACCTATGATGTTTCCCTGCTGGCTAGTCAGGAGTGGTGCAAAACTGAGGTTTTTGGCAGGCATCCTCTGCTGTTGGCTGTGTGCAATGCTGTGACAATTCAGCATGGACAGAACAGTTCAGCACTCAGCAGATGCAAAGGGATTTAGTTGCCCTGACTCACATAGAGCTATGCAGATTTATACCAACTGAAAGCCTCCATTCACCATACTTTCCCATCCTCAATTCCATACTAGTTCATCAGCTGAGGATCTAGCCAACTGTCTTTCATAGATGCATAGTCATTTCTATTAAGATAAATGTGATGATAATGTTATATCCCATCAGTGAACACTGCTCTGTATGCAAACATTCGAAGTCCTGTTACTAGACTTGAAAGGATATACTGCATAATCAGGCAAGCTGCTTGTGAACTGAAGGTAAGATAAATCTTCAGTGGCCCAGTAAGCAAAATAAATAACAGTATATTGTACTTTCATTTGAGTGTCCTCTGTGATTCCTGTTTGTGGTGTCTCATTTAAACTAAGTACTGAAACATGCGTATGCGATTGGTTCGAGGGATTTTTCAGAGTGCGTGAGAATGTACATAAAAATAATAGACTGAATTTAGTCCTGCCAAGTTGTTCCTTTTGTTTATACTCTATCATATAAATTTAGCTTGCTAAATGTAAGCATGGTTTCTTTCCCCTCAGAAGTAAATCCCATGTCCAGTAACAGGAAAAAGAACTCACGGACTTCTATGGAGAAATGCCTAATTTTCTTGATCTGGTTTCTTCAATACTTTTTTTTTTCTCGGTACCAGTGTTGGGTCCATTCCATAAGTTCCTGTCTTTGCTTCAGGTCTTTTGGATACTGTGGTAATGTGAGGCCTCTCACTTTCTGACTTTGTAGGTCCTTTAACACTTTATTGTGAAAACTTTCTGAGAGACTATAGGAAGTATAACAACTAGTTCTCTGTCACCTGGCTTCTTATGAATTCATTCAAAGAATAGAACAGATCAGTGGAACATATTTTTTTGTAAATGGATTAGACTCCATTGTGCTGTAATCTTTATGTTCATCCCAAGTAATTTACAAGTTACGAGGTTTAGTGGTCAGTAAAACACCTGTAGATAAGGATTGGTGAAAATCAGGTGTTGACTTGGTATGCAATAGCTACTGTGGAATAAGTACATCCTTCAGCATGAGTTGAACTTAGAGCAAGCCATGATGGTGCAAAAAGCATTATTTCTGAAGAGTTGATATTGTTTAGAAGTTAGAACTTAGAGCTTCTCCCTCCTCATTAAATGGCAGAAAATAAATTCTGTCTCCTGGGATAAACAGTGTGCTGTTGCACCAGATTTGAAAAAAAACCCCAAAATGTTATTGCTGTTTCTGATAACAACTCGTTTACTCCCTTCCCTAGATCCCTCAGTTAATTTTCAAGCATCAGGCTGTGAACGTGAAAGATTGCTATTTGAGTGTGGTGATATGTCCCCTAGCATATGTCTAACATATGTGATGATTGATATGTTCCCATGTATTAAGGATTCCAGATAAGTATGACATTCTAGGACAAGCAGTATTATTATTTTGTGATGTTGTGATGTTAGAATCCAGGATGTTGTGACATTAGAAGCCAGGATGCTGTGGGCTTTTTTCCCTCTCTTCAAAGATGTATTAAGGATTCCAGATAAGTATGACATTCTAGGACAAGCAGTATTATTATTTTGTGATGTTGTGATGTTAGAATCCAGGATGTTGTGACATTAGAAGCCAGGATGCTGTGGGCTTTTTTCCCTCTCTTCAAAGATCTTAATTCCACAGAATTGTATTCATAAATGCTGTGTATAGTGCTGTTTAACATAGTACCAGACCAGCTTTTATGCAAATGCTTAGTAATATATTGCTATGCCCAGCTGCTTGTGACAGCTTAAATGTAAATTTGCAAAACTTTTTGGAATCATAGAATTGTTTAGGTTGGAAGAGAGACCTTTGAGATCAGCATGTCCAACCGTTAACCTAGCACTGCCAAGTTACCACTAAACCGTGTCCCTCAGCACTACATCTACACGTCTTTTAAATACCTCTAGGGACGGTGACTCCACCGCTTTCCTGGGCAGTCTCTTCCAATGTTTGATAACTATTTCAGTGAAGAACTTTTTCCTTATACCCAAGCTAAACCTCCCCTGGCACCACTTGAGGCCATTTCTTCTTGTCCTATTGCCTGTTATTTGGGAGAAGAGATCAACCCTCGCTTTGCTACAACCTCCTTTCAGGTGGTTGTAGAAAGTGATGAGGTCTCCCCTGAGCTTCCTTTTCTCCACACTAAACAACCCCAGTTCCCTCAGCCGCGCCTCATAAGACTTGTTCTCCAGATCCCTCACCAGCTTTGTTGCCCTTCTCTGGATACACCCAGCACCTCAATGTCTTACTTGTCATGAGAGGCCCAAAAGTGAACATGGTACTTGAGGTGGGGCTTTACTAGTGCTGAGTACAGAGGTACAATCACTTCTCTAGTGCTGCTGGCTACACCATTTCTGATACAAGCTAGGATGCTGTTGGCCTTAGCTGCAAAGGTTATAATTTATAGCAGATTTCTAATGTGTCTACTTCAAAAAATCCTAACATGGCTTCTAAATGCGTTTCCAAAATGCTGCAGCTATATTACTCAACATTTGTTAGACAACATCTAGAACACTACATCCAGTTTTGGACCCCTCAGTACAAGAAAGGCATTGACAAACTGAAGTGAGTTTGGGAGACGGTTGTGAGGATGGTAGGTGGGGGCTGGACATGTCTCCTATGAGAAGAAGCTGATGGAACTGGGCTTGTTCAGCCTGGAGAAGAGAGAGCTTCAGGAGGACCTAACAGCAGCCTTCCTGTACTCATGAGGAAGTTATCAGGAAGATGGAGCCAGGCTCTTTACAGTGGTGCATAGTGGGAGGATGAGAGGCAATGGGCATGAGTTGAAACATGAGTCTTAACAAGAGAGGTTCAGTCTAGATATAAGAAAAACTTTTACCTCATGAAGGACACTGACACAGTGGGACGAGTTGCCCAGATAGTTTCTGGAATCTTCATTCTTGGAGGTTTGCAAGCCTTTGAGCAACCTGGTCTGCCCTTGTAGCTGACCCAGCTTGAGCAGGAAGTTGAATGAGAAACCTCCTGAGGTCCCTTCCAACCTGACTTGTCCTATGACCTATGCATTTTGAATAATATGAGAAAATACTCCAGAAAAGGCTTGTAGACTTCCAAGAAAGTCAAAGAACTTATAGCCAAGTGATGCTGATGTTAAATTTTCTCAGGATCAAGCAAAATGCTGGATAACTTTTGAACAATCCTAATGACTTTGATTCCTTTTCCAATACCTGTTCGGAAGCTATCCCAGTAGGAAAAACAGACTGATTCAAAGCGTGTTTATCTCACCTACTTGGTAAAAACAGGTATTGTCTTATTAACATATACAATTCTTTCTGCTAGTATAGGTCACCTACAGTCCAGCAGCCCGAGATACAAATTCAACTTCATAGCGGATGTGGTGGAAAAGATTGCACCTGCAGTTGTGCACATTGAACTTTTCCTCAGGTAACACTTTCAATTCGTTGTGTTTTAATTGCATTGTTTATCAAAGGTCTACAAAGATTTTCCAGTGTAGTAACTTTAATTTTGAATTCTTGAAGTTCACAAAATACTCTGAAATATTACAGCAGACTCATTTATCCAGAGAACCACCCATTTGTGTGTTTTGTTTCTGTTTAGTAGATCTATTTTATTGGTCTTACACTCTTTACAATACTTTACAATACAGATTGTCTGCGATCAAATAAGTCTGTCTCATCTTTGGAGGTCTCTTCAGCCTTCACTAAAATATGTTGCTTGTTGGATTATGTTTATCATCTCATTTAAAAAAAAAAAAAAAACAAGTCCTGAAAGTAAGCTGGAAAAACATCCTGGTGCTTATTCCTGTTTTCAATGAGACATGATTTTATTTTGGCAGGGAGAACATTAAGAGGTAGCACGTTGACCAAATGTAACCTATCTAAACAGAGAAATGATTTCTGATAGGAAAAAAAAAAAACGTACTAAATTCGCTGGCCAAAACATACCAATATTCAGTGTACTGAAGCTGGAGCTGAGGCAGCAAGTTTAACATTGAGTGCTCAAAACAACCTGGCATGCAGGTTTAACATTGAATGCTAAAACCAACCTACTGTCAGAACAAATTACTGCAAATAATCATATGTACTTCTTTACCTGAATACCTTTCTGCTTGGAGTACTCTATTTTTGCATAGGCATAAGAATTTCTTTAATAATTTTTACGTGTTTTTTTAATATGCAAAATTGAGATAATCAGGTTTTCTGAGACATAGATTTATGCACATCATCATTGGTCTTTTAAGAGACTGTTACAGTTGAAGATGTTTAAGATCTTTGCATAGGTAATTAAGATAGATTATTCTTTCCCTATAAGTAAATGTTTGCCCGGCAGCCTGCTGGGTGCTAATTGTGGTACTGCCTTCTGCCTGGGATTAGCTCCAATTCTTTACTGCTGAATAGCCCAGAATTTTCAAACAATTTCTTAATAAGGACCACGTTTTGGAAGAAAGAAGAATTAATGGGCCTTTTCTCATCTATTGCCCAGGCACTTTCTGTTCCCCTAACAAATCTAAGGTCACTACAGCAGCTGTTCATAGAGAAAAGTCATAATACTTTAAACAGTTTATAAAGTCTTTTAACTGTCTATATTGCAGCAAATGTTGTTTCCCACCAAGTTTTACTCATTGTTAGTGTTTTTCATTTCTTTTCTTCCGCATTCCCAGTCCTTTCAGTTTCCAGACATGCTTTTTCCTTCCAGTCTATGCTTGGGCTTGATAATTCCCTGAGACGTCACCTCTTCCTTTACTCCTCTGCCCAGTTCCTTCCAGGTTTCTTCTTCCTTTTTTCCCATTAGAGGATCAGTCCATTTGTCAGCCCTACTATTTCCTGTAATTTTCTTACTGTGTAGAAGCAGCAACCGGTGGGATCAGATGGGGTCCTCCTTCTTCCCTTTTTGTCACCTAGCCTCTTTGCAAGGAAGGCTATAAAGATAGAATTGGAAACCAAAGGAAAAGGACCCTGCAGGTTCTCTGAAAACCTCGGTTCCCATCTCCCTGGCTGACTAAAAGCAGTCACAATTTTCAGAAAAGGATCCTTTCTTTTTCAGTTTTTAATTTATTTTTTGTAAGGGTTGTAACATTGGTCATCAAATGCTTTGTTATTTCTCAGGGTGAAAGGTGGTAAATGATTTCTAATGTAATCTTCTCTAAGTTGTGCTTCTCTAAGTCATGAGTTATAATGACTTGCTTTTTGTACAGGCACCCTCTCTTTGGTCGAAATGTTCCACTTTCCAGTGGATCTGGGTTTATTATGTCTGATTCTGGTTTAATTGTGACCAATGCCCATGTGGTGTCAAGCACAAATGCTATATCAGGGAGACAACAACTGAAAGTGCAGCTACAGAATGGAGATACCTATGAAGCAACCATCAAAGACATTGACAAGAAATCTGACATTGCAACAATAAAGATTCACCCTAAGGTGAGCGGCATAAACAGATGAATGAATTAATTTGGGAACCGTAGTTCAGTTTCATTTAGCACAGAATGATTTGCTGGAATGTATGTTTAGGGCTTCCTTGGAAATATATCTGGGGAAAACAATGTACTGGATAAACTGTTTTTGTAGGCCTGAAAATGACTAATATATTAGAATTAAATTACTTTGTCTTCTGTGCTAGGAACACTTAAAAAAGAAGAAGAAGAAAAAAAAAAAAAAACAGCTCAGTTAATATGTGGCCAGATTCTGCTACCTTTACCTGAAGACTATTTTGGCTAATCCTTCTAGCTTTGTGCCAATATGTGGACTGCAAGGTGGTACATAGTGTGGAGAGACTGGCAGGCTGGTCAATAGCTGGTTTGTACACTATGTCTAGGAGAGGGAGAGAAAAATCTGCTGGAAAAGGAGGAAATCTGTTTCAGAATCTTGCTGACTTTTTTTTTTTTTTTTTTCCTGGATGAAACTGACAGGTACTGCTGCTAGCAGTTTGTTTCTGAAGACAGTTTAAAGCAGTTAAACCCTGCAGTATAATAATTTTACCTGGCTTAAGTTTTGTGTATATGATAGTGAGTAGCTCTTTCATTAACATAATGGAAATTGTATGTTCCTAACTTCTTGCTAGTTTTTGATCTTTCCGTTCAGGTTATTTTCAGGTATAGACTAATGCTTATTTCTTTCTTTCTGTGTTTATGTAAGAAAAAACTGCCAGTATTGTTACTGGGACACTCCGCTGATCTAAGGCCAGGAGAATTTGTGGTGGCGATTGGAAGTCCATTTGCCTTACAGAACACTGTGACAACAGGTATCGTCAGCACTGCTCAACGAGATGGCAAAGAACTTGGCTTGCGGGACTCGGATATGGATTACATTCAGACAGATGCTATTATCAATGTAAGTACTAGAGATTTGAGGAGCTAATCTTTACGGTCCTGGGATCTTGAAATCCCCACCTATTCAGCAGGGAAGTGCGTGCTCTGAAAGATGAATCCACTAAATAAAAGAAGCTTTGTTTAAAAACAGTGATAGGTTCTTCTTTTTATAAAAGGCTATGCAGTGTCTGTAAGTTGTGTTCAGGAATTAGTGTTATGAAAGGTATGTTAAATAAAACTGCCCTCTTTGAGGTTGTCTATGAAGATGTTACATGTGACAGACCCTTTTCATTCTGTAGGTCTCATGCAATAACACACAGTTATATAGACCAGCAGTAAATCAACACATTCCTCTCTCTGCTTGTTCAGCTAATCTGGCCAAGCGAGCTGTAGAGTAGAGCCAAGGTTTCTTTCATCTCCTTGCATTAGAACCAGATGGAGTAGTCAAGCTGATAGTATCTTCTTCAATTTAATGACAGAACACCCAGGTAAGAACTGAAGGAGAGGCTTGGGGTTTTTTTGCTGCTGTTCTTGTTTTCCCTTTGCACATCACATACTCCAAGTAAGAATCTAGATGTAAAATAACATAAAGTTTGAGATACAGTTTGGAGTTAAGGGTCCTAGCACTGCATGTTGTACAGAAATACATGAAAACAATATCCCTTCAGAGCAGCTTGGAGGGATCCAAAGAGCTTAAGTAAAGTACTTGAGTGTGTATATAACTTGTAGTGATTCTAAAAAGAGCACTGCACACATATCTGAGGTAGAAAATGGCCTGAAATTTTATGACTTAAATCTGTTACACATTGAAAGGAAAATATTTTCAGCATTTATTTGCTGGACCTCAACATTTGACATAACAAGTCATAACACTTAGTGTTTTCAACAAACAAAGCACTTCACAGATATTTATCATCACAGACTTGTCAAGAGAAATTTCATGGTAAAAAAGAGGGTAATTACTTTTTGTGCTAAGATATGATATAAAAGTGATCTTTTTCAAAAAGCTTCTGTGTGATCCAGGAGCTTGAACATCTTAAGACATTTAATTGGAATTACTTTCTTCAATTGTAAAAGGAGAATAGGAAAACTTATGCAAAATGGGTTACTTGCGAGCACACACTGAATTGGTGGCAGAGACAGAATTAGAACATAGGATTCTTGACTTCACGCCTATACACATTCCTCAAGATCAAGCTGCTTCCTTGTATATACTTAGGCATTCACTGCCCTCAAAAGCTAACGAGCAAGTTTAGGCAAGGACAGCAGAGTGTGTCAGATAATGCTAGACCAAATGGAATAGTGATAGTAGAGGAGGTAAGGAAAACGTCAATATATTTGAATTGCTTTGCCATCTGAGACCAAAAAATATGAAGATAGTCCCTGGCATAGGGATGCTTTGTGCTTAGCTAATGCACTAGTTTTCTCCTGAGAATGGGAGGAGTTTGAGCGCTGGTCTGTTCAGAGCATTCCTGTGGCTCAGCCAAGACTTTCCTGTAGGAATGTGCATGCAGCTGCCTTCTGAGAAATGCTAGGACAGCAGGAACATGGGGCAGGAGAAAACAGGGCCATACGTTCCTAAATGGAGCTATACTGTGTGTGCTGAAGTTCTTTCATTATTACATCCTTCAAGCAGAGGACAAGTGAATGAAAGATGGTATGCTGAGCAAGGCTGAAAAATCATCTTGGTTCCTTTGTATCAGTCAGACACAAAAATCAAGTGTGTAGCCCCTGATACAACATAAGAAACTGATCTCTTTGTTTAAACTCAAACTTCGAAGCTGTTGTAAAAACTTTAATGTCTGTTTTATTCTTCTGAGAATCTATAAGGTTTGCCCAGTGCTATCTAAGTGTAAACAGTTTATATGGCTCATGTTGCTGTCATGCATCACTTAGCTTTTGTTTATTTTGAGTGGTAAGTTGCTGCTCTTGGCTGTTCAGTAGACCTAATTGAAAACTCTGGCCTCACTCAAAAACGAACTTGTTGAGCCAACATGAAGATGAGCAAGGAACTTCTCCAACTCCCATTTCCTGTAGTCCTGTTGGATGTTTCCTTTGAAGGCCATTAGGTATTAGGCAATTTCAGACTGCTCAGAGCTGCTTTGTGCCTTCCCTAGAGGGGGTTGCATGTCTGTGGTTACTAAATCAATCCTTACGTAGTACCTACTTCATAGCAATATGCTGTGATTAAACATGTAAAGCACTGTGTTCTTTTCTGGTGGAGAACAAGAGACTGACAGTGTTACAAACCAGTGATGAATAAAACTACTTTAGAGCTTTATGTGCACCTCACTGAATTATAACTTTAAATAACAATTAATTATTTCAAAACCTTGTTCTGACAGTCTTTAGAAGAACTAAAATACTTGTTTTAACTATTTCATGATTCTGCTCAAGCTTAGGGTCTAACTATTTGGAGTGGTAAGTTAGTGCTCCTAACTTAAGGCCTTTTTCTGAAAAGAAAAAAAAAAAATCTAATCATAAAAGGTGTGAGCACGTAGGGTAAGACCTACCTGTGATCTTCTGTGATCAATATTGTGTCCTTCAGTGCTGCCTAAGAAATTACCTGCTCTCTTTTATTTACTTACAAACAAAATACTGTTTGAAATGAAAATTGCATTTCCTACAGTGAGGCACCAATTTATTGTTCCCTTATGTTGTTTTTACAGTACGGCAACTCTGGAGGACCTCTAGTTAACCTGGTAAGTCCAGGGGACTTGGTTTTGGTTTTTGTTTTATTTCAAGAGCTAGTTTGAAATAAGTGGGAGAATATTTTTTCAAAAAGATATATAGGTCATACCAGCTTCCAGTCATTCAAGCTAATGGTAGGCAGATACTCTGAAGCTAATACAAACTATGCAAATTAGGTCTCAGTTCATACACCATTGAAAAACATTACCCCATAGAGCATTGAGGAAAATAGGATCTGGTAGGAGCAGATATGCTTGTTCGCACTGTAAAACCTGGGATGCACGGCAAAGGTGGGACCTGGTTAATCTGCGCAAATGATTTTAAAATAGATTGCTTTAAACCAGCACTGATTTTGCAGGTCGGTGAATTGTGGCTGTAGTGGTAGTAGTGACTCCACTACCCGCTCAGCAGAGGGAATCTCTTGCTGAGTGGTGGAATGGATCTTGGATGAACAAACTGTGCTGTAATCTCTCTGGCCATCACAGTTAAATGCAAAAGGGATTGTGAATCAGAGCCCAGACCCTCCCTTACAAGTAATGTTTATTTCTCGAGTGATTACAACACTCTAAAATTTCTTACACCAGCTTTTAGTGTGAAATGCTAGGCAGTGAGCTGAACCCTGTTGCTTAGGAGCATATTAATTGTGTGCTGTCTCTCAACAGGATGGTGAAGTGATTGGGATTAACACCTTGAAGGTCACAGCTGGAATTTCTTTTGCTATTCCTTCAGACCGAATCACTCAGTTTCTCACAGAGTCGCATGACAAACAAAGTAAAGGTAAGGTCTGCAAAAAACAGTGACGTCTTCCAATTATTATCCTGATCTGTTGGTGAAGTGCCAGAAGGCACAGGTCTGGGATCCTATTAGTGAAAGGATCAGTGTTAATTTACAGTATAGAATACCATAGACTTGGAAATAGAAAACAACTTCACAGAAGTGGGAGAGATGTTTTATTACTCAAACCCTCAAAGAGTAGACAGTATCTTTATAAATCCAGGGAAAAAAGGCCTCCGAGGATAGTGCGGACACAGATGAGTTATTACAGTCTCAAATGATCTTGAGAACAGATGGTGACTTGTTCAAAGAGTCCTATCCTCCTATTTCACATATTGTCCAAACAGAAAGGTGATTAAGGTGTACTGCAGAGAATAAGGTAAGAACTTTTTAGAACACTTGTCCATAGATGGAGTCTAGTGTGTGCACTGTCAGTGGATGATCTTTATTTTGCCACGGTCATCTATGTCAGTGCTATATAATTGGATGTTGTGATAGACTTTCAGACCCCAGTGGAAGAAGATCTGTGTGCTAATTACTGAAAAAATACATGCAGAAGGGGGAGAGGCAGAAAAAAAGAAAGGCCTCGGTACCAAAGAGCATATAAATCTAAACATACCGGCAACTGACAACTGCAGTACTCTGGACTTTTTTTATGTGCCTGCCTCGTATCTGTCACACTGGACGAGGTGTCCTACTACGTACTGCACAGCCAAAGCTGATCTAGTAATGCTTCATCCAGGCCAAACCTTCCTTTCTCTTTTGCTTGCCAGTTTATCTGTCCACACCCTACTCATCTTGTATCAGGATTGTTGGCTGCTGCTTCTCTTGAATCTTTATGATATTAATTTTTGTTTCTGCAGAGTTCATCCAGTTGCTGATGCCAGGGTTGTTTCCCTACACCATTTTCCTCTCGAGGTGCTCTCAGATACTGTTTCTATTTCAGAAACTTCCCTTAAAGTTATGTGTGGAACCATGGAATGGTTAGAGTTGGAAGGTACCTTGAAGATTGTCTAGTTCAAAACCCCCTGCCGTGGGCAGGGGCACCTT
This sequence comes from Vanellus vanellus, assembly GCF_965231255.1. Lineage (NCBI taxonomy): Eukaryota > Metazoa > Chordata > Aves > Charadriiformes > Charadriidae > Vanellus > Vanellus vanellus. Next base: position 55,325,727 of record NC_138909.1, on the reverse strand, counting down.
CCACTCGACCAGGTTGCTCAAAGCCCCATTCAACCTGGCCTTTAACACTTGGAGGGACGGGACATCCACAACTTCTCTGGGCAGCCTGTTCCAGTGTCTCACCAACCTCACAGTAAAGAATTTCTTCCTAAGATCTAATCTAAATCTACCCTCTTTCAGTTTAAAACCATTACCCCTCATGCTATCACTACAATCCCTAATAAAGAGTCCCTCCCCATCTTTCCTGTAGGCTTCCTCTAGTTACTAGAAGGCTGCTGTAAGGTGTCCCTGGAGCCTTCTCTTCTCCAGGCTGAACAACCCCAATTCTCTCAGCCTGTCTTCATAGGAGAGGTGCTCCAACCCTCTGATCATATTCGTGGCCCTCCTCTGGACTCGCTCCAACAGGTCCATGTCTTTTTTATGTTGGGGGCCCCAGAGCTGGACACAGTACTCCAGGTGTAGTGGAGCAGAGGGGCAGAATCACCTCCCTCAACCTGCTGGCCACGCTTCTTTTGATGCAGCCCAGGATGCAGTTGGCCGCCTGGGCTGTGAGCACACATTGCTGGCTCATGTTGAGCTTACCACCCACCAACACCCCCAAGTCTTTTCCTCAGGGCTGCTCTCAATCCATTGTCCATCCAGACTGTATTTATGCTTAGGATTGCCCTGACCTGTGTGCAGGACCTTGCACTTGGCCTTGTTGAACTTCATGAGGTTTGCACAAGGCCCACCTCTCCAGCCTGTCCAGGCCCCTCTGTATGGCATCCCTTTCCTCCAGCATGTCAACCGCACCACACAACGTGGTGTCATCAGCAAACTTGCTGAGGATGCACTCAATCCCACTGTCCATGTCACCAACAAAGATGTTAAGCAGCGCCGGTTGCAGTACTGACCCCTAAGGAACACCACTTGTCACTCACTGGTTGACACTTGGACATCGAGCCATTTACTGCAACTCTTTTGAGTGCAATTGTCCAGCCAATTCCTTATCCACCGAGTGGTCTCTCAGTCAAATCCATGTATCTCCAATTTAGAGTCAAGGATGTCGTGAGGGACACTGTCAAATGCCTTGCACAAGTCCAGGTAGATTGTCAGTTGCTCTTCCCTTATCCACCAATGCTGTAACACCACTGTAGAAGGCCACCAAATGTGTCAGACACGATTTGTCCTTAGTGAAGCCATCTTGACTGTCTCCAATCACCTCCTTATTTTCCATATGCCTTAGCAGAGTATCCAGGAGCATCTGCTCCATGATCTTGCTGGGCACAGAGGTGAGACTGACTGGCCTGTAGTTCCCTGGGTCTTCCTTATTTCCCTTTTTAAAAATGGGGGTTATGTTTCCTCTTTTCCAGTCAGTGGGAACTTCACCAGACTGCCACAACGTCTCAAATGCGATGGATAGTGGCTTGGCAACTTCATCTGCCAGTTCCCTCAGGGCCTGCAGATAAATCTCATGAGGTCCCATGGACTTGTGCACCTTCAGGTTCCTTAGATGGTTTCTAACCTTGTAATCTCCTACAGTGGGTGGTTCCTCATTCTCCCCATCCCTGCCTTTGCCTTCTGCAACTTGGGCACTGTGGCTAGAGAACTTTCCAATGAAGACCAAGGCAAAAAAGTCATTGAGTACCTCAGCCTTCTCCATGTCCTGGATGACCAGGTCTCCCGTTTCCTTCCAGAAAGGGCCTACATTTTCTCTAGTCTTCCTTTTATCGCCAACATACTTATAGGAGCTTTTCTTGTTGCCTTTGATGTCCCTGGCCAGATTTAATTCTATCGGGGCTTTAGCTTTCCTAATCTGATCCCTGGATGCTTGGGCAATTTCTCAGTATTCCTCCCAGGCTACCTGTCACAGTCATCTGCTCATATATTTGAGACCATCACAATTCTGATGAGTTCTCTCATATGTGTTTTGCTGAATTCCCCAAATTAGATTGTTTCACTTTTTGATTTGAAGGGGGGTAAGTTGATGAAAAAAGTTATTATGTGCTGAAAAGTACCTTTCAGATTAGTTGACATAATTTTGTTTCAGCCACATTAAAAAAACCTGTTTATTCACCCAGGTTACTAACTGTTTGTTGGCTTCTGAGAGAAGCAGTCTGTATCATTGGTGATGTTACCCTTCAGAACCAAACTGCTCATCTCAAAACAGAGAGGAGCGATGGCTCACCCTGCAGGCATGGCTCTAGAGGCATGAACACAAGCCTTGTCCTGAAAGCCCACCATGTGCCAAGGTGTTCCTGGTAACTGGGGCTGGAAAGTCAGTGAAGGCTAGAGATGCCACTGCTGAAATCAGCCACCTTGTTCCTTCAGGCACCTTTGCCTCCAGAGAATGATGTACCCACTGAGAGCAGCTAGAGGGCCAAGAGATAACTTTGCCTATGGAACCTTAACAAAAAAAACAAACAAACAAACAAAATAAGAAAGATTCAAGTTTATCTTGTGATTGTAACTTACTTTCCGATTTTTTTCATCGTTTACATTATCCCATAATCAAAGGAAAAGAATTTACACTTACTCTTAGCATCAGTGTGACTGTCACTGCTTGGCACACCCTGGGCACAGGCAATTTTTACATATTTTTGTTTTTAAAATTTTTTTTTGCTTTTGCTTGTCTGAATTACCTCTTGTACTTTTGCTGCAGGCAGAAGAACAGTTATTTAAAGCTCTTGATGCACAGAGAAAGAGAATTTCTAGGAGATATTTTCACCATATTTGAGACAATTTGCATTTTTTAGGCCTATAGTAATAGTTTTCATGTTTGTTGTATAGGCGTCATTTCTTGACATAAGAAATTTATGTAAGCAGAATTTTGGGGATGTTTTTACCATGTTTTCTTTTGCTCCAATTACGTTTCAGTAGTTTCAGTGGGGTCCGCCCTTATGGTACAATTAGGTCATAGAAATAAGCTTAAGGGTATTACCATTTTGCTCTAAATATGATATTGCCCAAAGATGATAAAATTCCCTTAGGAAACCGCTCTTTCAAGATTTACTCTGGCATATAAGAGATACTCAGAATATTGTTTAATAAGCTTGACCTTAGTCTTTTAAATCTCAGTTGATCAGATAACTGCCAGTTTTATGTAAAAGGCATATATTTTTGAAGTCCCATCCATTGTATATAACTGCAAATATATGATCCACTGAAGTACAGGTGCAGAGAGAGAGAAAAAGGAGAGGATGGCATTTGAATGAAGTATTTGCACTGATTATTGCTATTATGTAAACATTCTATATTACCTAATGCATTTGCTTTCTTTACTGTGGAACAGAAATCTCTGTAAATAGTGAACTGCTTCTAGATACTTGGGGTCAGCTGCTTGTGACTTTCTATTAACACAAAACAGATTTAAGTTTAAAGTAGTGGTTGAGGCTTGACTTTGTACCACTGGAATCTGTTTAATCTGGCCTGGTGTTTACAAAAACGAAATGCGATTTGAGTATCTCTGCTGTGCTCTGCTCCAGCTTTAAGCTGCAATGGTTTAACATTTGTTCAAACTTATTGTTCTAACATATTAACCTTCTTTTAACTACTGCTGGGACTTCACCCTGCTGACGTGCTTCTTAGATTTACAATCTCACTTTATTCCAGTTCTCTTAATTATTTTTTTTCCTGCCTCATGATTCCAAAAATTGCCAGAATGACAGGTGTTGAGAGTTTTTATTCACAAAGCAGATGTAATATGACAGTGGTAGTTCCAGGTGCCACAGACTGTTCTGCCAATGTGACTTAAACCTGACGTCAAGATGCCTATCCTTTGGGGATGATAAAACACTACAACTGGTTGTCTGTCTCTCTTCAGTTTCTGCGGATGTTTCTAATAAACTTTACAATTATATTCCCTCTAATAATTGTTAATGAAAACTTTGGGTTTTTTGCAAGATGTTTGACTTGGGTTAAATTGAATGGAATGGACTTTTGCAAAACAAAAGGCCTGAAGCTTTTTTTTTTTTTTTTACTTCTATTCTGACAGACAAAATGGCTGGAGCGTGGGAAGGGGAGGAATCTAGAATCTGTTGCTAAAATAATCCATAGCTCTTAGCTATTAGTTTTACTTTATACCATAGCCTGCTACTGTTATAATATGAACCACTATTTGCAGTGTGGCAAACTTATTGTGGAGAGAGGGCTGAAGACCATTTTGAATTCTGATGCATCAACAGGAGTGAAATAATACCCCAACTTGCTCAAAGAGGAAGGTGGAATGAGACTTTTAGTTGTGAATAAGTTTTTAGTTACCAGATATTTTTTTTTCCCCAAAGCCTTCTTTTTACATATATCATTAACCGCTGGGGAAATAATTCCCTCTTAGATCAGCAGCATTTCTACTGTCATTTTTCATTCTTGCCTAGTGTCCTCCTTGCTGTTTTGTTTCTTCTGGGTCAGTTTCTTTTGTCCCTTCTCTCATTGTCATTTTTCTTTCATGTAAACATTCCTAACTCAGCCCCCAGAATACGCTTTGTGCTTCTGCATATTTCTGCATCACACAGGCGATGACCAGCAGCAAACTGTTTAATGCAGACAATAAACTGTCACCAGAGAGTCTGTCATCTCTGTGTCTCATGAAGACAACTTCATTATTTAACTGTCCAGATTGCAGGGATGGGGAGATTATTTTCAGGTGGGAGAATAATCATGTTTGGATATTTTTAAATATTGAAAACTTGCATTTATGCCCTGTACACTAGAGAACCACTATAGCGCACTAGTTTACGGCCATGCCCAAAACTTTTGAGACATCAATTTTGAGTAATTGGACTTCTTCATGACCCTCTTACCATAGCTGGTTTTGATCTCGTTAGTTTCACTTTAAAATAGAGGAGAGCCAGAACATTTCAGGGAAAAGCAGGGATGACAGTTATAGATGTAAGATTGTTCAGTGTAGTAAATCAAATGCTTAGTAGTCAGTGTTTTCACTGACACTAATGGGAATATTGGACATGCATAAGATTCAGGACTAATTCCTTTACTTGCGACTAGTTTTCTTGGGAAGAATGAGAGTTAGACTGTGTACATCCCCTTTTCAAACTTTTTCCTCACATGAGAACATGGAGAAGCTCAAAGAAATTGTGAAGTAGTTATGCTGGAACAAGTAAGGGGAAATACTGTTTCATACCGGATATAACTAACTACCGAAGCAGCCACTTCAGGAAGTCATCAAACTGCTTTTTTTCATAAGACAGCTGTGCAATATCATGACTACTAAAAGCCAAGTACAGAAATGTGGTGCTGTTCCTAAAGGAGTGAATTCTGTGGAAAATTCTATAGAGTCCTAGCTAATCATAGAATCAGAATGGTTTGGGCTGAAAGTGACTTTTAAAGGTCATGTAGTCCAACTTCCCCTGCAATGAACAGTCTAAGTCTTCCCTCTTTTCGCTTAAAACCATTACCCCTTGTCTTATCGCAACAGGCCCTACTAAAAAGTTTGTCCCCATCTTTCTTATAAGCCCTCTTTAAGTACTGAAAGTCTGCAACAAGGTCTCCCTGGAGCGTTCTCTTTTCCAGGCTGAACAACCCCAACTCTCTCAGCCTTTCTTCATAAGAGAAGTGCTTCAGCCCTCTGATCACTTTTGTGATCGTTTTGGCTAAGGTCTATGGGTTTTCTTAAAACTTGGTTTTTATTCTTTGGGGTAGAAATAACAAGCCATTTGTATTAGGATCAGCGTGAGTCTTTTGGTTGTCCTTTTTCTGAAAAGTGGAAATTTTAAATTATTTAAATCCCATTTCTACATTTTAAGGAGAACACCATATGACTAGTCTTGGCCAGTTTCAGATGAAATGGTAGTTGGTTACAAAATTTTCCATTTACTGAAGTCATGTGATACTAGATCACAGACATTTTCCTGAATTTCCTGAAGGAAAACTCTTACAGAGTGTAAATGAGCTTCTCTCTTACCCTCACTTGCAGGAAGAGGGATTGTCATTCTGTACACCAAGGCTAACCAAAATAAAAAATTACCTCAGTGTAGATGTGTATGATTTCTGTTTAGTTTCGTTAAAAGCTGATACATCCTGGTTTAATTGACAGGTATGTGGGGTCATCAAAGTAGTTATTTTTGTCGGTGTTTGCCTAAATTTCTTAAATATCCTCTGTGTTATTTTCAGATGGGAAGAAACGTTTCATTGGCATCAGAATGCTGACAATAACACCTGCGTAAGTATCTTAGAAAGGTAATCTGTAGGATCGTGCATATAAGATGTGGTCAATAGTGGTTCAGAACTTCATCATTCAGCTCTCACTACAAATCTCCAGAGAATCCAAAAGTGTGCATTAGCTTCTATGAAGTCTGCAAACATTTTAGTTATATTAGTGGAATACACATTCTGAGACCTGGAAAATCACTCTCAGTCATTCTCTAAATACTGACAACGGTGGATGCCCACTTGATAGCTGAGGGGAATTAGGAAGAGCCTGAACATGGGTTTTGGTTCTTGACGAGGATGTCTGGAGTTACACTAGGTTTTAGGTGATGTTTAAACAAGCTTTCAGGTGACCGTGAGTGCCAGTGACAGATTATCTGCCTGAGGGTTCGGCAGTAGTTTTATCAGTGCCAGTGGAGGCCATATGATGTAAGATTTGGTGCCTTTGGAAAGAAAGTAGTTGCTAAAGTTCAGAACTAAAGCTTCACGCCTCCATGTTAACAAAGCTAGAGTATGGACACCCTCCTCCAATTCTTTACTGGCTTTCTCTCTCGCATTGCTTTGTGTCTTGCTGTCACCCAGATATATTCTAGGATAACAAATGAGGGCTCTTATGCTTGTGTTCTTTCCCAGCAGTAGGCACGATTCCAATGTGGCAGTAGACTACAAAATTAAACAAGACAATTTCCAGCTGGGGTTGTAGTAAAGCCATCTTTGTTTATTGAGTTACCCTCTTGCAGTCCTCCCCAAAGGGTCAGATCCTCAGCTGGAACAAATCAGCGTAATGGCATTAACATCACTGGGCCACCACTGATGGAGAGAAACTCAGAATGTTTCTCTGCGTAATTGCAAAGTGAACACGATGTGAGATTTTATTGCTTTTGTGGCATCTAATGAGGCAGTGTAAGATGTCTCCAGGCCTGTTTTCAGGAAAAGACTACTTCCCTTGGTCTGTTTGCTTTAGTCATTTAATTGTTAGCTTCCTCAGTACAAAATCAAATGAAGTGAAGCTGTGTGCAGCCATTTTGGCTTGCTTTCCATCTGAGGGACCCCAGGTTTTCATGGCAGACAGCAGAGTAATCCATCATTAGTTTTAAACCCTTTCTTTCTAGAAACGGGTTTTAACCCACACTGTACACAGACCTGAAATGATGTCATCTCCTCAGAAGTGAGGGGATGTATTTCAAGTCTCTATTTTGCAGCTGCTTCCTGTCTTTTAGAAAGGGATGCACAAACAATTCCTCAAGAAGACTTGAGGAAGCCGAAGTTTCTTGGAAAACCCTCACAGTTCTGGTCTCTCTGAAGTTATCAAGAGCTATATTGTTCTAGATAAAAGACAAATTAAGAATGACTTGCAAAATGAAGAAAGCAAAATAGTTAGCATATTTCTGCCCCATCGCCAGCATTGATTCTTTGGGGCAGGACTGTCTTTTGTCCCTGTACAGCACCTAGGACAGACAGTGCTACTGCCCCTGTGCTCTTCTACAGTGAGTGCCCTCTGTGCTACTGCTACAAATAGCCAAAGTCAGGTTCTTACAGGAGATGTATGAGACCACTAAATAGAGCACGCTTTGCACAGGGAAGTAGTTTTGACTCTCTTAAAATCTATGTTACTTGTTTTAATCCAAATTCAAATCCCTTCCATTCTCATTACGAGAACAAGGGGCAAACAATTGTCATTCATTTTTGGTCACAAAAATTTGAGAATAAATAAATAATCATTTTTGAATGCTACTGCTTTTGTAGAGGAATCAAATGCTATATAATTTTGTTATTCTTTTAGCTTGGTGGAAGAACTGAAACACAATAATGCTGATTTTCCTGATGTCAGAAGTGGAATTTATGTACACGAAGTTGTTCCAAACTCGCCTTCTCATAGGTATGTAGAGCACATTATTTTCTTCACCATAAATAAATCTCCAAATATATACTAATAGGTAATATTTCTATTTGTATTCAAGTACTTCCTCATACCAGTCTTGATTTGTATTTAAACAATTAAAAATTGTGCCTTTAGGGTAAAAAAAAAAAGTTAAAATATTTGTGCTAAGATTCTACTCACATTTGCAAAAGGAAAATATTTCCATATCAGAACTTTTTAAATGACATTATGAAACACTAACAGTGTGCAAATTTAAAGACCACCCCAAATGCAATGGACCAAATTTTGTTTTTGAAAAATATGTTGAATACTAATAAGTAGAAACTTGGATTGAGTTTAAACAGGAAAAAGAAAATGCAAAGGCAATAGAAGCAGCTATTCTGGATTACTTTTGAATGGCAAGAGAGAAAGAATTTGCCTGTTGCAGTTCAGTTGGTACACTTTGTTTGTCTTGAAATTTTGAGAGTGGTTTAACTTCCAATGCTTGAAATACATGCTGGAGAGAGAAAAGCATGTCCTGGAGTGGAGTGAGTCAGCCATGGCTAAAAGTCTTTTCTGTTTCTCCTTTGCTGTAGTTTTGTGGAAGGCAAAGAGAAGGCTAGACTACTTTTACTGTTGGTGTGTTTTTACTGTTTTAGAAGGAAGAAAATCCGCAATGAAATAATGCGAGCCTGATTTTGCATTTAGCGAGTACTACCCATTACTCTTTTGCAGTCAGAAGGGTGGAATTTCCCTTCAGTGGAAACTAAAACAAGTAAAAATATCATCCAAAAGAGGTGGTGAATAGTCTTTATACTTTTTCCCTGCATAGAATGCATATTTACTGCCTTTTTCTTCTTGTCTTTGCAGAGGAGGGATCCAAGATGGAGATATTATAGTTAAAGTCAACGGGCGTCCTTTAATGACTTCCAGTGACCTGCAAGAGGCTGTGATGAACGAATCACCTCTACTACTTGAAGTTCGAAGAGGAAATGATGACTTGCTATTTAACATTGAGCCTGAAGTTGTCATGTAAATAGAATTGAGGAAACTCTCACCATAATTAAACTCACTTATTCTGGAACACTAGATACCTCCTTTACAGCTACAGTAATTATATTTCCTGTTGACTAATGACAAGGTGGACTAACTTAATTGCCTGAGCCATTTCTGTACATAGTAGCTAGAATGAATTCAATTATGCCATTTATAGAAGATTTAACTTTCAAAGAAATTTAAGAACTGTGTTTTGAGGAGGGGGAGGAGGAAAACAAGTTTTGGGTAGCTGTTAAAAATGGGGTCCACTTCCAGTTCCTGCAGGTTCAGAGCAGATTCAATTCTGCATTTTGAAAGACCAAAATACTACTGGAAGGGAGGAAGCATGCCCAAAGGGGAAATTGTTCTTAAACTACAATCATGGCTGCAGCAGAACCAAGCTATTGCAATGCACAATTGAGCTTTTTTTTTTTTCATGTAACTTTTTCAATGTGAAACTAGTATTGGCAAAGCTTGTATTTGTTCTTAGTGCTTGTATGCTACATGTCAGTGCAGGTAGATTAAATCTGTAAATATCGTAAGGAACAAAAATGGTATCAGGCTATAGAGTGTTACACCTAGGTCATGCGATTTTGGAATATAGTAAATGATTCTTATAGAATTAATGCCTTATATATAAATCAAAACGATGTGCTGAACAAAGTTAAGTTTGAGAAAGTGCACAGTTTTTTAAGAATTTGATACAAATTAGTTTTGCATTTTACTGGTAAGCTTTGCTGTAAAATTGTTATACTACTTTTGGCTTGTACTGTGTATGTTTCTACTGTAAGGAGATTAAAGTTTACACAAATAATGTATTAGTGTAAACCTCTTTTTAAACAAGTGTGTCTTCTCCCCCCCCTCTTCTGTCATACTGGAATAGACTCTCCCAAGAGAAAACTTTCTTACAGAAAATTGGGCCCTGATGTTATGAAAACCCTTTGCAGCCCTATGGTACGATTATTCTGCCCTTATTTAGACTATGTTTAGAAAGGCTTTGCACACAAGTCATTTATTTACACTTTTTTCATATTTATGAGTTGTGTTTTGATGTCATTTAGAGTATCTAGTTGGGATCATCTTGTCCTCGATTCCGCCTGTACGTGACAAGAAGCAGAAAGGAAGGACTATTAACCCTGTTACTACAGCTAGAGCGTGTGAGAGTTTTATGTAATAAACCCGGGACAGAAATTGCTAAGAGCTAAATCCAGATCTCCTAGGTATCCTAAACCACACAACTATCTTCTTTTCTTGGCAAATATTGCTGCCATTCCCAAAGAGACAGAGGAGTGGCTCTATCAAGAGCATTTTCTACAGCAAGCTGTGCTTTCTAGACTTGGTCTTTGTTTAACTCCTTTTCGCCTCAGAGTGTATCTTTGGGGCAGCTAGAACCTTCCCTTTAGCTTGCCATCACTTCCAGACTTTCTGGCTATGTCAAGCTACTTGTTTGTGACAAGCCTTGCACCTTTGGGTTTGTATGATGCCAGATGTGGAAAAGAGCAATCTGTTTGTAACTTGCTGGCTGTCTGTGACTGCAGCTGTACAGGTGAAAGCTAGATGGGGTATATTCCTCCTAAAAACGAATACAATTTCTTTCCATCACCTTATTGCCCATGTCTTTAACAATGGTGTGACACCCATGCTGTCACTAAAATAAGAGCTGTTTTCACCACTCCAACAAAAGATACTTACTTGTACCTCTTGAGTATTCTATATTCGGAGGGATCAGCTCCTTTCCATTAAGGTACAACCTTAGGATCCCGGCTTGCAAAAAGCATAAGCATGTCCTGAGCTTAGGATAGCCATTGAATGTAGAAGGATACTGTAATGGCTAAAGTCAAGCCTATCCATACACAGGTACCACATTAAGACTACCATTTTACAGTTTGTGAGGGGTGTTTGTTTGTGTCCATTGATTAATACTAGACAAGTTAAAATATTTCCATGATGTTGTTGCCTATTTTTCAAATTTTTGACCAACAAATTGGTAAAAAAACCCACGAAGCGATAAGCTGCTCTTACTGTAAGAGAAGCTTTTTGTTTTCCGGATAACATAGTAATGATTTTGATATAAATTGCGTAACAACTCTTATTACAATAATACTGAATAGACTCTGAAAGTGACATAGCAGCATTAAAATGAAAACAATACACTGTTGTTGGCACTGGCCAAGTGCCTTGGCCTTTTAATCATGACACTGCACGGAGGGGAGAAAGGCCGTTTCCTCACTCATCAAAAACTGTTGTGTTCTACCAACAGCCCCTTTTTTCTAAGCTTTCTCTGACAACCTTGCGGAGCTCGCACGTCGTCGAGTCTGCAAGTGCCATTGGGTTGTAGCAGATTTCACTCTGAGGGAGTAAAGGTCAGATGAGGTTCTTTTAGAAAGAAAGCATTGTCATTTCCTTTGGCTGCAGGATTGTCTGTGTCATTTCAGCTGTGGCGTGACCCTTAACTGCTGAGATGCAAGAGCAGAGTTTATTAATTGCCACTCTTCCCCTGACATCAGCCAGAGCTGCAAAGGTTAATTGCTCTGTCTTTAGATAGAGTCAGCATCTACTGATGCCAGCAATTAATGTTACGTCTATAACACAACCTTCCTATCTTTGTTTCTTGGCTAAGAGAGAAAATACAACAGCAGTCAGTGTCTAAAACAAAACATTCAGCAACTTTTCTGTTATAAGCAGTTACTGGCTGTGTCTCTCGGGCAGAAAAAGTAACAGAAGTGTGATCTCGGTCTCTCAAAGTAACGGGCAGCAGCAGCTTTTCCAAGCCAAGGTTGGGTCAACAAGATGAAAGTTTTTGATATTCGTTAGCCTGACTGCTTTTATTACCGCAGAGATTTCTAAAGCCTCTTCATTAATTCTGCAAGGCCTCATCGGCAAAATGAAGAAAGAGAGAGCTCAGCAATGACAATACGAGAGACGTGAGCATTTCAGGTTGTTTCTAGGCTGCAGCCCATCAGGATCAGCAGTGGGAGATGCTCAGCACTGCCAGTGAGCTGAGCCCTGCAGGGCAGCTCCCTCTCGCCTGTCCTGCCCACCTGTGCCTGCTGTGGGCAGCGGGCGAGTTAAAGACATCTCAGGCTCAACGTTCAGTAGAAGAGAGGGATGAGATAACACCGTGTATAATACAATACCATTCATGAAGAGAGATGGGGGCTGTTAGGAAGACAAAGTATGGGTGAAGCAGAAAACAAGAAAGGGAAACAGCAGAGAGCAACAAAGCCATAATTATATTCTTAGGAAATTTTTTTTTAAAAGAAAGGAAGGTATGTCTTTTAGTTTCTTTGAAATAATTAGATGGGCATGACCCTGGGCCAGACTGTTACACAGCTCCCAGATTCTTGAGGATCTCTTTCTGCAGAGATGGCATCTTATATTTATCTCTGTGCCCTCAGAGCAGTTTGGGATGGGAGGGAAAGGGTAACATCCCAAAACGCCAGTGTCTCACCCCAAGAGGAACCAATAATGGAGAGAGAGCCTTTAGACTGCATTCAGTGTGGCACACACTTTGCCACCGTCCCTGAGCACCACATGGCAGCTCTGGTGGCTGATTATATGTGAACATCTGCTCCCCCACTACACAAGTGCTCCATCGCACTTGAACTTCTGCTATCAGTTAAAAAATATGATGCCACTGGAAAAAGAGGCACTTTCTATTTGCAAGCAAGGAAAATCAAGGGAATTCCTTCCGTTACAGGGGATCCTGTAGCTCTGTCAAGGAACTGGATGTGAGATGAGAGGTGCATGAGTCTTGGGGCTTGCCTGCGTGTAAAAGGCTGGCAGAGCAAGCTGGCCATTTGCAGGCTGTGGCCACTATGCTGCACAGAGCACTCTCACGGTCCAGCAGTCGTACCTGCTGCAACTCCAGGAATTTTGGCCTGTGGGGATCGGAAAAGGCTTGAAAAGGCGGCAGAAATGTCACACATAAAATCAGCGCACAGCGGCTCTACTGCATAACCTGTTCCCTGCTTGCTGTTTCATATGTTCTGCATGAGCTGCCCTGCACAACCACGTAGCCAAGCAGCAGTCCCTCCTTTCTGTATGTCTCTTGTGACTGTCACTATGCACCGGTTAATCTGTGCAAAGCTCTTCTGCGTGGCATGTTCCACAGTGGCTCTTTCGCAGTTCGCCATTTTGCCCTCCTCAGCAGCTGCTCTGTTTGCTCTTCTCCACTGGTTTTGCACCAGCTATTCTGTACCACCATATATCCCAGACAGCCATCTCTCACTCTTTTAATTTTGTTTTGACTGCTTGTTCCTTGCTTGAGGCTTTGTTGGTTTAGCAGAAATCTGGAAGAAAGATTAATCTTTTTTTTTTTTTTTTTTAATTTCCCAGGCTCTGAAGTTTGGAGTGCTGCACTGAGCATTTCAAGCCCCCAGCATAATACTAGGGCAGTGGGTTGACGAAAAGTTTGTTTAGCCACAAGCCACTGCAGGATATAGAAAGTGATGCTGCCTCTGTTTTCAGCTCCACCAGCCACGAACTGGTGTTCAAAGACATACAAAGTTGAGAGGTTACCCCAGAGAGGGTGTGTATGGATAGTATGGGTATGCTTTCTGTGCCCACTAAAGTCTGAGGATTGCTTTGAAGTAGGAAGACGTCTAAAAAAGGGAAGGGAAAGGAGGTGTAGCATGTTTATTTTATTTTATTCCCCTTATTTACTTGGGTTTCTGTAATCTGCATTTAACTGAACATGCCTGGGGAAAACATCCAGGTCTCTGTTTGTTCCCATCCCTCTTCCCACAGTAGGAGATTATTTTCGCAATTTTGGTGTTCTGCAAATAGTAGATTTGATCCAGACCTTCTCAGCAGACACAGCTTGGTGGGGTTTTGCTGTAGAACTTTCCAGGTCGTGCCATGGGGTGTAAACCTCAGCAGAAAGAAGAACCATCAGCAGTTAAGACAGAGTTGCTTAGAAGATCTTGCTGGCTGGTTCAATCCTTTATCTTCTGACAAACATGCGAGGCAATGTTATATTGCATTTTTCTACTAGAAATGCTCAACAGTACATTCACTAGCAGTGTACTAATGCTTGGGGAGCACGTAGCATGGATACAGGAGCGGAGCTTCAGGCTGCAACAGTCACAAACAAAAAAAAAAAGAGGAAAAAGGTCTTTATTTTTTCTCTTTTGATTTTTATCCTCTGGGGAGAAAGGTCAGACAGAGCAGGTCTCCCTCCATCCTCCCTTCCTCTTCCCCTCCCTTTCTGTCAAAAGGCTCCCCCGGAGACTGTGAGAAGATGTCAATATTAAACAGCATTTTGCCTATAAAGATCTCTAGAGAATAACAGAAGCAACTGCTCGCTCTTTTTTTCTTCAATAAACACTGGCCAGGCCCTCACAAACATCCAACTGAGGCACCATCAGGAAAAAACAAGTTCTTAGAGGAAGCAGTCGCCAAGGAAAATAATTGGGCAGCATGAGGGGTTTGGTGACGCAGCTGCACAGCTGCTAAGTTCAATGACTTCTCGATTGCCTCCATCTGAAGTTGTGTTCCACTATAAAATGATCTTCTGCCTCCATAACTATAAATAGCTGGGCACGATGATTTGCTGCTTGAAATCCCAGAAGCAGCTTGGGAAAAAAAACAACCCCAAACCCTAACAACTAACCCAACACACAACAAGAAAACAAGAAGCCTTCAGCTATCTTCTCAGTAAGATCCTAAAAGTCAAAGAGAGACAGTGAAGCTACACAGTATAGCGCTAACACTTTTGAAAATTACTTTCTAATGTCTCGGTTGGTCAAGAAGATGTGCAGCACTACAGCAGTAGTGCCAACTGGTCTGTCCTCCTTCTGTAGGAGAAAGTCCACCTCAGGGTAGGTGTCACGTAGGCTGCCAGTAATTCCATCTGAGCTACCCGTCTAGATGTCCCTTAGCATCTGGGGGAGGAAACAGTAGCTTTCCTCTTCTCAGAAAGCAGAGGTTCAAAACAGGTCCAAAAAGTTGTATCCTAAACATATTTACTATAATGCCTCCTTCCTGTAAAGAGAGCCTCAGATGACCAGAACTGATGTACGTATCTGTGCAGTAACAGATCCCAAGTTAGGTGAGATGACTCTCAGCCCTACAATATTAAGTCGGTTTCAGAATAACGAAGGTTTTGCCTTTGGTAACTAGCTAAATTTCAATCCTAATTTTGAATGATTGAAAAAAAAAAAAATAATCTCAGTTTTGTCTCGTGTCCAGCATAAGTAATCCATAAAGTTCTGAGGCAACGGGAATAATGAACTCTTTCCGAGTGTAGTAATACATGGTGTTTCATGGTATTGTCTCGGTTTATGTGCAAGAGCACGGGGTAGGTTTTTCAATCGAAGGTACCAAAATGATGGATCCTGCCTTACTTAGGTGTTAAGCTCTCTATACCATGACGTGCCTACCACAGCCACCTACCAAAAGTTGTCTGGTCAGAGTTTGAAATGCATTAATTACTCTTGCCTTTCTAGCTGTTTTACCTCTAAAGCCGTTTCTTTCTTGTCTATAAATCCAGATGCAAAGAACATAGGAAAATACACCTAAACCACCAAAAATGCTCCCAAATACCTTTTTTATGCACATAAAAATATCTGAGCTTGAAAGTCCATCATGCTGGTAGTCTTTGTGGTTAGACACCAGTTTCCCACTGCAAGTTATGCAGGTCACCTCCTGCAAGCCGTATGTCCCACTGGAAAACTAGCTATTGCTTACATTAGGGGCATAAAGCTGCCAGTTGTACCGCTACAGAAAGACTTCAACATCTGAAATATGTTACTCCTCTGGGTTTAAATATTGCCATTCTAGAGTACTAAAATATTGCCGTCCTGGCCCATAAATCTCACAATGAAATCCCCCATTTAGGGAAAAGCAGAGAAAATTTTGTGGCAGATTAAGGGAGTTCTGATGTTCTGAAAAGCCCTTTACAGCTTCTCAGTGGTTCGGGATGTCAGATGTTATACGAAGAGGAGAAATCAGTGGGCAGTTTGAAGAAGTGATCAGAAGTGCAATGATAAATATATACAATTGTTTCACGTTTTTTCCCCTAAAGGTCTGTACATGTGGTCTACATTTTTACTGGTTTTGTTGCAGTAAATTTTCTGAGTGCTTCTGAGAGTTTTTAAGGAAAAGTTCTCTGATTTCTTGCTAATCGATATCATTAGTGTTATTGGTATGAGGCTAATCAACCACGCGCAGAAATCGAAAGTAATGTGAAAGCTGAGGGAGTTGCTTTGGGTTGGGTTTTTTTGCTTCACATCTGTAAAGGCAGCTGCAGAAAAAGACAGACACATGAGTAAATCCTGGCAAACTGAAAAAGAGCAGCCTCTGAAAGCAGCCTGGCAGACTTCTGTAAATCACCACCACCCCTTTAAAATAAAGCAAGCTTTTCTACAGCTTAGTTGTACCACCGAAGCAATTTAATATATAATGTGGAAAAGAAAAATAGTAATCTTTGCACACTTTGCGTTGGTAGGCATTACAGATTTGCCTTAACCCGGGACAATATTTGCAAAACTTACTTTTTGAACTCTTTTACCCCAGAAGATGGTAGGTAATTAAATAAAATCAGTATTTTCTTAAGAGAAATGTGAACCTTGAGTAAGATTCTTTTTTAAATGAGCAGTATTTTCATAACACAACATTTATTTTGCGTAGTACTGAGGAAATGTGACCCAACAGAGTGGATTGCTAATGCAGTCAAGCCTAGTGGCAGGGAGTCAGGCGCTGAAATGAAAGACGAAGGCAAAAAGGCTCTGCCAAAGATACCTGAAAGTCAGCTTGCCAGCTAGCAAAGGCCTTCCATGGACTTCGGGCAGGTTTCTGTAACTCTGCAGGCTGCTTCAGGTCAGGCGTAATTTGTTTCTGCGTGTAACTGTGAAGACTGTGAGAGTTTGCAGCAATTGCTATTAATTACAACAGCTGGGGAGAAGTTACCTCCCCCAGCTTGCTGACAGCAAAGACCTTCCTTATCAACCTCCATCGGAGCAGGTTTGAGAACATGCTTCTGCAGATGATAAAGCAGCATAAGATGTAGTTTCCTTTCCTCCAGAAAACTCTGATTCCTGTTTAATGACACCTATATTCCTCTTCTAAAGTGTACAAATTTGCTACAGTTATCATCCGGTTCAGGTCAATGAAGTTTGGTGGGTAAATGCAAAGAAATGCTTAAGCTTCAGGTGGTCAGTGAGGCAGCAAGGAGTTGTGCAGTCAAAAAGATGTTAGAGTTTGAACAAAAAGAACTGTTGACACATTTTAAATTTTGCATGTGCAGCACGAGTTTATAGTCACAGACGCGCCCTCTGTGAAATCAAGCCCCCGCGGTCCTTTTATTTTACAGAAAAAAAGAAAGGAAGAAGTCAAAGAGTGAAAAATGAGCTATGCGCCATCCTGCTTTCTCCATTAGCATGGAAGAAGAAGAAGCAGAAGAGAAAGGCGATCATGATCTGAATCATCAGCTAGCTCTTCCTGGGGTTAGGACTGGCTGGATGATGCAGAGGTTTATTTAACTGTCTATGTCTCTATGCAGTCCCATTCCCATGACATTTGAGGTCCAGATTCTCCAGAAGATGTAGGTGGTATGCCGTGAATACCTTATAGATTACATGATTCACTGTGTGTGGTTCATGGGTACTATATTTCCTGGAGACTGACCATAAGAAGAAATGTATGTGTGTGGCAATTTCTGACACCACAGCACTGGTTTGTGTCCTGATTTCGGGAAGAACAAGCTTGAATGTAAACATCTTTCTTGGAGCAAAGATTTCCTGCAAGTTCATCTCGACACTTCCAATCACAGTGAAAAAAATGGAGTTTCTCTCTATAGTAAGAATCTCAAGCTAGAATTATACCATTTCGAGAATTTGCTTTATGTTCAGGTTTTAAATTTATACCAAATAGGAAAGAGCTGCATGAAATTAAAGCTCACTGCTTAATGATGTGTAGCAGAAGTCTTTCTGCTGTTAGTACCAAAAATACTTCAGCTCATTCTCACTGATAATTCTTCACCTCTATTTGTGCCAACATTAACAAATAGAAAGTCATATAGATTGTAACGTACTACATAGGGGTAGGTTTGGTTTAGATTGAAATTCTCCCCTAAAACCAGAAAAGAAAATCCTAGTCAGTATGCTATTTAGCTTTCTTTTGTGTGTGTGTGTGTGCAGAGATTAGGAGGATTAGAAAAGAGGGTCTTAGCGGCATGGAGGGTGTTTTGGGTCAAACCCAAGATCTAATCCCATGGCTGTAGCAATAGTATTTTGAAAAATCATTTTTCAGCTGCTATGGTAAATGTTTCTAAAAACAGAGGAGAGGTTTACAATCTGTTACAACAATGAATCAAAATAACTGCTCATTTTCCATGTGAAGTCTCAAGAGCCTTGGTAAACACCACGGTGGCTCATTGGAAACAGAAGAGTGATTGACAATGTAGTGCAACCAAAAACCTGAAAGAGAAAACAGGTAGAGTAATTATCCGTTAAACTAATGCTCATCTGCTCCTCAGAGTTCTACTCACCAGGGCTGGGTCTGCTTAACAAATAAACTGCCTGTGGGTCAAGCACAAGTACACCAGAGAAACCCAGGCCCTGATCCTAAAACCTTTGAAGCAAAACGAGTTTGAAGTTAAGCACGTGATTAATACATTGGTGAACACTGAAATCTGAATTCTCATGATGCGAATACTAAAACAGCCCTGCAAATCTCTGCAAGTGAGTGATCACAATTAGCCAGTCCAACACGTATTTCATCTGCCCTTGGTAGCAAGTCCACAGTATCCCTGATCTTATGAGTGACGATGACATAGCACACAAACCTATTTAACTGCAGGTTGTATATGCTATAAACCATACACGATGCATTCCCATGGATTCATTTTGCACGCACATATGCAGTCTGTGCACGTATAACATACAAAAAGGGAAGTGACTGTGAATAAGAATATAAGAATTGCAGAAGTACTCATCAGGGATATGCAAAGATGAAAAATGAATTCTGTGGCTAGCAGATGTTAAAAAATCTGACACTGGGAACTTGAAAAGAGCTGTCCTTACCCTGGATCAGTTACAAACACTGGTGGAAGTATTGGCAATAATGCTTAAAACACCGTCTAACAGCTATTTCCTTCTGTGTTACAGAGGTATTATCAAATGAGATAATACCAAATGTGGCAGTCAATTCATGTGATAATGATGACATACCTTCCAGTTTAACAGTAGCTCAGGATGAAGTTAGACAGGTGTATTTAGAGCTAGGTGCACTTTCTTCCTCTTTTTTTCTTTTTTTTTTCTTTGGTTTTTTTTTTTTCTTTTTCTTATTTTATCAGGAGGTTCAGATAACTTGGAACTGTTTTAAAAGCTGTCTAAACTATCTAATAGTTCATATTAACTTTCAGTAAACCTTAGACCTGTGGTGGTGCTCCATGAATAACTCCAAGTGAGACTGGAAGATCCTTGAATTTTTTAAGGGCTTCTAATTGTTGAAGTTATAAAATAAGCATCAAAGGGGAGATTTTGATGGATTTTTTTAAGTCAGACTAATAACTCTGCAGCTGATAAAATGAACTGAAATTGGAAATGATAAATGTCTGGAAAAAGGATGATTTTGATTGCATTTTGTGCAGACCACAGGAATGAGAGTCACATGGCAGTAAGAGGGTGAGGGAGGAGGTGGCTGTGGTAAATAAGCTCTGACTTTAATGCAGTTAGATAGAATGTTTTTCTGCAACTTATTTGAAAAGTAGGGAGTTTGCAATTCAAATCTATTCCAGACTGTGATTGATGGTGGACTAGTTCAACTCCTCCTCTTCTTCAGTGCCTGCATCCATTAGATGTAACTGGTAGCAATTCCTAACATGAAGCACTTTGAAATCCCAGGCAAATAAGACTACACTATCAAATTGCAAACACTGTCTCTATGTGATTAAAAAAAATGAGACTCCATCAGCCTGTGTGGTCTTCAAGAAGATAGATGTCTAAATGGACATTGCCTCCTCTCTGATGTTCAGTCTCTTCACTGAAACTTTAGTTCATGACTGAATATGTACTTTTATAGATGTCTGACTTCAGTGTCTCAGCAGGGTAAAGGCAACCTGCCCAATTACTCAGGCTGAGGTCTCTAAGCATCCTAACGTTTAATTTGGACTGACTTTCAGCTGACAGTTTAAATTTCAACGATTTTTTTCTTAACTTTGATAAGTCACCATCCATTCTCCAACATGTTTTGTTTTCCTGGCTCAAATTCATACTCTGTGTTTCCCCTTTATTGGAAAGAATCAGTTTTGGGGTTGGTTTTCTTTTTTTTTTCTTCTTCTATGTATGTTTTCTTTGTGTGTCAAGTCTCAACTAGAAAATTCTAGTAGGATATTAACGTTCTTATAATTTATAGATGGAATAGTAAAAATAAAATGGAAGTATCCCTTAGAACATTTCTTTTTAACCTCTGTAAACTAATGCCATACTTCGCATCATAGGAAAAACTCAAAACTAATGTCAAACAAGATTAATTCAGCCTTGACAGAAAATATTCCACTTTCTTGTAATTTTTTGAGATGAAATGTCCAGTGCTTGAATCAAAACTGGGAGAAGTCAGAGGGCGAGGATGCTCTCCATATTTATAGGATTTGGAGGAAAAAAAAATAATCCCAATGAAATTTGCTTCTAATGGGAAACACTTCGCGAAATGTGACCTGCTGCTCTCTTCATTATATGATACGAAATATTTGAAGTAACGTATGAAAGATATTTGCATTAATACTTCAGTATATAGGCTCATTAATTTTGTGTGGTGTCATCCAAGGCACAAAAAAAAAAAAAATTAGCAAGTAAGGGAAGGTTCTTGAAGTCCATGGTATTACTCATCCAGATGTGTCCAGTGCTTGAAAGGTGATGCATCTCCAAAACTGTGTTCAACCAGGTAGAAGTCAGTCCATGGTGAGTAGCTAACTGTCCTGACGGACTCTGCTGTGCAGCAATGCTTTATTGTGGGTGCAAAAATTGCGTCTGTGTTGACAGATCTTATCTGCACAGTGACAGCAAACATTTGTCTGAAAAGGTCGGGTTTTTTTGGAAAACAGCCTTCATTATCAGCCAGCTGCAAAGAATTCAACATTTGAACAACCAGGAACAGGGAAAATCCCCGTAAACATCTTTGCACGTTAACAATACGTTGGATTCTGGAAGGTCTGAAACATCTGGGAGCGACTGGAGTGTTTGTGCTATGAGAACCAGCTGAGGCTTTTAAGGTGCGCTAGAAGTGGCTAACTACGAGTCACCCGTCAGCCTCCCCGTAAATCTGTTAAAAAGCAGAATATGCATAGACTGGCTGGTATTCTCTATTTTCATGCATGGAATAATATAGCAGCAGGTGACTTTAATATAAGCCAAGTAATTTGTGCACATTAGACAGTATAAACTCATCGGGCAGCTATTTTGATACTGGCAAGACTTCTGAGCAAGCCAGTTTTGAGGAGGAAAATAGAAGACAAGATTTATTCCGTTTTCTTTGATTCCTCAAGATGCAAGAAAGCATCCAGCCTTTGCGCTACTAAAGCATTCAGAAGACCCATTAGGCATTATGCTACAGCTGTATATTATGCGCTTCACCACTTAGGTTAGGTCGTCAAATTAAATAACCTCTACCTCCACGATCCCTGTCTTTCCACTCCCACCCTTTGCTTTTTGCCAAACTGTCTTTTCCAAATAGTTGCAGCAGACAAGCTTGGGGAAACGTCAGGCAAAGAAAGGGAGGATTTATGAACAGAAAAAACGGAGAAATTTTAACTTTTTAACAAGAGTTCCTGCATTGATATCACCTATATATAATATTGTAAATTGGGGGGGGGGGGGGGGGGTAGTGAGGCAAGATTTATACATTAGCTTGTCATGAAAGGAAGCTAAATAAGAAATCTTCATTATAGCATGGAAAATAGTAATTTCCTCAAAAGAAACTTTTCTTTTTGTGGAAAAAAAAACATTATCTGATAAATATTGATGAACTCTATTTTCAGTGGTGACACTGAGAAACAATATGATGAAGTGACTGGATGGGTGGATGAGGGGAGGGCAGTGGATGTTGTCTACCTTGACTTCAGCAAGGCTTTCGACACTGTCTTCCACATCATCCTCACAGGCAAGCTTAGGAAGTGCGG
This sequence comes from Vanellus vanellus, assembly GCF_965231255.1. Lineage (NCBI taxonomy): Eukaryota > Metazoa > Chordata > Aves > Charadriiformes > Charadriidae > Vanellus > Vanellus vanellus. The sequence continues at coordinate 55,303,591 of NC_138909.1, read as the reverse complement.
GCTAGATGAATGGACAGTGGGGTAGACTGAGAACTGGCTGACAGATAGAGCTCAGAGGGTTGTGGTTAGTGGTGCAGAGTCTAGTTGGAGGTCAGCAACGAGTGGTGTCTCTCAAGGGTCAGTACTGGGTCCAGTCCTGTTCAATATATTCATCGATGATCTGGATGAAGGGATAGAGCTTACCATCAGCAAGTTTGCTGATGACACTAAACTGGGAGGAGTGGCTGAGACGCCAGAAGGCTGTGCTGCTTTACAGCGTGACCTGGACAGGCTGGACAGTTGGGCAGAGAGGAACCTAATGAAATTCAACAAGGGTAAATGTAGGGTATTGCATCTGGGGAGGAATAACCCCACGCAACAGTACAGGTCGGGGGCTGATCTCCTGGAGAGCAGCTCTGTGGAAAGGGACCTGTAAGTCCTGGTGGACAACAGGATGATCATGAGCCAGCAATGTGCCCTGGCGGCCAAGAGGGCCAATGGCATCCTGGGGTGCATCAAAAAGAGTGAGGCCAGCAGGGCAAGGGAGGTCATCCTCCCCCTCTACCTACACCCTGGTGAGGCCACATCTGGAGTACTGCATCCAGTTCTGGGCTCCCCAGTTCAAGAAAGACAGGGATCTGCTGGAGAGGGTCCAGCAAAGGGCTATGAAGATGATTAGGGGATTAGAACATCTTTCATATGAGGAAAGGCTGAGGAACTTGGGTCTCTTTAGTCTAAAGAAAAGAAGAATGAGGGGGGATCTTATTAATGCTTTCAAATACTTAAAGGGAGGGTGCCAGAGGGATGGGAGGAGTCTTTTTTCAGTGGTGCCCATTGATAGGACGAGGGGTAATGGGCACAAGCTTGAACATAGGAGGTTCCATCTTAACATGAGGAGGAACTTCTTTACTTTGAGGGTGGCAGAGCACTGTCACAGGCTGCCCAGAGAGGTGGTGGAGTCTCCCCCTCTGGAGACATTCAAAACCCGCCTGGACGCTGTCCTGTGCAACCTGTTGTAGGTGACCCTGCTCTGGCAGGGGGTTTGGACTAGATGATCTCCAGAGGTCCCTTCCAACCCTGACTATTCTGTGATTCTGTGATTCTGTAATATGAAGAAGGCAAAGAGTAAATCCAGACATCAGTCAATCACTTCCACCTTCGTTGCAAATACAAACAAGGTACTAGTCTTTGTGATTACAATTACAAGCTGCTGAGAACAGGACTAAGAGCAGCAAAGTCCTTTTGCATATGTCATGAAACAGCTATAATTTTATGTGAAGGAGTGACCTGGATTTGAGCCAAGTGGCCAGCTGGAAAATATACAGCCGGTTTTAGGATCTGTATAAATTACTACGTTGACTCCTTCTGAAGAAACAAGCTAAAAGTGTTCAGATCCCTTTGAAACATTGCAAGAATCAAATTGCAGATACATCAAACCAAATGGAGGACCGTCTAGTCCTGTCCTGTCCTGTCCTGTCCTATTCTTTCTTATGTCTTGTCCTGCCCTGTCCTGCCCTTAATGTGGTAATAAATAAAAATGTGACTAGGCAGTCGCAAGGTGTTGCTTTCTGATACACTTCTCGAGGAGTGCACACAGTCAGTAAAAGCAATATGATTATGTAATGGTCTGTAGTTTTTAGCTAAATAAAACAGAGTAAGTTTAACGTCTAAGAACATGTTGCCCTCAAATCAGAGGAGTTTTACCCTGATCAGGGTGAATTCCAGAACAGCTTAGGTGTATCCTGAATTTTAAATATATTTAGCTCAGATATTGATCATTTTGGAGTAAAGGGATTGTGACCTTGAGCTTCATTAAAGTATGTGACGAGTCAGTTGTACCCCAAGTTGTCACAGAAGAGATGGCCTACAGTATTTTGCACTAACATTTCCTAAATGATGAAAGCTTTTGGACGAAATAGATAGCCATTGCTACTGTTGCAGCGAGAAATATAAAGGCACAAGTAACTGTGATTACTTGAAAGAGAAAGAGGACGCATGGTTCCACAGAAATCGCCCAACTGTCATCTTCTTACTTTTTTCCTAGGCTAATGAAGAGGTATCTCAATAATCAAAATCATTACCTCCCTGTTCAAAATACCAGATCCAATTTATAATTAGAATGAGATGCAATGGCAAAACCTGGTCCTACTCTCTAATACTGCGAGAGTTTGTTGGTCTGCGCCAGACACAGAACTACAGAACTAACAAAATTGTATTTTCAATACTGATGCTGAAGCGGGATAAAATTTGAATCAACGCTAAAGCCAGTTTCACAACATCTGTTGTGGAGCTGGGTATACTGACAGTAATACTCAACTTCAGCGATTGCCCTTAGTCTCTTATAGCCTGGAGACACATTTTTTGGTACGCATTATTCTTGTGACATCTTCTGCAACAGTATCTTATTGTTCAAGCAGGATTTGAATGTGAAATAGATATATCTTTTTAACTCCACAAATTGTGGCAACTGTTCCTTTAGAATAGATGTTTTTTACCTCTGGCAGAATCTCCCAATTAGTGGTGGTCTTTTGTAAGAACGCTTTTTTAAATGAGTCTTCATACATCTTTGGCTGAAAACTAAAAAAATAACCCGTGGCATCTCATTGTTGTCTTGAATCGTGAGGCTGTACTTACTACTGCAATTAGATCAGCTCTTTTTCCAGTTACTTTTCTAAATCCATTTATGGTGATGCAGAAGGTATTATGACCAATAATGGAAGATTAAGAAGACTCCCATAGAATAGCTTTAATCCGATCCTCAATAGCGTGTAATAAAATTCTGTCCTTTAGTAAAGAGTTATCAGATCTCAGAAAATAACCTTTACAACCCTACTTTCCAGTTCTAAATAAAGTAGACATAGTTCGGATAAGGCTATTATTAGGATTTTCCTTTCTGGGACATAAATGAATTCAAATTCCCCTTTTGAAAACTAGGCATCTAGCTGCTGCCTGTGCTGGAGTGAATTGGGTCCCCTTTTCTACTGCCGACTGGAACCTCTTCAGAGCAACAACTGACTTCACCCTGTGCGTGTGCAGCCTGAGGCTTACAGTCAGAGCCCAGCTACTACCGAACGCTAAATAAGTGCATTGACACACACTCACTCTGACTTAGCCTGGGTTTGTGGTTTGATATATTTCCCAAAAGCTTCGAGAATTTGCCTGAGATTTTTTGCGTGCCTGGCATATGGCTTAACGCACAAGCAAGAGTGTGGGAATACACATCTTTTTTTTTTTTTTTTTTTCTGCTTCTCCCTCATCAATAGTAAAAGACTTCATCTGTGAAGTTTTCTAACATAGACCAAAGTGCAACAGTGGAGCCACAGAGGTAGAAGTCAGTGAAAGTAAGCAGTCACGGACTGAGCAGTTCGGGGATCAGTCCTACGGCTTGCACGTAAACCCTTATCTCCATCTCAGCTTCCTCGATCTTCTGTTGAAGACCTTATCCCAATGTGGGCTATGGGTCGTATCTGTCAGTCCACCCCATACAGCAGACGTGCTGCAGTCAGCAATGTGCTTACTTATTAAGAGCAAGAAGGGACAGCAATTGCTTCACTTTTGTACTTACTGGAACGTGAACGTTATGGAAAGGTTGGGGTGGTTTGGTTTTTTGTCGGTTGTTTTTTTCCATGTCTTTTATTTCTTCCTTTCCACACAGAAGATGGATTTAATTCCATTCAGACCAGTTGACCTTTAAGCTCTCAACAGATCTCTTTCATGAATTACAATAAATGTGTTAGCTAATTGCACTGGAAGCAAGAATGGGAAAACTTGGAATTTCTTACTCAGTGTCCTGTGAGTGCTGTGTGATTCCTGCCCCAAGGCGAAAAACAATGACCTAATTGGATTAGATTATGAGGACTGGGGTCTGAGAAGCTATCTCAAATAAATCTTAGCTGAGATTAGGTACTGAGGTCTAGTACTGCAATATTAAAACACCTCTCCTCAAGTGCCATCGATGCTGAGAAACATCTAAACCCCAAAGATGTGCACACCTACAGCTGCATCTCTGCATCTATCCTGTGTCAATGCAGTTGTGATGAGACTGCATATTGCAGTTCAGCCAAAATCTACGTAGGATGTCAGAGTCTCTGCTCTCTAGCTTGCTCTTGTAGGTGTTCTTGAAGGGGCGCTGTACTATAGTATTTTCTGGCTCCCTGTAATGGTTTCCTCTTTCTTTGAAAAAACCCAAAGCAACAAAAACATGTTTAGGGGGGAATATACCCTTTCAGTACAACATAGTTGTGACTCTGCCACTTGCCCAGGGAACGTGGATTCAAGCTTTGATTCCAGTCATTGGTTAAGGGAGTTCAAGCTAACATCTCTCATCTCCTAGTCAATTGGCCTAATGAAGTCACTGTCAGGGAAAAGGGCAAAAACTGTACTTCTGTGAGAAAAAGGATTTAAGAATTGCGAATTCTGAACAAGGGCATAGCAACAAGCATGACCTTAGCTTACTTAGCAAAGCGACCTAGGCTTGGTTCTTGGGTCTTAATGATTTTTATCAAAAGACAGTTTTAATGGGATGCCCCTCACATGGCTGGGACCTACACAGAGTTCTGGACTCGGCTCTGGGAGCAGGCACTTCACAGCAGGTCACCTGGACACAAAGCCCGTGTGTTATTGTCAGCTTTAGAGTTCTTTTCCTTTCACCCTTTTTTTTTTTTTAATTATTATTTGTGCCTTGTTATTGGCTGTTTTTAGAGAGCTTTCTCTAAAAACAGTGGAAGCAAGCCCTGAATGGAACAAAGTCTTAAATCAATGTGAAAAGCTCAGAAAGACGGTGTCCATACACATCCTTTCTTCTTTGTGGGTGGCTCCAGAGAATAATGATCCTATTTCTTATACAGAGGCAAAAGGGCAAGACAGGGGAAAAAAGCTGACCCAACTGTAAGCATCACTGTAAGCAGCTCAGGGGGATGAGGGTAATGCAAACACAGTTCCATAAGATGGAAGTCACTTTATTAAAAGCATCTGGCGCGCAGAGAAATAGGATATTTTGGCACCATCAGAAACTTTATCAAGACTTAACCATGTAAGGCTGCATTGATTGTTATTTATAGCATCAGCTTAGAGGGGGTATGGAAATTATACCAGGAACCTCATTAGTATCAGCATGAGAGCTGTGGCCAATCTTGCTGCTCTGGTGACTGTATTCTTCCCATAGCACAGATACAGGGAGAAATCTTCTCAGTCCCTTTCAGCCTTACTTTGGAGGAAACGTGAAAATGGAGAGTAACCACAATACTGACCAGTCACGACCTTCCAGGGACTGTTACCTGTCTTTTCTAGAGTCGCAGGCATATACTGACAGCCCACCTGCCTTCCTTTCCAGTGGAAAGCAGATTTCTATTTTCTTCAGAAATTAAGCCATTGGAAAGGGGAAAGTTTTAAAAACCTGGGATTGTTTTCTTCAGAGGAGAGTGTACCATAAACTGAAACAGTCAAGGAATGACATACGCCATTAGCAGACGTGCAAGTTATCTACTGCAAGCGTTCAGTGTGGTAAAATCTGGCATGAAATGGTTTTAATTGTAAACCTCTTGTCACTTTGAGAACTTTTCAGTCTTACAGGCACTTATTTTCTTTAACCTGATAGAGAGCCAAGTCAAGGAGATGGCTGATTTAACGTTTCAATCAAGATGCTGCCAATTACTAATATTGCCTGTATAATACAATTACCACTATAGGTATCACAGCTCCGACTTATCCCTAATTTTCAGGCAGTATGCATCTGCTACAGTCTCATTTTGAAAGTTTGGTGTGCTCATGGGTTTTGCTTCAAAAAGCCCTTATTCAGGTCTGAGCAGCTGGTGTGTCTGTCAGAGCAGCTCTTGTCGAGGGAAAAGCTGAAAGAGGCTTGGTTTTCAAAGGGTTTGAAGTACTGGTATGTATATTTGAGAGCTTTGGTACTTAGCGTGTTTGCAGACCGTAGCACCAGAGCATTACAGAAGGGACAGACTGAACCCGAGGAGTCTCAGTCTGCATAAAGAGCAGAGCTGCAAAAACGTTATTGAAAAGAAAAGTCGTGGCTTGAAGTGTAGAATTTTCCCTGTGTGCTTGCTACTGCTTATCGTCTGCATTTAATAACATATCCAGAGTTTTAAAATTCAAACTCCTATACAATGTGACTTTAATCTACTAGTTTTATATCAGGTAGATGAGTGGAAAAATACATGCAACGGCACTATATTTTGAAATTCCGCATTCCTGTGGGAGTCTGTTAATTTTCAAAGGTTACAGTTCAGGCTCTAACTGAACAACTGGGATAGAAGTTAACAGTCTGAGAGTTTTAAGTATTATGCCTTAGCTGAGTTGGATTTAAAGGCTTTTTGTAATCAAGTTTTATCTTGCATTCTGCATTGGCCTTAATTGTTTCATTTACTAGATTCGTTATTGAGAGTAAACCCAGCGATAAAGCACACATGAAATACATCCATGTCAGCAACTGAAACATCTGATTTAACTTGTCTCTCCAGTTTGGAGTAGTCATTCCTAATTGCTTTACCTCTGAACTTTTCTTCTCTGTGGATTAATGACCCAGGAAAACTTACCCCAACAGCCTCACTCATATCTGGAGTTACATTATGTTTAACCAGTGCATCCATCCAAATATTTTCCCTCGTGCTGAATGTCAGTTTAGTACACTCTCGTGTCTTATACTTTGGATACTACAGGAAAATCTGAAATGTCGAAGCCTCTGTAGCAGACAGACGTTAAACATCCTGTGCCTCCCATTTCTATAGCATGCTATTTTCAATTTTCTCCTTTTTAATGACATTCTAATCTGATCTACCTTTTGCAGCTCTTCCCTTTGAGTCCTTATAAGAGCTAATTAGGTCTACTACAACGTATATGCATCTGAATTGGCACTTTAAAATTTATTCTTCTTAATTATTTCCACTTATTGTTAAAAATGAGGTGAAGTAACATCATGTATTTTCAAATGACTAAATGGTATTATTTTTCTCGTTGTCAGTGAAGAGATCATTCTGCGTCATTTATCTACGACATTGCTTCCTCTCCTGGACATTATTACATTTGCAGACAAACTTCAGGATTTCTAGTAGGCATTTTTACTGAGAAATTATCTGCTATATGCATTTGTCTGTAAGTCTGAAAGATTGTCTCTTATTCCCTGATAATTTTTTTATGTTGGTTCGTTTAAGATTAGGCTTCTGCAATCAGGAACTTCCAAATCCCCAAAGACCTTTTTAGCTTATTCTCTTGTAAGCTGTCAACAGGTGATTGAAGTTATGTAATCTTGTGGTTTTGGGGCCACAACTGCTGAAAAGGGAATCACCCTGTTGTTCTCAAATGAGCTATCAAATAATGATGGAGGATTGCATGGTTTCTGGTTACTGCACTTGAAGTGTAGCAGACAGACGTTAAACATCCTGTGCCTCCCATTTCTATAAACATTGGCTTGGAAATCACTAGGCTCAGTAATCTGCAAAATCCTCAGTAACCACCTGGCTACCGTTAGAAATTAGATGTACAAGTCTAACTTCAGTAAATGAGTGACCACTTGTGAGATGTGGGTTCAGGATCATGCCCAGGCTATGACTAACACCTGAGCTGGTGTTGACAGCTGGCAGCCAAAGGGATGCTCTTCACACGTCGCTTGATAAGGGCAGAGGGAGGGGAGCAGAATATCAAAAGGACCAACAACATTATATTTATACCTTGCGAGTCATCACTTCTTTTAGTTCCTTGAAAATTTAGCTGGGATACAGAACCACAAAAGAGAGGTGTCTGCTTTCTGAGAAGGAAATTACATTTCCTACATAAATGCTTCTAAGACTTCTGTGTTGCGTATTTTGTACTGTTTAAGGCTCCTCACTATGCCTAGCACCTGTACCTAAGTTAGAAAAAGCACAATTCTCCATCGGCTATGGGAAATGAGAGCTTCCTAAGATAGGTGCCGATGGCTGAGATAGGAGTGTCTTCCTTTGTAACTTGTTGTTTGGTATCCATTCAAGTGTGGTCAGGGAGAGAGCGGTATTATGCTTTAACTTTGGACTGCAGAAGTAAGAGTTAGGGATGTAAAATAATTTTAAATATTATGTAGAGATTCCCACAGAGATAATGACAGCCAGGGAGAGAATTTGATAAAGTAGGTAGGGGAGGAAATGCTATTAGGCTAATTGGAAATCTGGGGTAATGTGGTGAAAAGGAACAGTCCGAAGAACAGAGGAGTGTCTGGCAAATGTTATATAACTGAAATTATTCTGGCCAGCTTTGGGTAGAGAAGAGCCAAAACCCAGAGCAGGCTCTGGTACGGACCGCCCAGAAAGAAGAAGTGGAATGGAAAAAACTTGTGAAGCACTTTCCAACTGTCCCAAATTCCTTTGTCAGTAATGCAAAATGCTCTTTACTGATTGCCTTGGATGGGGCTGGAGGTGGTGAGGTAGTGTCTAAGCTTTAGCATGTACCTAGCAGCTTTCGCGCACGCGCAAGCCGAACCGGAGGAGAGGACAGATGAGTTCCCCAATATTTCTGCAGAGAAAAAAAAGAAGTTCTATTTAGCTGCTGAATTTTACCCAGTTTGCCTACCAGCACTAAGCCACTGTAAGAACACTCAGCTCATTGAACAATCCAGAAAAGATGTTACCAGCAGAGCAGCTGTGTTGTTTCAGTGAAGCATCTAAAATTAAATCACATGAAGGTGTCTAATTTTGTATTTTTCTACTCCAGCGAAGCCTTTTTTCTGGTTCAAAAACATCTTGAGCGCCCTCAGCTTTTCCTGACCTACATTCCATGCATTAGATAGTCTCGCCCTGCCCCCGACCAGTGACAGACACCCAAGGACAAAATGTCAATAATATTTTCCCAGAAATAGAGATGATGCATGTCTGAGTCAGGAACAGAGAAACCAAAGGGTGTATAAACAATACAAGCATAGAAAGATGAAAATAGTGCAAGAGAATCTCCTGGAACTTGCTGTCTTCATAATTTTACATGAACACTAAGTATATACAGTATCAAAGTGGTGTTATTTACCTTTCAAAGTCTTGGAGGTGAAAAAACTAATGTTTCAACTTTTCAAAGTTATTGTTAAACTAGGCGTCTTATTTTTGGTTTACAATTTTCTATTGTGTAAATTGATCTGGGCAATTGTTTTTAACATGTATACCTTCAAATGTGTGATGATGCAATTCTACTTTTTTGCCTGGATACATATTAATGACATCTATTAGCATGACAAATGAGTGTTTTAACTATATATTAGGTATATATTCTTTAAACATGTCTAAGCTGTGTTATTCCTGCAGTTGTGAAGCAGAGACACAGAGAGATTTAAAGATAACCCAGAACAACAAACAATGTAGTAGCTTAAAGCTGATGACAGCCAGAAAATATGTAGCTCCCTTAAGTGTCTAAGCCTCCTTTTCTGTTTTGATCTATATGATTAAGATCTCATATTTTGGAACATTTAGCTTTCTTGATACTATGAGATTAAAGACTGTGATCCAAATGGGGTGAGGGTGGTGGTTAATCTGTTGATTTTTAGAACAAGAACCCAAATTATGAACTTCAGAGGTTACAGAAAGAACAAAGGTCTTTTTAACCAAGTATCCTGTATTTTTGAGTAGCCAGTAACATCTTATAAAGAAAGAGTGTAAGAACAGGGCAAGTAATCAGTGATATGTAGTCCTTGTATTATTTTTCCAGAAAAATATTCTCCTATGATTTCAGGAATTTGAGCTTTAGGTTGTATCTGCATTTTTGCGTGCAACAATATTCCTAAAAAGACTTCCCTTTCATTAATTTATCTGGGTCCTATAAGAGGATCAGTCTACATGCTCCCTGTTTTAACGTATTGCCCTTAAGCATCAGCGGAGTATTCTCAAAAACAAAATGCTAGATTACACAACCAGAGCTGGTTCTCCCTCGGGGATAGTGCCTTCCATTCAGCGTTAAATTGCTTGGCTTCTTTAGCTTGACTGACTCATGGTTGCACCGTTGTAGAGTGCAATAATACATGATAATACAATAATACATGATAATACAATAGTACATTCTTGGAGGTTTTCAACACCGGGCTGGACAAAAACTACAGGTGGCTTGATGCAGCATTGGTGACCATCCCGCTTTCAGTGGGAGGCTGGACAAGATGACCTCTGGAGGTCCTTTCCAGTCAACATTTCTATGATTCTGTGATAACTGATGTGGTTGAGGGAATCTGAAATAGAAATTTCATTTCACGTGGTGAGGCATATGTAACAATTAGAACAGTAATTGGAAAATGTGGATGAATCCAGGATAATAGTATTTGTCTCTGTAGTCCCATTCCCATTAAGGAGAAGTGATTACAGATTGAGCTGGTTCATCCATTTGTATTAGCAAATCAGTTGCACAGACGTCAGCAGAGTACGCTGGATGGCTTCGGTGGTTGGATGGAAAAGTGTTTAATCGGAATTGCAAAGTGGCAAAGCTCCAGGCAGTGATTTGTTGTGATTCTGCTACAGAGGGCCTTTATGCTTCCCTTTCTCTGCCCCCAAAAAATCAGTGTTTAGGTTCTGTAGTATGCTTTGTAAATATTCTGCTTGTCACACTAATAAACTGTTTTTCTGTTTTGAGGGTAAGTCTGTTGGCTGTGGATGTTTTGGATAGGCCAAGTAAACTGAGATACCAAAGTTTGTTACATACACAGACAAGAAATTTGATGATATGAACCTATCCCATAGGTCTCTGACTTGGTTTCCTTAAGAGGACTTTGGTGCCTTTAGACACCAGCATTTTTAGTTCATTGACCCTCTGAGTGCAAAGAAGCGTGCATGAAGTACATAGGCTCTCTTTGAACAGCAGGGGGAAAATTAGACATCTTGGAAAATACCTGACACATGTATTAAGCAAGAAGATTAATGCTAACCAATAGGAAAAACTAAGAATGGGGGTTTTATATGTTATGAATACTATCCCTCTCCAGAGCATAGACTCTGGATTCAAGCCTACAGAATGGCGTATCCATCCATTTTAGAGCCTAGGGTCTTCTGTGGCCAGACATTTACATCTGTTTTTTGAAAGAACAATGCTCATGCTTTTTTTTAAATACAGGAATCCTGAAGACAAAAGTGGTACCCTTGTTTTATATAACAGCCTTATGCTTTAAGCACTTACCAGAGAAAAATGTGGTCCAGACAGGCACTGAATGTAGGGCATTCGACTGTGTTGTTCATTCTAGATACCAGTGCCCTGGCCTCCTGGGCTAAGCTGCGGGGAACTGGAGCTCTCCCTCTCCACTGTGCCATAAGGAATCCAAGGTCCAGCAGGGAGCAAAGCCAGAAGGGGTGTGCAACTTGTGGCTAGTGTGCAGGGGGCGGTCTTGGGTTTTGGTCTGTTCTAGCACAGCTAAAATTTGTACTGAAAATTCTTTGGACAGATTATGGGAAGACACATATACAAACAATATTTCATCTTTTTCAGGATTAGGATTTTCTTGAGATTAGGACTCTCTCTAAATCAGCTGCTTGGACCTCTTTGGGCACAACCAGAGGAATGGTTTGTTCTTGTATCCCAGATGGGGACAGCGCAGGAGGCATCTAGCCTGAGACATCTGGGCATCGGTACCTGTATTCCACCAAAATCCTGTCTTCATGGTCTGAATTCCTCACTGGCTGTAGCTCTCAGTGGCTTGCTTAAATCTACACTGTTTAAGCCAAGGACTGCATCCAGATCACCTCAGTCTAGCCTACAGCCTTACCACAAAGGCCCTGCTCCTCAAATGCGTAGTACTGCTTTAATAAGCAGCCTTCAGGCTCTTGAGTTTGTGGACAATGTCCTCCTCTGGTAATTGTTCTCCGATTTCCTCCATTTCAGGTAGGTGACAAGGCTTTTCTAAGAAAACTCCAAACTAACAGTGCTTGATCGGAGTCCTAGCAAGTCACTGAAACTTTTCGGTTGAGCCTCGCAGTATGAAGCCTTGGAGAACAAAGACAAAATGTAAGCTGCTTCAGCTCAAGATCAGTTTCAACCTTTCTGCTGTAGACAAGAGGAAGAATTTAATTCCGTGGAGCTGAGTTTCCTGTGTTTGATGCTGAATGAAAAGGAAAGCTTTGCTGGCACTGGTAGACTCAAAGTAAAACTCTACAAAGTTAGAGGCCAAGAGAAACAGTGGAAAAAACAGTGACTGACTCTTCTTAAGCTCAGCTGTAGTGAAATAGCACCTTAGGTTTTCCAACCAAAAAGTCAGAAATCTCTGGGTTTTTTGATTTAGTATAAAAGACTCAGAAAAAGCCAGAATGGTTTGTAATTTTCTACTTTTGTCTCACATATATGTAACTGAACACTGAACAAGACTCTGGGCAGCATAAATTCTAGTATCCAGAATAAAACTTTTTATACCGGGAAGAGAGACAAGGAAATATGGTTTGATGGAAAAAATAATGCACAAGGAACGATTAATATTTTAGGGAATTATATGTGTCAGCACATGTAGAATCTTTTAAAATGTCACAGGTAAATTTAGAGACCAAAATCAGGCCCTGAAATCTTAGAAAATAATTCTTTGAGCACAAGCATTTTTCTGCCATTGATATCATGCAGCATTTTCCACAGGCCCACTACATCATCATGGTAACAAAAGAATTAACAAAGACCTATTTATTATTTTTCTATTGAATTCTACTGAATTTGAATAGTACTGAATGTACTGAAAGTACTATTCAAATTATTTCAGTATTCATTGTGTTTTAGGCCATGCTATAGCTGGAGATTACTGGGTAACTGTCATTATGAGTTAGGTGACCGGACTGTGTGAAAGCTCATCGTCTGGTTCAGTGCAACATCAGTCAGGTCTGAGCATCTTTCTCCAAAAAGTCGCCAGAATTCAAACTGATGTGGAGGGGACATCTTTAGGCACTTCATCTGGTGATGACACAGCCACGGGGACAGTTAAATCCACCAGAGGAACAATAATCAACTTTTGGCATAGAGGGCAGGGCCATCTTAAACTGCGGTATCCATTTCTGACTAGGCCTGATTTCCTATTTCTTTTCTTGTAAAAGTAATAGAGGTATTTCATCATATGTCATTGCTAAACTCAGCAGGGTGCTGTCAAGCAGTTAAATAATTTATAGCAGAAGTAACTTGACATAATTTATAGAGACCAGCTGTGAAGGAGAAAAATGCTCATAGATCACCAATGGGTTTCACAGCTACTATCTGGCAAAAGCAAATGATGAGACTTTGGGAGCTGGGTATCCGTTATAGGCTAAAAAAAGTATGTTATGACTCCTAACTTGTCACTTTGTGTCTCACCTTCTCCAATGTGTTTCTATGACTGCATTGATTCTCCCGGGCTTCTTATTCCGTGTAACTTGGCCAGTCCTCATTCCCATCCTCCAGCAAATGTTTAAATCTTTGTTCACTCTTTTTCAGAGCGTCTTTGTCCCCTCTCCCATTCTGGAGTAGACCATTTCTCCTCTCTGCTTCCTCACATCCAAGTTCATGTTTCATCACCATTTGCATCACCTAGTTTTCTGTATCAAAATGTCAGTGCCCCAAAAAGGGGGGGAATCTGGAAGAGACAGATACCCTATTTCTCATTCTGGAAGCCCAGCACTACAGGAGATGTGAGAAGCTTAAGACTGTTCACTGAAGACAGAATTGGTGCTGTTTAGCTTTTAAAATAGAAGCTGTTTCTACTGAACCCATTAATCTGTGATTTCGTAGAACTTGTAAAACTTTGTCTAGGTTTGGTGGAAAACAGTGAAAACATGCTCCCTGTAAGAAGGCATTTTTTTCACTGTTTTCATGTTGTAGCGTGGGCTTCTAGCTTCTCCAAGAAAATGTCTACATAGTTTTAACATTGAAAAAAATGTTTGATTTTCTCAATTTTGTTGTTGGAGAAAGCTGAACAGTTGCACAATTTTGGCTGACACTTGCCAGTAAAATTCAGCCCAGGGCTAAATTTTCTGAGTAATGTAAAATTTCAGCCCAAATGGTTCAGGTCTGGCAAAGTTATAAGCTGTTGAATACAGAGTCTTGTAAGTGGAAGTGTTAGGAAATTTTAATAATAAGCAGTGCTACCAACTCCACCTATAGGATATCTTAAATCTACTATGAGGTCTATAAATTAGATCATGCTAAAAGTAATACTAAAACAATAGCAAACATGTTTTTATCAAACCTGAAATGCCATATAAAGCTTTACAGCCTTAAGCTGATATATAAACGTAGGTTCTGATCTTGCAATATATCATAACCAGAGGCAAAAGTCAATGCTTTTGAGATGTGGTGTCAGTATTCCCACAACACTCTGTTGGCGAAGCTTCACTACCTTGATCTGCTAAATAAAATTTCTGTGGGAGTTCCTGCGCTCTGCAGTTCATGCCCTGAAATCTCTGCTCAGTCATTGTATGGACCAACTCCCACTGAAGTCAAGTTTCCCCTAGAGAGTATTGAGCAATAACTGAATAAGGACTTCTGTGTGTAGAAACATTTTTACTGCAACTCTATCCATGTAGCGTAGTTTCTGTGATGTTTTTATGATAAAGGAGAGCAGGATCAGGGTGTACATATGGAGGTGGGAGTAAGAGAGCAGTGTAATAACATCTAGCAGACCTAAATTCTTTCTCAGTTGCTGGAAAGCAGCTGTTAGAGGGATGAAAACAGAGAAGAAAGAGCACAGTTTTTTTCAGACAAATACATTCACTAATGTTTTCCAAAGTTTATGTTGAAACTTGGTGGACAAGCAAATGGAGAATGGAATGAGAAGTACAGAAGAAAGAGAATTAAATGTCTTGAAATGCCCATATTGTAACCCAGCTCTCATAGCTACCACAACTTCCTCTTGGTATTTCACGATCAACCGAGATAGCCTCCTGCGTCTCATTGCCCCAGGCCTAAAGGAGCTATATGAAGTTGTTTCTTCTACCAGCTTTAGCTAATCCCCAACCCTCTCTTGAATTACTAATGTCTTTTCTTCTTTCATGTTCCTATTCCCTTTCCACCTTATCCTTGAATAACATTTTTGATTGCTTTGTAAGAATTTATTTTGCCTGCCTAAGGCTCCTATACTACTTCTGTTATTGCACAGAGACAGCCGTAAGCACCAGCTGTAAGGTCAGAGCAGAAGTATCAGTTTGTTGGATCAAAGTGTGTCTGACGAGATTTTGTGCTCGAGATGCCCCGGAGTGAGATGACAACTAAGGGTTAGCAACTGAGACAGTTGCTTTGCCTCTTGCCACTGGTGTGGGTTTATTCTGCAGAATCAGAGTTAGAAAATGCAAGAACTCTCCAGCCGCTGCACAGCACTTCAGATGCTTTTCTGCCGGGTGATGTATTGTTTGCCTCACTGCAGAAAGGAGGCTTTTCCTTATCTAGATTCAGAGATCCTGCATGTATAAATCAGATTTTTAATTGCTTCCACCCCTCTTATCAGTAAAGATGAAGATGGAAAGAAATCAAGCAGAGATGAATTTTCAGTGTGGAGAAGCTTAACCACCTCTCTCACTGATCATTACAGACTAAGCCTTTTGAGAACAAACACTATTTTAAAAGAAACTTTTGAAAAAGAGGAGTTAGTCCTTAGAGTACAATGGGACTATATTGAATAGATCAAGGATAATCATACTGAACTAATTCACCCTCAGAACATCAACTTTCCTGAAGGTATTTAGAAGACAAATACCCATAGAAACGAACTATGTTTGTAATAACACATATGAATGGAGCCCAGGCTTATGAATTCTTGAGGAAAATGAATAAATGGAATTTCATGCTGGCTCCTTGGCATAATGATAAAATAGAAGGTCTGTACTGCTGTACATAAAAGGCATATGGGTATTCCTGAAATCTAGAGTCATCTCTTCAACCTGTCAGACCTATTTCCCCTATTCTTGCTGTGCTGGGTATGCTGGTTCTTAACACTCCTTAGGCTTTGTGTTCTCCTCAAAATGACATCTCTGGTAAATTGGAGTGGCAGGATTAATATACAATAGGAATTTGGAATATTTGCTGAATCTGGACTTTGTAATAGCATGGCATGGAGTCTTGTTGCAGAAATGAATTAAAAATGACTTGGATAACTACACTTTCAAGTAGGCTGGCAAGCAGACAAGGGACCATAAATCAAGGTTAATGATAATGGCAATGTACCAATTTGGAAGGGAAGATGAACATAAGGAGTACTGCAAGAATTGGTGCTAGGCCCAGCTTTACTAAAAGCTATTATTTATTATGTTAATGGAAACTGAAGAACGCTGAAGTCAAAGCAGTTGCCAAAATCTACGGAAGACGGAGAAGACATCTTGCCTAGCTTCAGCTATCTGAGTATTACTTGCTTAGAACATTTTAGCTTTTTATATTCTCCCACAAAAAATGAAGAGAAAAAGGTACCTCAAAAAGAAGTGACAAAGCTAAGAGGAAGGATGTAGTGTCTAGAAACACCTTCCTATAGATTTGGAAAAAGCCCAGATAAGTGTAGTAGTTAGATGACTGAAGTACTTTCAGGATGAATAAATACAATTAAATCTGGAAAAATGTTAAATTATATTCCCTGTTAGATTTGCTTTGGACTGAGATACACAGCTGGAGAAAGATGTTTTGAAATCTTAGTGTCAATAAAGAAGTTTTAACAGAGATCAAGAAGTAAAAATCAGCTTTTAACATTAAGTAGTTCCAGAGTCAAGTGTTTTAGTGCTTCGTATGTAAAGCTCAGATAGGTATTAAATAATTTAATTGCAAAAATAATAAAGAAATATATGTTGAATTTGAAGAGTAACAGTATTGAGTGAGAAGTCAAAGGGTTAGTTCAACAAAATATATATTGAAAGTTAAAAAAAAGAAAGAATCAAGTTTGGCCAAATGATGACTAAGAGGGAAAAGAAAACCTGTTAAAAGTATTTATTTAAAGATGAAAACAGCAAGGGGAGTGATAGCCCAAGGGGTATGAGTAAGGAGGATGAACTCAGTGTAACTATAAGCTGAATATTAAAATTATTGCTTAATACTAAATTTCTTCAGACTGAAATATTTTGCAAGAAAGAAGATGGAAGCCTAATAACATCAGAGTTGTGGGGTTTTTTGTTGTTGGCTTGATTATTTTTAACTAGTTTTATAAAACAATGAGAGCAAGTTGTGGAGTGTGTTCCTATGCTAATTATGGCATGGGCAAATTAGAAGTGAAGTGGAATATGAATGTGGCCATTTAAAGACAGAAGAAAAGAGTGTCTATCAATGGTACTGTAATAAGGTTTTATCACTCTTAAGGTTTGCCCAAGGAAAAACAAATGAGGCAGAAGAAGTAATGAAATCAACACTCTAATCTAGCGTTTTGGGCCTTTTCCGCAAAGATGTGAACATGCATTTCCAATTTCACTGCATTTAGGAACTGGCCATGCTATTTCTACAGTGTCCATAGTAATTGGACAAGATAATTAAACGGGTCTTACAGCAAGGACTGGAACCCACGTCCACTCTTGCAAAGCAATTCTTTAAACCAAAAAGAGAAGGATTATCTCTTGGCCTAGTGAATCTTTTACAACTCCAGGGAAAGTTGGCTGTCTAGAAGGGTGTATGAAGTCATCCTCCAGCAGTTCAATGTTTAGATCCCATTCCTTGGATATGTGTATTTGATATTCCTTAGGCTAAGAAAACAGTTTGAAATAGGTGTTTCACAGGCTGTGTGAGCGCTCTGCCCACTGAGTTAATGGATGACAAACCAACACTACAACCACCAAAACCTTAGCTGACATTTCCATGGAGAACCTTCCTCAGTAGACATGCTGTAAAAAGTATAAATTAATGTATAAAAGAGATAGAATGATATTCATTGCCTTCTGATGTAACTGATGTGCTGGACTTTTCTGCATTGTCAGTGCTAGAGCGTATGTGGCTGGTGTTGACATAAGATACTGGTGAAAATGGAGAGATCAAAGACATCAAAGGCCTACCTTGCAGTGAAGCAGCCTGTGTCACAGATCTGACTTTATATTGCTGATTCTGAAAAACATAATGTGCTGACAGTAACATCCGCCTGGAAATTCACTGGAAAGAATAGTCATACAGTCAATAAAAGCTCCAGAGCTGACTTTAAGGAAGCAGGAGTGGAGGACTGGTATCTCTGAAGGCTACCTGCTTGCACTACATCACCTGTGTTATTAATCCTGAAAACCTTGCCAATGTCTGGAAACAATTTGCTTTGAATATATTCTGGAGTTCTGGACCCTGTTTCCACCTGCCCCAAAGCAATTCCCTGCACCGCAGGCAGTCTATTAAACAACACAGGATCCCTGTTTAGGGTTCAAAAAAAAAAAAAGGCTTTTGCTTTTTGCAGCTCTGTTTTGATTTTTATTGACTGGATGTAGTAGACTATTATGTCACTTGCCCTGTAAAAATACACAAGCCATGAATAACATCAGTGTCAGAGATAAAAAGGAAAGGCCAAGGTCTGCAAAGGAGCTTAAGGTACTTAAATCCAAATCCAATAGATCTTTGGAACTATTTCATACCTTTCAAAGAAACTCAATTCCCATCAGTGCAGATTTCTAGATGTCTACATTTCTGGTCTTGGAAATAAGGATTTCTTTCAAAATCCTCATAGCAAATCAGTAACTTAAGTCCTCTCAGGGTTCCCAGGCTCCAAACGTTTTGTCAGTCTTCCTTGCGAGGTCTCCATCCTCTGGGGCATGCTCTCGGGACATGTCTCAGTTCTCCCTGGAGCAAAGCTTGGAGGAGGAGGTGAAATCTCTGTTTAATCTTTGACAGAGCAGTGATCAAGGCTGTCTCATCTGGCCCAGAAGTTTTTTGCTGGGATCCATCTGTACATTCTAATGTATGTCAATGAAGACTCTCCTGTCTGTAGCTCGCCTCAGTCTCTGGTGAACACCTTCTATAGAAGAGCAAGTGCACATCTAAGTGCCTGCTATTCTGTCAGGAGAGGATTCAAACCGTCGGGCTTTTGGTGGACAGACTGACTTGGGCTGCCCTTGAGGTTTCTTGATGAATTATTTCACTGTGCATAAGGTGTTGAATAATCACTGGATTGTGGAGGAAAGTGGCGAAGTCTCTATTACCATTGGTAATGCACCGTTCCCAGTGTGCAGGCAACACAAACCTAGCTCCCCCACGTAGACAAGTGCGCTAATCGTCTGAATATTTGGCTGTGAGAGGGCTCTGCATCTTCATTTGAGGTGCTTTGTGGGAAAACTTCCGGGCTAAGCTGGGGCCTAGTTCTAGACGAAAGGTTATCCTGAGTCCCAAGAAAGCGGATCAAATCCCTACATTTTCAGGAATGTGACAAGAAATCCATAGGCCAATGATGGAATAGAAAGCAGAAGATCTGATCTAGGTTCTCTGAAGTTTGGGAAGTTTCAGATCCATGGGACTGAGCAGGAATCCCTAGCCATCAGTCCAGGGGCTATGCTGGGCTGGGTTAAAGCGCCCATGCGAGAGGCTGTGATGCAGAAAAACACTGAATCTCTGAGCAGGCACAAGCAGCCCATGGATTTTAATGATCAGGGAAAATGGAGGTCTGGGCGGCAATCGCAGGAAAACCATTGGGAACATCGTAAAAACAGTTTTCTTGTTTCTTAACTAGGTATGCCATTACCTGTACCGTACGCCAGCCCAGGATGGATGTTTAGAAAGCTCTTATTCAGGCTTAGATAGCACTCGATAGCTTCAAAATGCTTCAAGCAGCCCTTCCACTGTCTGCAGGGTGTGTTGAAAGTGAGGCTGAAGAAGTGGGAATTGAAACAGCATTCTTTGGGTGGGTGGATCTGCTTGTCACCAGCTATTGGCAAGGAGGGTGCTGTGTCAGAGCCTGCCTTCAAGTCTGCATTTTTAGACAATATGTTCTCATCTCAGGTCTTCAGATATCCCTGATGTTTCGTGTCATTACTAATGATAAAAATGTCTCTGTCTTTTCTTTTCTGTTAAAGACCTGCTGTCTAGCTCAAATTGGATCTTTGCTTTTCTGGACAATCACTAATATCTACCGGGACTACCATTAAAGTAAAAATCCATTTGCTTCTCTTTAAGTAATGCTGTTCAAATACGGTCTCTGCAAAATGTAATTTCCATCTAATGCTTGAACTAGACCTCATGAAATAAGATGCTGAGAAAGATTTACGAGTCACCAAGGCTTCAGCTAATGTGCTGATAGCTGTGGAATTTCAGATGTTCAAATAGAAGTACTCACAGCTGTGGCAGGAATTTCCTAATTTACCAAAAGCCCTTAGAAAATAGCCCTCCAAACAAGGGTAACTGAAGGTTTAAACTGTATGTGCACACTTTTTTTTTTTTTTTTCCAATTTTAAATAGGTCTTACAATGAGTGAAAAATAATTTTGGAATCATCTTCATACATAAAGATACTTCTGAAGACGGAGCAAGCAAGGAAGAGCAAGATGGACCTTTCTGAACTGCTCTGCCCTTGGGAATTCTCCTGGGCGCATACACCTGATGGCACCTCCTCTGCAGAACAGCTGCTGACACATCCAGTGTCTTCTGGAAAGTCCCTTACTGACTTAAATTTCATTGAGACTTTCCTCAGCTTCTAAGCACAACATATATAGTGTAACAGACCAGCTCCTGCCTTGAGTACTCATTTGAAATATTCAGTGATATTAAGTGAATATTTTACTTAGGTGAAGGCTGCAGCATCAATTTAATTATTAAAAATAATGGAGGATTTGATGCAATGGAAAGCTGACTTACCAATACATCACATGCCAAATACAACTTTCGGGTTTTTTGGTTCACTTAATGTTATTTCAAGACATTAAATGGACCATACCCTATGATGTTTTCTGCAGGAAAGACAGAGTACAATCCGCTTTGATATGTTTCATCCTTCAAGTAAACGTTCATAAGAGGGATAAAAAGCTATTGAGGAGACAGGCGGTGCTTACAATCGTGTAGCTGGGAATGCTTAAGTGTTATTATTTTTCCAGTGTATATATGCTGGCATAATGCTGGATTGGACACAGTTATGCATGTATATTAATAAAAAGTTTTTTACCAGTATAATTCCTTCCCTGGCCAAAATCAGCTATACAAGCGTAAGCATATGTATGTAAGCACCACTCTGTTTATAGCATTACCAGGCGCAGTTGAAGCAGGATAGCCTTTTGTCTAGGCGAGCCCAAGTTCGTCTTCTCTTCAGAATACACCACAACGGCACCAACCTTAATGTTTAGAGATTTGACCATTTTTCATGAACAAATTATAAATCTCTTTACTCTCCTCTGCATTTGGGGAACAGTCCTTAAGCGAACATGTTTAAAGAGATGTGATGCTTCCAATAGAGGCCTTGGAAACATTCGATTCTTTTGCGGTGCCCTTCAAAAGCTAGTTGTCTCAAGTGTGCCAAGTGTTTGATGTTGGTAGTGTGATACGAGCACTTAGAAACGTGTTGTTTGCGATCTGATTTGGGGTAACACAAGCACTGCCGTCCTTTGATGAATCCTTCATGTTTTAGTCCTTTAAGACGACAACAACATCAAACTTCAGTCAAGAAACCTTTATTCTGTTTCAGTTGCAGCCAGACATTCAGCTGCAGGGTAATGAAAGCCTTGGATATTCAGATAAAAAAAAAAACCATCAACCTGGGTATGGACTGGCTAGCTCACACTTGGACTGTTGGTGAGTAACATCCTATCAGAGAGCGTTATAAACCCGGTAGTGCTTCTGTACTAATATATGGAGTTACCTCAGGACCAGAAGCAACAGCTTTATGTCAAAACTAGTAAAGATACACAGCAGGGACATGTGGCACAGAGACAAAAGAATCTGTGTTGATCAAACTAGTCGCCTGTCCATCCATGGAATTATTTGCAACTCAGATGATCCACCAATGGTTAAGGGAAGTTGACTACGAATGCATTTATCGGTGAAGAAATACATCTCCTAAAGCAGTGGGAATTTTACTCTTAATATAACAAATGACCTTACTTCCGTGCTCAGAAGTGAACACGTTAGGTGTAAAGCCAACTAATTTCTTTTTAATTCGTGTGTCATTGAAGAACAAAGGCAGTACTTTTCAAGGTCTGATCCAAAGTTCATTGAAGTCTGTGGATACTTCTCCGTTGTTTTTCATGGTCTTTTCTGCAGCCTCTGTATGTGCAATGCCTGGCCTTCCACAATTCATTATATTGCTCAGGTTTCACACTGGGATGGAACGAATGCGTGATATCAGTTTGAGAAGAGCAAAAATCATTAGAGAATTGTTCCAAAGCCATTTGGGACAACCTATCATAAAATTAGGTTGTATATTTTCAGTCCTTCTTAATGTAGCCAGTCAGTACATGTCATTCCAAGAAGAAGGAGCTGAGTTAGGATAATTTCCAGTTCACTGTATGTTTTCAGGAATTTGCTGCAACAAATGAAAAATCAGTCTGCCTTAGGAGGAGAAGGAGCCTACAAGACATCACTGGGTGTGTGCACTTGGACGAGCTCTACAAAACAAGTATCTTCCAAGGGATCAGCAACATCAGATGCTATTTGAACACTGATAAAACAAATGTGCTAGGCACAGGCAGTTCAGAACGGGCTAGAGTAAATTTTATACTTTGCAAAACAAATGTCTTTGCAAGTGCAAATTCAGCATTCAGTCAAAGCTTGCGGTCACAAGGAAGTCATCGGTTTTGTTTTCCCACATTCCTTTGTTTTATGTTGTTAGTTGCTTTTATTAAAGAGGTCTTTGATATTTCCTGGAAGACTCTTTTCATTTTCTTGCTATTTTTAAGATGTACGCTGCTGAAAAAAATATTGCTGTGCAAAATGATCTCCTACAGTGTCAAACTTCTCTTCATTTTCAATTTGTTTTAAAAATAGTTTTAAATTTAAATATTGTCTAGCATACAAGCACTGAACCATTTTTGTAAACATGGCCTGTATGTGACATAGTGGTATATAAAGCTTTATATTTTAATCACTAATTTTGTTTGAGAGAGTAGCTGTTTGATGTGCAGCTATTTCAAGCCAATTCTACTTTCTAAAATCCTTCTAATCAAATTGGATATCCTTCTGATAAAAACATTTATAAAAAAATAATAACTTTTATAAATAATATAATAATAAATAATAAATATATACATAATAAAATAAAATAATAATTAAAATAAATAATAAAAATTTAAAAAATCACATTTGTGGTAATTTTTGTTCCGTATTCTAAGTTTCAAACTATTCTGGCATGCATGGAGAAACTGCTGTTACTCTCATATAAACATGAAGACTTTAACATTTATCTTCTATCTCCTAGACATCTTGTGTATACATGCTCCAGTACAGTTAAGTAGTTTAATGTTTAGGACCGAGGTTGCAAGGTTGGATATATGACAATGCTGTGTCTGCTCCTGTCTGTAGCTCTAATAGGAGATGTAAGCCCATATTTAATAGAGCAGCTAAATTAAGCCTGAAATTGCACACAAAGTGAGCTATAAGTAAAACTTAGCTGTTTCTAGGATTAACAGCAGTTGAATGAGTTTTCCACACCACACTTACTTACAAATTTAGATTATTAGTCAATTATAGCTGACTTTTTTTGGAGCTAGCCTTTAACCCCTCTGCCTGCCTTTTTCTCTGTGCTGGGGATATATACCTCCCTCCTTGCACCTCAAAGAGGGGTTCGATATCTATCTTCTATTACCTCATCCCTTCTGCCTTCCCACCCGTGGATGATTGCTCCTGGGAGAAGTACTTCGGATTTTGTGTGGTCCAGCCTTGAAAGGCTTTGGACACAAGAATCAGCCTCCTTACTTATGGGACTGCTTCACATCCCACTTCATTTTAGTGGTAGAAGCTGTATTCCAGTTTAAATTTTCCTTTTTCCCAACTTCATCCTACGAGAGCCCGTCTAATTATGCCAAGCAGCTAAGCCAAATCTGGTTCAGCCAAATTGATGCTGGCTAAGTTCAAGTTTGATGAGTCTAACTTCCCTTGAGCTTGGAAAAGCGCCATGCACGTGACAGAGTGACAAAGCAAAAACATTTCCTTAAGAGTGCTGAATGGGGTTCCTGAGACCTGAACACCTTCACACCTTGGCATGAGCCTGAGTGAAAGCTGACAGCCTGGGCCCGCATCCCCACTGTCCATCCAGGCTTTCCATTAATTTGATTTCTTCTTGTGCAAGTTGCTAAAAAAAAATTGATTTTTCTACTCACAGAGATAAAATAAGATTAAAAAAACCCCTGTTTTTCAGCCCACTGCTATTTACGACAGCTGGGACTGAAACTTGTTTCTGTTTTTCCCCTCCCTGTTTCAATTCCTAAGTCCAGGCTACAGGTAAATTTGGAATCCTCTGTGGCAGACTGGAGGCCACGTGCAACATATGCTGAAAATTTTGAAGGGATTCTGGAAAGAAGTTTAGAGTTTATTAGAAGATGGAAACACGCCTGTTTCTAATGTGCAATTAGGGAATTGCAAATCTTTCATGAAAATCTGAATAGTTGGGATAAAAAATTCCAACAGCTTAATACCCCTTGTAACGTCCAGGTCTGGCATTTAAATTAAACCTCTCTCTCTCTTTCCAGGTGTGACCCTCTTCACTCTCCCCTTCATGGCCACAAAGCAGCGTTTCACGGCAGGTGCCTACTGAGAAAATCTGCTGCTTCTGCTCTACCAAGGATTCACGCAGCCTTTTCTCCTGCCCTTCCCAAAAGCAGGGAATGGGCTGCTTAAGATCTGACACTTTACCTTTGCAAGGGAAACTGTTTGATGGGAGTTGGGCCAGGTTTGGATTGCTTCCAGAGCAATGCCTAGAGCAGCAACTGTGAAGGTCCTGTAAAAGCACTCGCCTGAACCATTTACTCGCTGTCCTTTGCCATTCCTTTATCTGTGAGCAGACTAAAAATAGAGATGAATTATGGGGCTCCAAGCAACTATGTCGAGTGGAGCATTTGAGATGATGGTGTGTACTTAACAAGAAATGTTTTATAATTGAAACAGAAAGAGTAGGAGTTAAATAGAAGCTAAATATAGACTTTTTAATTCATTTGGAATCTGGAGTTGGCAGTTTTGTCTTTGTGGTATTTGTACTGATTTCCTTATTTGAACCAGTATGAAGTGCTGCTTTTTTTTTTTTCCCAGACTCCAAGCATTTCAGCGATCCAACATTTTTGGTACACATCAGCATGGAATATCTGATAATTACAAGTTAAAATTTCAAGTCAGATTTTTTTTCCTCCTAGACAAATTTCCCGTGAGGAAGAGGTCAAACTGGGTGTTAGTGAACCCTCAAAGGACGACAGAAGGAAATGGTACATTTTTGCCAAATCTATTCTTTTTGTTTAACTTTGATGAACAAGTCCAGGGTGGTGTTACTTTCATTCTGGTTGTAGAGATACAGGAGTTACTTCCTCCCATGCTCATCCCAAGCCAGAAGGGCTCAGAGATACCTGAGTCTGGTGTGCATTATTTATTGCTGCCAAGCCAAGCTAGAAAGCTCTCCTGCGTGATTTCCCTCTTGAAAAGCTCCTGCAGAAATCTCTGCACCACACTTCCCTGCACGTTGTAGATGTTCTCTAAGTTCTCCTGGGTAAATGGGAAGGGGTCTCCTTTTCTGTAGGACAGATGTTGCATACCCAGCAAAAACCAAAAGCAAGTTGGGTGAGGCATTGCCCATGGATAGGATGCCCATTACTGGGCAATACAGAGCGTGGCAGAAAAGCAACCAGTGGAATACAAAGCAAAATACCAAGGTTTCCTAGTCCTTAAATTGCCCATTAAATGGGCAGAAAGCCACCATGAGTAGTTCTCTCACCTAACTGTAGCTGCCTAAAAGTTAGGAGTCTGATCTCAGCTAATTGTCTGCCTCTATGGTTGGGAAGAAAGAGCATTTGTCCCATCTTATCATATGATTAGTGCTGCCCATTGGAAATGCGCCACTCTGCTGACTACTGAAAAAGCCCGGATGCCAGTTCAGAGTCAAAGAATCCTATCCTAATAACAGAATTATCCACAAAAACTCAAAGATCAATGTGGGCCAATAATTAACTTGAAGGCATTCCTTTAGGAGAGATTTTATACAACTCTTTCCTTTCCAAAACAAATCATTTGGCTAAAAGTAGCAGCACTGCTTCAGTTCAATCTCAACAGAAATACACAAGCGAACAAAAAACGTTTTTCATTAAGGACTGCAATTATAGAATAACAGGATATGACTTTCCACCACATCCTATTTCTAGCTGCCGGCTTTTCGAAAACGCACCAGCAGCCCAGTCGCAGAAGCTGTGTTGTTGACTGCGCTCACTGGTGACGGAGCTTTCCAACGACAGCAGGTTTCGTCTTTACCTCTCCATCAGGTCTGCCAGTGGGTGAGTTCACAATTAAGTCAGGAGGGGCAAAGACATCACCGCATCATCTTTCAGCCCTTCAGAAAAAAAACAAAGAGCACATACTTGGCAGCACTTTAATTTCTATGGTTACTGATGAATAACAGCACAGCTGGGGAACTGTTGCTACAGCCCACTAGCAGAGATAATTTAAGAGGTCACACTTAAGCAGATCCATTACAAAAGCACTATTTTTTTCAGGAATAATAAAACTGAGGCCATACGTTGTACTTTTTGGATTAGTATCAAGTGGACTACACCGCTCATCATAAATTTGCCCTCATTACTGTCATTGTTTAGAAAGCAATAAGAGGAAGGATGGCTCTTTATTTAAGATAGCAAACCAGGGCTGATGGTTTCTGGACAAAATCTTGACCAGGAACACGATTTGCTTGGATTTTGTCACAGCCTCAGATGTTGATGTGTCCCATGCCAATGCAGGCAAATGCTCCATGCAGCTTAAGAGCCTTTCTGGCCAGCGAGACCTGTATCAAGGCTTCGCTTTCTACCAGGGGGATAGTGATACAATTTTCCAGCAAAGTCCGGAAAAAATAATTGAGTAACCCTGAATCAGAATGGTTTGGGAGCTCTGACACAGACTTCTTGCCTGACCTGGGTGATATGGCTGGTTTGTGTTTTCAGTTTTGATCTGTATTCCCTTTCTTATCTATTCGGTTACCAGTCATGAAGCCCTGGAAACTTCACTGCAATGTTTAAATAATTGATGAAATGGACTTTAAAAGCCTTTTGGGCAAGGAAAGCCTATTGCTTTGTTTTACACAGTGCCTCAATTGGGAGGGAAGTGAAGGCAAAATTCCTTCTTTTTTTTGCCTGCCATGGTCTAGCTGTGGGCTCCTCTGAAGCAAATCCATTCCTAAAACAGCCATGGATAACAAAGACTCTCAGATTTTTTTTACTTTTGGAGATTCAAAAAGTAGCATGTAGTCAAGGACCAGAACAACTATCATTTTATATGCCCGTGGGTAGAATTGTAAAGGATACAGTTAAAAATACAAAACAATTGATGGGATGAACTTGTGAGTCAGTCCACAGAAATGCACTGTTGCTGTCAATGCAAATGTTGCAATTTTACATTTTATTCAGTGTAATGCAGGATTAGTATCAGAAAAGACAAACAAAATCCATGTAGCTCCTTTTGCAAGATTCTTCTTTCTACATTTTGTCTCTACACACACTGGAACAAGCACATCATCGAGAATGAAACCATTGACATCAGTAGGCTTTCACCTGGGACGGTTTTGGCCTACTTTTGCTAATTGCGTCATTCCCCTCAAGCTACGCTGAACAATTCATTAGTGGCAGACAGCTGAATTTCTAAAAGTGTGTGTAACCTAACTCTAACCACCAGCACAGTAGAAACTACTCTCAGTAGCTCCTCTGGGCAACCAAGGACACCGTGAGATAGAATAAATAAATATAAACAAAGAATGTTTTTCAATTTGCTCTCCATCTGGAATACTGGATATTTTTCCAGCTCTGAAACCAAGGCGCGTTTGCACACCGTTAAAGACAGTCCTCTTTACCTTCTGCCATCTCTGATCATCCCGGTGAATTTAAGAGCGTTTCTATGGATTACAGACTTTCCTTACTTCTCACCATTTGCAAAGAATAAACAAATATCCATGGGTCGCTTCATTTTTGAAAATTCCTGCTTAAATCTTTTTATTATTATTATTTCTTTCTTCCTAAATGCCTATTTTCACTTACCGGTTAAATTCCTACGAATAATTAGGGAGCGCCAGGCAGTGTTCCCGGCTGTGGGAGCCGAGGTGGCTGTTTGCGGCGTTGAGCTGAAGGAGCAGTGGGTAGGCCGGGGTGGCCGGGGACAGCCAGATCTCCCCAGCAGTTCCTGGGGCCATTCCCCATGGGTGGTGGCTGCATGTGGCTGCCATGTCTCGGAGAAGAGGCAAGTTCCCCGGCAGACGGGGCTTGCTCTGTGCCAGCTGGCCGGGGTGCCTGACAGCCTTTTTGAACTTGCTTAATTTACCAGCAGAGACCTTGGGGTCTGCAGAGGTACGTTCCACTGGCAGGTACAGGTTGGGTTCCTTTTTACTTTTGTCTATAACACTGCTTGAAGAGGAATGGTATTGATTCACTGATCTTGTGTTAGGCTCCGGATAAACAGGTTGACTCTTACAGAACTTGCAGTTTAACTAATGTGTTCAATATCCAGTATAGGACTTTAGTCAAGAAATACCAGTCCTCCCCCCCCCCCCCCCCCCCATTATCTTAGATGTTGCCTAAAGTTTCATTTCTTGAAACACAAAAAATGAACTAATCTGAAATGTTGCTATTGTTCTCATCTTCTTTCTCTCTTGCTGGCTCATGGTCATATTTTTTTTCTCAGTAACAGCACTTCAGGAGCAGAGGGACCATTACTCCATCGGTGGGATACTCTTTCTTCCCCTCATGACCGCTGAAAAGGGCTGAGGCTGTAGTTGGATATTCACAGGCTTGTTTCTGGATCTCACCAGAGCTGGCTGGGTGCAAGTGCAGCAGATCTGGAGACGTGTGAATGTAGACTTACAGGTATCTCCCCTAACAAATATTCCAGTCTGGAAAAGAACATCTTTGTTAGTGGCAGCAGAGATTGCTGCTCATCTCACCCCACCATAGACCTCTGAAACAGCTATTATGAACCATACCCTGTAAGTGCCTGTTTCTATTCAGTGATTATAAAGGGATTTGAGATGATCACCTCAGGTGCGCCATTCAGACTATATCTAAGGCCAGGAGAGGCTGGTTCAGACACCAATCCCCTGGGCTAAATGTAGAACTAGATGAAAGGTTGCTCAGCGCGTAGCCTGATGAAATATCACAGACTGTAAGTGATTTCCTCACTCGGGTACTATCCACAGAGTAAAAATCTGAGACGAAATCTTCTGTTTCTCCTACATGTGCTTCCACACCCCAATGTTGCCCTTTGGGCAATGTCCAGCTTGCAGACCGAGCCCAAGTTTTCCTCCCACCCTGACTGACTTGTATTTGAGGAAGACCTACTTGTTCCTGTCACAGAATCCGCAGTTTCGGCAGTTTTTCAGGAGCTGGGGTTGTGCCCAGTGAAGCACACTGGGGATTGCATTTGTGAATATTCCTGGTAGATGCTGACTAACATGCACCTGCTGCTCAGGCAGGTCCCAGTCAACATACTGGTTGTGGTCGGGGTTTGCTGTTGTCTCAGATGTGCTGATTCATCAGAGCCTCTCCCCTTGTGTACTAGTGAACGTCTTCGCCTTTCTCCTGGAATGGAGTCCAGACCCTACCCTCTCTGGTAGCACAGGGTTCCCGGGAAAACAAATCACCCTTCGTGAATCACCTCATAAGGCAGGCATTTAATAGTCCTCCACCTCTGGTGATCTCCAGAGGTTCTGTGTAAATAAAGGAGCTAAGTCATCATTTTCACAATTGTTTAACTCTACCTAGTCTGGAAAAAAGAATAAGTAGAAAAAGATTTTTATAAATATGCTGTACATGGCCAGTTTGACCTGCTTTAGCAAAATGTAGCCAAAAACTAGAGAGCTGCTGATCGGTAGGTGGAAGAAAATTTGTTCCTTATATATATCAGTGTGTTCATGCATACTACATTATCTACATTGCTGGTCAATCAGTTAAATTTGGGGCCAAATAAAAATTCACTAAGGACTAAAATAAGAAGACAACAGTCTAAAATTTAGTTGAGACCATAAGCAAGTAGGTATGCAGGCAGCTGCTGCGCAGGGATATGCTGTAAATCTCTGGCAAACTCTCTGTGGTGTGGCTTTTTCACCAAATGTTATCTCTTCATTTAATTAGTGGAATAAATTACAAGTAAAAGTTAATTTGGCTTTTGTTTACTCATCTTCTTTATATCTTTTTCCTTTATTTCCCTGAAGAAATAAAATTGCTGGTGCAAAAGAAGTAACTGCTATGGCAGTTTCTCACTCGCTCTGGTTCTAGGAATAAAGGCAAAGCAGTGTCTGATGCTGTCCTTCACCTCCTGCCTGTCCATTCAAACTAGCTGCTTCAAGTCCATCCATTTTAATGCTTCTCTGCATTTAATACTCCTTTGATAATTTTTAAGCACTCAAGCAATGCATTTCTCTACAGG
This sequence comes from Vanellus vanellus, assembly GCF_965231255.1. Taxonomy (NCBI): domain Eukaryota; kingdom Metazoa; phylum Chordata; class Aves; order Charadriiformes; family Charadriidae; genus Vanellus; species Vanellus vanellus. Next base: position 55,273,223 of record NC_138909.1, on the reverse strand, counting down.
TGATTAATGAAATACACCAACCAGTATCAGTCTGAGACTGTTCTAAATTTTCTTTTGAACAAAAAAAGTATCCAGTCTGGGTAGGACTTTGAATTGCAGTAGCTGGTGAAGACCCTGGTCAGAAGCATGACCTCACCAGAGATGCGCTGCAGTTGTGCAGTTGGCCACACTCCTCCTGCTTGGCTTCAGCCAAGCAAGTCAAGGAAGGTTATGTGCGGGGAGCTTTGCTGAGCACAGAAGGAGCTGGGACCCATGGACCGAGGCTAACCTTCTGCTCTTGACTTGTAGCTCTACTCCTGACACCTTGGGATGCACGTGGGCCTAGTTTCAACGGGAGGGCCTCCAAAACCATTCAGAAGCAAATAGTAAAGACACTTCCCTGAGAAGTGCATTTCAGAAATCTCAAACTAAGGAGGGAGGGGGACGTGGTCCTTCCCTTCCCTGAGGTGGTACTTAAAAGGCTAGTGCCACCTCCTTGCCGGCAGCATTGTTTTAAAGATTCAGCCTTGCCCACAGAGGAGGGCAGTGGGCTCTGTGGCCTCCTGGGTGTCATGCGGTGTCCTGAAACAGGCTCTGTAGCAGCAGAGAGGTGCAGGGGTTTGGATGCATCTGTCTGCAGGGCACCTCCTATTAGCAAGTCCTGCACCTCTCCTGCTCATAAGACATACAACTACTGAAGTTTGTGTTCTTGCATATGATGATACCTTTTTCACCCACAGTTGTGCCATGCAGTTTTGAGTAATGTTATTACAGTGAGTTAGTTTAGCACTTCAAAAATAAAGTCAGAATGAATATTGGAATGTTTAAAAGGTGTATTGGACCATTTAGATTGAGACAGCAAAGAGTTGTCCCATTTAAAGCAGATTTCTTGCTATAACTATTTCAAGGAAATATATTTGTCTTGTTCTGTGAAATGGCTAAAAGATTTTAGGGACCATTTCATAATTATATGTAGTCCAAGGAGATAAATAGGACAACAGAAAATGAGCTTTTTAAAATTCAAGGAGATGTAGCATGCAGCAATGGTAATTTGGCACAGAGCTTACACAATAGATTTTATTTTTTCTTAACAGAACAATAATTGAAAACCGATTTAGCCTCTTAAATAAACCAGTGACAGCTGGGAAAATCAGCAGATTGGCCCTTTGTGCCTGTTTATAGTAGATTTTGGCAGTGAGATAGTTGATGTAGTCTCTATAGGACACAGCTATTATGTCTTCCAGATGTGCTTGACCTTTATCTTGGAAAAAAAAAAAGGCTTGCCATAGAAACTATCAATTTATATACTCTTAGCCCAAGTCACCAGCTTCTTTAAGATGCTGAAAAACACCCTTTTGTGATGGTTATGCTTCCATTGCCATTCAGTACAGATACCTAACTTGCGAGTGCTTAGATTTTCAAACATGAGTACATAATTTCAGCTCAATGTGCGTATAGAGCTCCTACACGAGGAAGATCTGTAATATGATAAGGGTTGCTCAGCACTAGCAGAGGGACATTTAGGAGGTCCTTCCTTGGTTAGCTACTCACAGTGGGTGGAAGTAGAAAGAAAAATGGCAATAGCATTTTCATGGGTTGCCTTTTGTTATTTACTTATGTGTACAGGGTGCTGCTACTGTTCTCTCTGGCTCTTTGGGGAACTATATCAAATATAGTTCCCAGCGAAGAGTTGAGCTACAGACAGCTTAATGCTAACGTGCCAAGTAGTTGAAAGAGAATGGGCCACCTCGTACCCACTGACCCTGGGAGATATGAGCAGGAGTCCCACCAATGCCAAGCCTGTGTCAATGTAAATTGTCCTACTGGCAAAACCCCGGAGCCGGGAAAGAAAGAAAAGGAGCCTCTGGCTATAAATGCACTTGAGACAAAGGAGGATTTCCAATGTGTTAATTTGACGGCATCAAAACCTATAGTGGCACTCAGACAGAGTGGCGCAAGAACAGAGTGAATGTCATACATGAATGTTTATGGGGAGAAGACTTAGGACGTAGTGGAGTAGAGAAGAATGGGGAAACAGATAGAGTTCTGTGGAATGAGAGGCAACCTGTGGGAATCCTGTGCTTGGCCTGGCAGCAAAGAGGGAGAGGTTGAGAGGGTCACATCAGGTTGAAGACAGGACTTGTTTTGATGAGAAATAAATTTTTGACAGGTTTTCAAGCACTGGAACAGGCTGCCCAGGGAAGTTGTTGAGTCACCATCCCTGGAGGGATTTAAAAGACGTGCAGATGTGGTGCTTAGGGACATGGTTTAGTGGTGGACTTGGCAGTGCTAGGTTAATGGTTGAACTTGATGATCTTAAAGGTCTTTTCCAACCTAAAAAAAATTATGACAAAGCAAGGCAAGATGTTGAGTGGTTCATACTTGCTGCCACATGCTCACATCTCTGGGCTGGTAGCTGAAGAGCCATAGCTCCCTGCTCCCAGTGGTTTTGTGGCACCTGTCTAGCTAGGTTAACCCTATGGTGACTGAATTTATTGCTTTTCTTTTTCATATAGGCCAGATGTGAGCTCTCCTGAGACAGAATACAAGTTCACGTACAAGAAACCAGGGTGACACACTAGGTCAAAGAGCCACACAACCTGGCGAGTGCATCTCAGGCACCCTCAGTGCAGCACCGCAAATCTTCTACCGCTGAGCCAGTATGTCTTGGCCTCCTATGACCAGACAAGCTCATAGAAGTGTATCTGTCACCTGATCTGAGGCACAAGGTTCCCACAGGGCCACCTCTTTACGTGACTTTGTATACAGATGCCTTGTGTTGGGAATTTAAAGGGTGGGAGGTGGGTGTGACAGGGTGGACTAAGGTTACGGCAGCAGAAACCTGGCTGAAAGAAAGACTAGAGCCAAGCTGCGTGAGCTGGTGGCCCAACAGTATGGTCCACTGACAATGATAGATGCAACTCTGCCCTCTACATTGCTGGGGGACAGGAAGGTTAGCTTATAGAAAAGTGGGGGTATACAAATGATGAAGGGAAGAGACAAAAGAGAGGCTGAACAACTGTCTCTCATGTCCACATTTTACCCAGAGGTAAAGCTTTTGAGATCTTGTGATACAACTGTAGGCCAGTCTCAAAGGAGTAGGAGGATTCTGGAACGTAGTTTCTGGAAGACCATGTAGCAGTGTTTCTGCAACTGATTTTCTGAGGAGTTGTTTGTGGGAAATTAAAAAAGAAACAAACCCACTGTAACTGTTCAAATCGGACCAAAAATGCACACAAATCAGAAACTTTGCTTTTCAGCCTTCGTGGCTGTCTTCTGGCTCTAGTACTGAGACAAAAGTGCCAGCTGGCAGCAGATGGACGGTGGTTTCTGAGATGTTGTTTCCTGGAGATAGGAATATTTTAGGAGAGGTGATAGGCAAGGCAGAACTTTGCTTCCTCGTACTGAGCCACTGGTGTAATGCTGTTGGAGGGCATTACTTAGTTTTGCAAAGTAACAGCTCTAAACAGAGCTTTCTTCCTGTGTTCAGCAGAGAATTCTGCCTATAAATCTCCATTTCTTTCACCATTGAGGAAGATGTAATGGTACACGTGCCAGTTTACCCATATTTGGGACTTTAATCATTTCACAGTATCTTTAAGTCATGAAGCAAATCAGGGAAGGCAGCAAAGCAATATGGTAAAATGTATTTCAACAAAATAACAAAAATGTTGAAGTAGCCAAAAATAAAATGGAATTTGACAAGTGGGAGGAGAAAACAGCTATGTCAGCTGTTACATGGCTGCATAAACAATTTAATGCAATTATAAATCTGCTTCTGGTCACACTGTAGCATAGATAAAAAGGTTTTTCACATACGCTCTTCCTCTGTTTTCACTGGAAGTCCTCCTCTTGAATCACAGGCCGCTTTGGTAATTTGGTAGCATATGGTAAGCTGTGTTTATGGAGTGATGTGCAGATGTTTCAGCCCAAGCCTCACAGATGCTCTTCTTGTCTGGAGCACTGGGGATGGGCAGGTGCCGTCAAACCACATGGCCAGAGGCGCTGGGTTCAGGCTGTGCCTTATGCTTTACACTTGCTGCTAGAAGGAAAACCACAGCTTGTCTTCTCACTACCCCCCTTGCGACTCTTCCAAAATCCACGCTGTTGCTGCTCAGATTTAACCCATACCTGTGATCTTTGCCAGATTTAACGAGTTTTACACCCCATCACTCACATCCTTCATGAAGTTTGAGGGCAAAGAAACGAGACGTTTCCCAAACTGTTAGACCAGCTGGTGACGCGTGAACGTGGCCTGTCCACATGTTATGGCTCAGCCAGGGGATACCAAAGTGCTGCTTTTATGGAGCTGTTGTCCTGGGTCTTCTGCCTCCCCAGGTTCCCGTGCGCTTGGGCGATGTGGAGGCAGCTTCCTACGTGCCGGGGGGCTGCTCGCTATTCCTTAAAGTCCCTGGACCCTTCATAAGCTGAAAACCTTTGGCTCAGGGGCCACTGTTTGCTGTAGACTGTTCAGTGGTTTGGGGGTTCTTTTTTTTTGTGGTTTAAACGCTGACTTGCTTGCTTTGCCACACACAAGCTCCATAACCTGCATGAGACATGGCACAGTTTGTATAGGTGCACTATGTAGGGAAATTCATATACCGTGTTAGCAAGGAAGGGCTTTAGCCAGACTTTGCCTTTGAAGTGTGGAAGTAGTACAGTGTAATCATTTAATACACGTTGAAATGTGCTTAAGTAATTAGAGGGGGTGTATGCTTCGAAATGCAGCTTGCGTTAAACTTTGAAGCTTTTCAAAGCGTTTCTAGTGTGCATAGCTATATGTTAATCCACAGACAATATATAGTTCTGAGTATTCTCATAGTAACCACAGATCAACAAATGATTTCCCTGGGCAATTTAGGCATACCACTGCTTTTAGATCCTCTGATGTCTAATTAAAAGGAAATAGCTCTAAACATCTTGAGGTAATTAAAATGATAATATCTTCTGTAGGATGCATTTGTCAAAGTAACAGTAATTCCCCTGCGTGACTTTATTCCTCAAAAATATAACTGCAACTTCATTAGACAAATGAGATTATCCAATTTTTTTTCATAAGCTTAAAACATAAAACAGGCTCACAGTTCTGCTGCAATTCTTGAATGTAATAATAGAATTCCCTCTCCCACATTTTACAGTATAATCCTTGAGATAATTATCTTATTAACCTTCATTATAATTCTAATTATTATACCGTATCGCAAATCGTTCCTTATTATCTCTTTGCCATTCATAATGCTTTCAGAAAGAGTTGATTACTGTGGTAATGTTATGACTCCTTGTTAAAAAAATACACCCCCCCCCCCCCCTTGCTTTACACAAAGAAATAACAGCCAGAGGGAAAGGTATTTGACTGAGCCTACTTTAAAATTGTTTATTTTTGCATCTGAACACACACGCATAGATTGAGTTTTGTAAATAAGTGTGCGTGTCTCTCTGTGTGTGTATGAAATCTGTATCTTTAAAATGAAAACGTTGCAACATGTTGCAAGGAACCACTGGATTTTAGAAGTTTTTAGAGAATAATATTATTCCAGGTGTTGCCTAGATACATGTGGAAGCAAAAAACAACTGAACAAAAACTGCCACAGATGTAATTACTTTAAGTAGCGGTTTAAGGAGAGACTTCCACTGTGGATGAAAGTTTACTGTCAGTCCGTCTGGTCCTTATGTCCAAGTGATCTCGAAATTTTAAAGCTCCTTCGATTTTCCTGCAAAAACTACTGACTTCCCTCTCTCTCATACAGTAAAACCTACGCATAGGAGTACGTACTGATTATTTCCTTTTCTCTGTCCTTGGCAAACGCACCTCTGTCCTTATCATTTCCATGCCAAACACAAGACACTATTTGCACTATCTCTTAGCACAGGACCTCGGCACTGTCCCTTGCCTTCTCACTGTCTTCTATATTAGATGAAGCCTAAGTTCTTGCTCTTTACTCTCAAGACTCATCATAGCCTAATCCTAATTTTGACATCTTTTATTCACTGCTAGGGTATTTACTCCAGCCTCCATGATGCCATCCTTGATGCCACGTGCTGGTTACCTATTTTCTCATAAGCTTCCTTTCCAAATTAGGAAGCTCTCAGAAATTTCCCAGAGAAGTTTCCCATTAGCTTCTTTTGTATCTCACCCTTAAACTCCCATGAAACCATGTTTATAAAACATTTTTCTAAAAATGGCAAGTGGAACATTGAGATTGTTGCACATAGTGCTTTCCAGTACTGACATATTAATTTGTCCTTAGTGCATTATTTCTTGTATTCTGTTTAAATTGCAAGGTGAGAGCTTTGTACAGCATGTAGAACGGTGGGACCCGGCTCTGTGATTTCATCTCTCACACGCTACAGTAAGCCCTCCTCCTTCCTCCACCAAGAATCCACCAAAACATTTGAAGGAAAAATACAGGATTTCTAGAGTAACAGCTATACTTGTCTGTTACAGCATGTTAATTACAACTTAAAATTGAATCTGTATTCAAGAAAATGTCAGGTTTAAGGACTAACACGGATATAGTTAACCTTGTCTTGAAGAACAGCTTTTGACCAGATGACATCTTGAGCCACTTTGATTCTTATGAGGTAGGAAGATCTATGAATAAGTCCATATGGGACCTTGTAATTGTTGTTCTTGAACTATTATTGCATCCCTGAATGGGAATTTGAATACATATGAGAGAATCATTCTGGTAATTCAGAGGTAACATGATGGTTCTGAGAAGTGGTAAGACACACCTCGATACTAAGGATGATGCTACCATGTTCCTCCCAAATAAAACAGACAGTGATTGATCATGTTGTGAATTGCACATCTAAGGAATGTACCTTTCTGTAGAAGAAAATACAGCACGACTTTTTCAACTCTGAGCTTTCCTAGGTCAAAATGAAAAAAAAAACAAGAAAAGTTGGTTTGTTTTTTTCTTTAAACATCTAAAATCCTGTCTTGTGAGATTAGCTGGTGAATCAAGTTTTGGATAATATTATTATGGGAGAAGTCAAGCAAACAGAAAGATGACTCAAATAGTTTAGTGCCAGAACTATTTCTTAATACAGAGGAAAATCATCCTTTGGTTGCATATGGAATCCTCCCACAATGAACAGCGAGCCTGGCAACAGAAATAAAACTGCAAATGCTCCAACTTTTGCTGTAGAACTGGCCTCACAGCTGAAGTATAATGAGAAGACACCAGAAAAATGGACACTGCCCGAGGAGGAAAAACCGTAACATGGCTAAGTAACGCTGTGCCTATTTCTTTGCTTGTCAAAACAGACAACCTGGTAGACCGAGAGGTAACATTTTCTTGAATTCTCCCTCCCCATCAAAAAACTCCAAATGAAACCCAAACCAGAAAGTAAGCAAAAAATATAGAGGGAAGTTCCTTGAATGTGTGCTCTTGCTATAACCATGAGGGACTATGCAGGCTAAGAGTGGATTTCTCCTGCTTCAGTGGAGTACAGCGGGACGGCACCGCACCTCCTCCAAAGTATCATTTGGTGACAGTTGTGGGGCCACCCTGGAAGAGAGCCCACTGGTGAGACCAAAGAGTGGGTCTGACTGGATCCGTGCCGATGGGTTGTGCCTTGGGTGAATAACGCTCAGTGCAATGGACCGCTGCAAAAAAAATACATGGCTTTCGTCTGCTGTAGTGCATAGCTCAACTGCGCGAATATTCATAGGTTGAGCGGAGAAGACGGCTGCCACTTCTTCAGTGTCTTGGGCACCTGCATGTTTCTTCCTTTTTATGATCTTGTCAAAGATCGGATGGCGGTACCCTTCCTCAGGTGGGCTTTTCTACAGAAATACTTTGTGAAAATTGTGCTCCCACTGCCCTGTGCTTCTGGCTGTGGGGCTTACCCACAGCTTTGGACTGGAACAGGATATGCAGTTTCTGCGGAGCTGGAAGATGTTCTTTTAATAAGAATTTGTAGAGAGATCAAAACAAACGCAGAAACCCAATTCCACACCATATGCATCAAAAATAAATTTGCAAGTGGGAATACTCCCCAGGAGATATGTTTTTCCTGGCTCCTCCATCACACTAGTGAAATACAGCCAGTGGTCAGTTCGGGACTTTGCAAACACTCATCATTGATAAACTGGATGGAAAAAGCCAAGTATTTGTGTGGGCTTAAAAAAAAATCATTATTTAACGACACTCAGCAAAGCACTTTTTTGGAGGGCAGTTCAAATGGCAGCAGCTGTTCTGAAAAGGAGATTTAAAGGATCTCGGTACAGCATATAACAAAACCATAGACTGTTGTTTGGTCATCCCAAATAATGTGTATATATGCACACAGTTTCCTTCAAAGCAAACCATTTCCTTAAATCTCCCGCTAGTGATCAGACACAAATTAGATTTGTTTTGACATTCAACATTTTGTTCCACTTTTGGACAAGCCGATAATACTGTAATCGCATCATATTTTTAAGCTCCTCTTTGACATGCTAAACATTGAGTTTCTTCGGTTTCCTGTCGGACCACACTTCCCTCCAGCTTTGAAGCCAATACTGCTGCTCTTTTTTTGCATCCTTTGCTGGTTTGTGCCCTGAGGAAGCAGTAGTCTGGCACTCGGTTTCTGTGAGCAGAGAGAGACAGAATTGGTCATAGAAATTTTCACTTTCCACAACGCAGTTTCCATTTTCCAGGCAGGCCGGCATTTTGATGCGCCTAACTTTGGATGTGGCTTTTTTGAAACCAGGGCTGGACAAGAGCAAATTCTCTGATCGTATCAAGGTGGCAAGGATCACACGTGTTCTTACACCTCCCGTGACACCCCTGTAACTTTTAAAAAGTTGTAAACCACATCCTTCTCTCCCAAACACACCAGTGCGCGTCAGTTGTCGAAAGAAATCAGCCAATGTGGAAAGGAAAGTGTTCACCTTGTCTCGGCTCTGTCTGACCTAGACTGACAAAATCTGTCTTTAGCCCCATAATTTTGAAGGAGGTGTTGCACAGTCGGGTCAGCAAAACCAGGCTGGTTTAAACTTAACAAGTGTTTCAGACTATGCTGTATGTCAAGTCTTTTTTCACCTTTATTTACCAATCCACCAATTCTGTACATTTTAGTGAAAGAGATTTCACAATTACTTCCAGCTCACTGAGGAAAATAATAAGCGGTGGCAGGTCAATGATTTCTCCACTGATGGCTTTCTGAGATCTTGTCAGTCAGGAAGTTCCTAGTCCAATTAAAGTGTGTCTTACTAATAGAGTGCTGATTTTTTTGCTCATAGTGTAATGTAACGCTAACTATGGTGTCTTAGAAGTGTGTGCATACATTGCATGTCACATACATTCCAAAAACAGAGTATGACAATACCTGGGAACTCCTCCGATGATGAAATCAGGTTTGCCTGACAAAGTCTATCATCTTCTATAAAATTTCTGATTGATAATTATTGTATTACCGTATGCTAATTATTTTATTAGTTGGATCCTCCTTCAGATTTTCCATTATTTTGTTTGTGATGGAATCACGTTCACCACTTTCTTGTCCTTTTAAAATACTGGAAATTCAGCAAACTCTAATCTGGTGGAATTTCTTTGATACTCTTAAATATAACAGGAATGAGTATGAGTAGGCCGGTCAAGTCTCCCCAGTCAAGCTTTCGCAATCTTTTGTTGCCAGTTATATGGGTCTGGTGATTTTAAAGTGTTTACCATAGTAAGTGTTGCTTAACATCCTCCTGGGTTACTAAGGGACTGGGAAGTATTTCGTCACATCCTGGTGATAAAACCACATAAATACAATGCAGAACTACTTGTTGACTACTTTTTTTCCTTCATTATCAATGATTTTGTCATCACAGCTTGTATTTTTGCTATAGGGAACGATGTCTGTCTACAGATTCCTGGTTTGATTCTTACATTTTACATAAATAGTGTATTACGCTGTTAAAAGAGGTTTCATTCTCAGACAATGGTTTTCCATTGCTAATGTACAGGCTGCTCCAAAAGACCTCCTGGTGGTGGTAGGGCTGGTGCGTGCTATGTGCTGTACGGCATATTGCTGGTAGAGTTGCTTTTCTCTGGATGCTTCAGAAGGTGTGGTCCGTGGATCACCTGCTGAAAGCATGAGGTATGTCTTTATTGTGGTCACAGGTCTAACCAAATTAGAGCTCCATGTTGGGCCTTCCACGGGCTCTTTTCCAACCCCTGGGGTTATCTCTCTGTGGCAGGGACACTGCAAGCGATTGCCCTCCTAAACAAAATTGTCATTATGAATTGAGGCATTTTCTCTATCAAAGGACTTACAATTTTAAAATATTCTTTGCATAAAAGGAGGAACAACAATAGATATTTTATGATTTGGCAAAAATGAGTTTTTAGCAAAGCTGTGAGTACAGAGAAGATGACAAGAGAAATGATTTGGGAGAGCACTTTACAGGAGGATGGAAGAACACACAGGAGAAGGGGGCTATCACCTACTGACGGCAGGTCTTTAGAGTCTTCTGCAAATCTCACTTGACCATAGTTCGCAAACAAAAATGTAAAAAAATATCTAAGTTTGCTTCAGGAAATCCACTGGGAATTGTTCTAGCCATACACTTGCTGGTCTATTCTTTGACAAACAGTGAAGAAAATCCGGATGGAAACTGCATTTATTCAAGAGAGATTCGTGCTGTGGGAATGCTGAACGAATGTAACCAGACCACAAAAATTTGGGAAAGAAAAAGGCAAGGTAGTCAGCAGAACTGTTGCTCTCAGCAAAAATGGCATTCATCTCTCTCTCTGCCTCTGAAAGGAAACGGCGTGAAATGCTCTGCTTGTATTTGGTAAACCTGTGACTTGCCTTGCTTGGAGAAGAGTGGAGCTTTATGCTTCTGTTCCCACTGACAGTGTTGTGGGCAGCCTGCTGTGATCACAGCTGACCTTCCCTTGGCTGGATCTGTCTGTCTCAGATTATACTATCACATGGATGTCTCATGCAGCGAGCTCCCCTTTGCTTGTGGTGCTCCTTAGGCCAGTGAACCGAGCTAAAATGGTCTGGAGCCTTACTCTGATCTCAGGCTAATGAGAACTGGGAAGAACAGAACATCGCTAAGGCCCGTGGAGGTACAGGAGGAAACACAGACCTCTGTGATGTCCATGTGGTTGCATCTGAGAGAGAGACCGGTCATGCTGATAGCATGTGCTCGTATTTAAATCACCACTCAGGGTCGAAAACACATTAAGTCAGTAAAGAAAATACATGAATAAAGGCGGACAGAAGAGAAACTTGCTACTCTGCAGAAGGGGTGATAAATCACTTATTACGATGGGAAAGAGGCTTTCAGACAGAAACAGCAGAGTATGAGTCAGTCGACTTATTTCTGCAGAAAACAAGCATCTCTGGGAAACCCGTAGCCACAGAAATGCAGCTGTAAAGATGGCGGGGCTTCCATCAGGCTCCCTAAGCCTTCTCCTGACACCATCACTCCTACAAAAGATGATGTGAAATATTCATGTATTTATCTCGCCACATCAGCAAGGGAGGTGTGTGCATTCAGTGTCTTACTGCACATGAGCCATTTGGGCTTTTTTTCAGATAGTAAAGAGCTTTTTTTGCTTTAACTGAGTCACATCAGCAGAAATACCACATCACAGAGGAAACCAGTTTGAAATAGCCTTAGCAGGAAGGAGGTTTGACACAGTGAGAAAGAAGAAAAATGCCACTGTCCAGCAGACAAGCCACCACGGGCTCAGGGGAAGCGCTAGGTTGGGGGTCTTTCAGGCCTGCATGGATTCAACTTTCTGGTGACAGATTAGGTGCCTTCATGTGGCAGCTTGAGAGGACAGATTCCCATGGCCAAATTGTTTTGGACTGAAGCTATTTGACAGCCTTTGACCCAGCTCCCCAACCAAGTTAAAATGACACATCCAACTTGATTTGGCGTTTGAACTGGGAGGGAAATGACTTTTCTGTTCTGCCAGAGGCCTCTTTTATTTAATGTCCCATAAAGAGGAACAAACTGCATATAATAATGACATCTTGTGGTAGTTGTTGAATTATTGCCCTATGATTTAGTAGAGAACTGGATGCCAAATTTCATGACATCTTTCTCCCTCCATGCTGCGGCTTTGCAAGTCCACGCTTACAATTGCTGCTGCTCTGAGAAGCTGCGTGTAGAAGACCTCTAGAACCTTTGGCGTACTGTTGACTTGAGAGGAAAAGGATATTTTGCTCATTTGATCATGCAGGTCTGGCTTAACATACAGGTCAGAAATTCATAGTCGTAACAGATTAAAGAAGTGTTATCCAGATACTCATACAGAAAATATTAGAGCTTTGATAATTACTGAGTGCAGAGTGGCTCTGGCCCACAGAATGAGCCTGCCTCTGCTGCGCCGTGGCTTTGTGCTGGGTATGAGAGTAAATGGCGATAGCCGTTGCCGGCAGCATATAAAGCCCGACAGCTGCTGAACACCTGGCACAGAGCTTGCAAAACGCTCTTGGTGAGCAGCCACCATCACCCCACAGCTGGGGGTACAGAGATGTGGGGTGCTACAAAGAGTAAATCCCCAAGGCCTCACGGTCCCCCCGCTTCGCTTTTACTTAACTCAGCATTGGTGGTCGGGTGTGGGTATCCAAGGGTCCCATGAAGCTCTAAGCTTAGTGCAAGCTGCGTGACAGCTCCTAATAGTGTTCGTAATTGTGACATTTCACCGAGTATCCCCTTTTGCCTGCCGATCATCATATTCTTGCTGACGCCCTCCCTGCAGTGCTTGCTCTAGTCCGAGTTAGAAGCTTTTCAGAACAAACAGCACCACTTTCCTGCCAGTTCGTGCAGTCCTTATCAGCACGGAGGGACTCGGCTTTTATCGGGGAGTTTGGATGTTGACTAAATAGTCATAATAAATGAGATTAGTAGGAACAGCTTAGGGATGTATTTCTACAAAGGTGTCTGTTTTTCCAGTCGTGTTTGGTGGGTATCTCTGGGGCTCATTGGGTCTTCAGTTCTCTTCCGTGGTGACACAGCTGATTTCTCAGGGTTTTCTTTGGAGGAAGGTGGCTTAAGCTATGTGCCAAACACTTTTGGTTTTTATTCTGGGCTATGAAGGCCTCATAAATAGACTTATAGCTTTTATGCAAGATTTATATATAGCTCTGTTTCCCAGCTGTGAGGAAGGAGACAGAAAAGACAGTATCACTCACAAAGAACTCAGAGGTGGGGGTGAAATTGAGCATGTGTGACCAAAATAATGCTGCTGATGAGGTACAGCATGTGGGGTGACAGATAAATGCTACTGGTCTCTGTAGTTTATGTAGCGGAGTATCTCTTCCTCCACTTGCTCCTTTCACTGTCAGAGATCCTGGTGGTCACACCGGATATTGGGCATCATGTGCTCTGCCTATTTCCTTCAGGTCTGCACAAACGCAAGCAGTAGGTGCTTGCTGGATTCCCTATTGATACAGAAAATAGAGGAAGATAATCACGAGACTCCCTAATTCCATAATATTTAATGATAGGCATTTAGCTGTATTGATTTATTATTTTTTTTTCCCCATGGGATGATGCCACCTATTGGACGTTATTAAAAGAGGCAAAACAGTTCAATGAAAGTAAATACTTTATACTGTTTTTTTTTCAGCAAAGGAGGCTAAACTTTTGATTGTTTCCTACAGTTCAATAGCTAGACAAAGAGCTTCTATTGGGACATCCTGAATTATGGTACCTCATTAGAAAAGAAGAGAGAATAGATGGAGAAAAAACACAGGCAACAATGACTATTGCTGGAAAGGAAGATGAAGTTCAGAAAAAAAAATACGGGCAAGGTTTAACAAGATAGTTTACATCCATTTTTCCAATGGGACTATATACGACAGTTTTGGCATTTTGAGGTTTTTGTTTGTTTGCTTGTTGTGTTGTTTTTTTTACTGCAGTGTGTTGAGGGTGATCATCTTTAACTAACATTGAACATGTGGTGGTAAAATTAGTATTTAAGATCAAGAGGTCTCGCTAAGAACTTATCTTTTCTAAAAGAACATTCCTTTCAACTAAAAGCTAACAGTCTGTGATTGTTTCCAACACCCCACTTCTGAGCCAAGGTAACACAGGGTGTGCCACTACTACTGGCTCCACCAAGAGCCATCTCTTCATATTGTCATTTACTGTTTGATGCCTTAGAATTGTGGCAGTTAGCAGCTCCCTCAGGAGTCTGTGCCTCCAGGGACGGATACCTGGCTTTGTTAACATGGAAATTATTGCTTTTCCTCACCTCTTTCTTTTTTTCTGAAATGGCATATAGGTTGAGTCTCTGCAATCAGTTGGCTGAGAAATGGGGAGCAGAGGGGGAGATGCTCACTGAACGTTCTCTAACTACGATCATAGTTAATAAAGCTTCTGTCTGGCCTGCCCTAAATTGTACTTGTGTTATTATGCACTTGGGAGTCCTCAATGGACTTGACAGAATCAAAGACGACTCTACAGAACTACTTGCTCACACTGTGGCAGTCTAAAGAATTACAAACTTTTGTATATTGACACTGCAACAACAGATGAGATTATAAAACCCCACAAGGACAAGGGTCTGATTATGCTCAAGTAGAATTCAACACTCAAGTATTGAAATCACATTTATTTAATAGCCCAACCCATAACTTATCCCTGATTAGCCATAAATAATACTCAATTTCTTAACTTGTAAAATAATCTTTTTGGCCTCATAGGGTTGCTAACAACAGTGAGGGCAACAGGAATTAGGTATTAACAGTTTATAGATATAATAAAGGAAAAAAATAATTTGGTTTTCACAGCATATCTAAAATATTCTGAATTTTCAAAGCTTTGTTAGTGTCTCTTCCCTTTGTGAATAAAAATATTTGATAGTTAATATAGCTGCAGGAGAAATATCCTAATATGTTCAATAATGCCTACCACTGTCATATGTTCTTATGAGACCATATTTATAGTAATGCATTTGAGTATATTCTGACCTAAAACATAAATGCAGTTTCTATGGATGCCAGTGTACCCCAGACTCGATAATGGTTTTGCAGTTATAACCAACCAAGAATGTAAGAACGTATGTAAGACTTAAGAGTTTGCATTACCATAGTTGTTTTTTTTTTAAAAGATGTATAAATGAGTTGTTTTCAATTAATTTTATCTACAGGGTTATACACAATTCAAAGACAGAGTATCTAAAATCCCAATCCTCTCCTCCATTGAAAGAGCAATCAAGTAGTTTAACACAGAGGCATACGAAGTAAATCAGAATAGCTTCACAGACTTCAAAGGGGCTGTCGGAAATTCTTCCCATCCCTTAATACAGGTTTATTGCTGTTGGTGTTCTTGATATATTTTTGCTTTGTTCTTCAAATTCTCTTTTATTTTGCTTTTGTTCAGTTCATTCATAATCCCTGGTGGGAAATATTTTTTAATTATTAAACTTCTGTAATATGATCGTAAAGTCAAGAGATTGATTGGAACATTTCTTTTATAGAAACTTTGCAAAGCAGTGATCATAATGAATCTTAATTTTTTTGTATTTAATTGAGTAAATATGAATAGTGTGCAGATGTGTTGCTCTTGCTCCTCTCATTTTTGTAACAATCCCCGAGACCAAGTTGGACTTGATTTCAAAGTTATTTTAAAACTTGGCACTTCTCTACGAAAATCTCTTTCATTTTCAATGTTTGACATATGGTCTCATTTCCTCCTGATGTTTGAAACACAGCATCCATCTCAGGTCCATCCAGCCTCCTACAACTTGGTTGGTTTACAAGTTTGACCTCAGCCTGCCTGTAACAGGTTTATTAATACAAAATTCTGCCCACCATGAAGGTCTGTTCAGAGCTTTGCTGCCTTGAAGGATCTCTGTCCACATATTTTTATATAACTGCAAAATAATAGTAAAAAATAATTAATAATAAAATAATAATAATGATTAATTCATACAGAAAATAAAACAAGGAAAAATTCTGCAAGATAAATAATCTAACTTACTGGTTGAAATGAGATTGTGGTTGAATTTCTAGACAACAAATATGAATATGTACAGGCAAGAATAAACACAAAGATAAAGCACAAAATTTCAAAGGAGTGTAAACATCAGATATCTGTGTAAATCATTTAGAACACCTTTGGCATAAGAGCAGGAAACCAGTAATATTTATAATTTCTTGTCTTCAACTTGACATGAGTTGTATTAGGAAAGGTAGAAATTTGGAAACCAGGTTATATTAAGCTAATCTTTGCTCTGTCCAAACCTGAAAACTGCCTGAAAGCACTCGTGCACGTCTGTTTTTACCTTTATTTCAACACATTTCTGGAAAATAACATAACTTCTCTCCCAGATGTGAACTGTTCGACCTGAGCATAAGAAATTCCTCTCTCATGAGCAGATTGTTCATTCATCATCTTCATCAATTTGCAATTTTATGTGGAACGGTTAAAAAAAAAGTACATGGGAAGTAAATTCTGCAAAAGTATCATTTTAGCAATACTTGGCAGTTCATAATTAACTGAAGCTTAAAACTTGAAATAACATTATAGAAAGATGAGGAAAGGAAGGCCATATTTTCAGCAGTAGGTTGGAGTACAGTATAATACAACATTAATGTAGTATAAAAGCAGTCAGTGATGTAAAGTGAAAAGCCTTTCTGCTACATCAAAAGATAGCCTGGCCCTATATATTTGGAATGATTAAAATAAATATTGCAATATATTTAATATTAAATATATTTTTACCTTGATTACATGTGCTAGTGTTAACTATTTATTCCATTCCAAGTTTGATTTAATTGTCTAACAATTTTTAATTAATCTTGAAATAAATGTGGCGATAACTTCACATACTTAAGATGAGATTGTCAAAGTTTCTATGGGGAAATGATGTCCACGCTATCAAAGTTTCTTTTAAAGAGAATCTGAATTCTAATTCAATGCTTAAAGTTGCCCATAACAAATTTGGAAACTTTTCTTCTGCTCCAATTATGATCTGTGGCTCATGGTGCAAGGCACTCCAACGCAGTACAATGTAGGTTATCCTGAATTAAATTAATTCTCCTGTTATGCTTTGATAATCTATCCTTTACCCTACTGTAATTTTTACAAAAATGTTTGCATTGGTTTTTAGAAGTTGCAAAGATAGCAATGAATCGAGAATTAAATATAGACAGTCAGGAGACAAGGAACTTTATTATTTTCTTTGAATGAGGCATTGGCAGCCTTTTTCAAATTTCAGTTGAAAATATTTACACAAGTTGAAAACCACAGACTTAGAGGCAGTTCAGAAAACAGAACATGGGTTGGATATCACTGCCTGAAATTATTTTCTCAATACGACTCAGTGAATTTACAAAAACCTTACCAAATATTTAGCACATGAGGAAGTCAGTAGTGTTTAGAGTCCTATATGCATGTCTCACATATTGTATTCCTAACATTAATCTCTAATATTAATTCCTAGTATTCATAAGCCTCTGTGGCTTCTGTATTTGTGTGAGCTAAGAGTAGCCAAAGAGGAGCTAGCCAAATGCATTACATGACAGCTTTATCAGCTGCTGGTAAGAGATCTCCAGCTGATGCCTAGAAAGCGGGTAGCATTCTAGGAACAGACCACTGCGTACTTGTGCCATATTTTATATTCCTGCCCATAGCGTCTACTCACAGCTTCTGTTAGAGACAGAAAAATGGGTGAACATGCACTTTTGGACATCACAGATTTTCTTAACATTCTTACAGATGATGCTCCTTCTCTTAGAGTTAACTTTGGAGCTTCTCTCCCATGACCTCTTTCATTAATTTAATCCTAAAAAAATCTACAGAAATGGAAACAAAGTTTCCAGTGATGATTATAGTCTTCTTGTTGAGAGGCTGGATATGTAGAGCTAGCCCTGCCTCCTTTGTTTGTAGAGACTGTGTTACCAAAGTTAATCATTCTGTTAGGTCAGCATCTGGTTAGAAACATCTGGGCTGCCTTCTGTATTGCTTGATCACCATGGGAACGATGGACAACTTTAGACATGAAGACACAGAGAATATTGAAAGGCATTAAGTACACTTGACTCAGCAATTCTGTCAAACTCCCTGGCAGTCTCCCCAGGCTCTAGTGATTCTCTACAGGGTCTATCCACACTGAACCAAACTACCGTACTATGACACCAGTCTCTATATAATAGTTACCCCACAGCTTGGCTCTGCTGAGTAGGGTTGGCCAGTAAGCAAGAATTTTGGTCTGCGGAGACTTTAGAATGAAATACAGCTCTTTAAGTATGTCAAGAAGAAAAAGCAGAGGGGGACCATAACCTAGTATAGCCAAATACAAGGTGCACCCATATTCTGAATCCTGCTTGTAGGTCTGGTTATGATACCTCAGAAAGGATATGGCAGAACTAGGAGAGATACACAGAAGGAAAACAAGGCCTGTCACAGGAATGAAAAGGCCCCCCAGACAGTAAAATGTATACGGACCGGGACTAGGAACTATTTTTTCACAATACTCAAATTGTGGAAATTTCATTGTCATGGAAGTCATAAGACAGCTGAATTTGAAAATGGATGGGAAAAATGAATGGAGGTTAGATACATCTGTGGCTGTTAAACAGAATGATACCAACACAACCTATGGCTTGAGATACCTCTTAAACCACCAACTGCCAACAGCTGAGACACCAGGGAAAGAACACTTCAATTTCATACGGTGTTCTGCTTGGCCACTGTCAGTTGCAGAGTGTTTTGTGAACTGGATCCAGTATGGCCGTTCTTATGTTCTTGATTCAGCTCTTGCCTTGTGTAATTTAGACTATACAAAAACATGTCTCTCAGCCTTAACAAGGATGGATCACATATTCATTAAAGCAATGAGAGGTGGTAACAAAGCAGCATCTTCAAGTCTGTATTAAGATTACTGGGATCCCTTGGGTAATACTGTTACCTTGCACTGGTTAGTACAAGATACTCTGTCAAATCCTAGAATTCCCACTGGATAAAAAGAATTGTGCAATTTCTGGTATAATTTTTAACTGGAACAAGCTTTAAATTTTCCTTTCTCTTATTAAATATTTTATGAATAATTAAAAGAAAGAAATAATTTCTACACCATTTATACACACATTACACAAACTGGGTGCAATGTGAATACCAATAAAGGCAGCAAAAGTCCTAGGCAAAGAAGAAATACACCTTACTACCTCTCCAAGGTATTAAGCTATATACTGAAGACATGTTAGTCCTTGAGGAATCTTAGGAAATGGTATAATTTTTTGGTTTTTTGTTCAGCAGCACAGATGCCCACAAGAGCAAACAAGAACAATACTCTACGAGTTTCCCATTGAAGCCTATCTCCAGCAAATGCAAAATGTCATTTTCTGCTGACATCAATTTACCTATGGCACTTTCCACTGAAAAAGTGTCTTCCTTTTCTTTTGTAGCTGTGAAGTGCCTAGGATACGTTATGGCTATTTACAGGCAAAACCCTTCTTAATGATTAAACTTATATGTTTTAAAATGGGTTTTCTTACCTCTCCATTAGCTTTACCAATGGGAGAGTTGAGAATGAAGTCAGGAGGAGCACAGACATCAACCAGGGCAACTGCATCATCTTTCAACTGTTTAAAAACAAAAGACACATATTTGGCAACTTCTGTAGTTTTCTATGGCTATTCGTGAACTACAAAAGCAGCATAAAGATTATTTTCATAAAGTACCAGCTATTGGTAACTTAAGAGATACCCACAATAAGGAGTCTGGATTTATTTTGCTTTTTTTCCTCCCAGGGTAATTGCCAAAAACAGACTGTATTTTAAATGTTTTCCTCCTCCACTCAGGGGTTCTAAAACACATTTTAACCAAGATGGTACTGTTTACACACATAAAAACAAGTATTTTAGAACTTTAAAAACATAACTTCCAGATTTTTTTGTTGAGATTTTACTTACCTGCAAAGAATAAAATCCAGTTTGAAAAGCTTTTGTGCTGAGTAAAAAAAAGAGCTAACACAATAATGAAATAAATAGAACTGGATTGTAGTATTTCACTGGCTTTCCAATGAAGATTGCAAGGCCACAAATGATAGAGTGTTATTTTGTAAGATATATTGTTTTTCATATTTTGGTAAATAAACTAGGACTAGTTTCAGGGTCAATGAATTACTAAACTTTACAGAAAGTTATTCAGAAGCTATTAATGTAATATCCTGCTAATTTACCCCTTGAATATATAGAATAACCAATACATATCTTTTTTAGTATTTGCATACTATATTCTTATTTAAACACAACAAACAATATTGAAGGCTTACCCTGTTGCAGAGCTCCAGAATAGCATTCTGAATAAATCTACCAGCTTGTTCACCTGAAGCATAGCCACCTGCAAATACATTCATAAAGAAGCTTATACCAGTTCAGATTACACTGATACTATCGTTTTACAAAGCAGTTCATCAGTTCAGTATTCAAGAGACTAAACAGACTCTCCTGTGTAATTGGATTGATTGTCTTTCGTTAATGAGTTGACTGTAAAACTGTCAATCTAAGACATTTGAAGCCTTTTGCATTAACAAGCTGCACTACAACATCTTGCTGCCTATCACCCATCTCCTCCCCCAACCACTGGACCACAGCAAAATTTGTGAGCCCTCCAACACCTCTGAGTTAAGAGAGAGCCTTTGGGGTTAATTTGTAGCTCCAGGTTCCTGCCCCTGAAAATTTTGTCCAGAATGGCTGTTTTACATTACACAGGCAATAAGAAAATGCTCTAATCTAAAACCTAATTAGGAGTCCTTCCCCCTGCTGAGATGCAATATGGGAAAAAAATCCCCAATCTTTAAGTTAGGACTTTTATAAAGGACATGCACAGTATATTCAGGGAGCTGATCTCACCTTGGTAGAGCACAGCCAGATGTTTATTTAAAGACCAGAGTCCATACAGAGCACTGAGATTCTTAAGCACTGGCTGCAGAGTAGATGGTAAGTTGGGATCATGTGTGTAGTCATGAAATCTTTGTAAGGCTGTGTGTTCGATAAAAGCAATGGCTAATGATCGACAGTAGTACACCTTAGGAAACAGAAAAGAAGGATGCTGAGTAACAACATACAAGGAACCAATCCTCAGCTGATGCAAAATGGCATTGCTCTGGTGAAGTTAGTGGAGATTTGTTGATTTAGATCTGCTGATCTAGCTTGAGATTAAAGAAAGTCTAAGAAGCAGCTCAAGAAGAAAACGATTTTTAAAATATCTTTGCAAAGGTTATTTATGAAATGCCTCTTAGAAATAAGATCCTAATTTTCCACAGTATTCCAGTTTGGGTACTCTTATACCTATCCAAATGGAGCACAGATTGTATGCCTATTACCAGTATCATTTGGCAGTTGCACCCAGACTATATGGGATCCAGTAGCTACATCAGAGAGAAGACCATGCAAGAGGGTTTGCTGACTTTAGGATCATTAATAAACCCATACAACTCCAATAAGATAAAGGTAGGTTTATATGTATTTAATATTATGCACATTTTTATAAGGAGGATAAAATCATCAAGGTGGTTCAGTAAACTATTGAAAACTTATTACAGTCCATTCAAATAATAAACAAAAAATCTGATCACGTTAGCATGAGTGCATTCTGTTTATGGATTACAATAGACTGTAGTATGTTTTGAAAGAACCACCCAACTAACCCTTGCCACTGGGCTGTCAGGAAAGTGCTTCTTCATGCCCAGAAAGTTTTAAATCAAATATGTATGTGTCTTTAAAGCACAGCTTGTAAATCATTTTCAGATGTTTGCGAGGCATGCCATTTAAAATTCCCGCTGTCCTGAAGACAAATTGTAGGGAGAAAAGAAAACCTAATGACCTAAGGTATATCAATGTCTATCTCAAAAGCAGTTGTGTGCCTATGTATCTTTACATTTTAGCACATTTGAACATAAAAGAGAAGAGAACCTTCATACTTCTGAGCAAACCATTCTCTAACACGCTGGCCCCAGCACCAGCCTCCCAAGAGCTGGCCAACTGACAAGTAATCTTGAATTTCTGGCACCCATTCTGAATTTGACCCTGAGGAGTTTCTCTAATAAGCTGCTTCTAGGGTAAAACCAGGAAAGATTTCCTCCACTCTACCAATGGTTTCAGACAGACGATCCGCTGTTGAAGCCAGGCTGGCTCTTTCTAGGTGCAGAGTTGAATATTCCTTCCTGATGTTTTTTAATGAGCTTTGCAGATAAGGTGAATGACACTGTCCACCTTCAGGGAACAGATCTCCCTCCTCGGTGACAAATGACAAGTGTTCTTTCCTAGGATGTAAGCCAGTTTTTCTTATGGAGGTAACGGAAGAATTTGGGGAGCTTGGGGATATACACTGAAATTTGGACTTAAGCCATTCCTAGCTGTTAAAACTCATTGGTGGGTTCGTGGATCTGCTATATGTAGATTGTCAATGTTTCCTTTTCAGGTTCCAATGCTGTCAGTCTGGTATCTTTCATGAGTACTTTGCACTATAGAAATTAGAGATGGAAAAGACCTATTAGGTCATCTAGTTTACCTACCTGCCAGAGCAAGATTCTTTCCTACAGTACGTATATGGCCACAAGAGCAGATGGAGATGTAATAATCAGATGCTGCAGTAGATTTAATAGTGGTAGATTTAGTCTTCAGAAGTTGCGCTATCAAAATTATAGACATCATCCAGCACATGCCTATAACTTTTCTGAAGGGAGATATCCTGAAAGGCTTCTGCTGATGGTAACTGTCCTCCTGCTACCGTGTTCAATACAATGCACGTGGACAGGTATTACATTTTATTAGTTATCTGACTTGCTGCTTTATGCTTGAGGAAATGGAACCTCATGACACAAGAAGATAAAACTAACAGGATCCGACAAACTTGGATGAAAATAAGTAAATAAAATAAGAAAGCTGAATAAGTATTACCTGACAGTTGTTTTTTGCCTCAAAATCACTTCGCCCAGACTGCTTCTCCTTGCTCAGCTTTAGGTCACTTTCTCGGAGAAGGTAGCAAACCAGCCATTTATATGCTGCTAAAGGAACTGTGAAAAAGAGAAAATAAAAATTCTTAACATTCGTATTTATAATGCAAGAAGTCACATGCAGATTCTACTGCAGTCTCAGTTTTTGTTACCCGAGATGAAAAGTGAAAGTGTTAATTAATCAATCCATTAACATGACACTTTGCCCATTACTGTAGATGCAATAAATAACATCTAGGTAAGATAGATTGTAACTGTTCAGTGAAGACATACCATGCCTGACCATACACTAGTTCAAACTGACCCCAAGCTAAAAGGCAAGGTATATCCACAGCTCAATTTAGACTTCTGACTCAATCAAATCTTATTAGCTTGTTATTTTCTTCCCATATTAAGACTTAGGTCTGTAAGGTATTCAGTCTTTTCTGACTGTACAAGAACAGAAGACAGTCCACAATTTGTGAAAGCATGTGATTTCTAACATTGTAAAGGTGGCTGAATGTAATTGCATTCGAATGACCTGCTTTGTACATAGGTGCATTATATTTTTACAGCAGCCTGAAACTATTAAGGAAAAAAGTACTTCAGCATGAAGTCCTTGTATGACTCCTGCTTGCTTATGTCTTAGCTAAAGATTTAATGTAGAACATTGTTTAGGCAATTGTGAGCGTTCACATTCTGCGTAAGTTCAGGCACTGAAAGTAACAGTTCATTTTCTAACAGAATATAACAAACAGATTCAGACATTTTTAAAACTATAGCCTGGTTCAGTAGGCGTTACAAGAGAGGACAGAACATGTGCTTAGGTATCAATTTGTACTCTGCTGGATTTCACAAGTTGGAGACATACAATAGAGAAGAAAGCAAGCAGTTGTTCTGAACTAGTCTTTTTCTTATAAGTCTCTGTATTTTGAAGTTATTCAGATTTTACCCCGTAGCTATTACGATACTATGTCACTTAGTACTTGAATCACTATCCAAAGTTCAGCTTTTCTGCAATTATTTGAGCACTGAAGCGGTTACTGAATTCTAGGAATCAACTCCATTGCCTCTTATATAATTAAGACTGGAGTTTCTTTCCCCAGTATGTTCTCAAGTTAAACAGATTCATGCCCTGTCACTACCTCATTATTTGCTCATTTCTTTGTTACTTTTTGCCTCCAAGGGCCAATCTGGTCTCACAATGATACAGAAGTGGGAATGGCATCTAATATCATACTTGATTTGATTATAGCAGAGTAAGCCAGAAAAACTGCAGGGAATTTTCTTTCACCATTACTCATTTTTCTCTATGCAACCAAAAACAAGTGTCAAAACCAGACACACTTAAAGCCTCTTCAACATATTTCTAAATCAATTGTATGGTTTTCTAAAATAAGATATTTTAGTGATATAAGGTAGTGGCAATCAATGCCCCTTACAACAGTGTAACTTGAAAACAACGATACAGTGGCAAAAAAAAAAAAAAAAACTAGATCAGAAGTGCTATTTTAGAGGAAAAAAAAAAAGGAAGAAAAATATCTGATGCTATCGTCCATTCCAGAATTGAGGCTGGGGACAATAGGACGTATTTCGAAATGCAAACTATGTTCTTAGTAAATTGAAATGCATATAACAAAGAAAGTCAGCAAACAGTGGTATGACAAATATCTAATAAGTAGCAGAGGTTGAATCTCAAATCTGTGGATCCTTTCCTCTGGGAAGGAATTTAAGATTCTAGCATCAGTTTAACAACAGCAGAAGGCTACCTGAGGAGTCCATAGAATCTTCAACACTAATGGATGTGAATTTCCAGCCAAGGATATGATGGTAGTCTTGCAAAAAGTTTACTGTTTCAAAAGGGGACTCAAAAGGAGCTTCATCTGAAATACCAAAGAAAATAAAAATGATTTATGAGAAAAGAAATCAGACTCTTTGGAACTAAAAGCCTATTACAAAGCCATGCATACACTTGATAGGCCAGATGCAATTACGCCATAATATTTATTTTATTATAGCCTAGTCCAGCCAAATGAGGACTGGTGGACAAGTGCTGAAAAACCTGACGTTACTGCCTATAAGCCCCATAAGATTCAACTCGTGTTGCTGAGTTTTCCAGTTCTTTAAGATGCTGGTGAAACTCACTGCTAGAAAATGGAAACAAAATCTTTTATCTAGAGAACTACAAAATGTACTGATGGATATTGCTACCAATTTAGGCAATATGAACTGTTTTAAGTACAATGAGCAGAGGGTACCCAGACTTACAATGACTTGAGGAGTTGTTCCATTGAACTAAACCGCACTTCTCAGGAAGTAAGATACTACTAAACCTGATTAGGGATGGCAAAACATCTAGCTAGCTTCTGCTTGACTTAGGAGAAAAAAATATTTCTTGCAGCAACTATCTGTGTATTGTGAACGTATCATATGATGGAGTCTGTAGCACATTATTTATGCTCTACAAAATGATTAAATGACTGTCAATTGCTTTCAGTATGAAATTACCTTCTGACTCCATTAATTACACACTGTTGGGTCCAGCATAGGATTCCACAATGAAAACTTACTTCTTATGCAATTCATCCAGCTCATTAAGTAGTTGCTGGTTTGCTGAAGCAGGATGTTGTTATCTCCCTCATACGTGCAGTTTGGATCATTGTCATTTCGGATTTCACCCAGACGATTCACTTAATAAGAACAAGTGCACAATTTATTATATTGCAATGCATTAATGAAAACTAAGAGGGATGAAATAATTATTTTGTGACAAAATGTAAGAGAGTTGTCTGTTCCTGTATGTATAGATAGTTACCAACAAATGAGCTTCAAAGTTCACAGCTTAGCTTATGAAAATGAATATTCCTTATGAAAATGAATAAAGATTTCAGAAGAGTGTGGCATTCACCTTACAAGGGGGGTTTTCACCTCTGAAGTCTGCATCTTTATTTTTGGAATTGAGACTGAATCACGTGTACAGGCTGTCCAAATGCTGGTGCAGATGCTGCACCAGTTTAGTTCTTTTTTGTGGTATCAGGTATAAAATTAACTTTAAAAATATGGATATGAGGAAAAAACCCTTTCTAAGCATATTGTTAAAATTCAGACACCATAATGCAACAACAATCAAAGAACACATCCACATAACCATTCTCTTTCTGATTAGTGTATACAGTAGTCTGTAACTTACTGGCAAGGTAACCGTGTCCTCCACAAGCTTCTCGGCACTCCTGGGCTGCCTGCTGAGCAGTCCAAGACGACAGTGGTTTGCTGGCAGCAGATAAGGCATGAATCTCACGTGCCAAATCAGCCTTCGTGAAAAAACAAGTTACAAGTGAGCAATAACTTTTACACAAAGTAAGTTTGTGACCAGTTAAAGCCATGGCTATGTAGAATCATAGAATTGTTTAGGTTGGGAAAGACCTTTAAGATCATTGAGTCCAACTGTTAAGCTAGCATTGCCAAGTCACCACTAAGCCATGTCCCAAAGCACCACATTTACATGTCTTTTAAATTTCCTTCAGGGATGGTGACTCCACCATTTCCCCAGGCAGCCCTTTCTGTGAGGAAATTTTTCCTAATATCCAATCTAAACCTCCCCTGGTGCAACTTGAGCTCATTTCCCCTTGTGCTGTTATTTGGGAGAAGAGACTGATACCCACCTCGCTACAACCTCCTTTCAGGTAGTTGTAGAGAGTAAAAAGGTCTCACTTCAGCCTCCTTTTCTCCAGGCTAAACAACCCCAGTTCCCTCACAAGACTTGTCCTCTAGACCCTTCACCAGCTTCACTGCACTTCTCTGGACACACTCCAGCACCTCAATGTCTTTCTTGTAGTGAGGGGCCCAAAACTGAACACAGTATTCAAGGTGCTGCCTCATCAGTACTGAGTACAGGGGGGATGATCATTTCCCTAGTCCTGCTGGCCACACTATTCCTGATACAAGCCAGAATGCTACTGGCCACCTTGGCATGCTACCGGCTCACATTCAGCTGGCTGTTGACCAACACGCCCAGGTCCTCATATGCCAGGCAGCTTTCCAGCCAGTCTTCCCCAAGCCTGTAGCGTTGCATGGGATCGTTGTGACCCAAGTGCAAGGCACTTGGCTTTGTTGAACCTCGTACTGCTGTCCTCGGATGTGTACTGTTTTACAATGAAGAAAAGATTAACTAGCAATACATACATAAATTTTTTTGTGATCTGTGTAAGGGAAGAGAATCTTTTTTGCTACTACAAAAAACCCCTCCCACAACTGAAAAACATTCAGCACTAACTTTCTTATATGGGACAGCAATACTTTGTGCCAAGTAATGGACACATGGGTACATCTTAGCTCAGATGTGCCAGCTGACATGGCACTGCATGGGGTAGTTCACTGCTTGCCAACCAGTTCCTCCCTAAGACGGAGAGGTAGGTGGTTGAAGGTGGCATGTCCAGAGAAAGCTTCTGTCCCCTCTGTGACATAAGCAATCCCTCTCTCCCCTGTCAGCAAGTGGATATTTATAATATTTACTGCCTTACATGGTTTTCACTGATCTTTCAAGCGTCAGTTTTACAGAGTAGGAAAACTTAAATGCATCCCCTTAATTTCCAGAGAATCACAGCAGTCTGCACTTACACTAACTCTGTTGGCCTTCCTTTGAAAATGTGTTTGGAATTCCAGTTTCTGGAGATAGTGGGTTGATACTACCAAAGCTTGTTTAAGACTAAGTCCCTGGTTAGGCTGTTTGGGTTGGGTTTTTTTGTCGTTTTTTTTTTTTAAGATCTCCTGTAGAACACAAGGAATTCATAAGGATTACGTTCTTAACATTGTCAACAATTGGATTTTTCTCTATTGTGATATTTTTTCAGAAAGCCACTGTTTTGCCTAAGGCTAGTGACTGCACTGGAGACCTTCAGAGATAAAATATCAGATTAAAAAATCAAACAGGTTATTCCGTGGTTTGTGCAAAGAGAAGAAATTAGAATACCCAGCCATTACTACGCAAATCTTTCGTGACCTTTATTTTAGCTGAAAAAAGCCTGACTGTTTAAGTGAGATTTGAGCAACACACAGCTAGTGTGTAGGCCATAAAAATTAATACTGTAAAAAATTTTAAAAATAAATAAAATTTATATGCTATAAAAAAAACGCACTGCAGTTATTTTCTCAGTTGAGAATCAGTCCTTGCACAAAGACAGATCAAACTATTTCCTCTGTAAAACGGTGACTTCCAATGGTCTGACTGTGGATGAGAAATTCAGCGTTAAGTCTTAACATTTTTCTCCAGAAATATTTATCCTAATGCATGAATACGAATTGCAAAGTCAAGCCAGACTCATGGAGTCTGCAGAAATTAAGAACAGTATCATTTCAGAAAGTCTTTGATACATGCCCCCTGCAGTACCATTTACAACAGTTATGAGATGAATTTGCATTACCATCATATATTTATGAGAAACAATTCTGCAAGGGAACATGACTTTAAATCACACAGAAATCAATAAAACTTTAACCACTCCATCAAGACTAATTTGGATGCTTTTCTGAATGCAACTTAAATCATGACTTTGTGTCTCCCATACTTCTGAGACACTGCTCTAGCATTCCTGATTGTAGAGATGGCCTAAGACTTCAAAGTATGTCCTTCATTTAACAATTTCCAGTTCATTATAGTAAGAAGAAAGCTAAGAAGAAATATGTAAATATCTCACCTGTCTCCGAGTCCTTTGCTTTGTCAATAAGCCTGCATAAAATTCTACAAAATTCTCAAACAGGGATTTTGAGAAATAATCTAAGGCGTATGCAGCAGCCAGATAAGGAAGAAGACGCCATTGCTAGAATAAAAATTAAATAGATTTGATCACAAATTGATACGCATTTTTTACAGTTATATATATGTAACTATCTTATAATATTGAACCAACCCATTCATTTTTATTTTGTTCAAACTGGAAAACAGTTTTATGAAGAAGAAAACTTAACAGTAACCATCTAGAAATGTAATTAAGTGTAACTACTCTATGCACAAATTACAGTTACATTATTCTAGTAATTTTATGTAGTAATTTTATGAATTTGTGATAAACATTCTGTTAAATGAGTGCAAAAGTTCACTGAAGCTTTGGGGACTAACAAGGTATTTTTGCCCTGTGTTTATACAATGTCTGGCATGCCAGGGCCAGTCGTGATTCATGTGTTTCTTCAGTAGCGACATGACAGAGGTTGTAACTGTTACACTTGCTTGTTCATTGCTGAATGTATGTTAGTGCTGGTTGCATTCTGTGAGAAAAAAAAAACACAACAACCAAACAGGGTTGGGAAGCAGAGAAAAAAGCATCTTTGCTGCTCCGTGCAAGTCAGATGGAGCTCATGAGGGAAAAGAGAAACCGCTTCAGGAAGCTTTTGCGGTAGAAGAAGAGAACACAAGGTTCGGCAATCAGAGCCTACATAACAAGCCAAAACCGAGCAAAACTGAGAGACTTGAAGAATGGCTTATTCGGAAATGCTGGCTTATTCAGAAAAGGTGGAAAGAAGGCAGCTTTTGCGAGTTTGTAGAAACCCATGAAATCTTTCAAAGTTGCAAGACTAAGTGCAAACTTGGAAAAAAGCACCCACTTTGCAAGGACAAACTGGGAAGGTTTGTTTCCAGGACTTCTTATACATTAACCTTTCTCATTCAGCAGATCTGAGTTTTCTCTATTTCCTAGTTACCCTACATACCCTTGTTCTATTTTTTCAGAGCAAAAGGTGTTTCTGCAGAAAAACAATGGTTATACTCGTCTCAAAATTAGTGGTAGCTTGAGACTTCACCACAATGAATGTTATTGATTTCTATACTTTTAAAGTCTAAAAAAGAGAAAATTAGCATAGCAGCAAAAGAGGCACTGACATTTTTTAACAAATACTAGTTTCTACATCTGCTGTACTTTCACATATGCATAGAAGACAGTCTTTCTTTGAAAAGGTTACTATTTTAGAAGATAAATGTTTCTAGGTACTTCAGAGAAACATGAATATTTTGGGTTTTGCTATTCCAAGAACTTATATCAAAAGCCTGATTGTGTCCCAAGAAGCGTAAGGACTTTTTAGGTTGGAATGAACCCCCACAGCTGTACTAGAATGACATTTCAGACGACTTTAATTTCACTAACTTCAGTGTCTCTATTTTGATCTGCAGTAGCTCTGAATCCAAGCTTCATTATATAATTGTCTGTAGATGTGAATTCCAAAGTATTTACCTGTGTTTGGTATTCAAGAACAGGTATTTCTTCTTCATCAGTTGGTCCAAACTGACGGCGAGCTGCTGAGAAGCGAATGGCTATCGATAAAGCAAGCTTTAAATTGGCCGTGGAAAGTGCTGTGATCAGAATTCTGCCAGTGGACAAGGATCCCAGAGCTGCACTAAAACGCTCTTTAACATCCTGAATGAATAAAAGGCACAGACCAAATGGTGAGGCTGACATTTCATTTGCCTCCCCCGAAAAAGACAACTCTGGTAGCATGATCAGAAGTCCAGCAGATTGGCCAATCTTATTTCTTGACACATTCAGATAAGACATTCAGGCAAGACTCAAAAGTAGTTTCTCTAAATTACTTTGGGATCAGTGGGGTAGCAAAAAGAGCAAGAAATCAGTAAAATCAGTAAGGTGGGTTGAGACATCTCTGAAAGGCATTTAAAAAGCAGCATTCTGACTATCATGTGAAAGCGTCAGCAGCCTTATTTAAGTCATATAGTACTTCCCAACATAAGAAGTCCATGCTCTGTCTCTTAACCTAATTATACCTTTGTATATTTTATGAACTGTATTAATGAAACAAAACCTTGATTCATACCTTGATTGAACTTGAGTACTTTCCCTCAGCTGTGACATCTCCAGTTATATTCAATATGTTTTCTTTAGGTATCCTGACATTGTGGAACATGGCAAATCTGTTTAAAAAAAATACACAAACAATGTAAAATCTACCTCAACGTAGTGTGGGGTGTCTACATTACAGAAAAAAAAGCCACAACAAAGACACAATTGCACAATGATCTCGGGCATATCAGTGAACTGGAAACAGTGCCCATCAAGCCAGGTAAGTAATTTTAGGAGAGTATGCCTGGGAGAACAAAGGCTTTCAGACTCAGGGCAGCAGAGGAAATTCAAGATGGGATTCAAACATGGTGGGATGACTCGCATAGCTATAGTGCTGCCATGGATGGCTATAGACTCTTCAGGAAGGATAGGCAAGCGAGGAGAGGTGGGGGGGTGGCCCTGTATGTCAGGGAGTGTCATGAATGTCTTGAACTAAATGATGGTGATAATGGGATTGAGTGTTTATGGGTAAGGATCAGAGGGAGGGCTAACAAGGCAGATATTGTAGTAGGAGTCTGTTATAGACCGCCCAACCAGGATGAGGAGGCAGATGAAATATTCTATAAACGGCTGGGAGAAGTCTCAAGATCGCGAGCTCTAGTCCTCGTGGGAGACTTCAATTTGCCGGACATCTGCTGGGAATACAATACAGCAGGGAGGGAACAGTCTAGAAAGTTCCTGGAAGGTACTGGGGATAACTTCTTAACACAACTAGTGAAAGAGCCAACTAGGGAAGGTGCCCTGCTGGATCTGTTGTTTGTAAACAGGGAAGGTCTTGTGGGGGATGTGATGGTCGGAGGCAACAGTGACCATGAAATGATAGAGTTCTCAATTCTGGGAGAAGCAAGGAAGGGGGTCAGCAGAACTGCCACCTTGGACTTCCGGAAAGCGGACTTTGGGCTCTTCAGGAGCCTGGTTGACAAAGTCCCCTGGGAGGCAGTCCTCCAGGGCAAAGGAGCCCAGGAAGCCTGGATGTCTTTCAAGACGGAAGTCCTAAAGGCGCAGGAGCAGGCTGTCCCCATGTGCCGGAAGACAAGCCGTTGGGGAAAAAGACCGGCCTGGCTAAGCAGGGAGCTAGTGTTGCAGCTTAGGGAAAAAAAGAGGATATACGGCCTTTGGAAGAAAGGGCAGGCCGCTCAGGAGGACTACAAAGAGGCAGTGAAGCAATGTAGGGAAAAAATCAAAAGGGCCAAAGCTCAGCTAGAAATAAACCTGGCTTCTGTTGTCAAGGACAACAAAACAAGTTTCTATAAATATATTAGCAATAAAAAGAGGACCAAGGATAATATCTGTCCTCTAGTAGATGGGGCTGGTAACGTAGTAACCAAGGATGAGGAAAAGGCTGAGGTACTTAATGCCGTCTTTGCCTCAGTCTTCAGCAGTAGGACCAGTTCTTCCTTGAGTTCCCCAACCCCTGAGCTAGAATACAGGGATGGGGAGCAGAATGAAGCCCCTGTAATCCAAAGGGAAATGGTGAGGGACCTGCTTCGGCACCTGGAGGTGCACAAATCTATGGGGCCGGATGGGATCCATCCAAGGGTACTGAAGGAGCTGGCGGAAGTGCTCACCAGGCCACTCTGCATCATTTATGAACAGTCCTGGATAACCGGGGAGGTCCTAGCTCACTGGAGGTTGGCAAATGTGACACCCATCCATAAGAAGGGCCGGAAGGAGGATCCAGGGAACTACAGGCCAGTCAGTCTGACATCGGTGCCTGGGAAGGTCATGGAGCAGATCATCCTCAGTGCCATCACACGGCACATGCAAGAGAACAGGGTGATCAGGCCCAGTCAGCATAGGTTTGTGAAAAGCAGGTCATGCCTGTCAAACCTGATCTCCTTCTATGACAAGGTGACCCACTTAGTGGACGAGGGAAAAGCTGTGGATGCTATCTACCTGGATTTTTGCAAGGCTTTTGACACCGTTTCCCATAGCAGTCTCCTTGCTCATGGCCTGGACAGGTGTACTCTTCACTGGGTAAAAAACTGGCTGGATGGCCGTACCCAGAGTGGTGGTAAATGGAGTTAAATCCAGTTGGTGTCCGATCACAAGTGGTGTCCCCCAGGGATCGGTGCTGGGGCCCGTTCTCTTTAATATCTTTATCAATGATCTGGATGAGGGGATCGAATGCACCCTCAGCAAGTTCGCAGACGACACTAAACTAGGGGGGCGTGTTGATCTGCTTGAGGGTAGATTGGCTCTGCAGAGGGATCTGGACAGGCTGGACAGATGGGCTGAGGCCAATGGTATAAGGTTCAACAAGGCCAAGTGTCGGGTCCTGCACTTGGGTCACAACAACCCCATGCAGCGCTACAGACTGGGGGCGGAGTGGCTTGAAAGCTGCCTGGCAGAAAAGGACCTGGGGGTGTTGGTGGACAGCCGGCTGAGTATGAGCCAGCAGTGTGCCCAGGCAGCCAAGAAGGCCAACACCATCCTGGCCTGCATCAGGAATAACGTGGTGAGCCGGACTAGGGAAGTAATCATCCCCCTGTACTCGGCACTGGTGAGGCCTCACCTCGAGTACTGTGTTCAGTTTTGGGCCCCTCACTACAAGAAGGACATTGAGCTGTTGGAGCGTGTCCAGAGAAGGGCTACAAAGCTGGTGAAGGGTCTGGAGGACAAACCTTATGAGGAACGACTGAGGGATCTGGGGTTGTTTAGCCTGGAGAAGAGGAGGCTGAGGGGAGACCTTATCACCCTCTACAACTACCTGAAAGGAGGTTTTAGAGAGATGGGAGCTGACCTCTTCTCCCTGGTGACAAGTGATAGGACAAGAGGAAACGGGTTCAAGTTATGTCAGGGCAGGTTTAGATTGGATATTAGGAAGCAGTTTTTCACTGAAAGGGTTATTAAACATTGGAATAGGCTGCCCAGAGAGGTGGCGGATTCACCATCCCTGGAGGTGTTCAAGAAAAGGGTAGATGAGGTGCTTAGGGACATGGTTTAGAAGTGGTGGTGTTTTTATCAGGGTAGGTTAATGGTTGGACTTGATGATCTTAAAGGTCCCTTTCAACCTCACTAATTCTATGATTCTATGATTATTTGTTTTAACTCCGTCGTGGTTTGGCCTCAGCCAGCAACAAAGAACCACGCAGCCGCTCCCTCGACTCCCACAACCGTGGGAAAAATCGGCAGAAAAAGGCAAAACTCGTGGGTTGAAATAGTGCAATTTAACAGAACAGCCTAAAGGGAAGAAGAAAGAAAAACAATAATACCGATAAAGGAGTATAAGAACGCGATTACAGCAGCGCAGCGCACCGCCGCAGCCCACCCCCGAGTGGCGACTGCCCCCCCCTCCCCGGCTAGCGCCTCTTATAGCCCGGCATGGGGTACGAGGGATGGAATACCTGCCTCCCCTGCCGGCTCCTTGGGGAAATTAACCCCATCCTTGCTGGAACCAGGACACTCTTCAGTTTGTTTTTTTGGTTTTTTTTTTTTTAAAAAAAAAGATGATGCTTACAAAACCAAAACACCTCATGGACTCTAAGAAATTATTTCAGCAGCTTCATGAGTAAAGAAGTAAACAACTAATGGAAGGATGAGCAATGTATTCTGTTTAAGGGGAGGGACAGGTAAAGTTATTTATTGGAGACCTTATACAGAGGCAGTTTGACACTTTCACCAACAGCCCAGAACCCTGAACTGAATTCTCAGTCTGCATAAGTAAGTTACTTAGCTTGATATCTCAGCTATCAAAAAGCTTGGGAAGATGAACAACTTCCTTCTCCTGCTTAGAACCCGACAGGGCCATTCTGATTCCTAATAATTCCCTGCCGCAAATAATTCTGCTGAACCCCGTGCTTTACTGAAGTGCTGGTCAGTCCAGTCTGAAGACTGCTTTGGAATAGAGACACTATATATTTTTATGAGTCTAAACTATAGATCTGTAAGGATCATTCATGTTATTGCAATACAAATGAGGACATAGCTGAAACAGTGCCCTGAGAAGGAACTGAATGGAGAATTTTCCTTTGTTTAAACTCAAACTAGGATTTCTGTTCCCTGGAACGTGGCATCTGAAAAAGGGAGAGCAAGATAACCTTTTCTAAATTGCGGCACCCTAGCAGCGGTAAAGAAGGAAGTTGTTAGAACAGGCAGAATGTCCTGAGTATTCATATTCCTCAGGAAGAAAGTATATGAACTGTTTCACCCAAATGGGCATTGCAACTTGGCACAATAGCACTAATATCAGCTCCACTCACGAATATCTCAGTATCTAATAGCACTTGAAAAGCTGTATTTGTAATCAAAGCAAATTCCGTTTTCCTGCCAATACAGGCTGATCTATTTAATAAGGCTCACGAGAGCCAGGTCTTTCACATTAATAAATTACATAAGGGCTGCATTGCTGCATGAGCTTTAAAGTTACGAGTTGTTTCCAAGGAAACATATCTGCATACTGAATTTATTCAGCCTTAGAGATACACGGTATATTCAGACTCAGCCACAGAGAAAAGCGTGCTGTCCCAGGGAAGAACCAGCTGCTTATGGCCTTAACAATGCTAAACAGTGCTTCGTTAAGTGCCAGCTTCAGTGAGACAAAAGTACTTTGTAACAGAAGCAAATTCAGAATTTCCAAAAATCTGATTTCCATCTTTGTTAATATGTTTTTCAGTTCACTCTCATAAGAAATCTCATTAAAAAAAAAAAAAAAAAAAGACCTTTTGGTTAAATGCACATTCTCTGCTCTCTCTATCCCAAATAAAATCTATCACAACTAAAACTGTATAGCAACTCCAATATTTTTAAGCAAAAGCACGCATGTTAGCCAGAACTTGAGCTTTTTAATTATTATTACTCATTACTTTAATTACAGGAGAGTGTGTGTGGCAAGGTTCAGGTCCCTACTTTAGCACTTTTCTTTTCCTTGTTACTGTACATCCATAGAACTGCAAGAAGGTGCTTCCTCTTAGGAGCTTACAATCCAAGCATAAGGCAAGAAGCTGCAAATGTGTTCAAACAAACGGTGAGGGAGAGACTAACTACTGAAGAATGCTTTCTTGGTATGATAGCTGCCAGTCACAGCACGTCGGCAGCTAAGCATTGACAATTTTTTATAGGCTGTTAAAGCAAACGAGAATTTTAAGGAGGAATCTGTGTGATGAAAGTAAGGGAGCTTCACGGACGTTTATAAAGGATCCCTCCCAAGTAGGAAAAGATGCATGGAAGAAAGCAATGAAATATTATTTCAAAAAGCTATTGAATGGGTGATAAAAACAGAAGCCAGAGTAAAGGAATAGTTAACCTAAAAATCTTGGGGGCCCAGATTAGGAAGAAATTCATAGGGCTCCAGCTGTTGGGCCTTCTCTTTGCAAATACATATTTGGAGCATGTTTAGTCCTGT
This sequence comes from Vanellus vanellus, assembly GCF_965231255.1. Lineage (NCBI taxonomy): Eukaryota > Metazoa > Chordata > Aves > Charadriiformes > Charadriidae > Vanellus > Vanellus vanellus. Next base: position 55,237,170 of record NC_138909.1, on the reverse strand, counting down.
ATGTGATGAACGGTAAGATTGGTGGTAGTAATGACAATAAACAAGAAGGCAAATTGTCCTTTTGTGTTTTACACTGTATTGATTAGTTCAATTCATTCAGCAAAGCGGTGCGGTTGTAGAAAATTATTTATATTGATATGTGTTTGAAACTCTAGACTTCTTAAAAAGCAAACAAATATATAAATCTATACACTAGTAAGCTACTTTTAGGAAATTCAGGCCTCCTGATACTGTACATGTGGCAGATGTGTGCCCAACAATACACCTCCCAAAATGATCTAATAAACAGTTTTACCCACTTTCACCTGTTGTGAACACAATCCCAAGTAGTTAAATCTAGAGAATTTTTTTTGTTGGAAAGAGCAAAAAAATCTTGTAGAAAGTTTTTTTATTATAATCTGTCCGACATAAATATAACATAGCTAATTCTGTACCACGTAAAAGATTACCTAGAATTATTTTGATTAAAAAAATGTTCTTATAATAACTTTTTTTCACAGCTAGTAAACCAGGACACTAAATTTCTGATCATTATATAACAATCTATTTTCTTAAAATGAAAATTAGTTCAAATAACAGGTTTTGAAAGTTTAGATTTTTCCCTTGGTATTGTCCATTACAGATACATTATTTCCTTCTATTAAGATGGCAAAAACTTTAAGAAGGAAAAGAGAGAGGCAGAACTAGCAATTAAAAATCACACCGAAAATTTCCATGTGTAAAGAAATAAGATCTATTGCCTATAAGTACCAGTGTTGACAATAAAAGCACAACCTTACAGGACCTGGGAGTTAGGCGACCTTGTGAGATCATTGCCAACTGCTGTTACGCTCCTTCTCCAAGAACTTTGCTATTTGAAATTGTTAGACATACTGGCCAATTTGAACTTGATATTGGAACATATTAAAATAAACAGTAAGATTTAATGAAGTTAATGATCACATTTCTAATAGTTATTAGCCTAGTAAGCACAGTGAATAGACATGGACCACATCTGTCAACGCATTCAGGGGAAAAATTTCCTTAAAGAATTAAAGAAATATCTTACAATAATGGAACTGTATACATACTCATGGGGATATCATGTACCAGCAAGTTTGGAAAATGGTTAAATTTCACATGCTGATGACAAGACCATAGGTTTGAAAGCTACCCTACTTAGGGCCTCTTCTGCATAGCAAAGAGTGTGACTGACATTAAGACCTCTCAGCAAGAAAGACAGATAGCTGTCACTTTAAATATCATGGGGCTCTATAGCAATGTGCAATTTTGCATCATCTAGCCTGTAAAATACAACTGTATCACATAGATTTCTACCTAGATTAGCTGAGCAGAGTAAAGCGCTATTCTAATAGCAGCATTCTTGTTTGGGTTCTTTGGCCAGTAGTTTAGGGAACATTTCAAGCAAAGTTAATTTTACTGACTTTAAATCTTGCAATAGTAATTCATCTGGTGTGCAGTAATGCTGATAAAAAAGGAGCAGCTGGAAAAGCTACGAGCTCCTTTTGCCAGTACTAAATTAATAAGCTGTTACCTATAGTACAAATAGCTCAAACATGCTTTGGTGAATTTCAGACTCACTAAAATGCCTTTCCTGCCAGCTTTTGTTATTGAATACATTAGAGATGGTGCGGTGACAGTTCCTTCAATCCTTCCAACCAGAAACAGAAAGCAGGTGAATGGTATTGGAAGGCTGTGAGTCAAGTGATCTCACAGCTGTTTATGGGATACAGTAAACCTTGGGAAGAATAACACTTCAGAGGCTCGGTAAAAAACTTGCAGAAGGAAAGAAAACAGCCACATATTCCAGACTGAAACTCAGAGAAAGGTTAGAGTTGAGAAGAGTTACAGAGAAGATGGGGAAAACCGCAAGGCAATATTTCAGCTCTACTTTCTACAATCAAGGCTCTAATCTAAGAATGCAGGTCTCTGACAGTAATCCTCAATAGCGAGGATAAAACAACATAGCATTTTATAGGCCTCCTAATCCTATCATCTTAATGGACTTCATGGACACCCAAAGACCCACTCACCCTAAGGTTTTTAGAGTCTAAGTGCCAGTCTTGCAAGGAGTTTTGGATGCGCAGACTCTTGCAACTGTTGGGACCTGGCAGAGCTCTGCTATGGAAAAAAAAAGGCTCACTGCAGATTCGAGGCTGTGTTGCTGTGGGTGATAAAACAAATGAGCAACCAGATCTGAATCCACCTTTCCCCATTAGCACCATCAAGTGCCTGTCAGTGTGAACTGACTATGGAAACAGTTTTGAGGCACTTGTGAGTGACAAAACTGAGGGGATAAGGCAGCACTCTTTAGCAATATGACTACATCTTACCAATGTGCACAGACAGCACTGTATGTACCCATATAACGTCTAACCTTGACTGTAGGAACTAAGTGGAGAGGGCAAAACAGGGAAATATCAATGATTCTACTGGAAAAATCACTGTTTTGACTTAAATTGCAAATATGCAGGATGTGTCTTGCAAAATATTTGGTTTCACTGTGAAAGTGGCACTGTTCACAAGGACTGAAGGATTGATGGTACTGTATTCAGATAACGTAAGCACAGTTACAGGCATTTTTAACATTTATTTTTATTTTATAGCTGCTTCGTTATTATTGCAATTGTTTGTGACTCTGGCTGCAAGGCAATAAAAACGTTACACAAACATAACCTCGTTTATTTGATAAGCAGGACTGACTTCTATACTTGCTTTCTTATTCACATCCCTGTACTGTCCCTTTCCGTGTACTGGAACCGCCTCTTCTGTGGCTTTGCAGTGAACCAGACCTGACAAATGATCTGGTTGAAGACAGCTAAATTTGTTTTTTTTTTTGTCAGATTAGTTTTCAGGCAGTTCCAGTTCCCTAGCTGTTCCCTACACAGCTACACAAATGTTTGACCCAGCACAAAGGCAGTGTGGGAACAGAAGCAAACAACCAAAGAAGCTGAGTATGGAAATTATCTTCACCAAACTACTCCTTCAGATTGTAAAATGAAGCTCCAAGAGACTATTCAGGCCTCAACCATATATTATAGCTCCTGTCTTTCTAGTGAAATAACTGCAAACATTGCAAAATCTAAATAAGAGTTAAGAGGATAAATACTAGGAGACAAAAATCCTTTGAAGGACTAGACTTTTATCTGTTCTACCCTTAAACTAGCACTGGCAGAATCTTAATGTATTATTGGCACTGATACTGGAATAGTAACCAAAAAAAAAAAAAAAAAAGAAAAAGAATTAACCCATTAAAAGTCACCTCTAAAGGCTTGGAGGTTGTGTGATGTATGCCATCTTCACCAATATACAAGGAATTGTAGGGAGGGCTTTCACAACCTGCTAACTCTTTCCAGGAGGCATTAATTTATGCCATTTATTGCTTTTCTGCCCAATAAAACCCCTTCACACATTTCTTCTTGGGTGTTTTGTTTTATTTTCAGTATCCAGAAAACTGAATCTGGCCTCAGTGATTACAAGAGTAGATGCTGAATGTCTTGGCATGTTATATGTGTGGAGAGATTGATCACATTTTAATTGTACATGAAAGGTTGTTAAACAGCTAATAAAAAAATCTTCAGTCTTCCAAAGTCCATCGTTATAAGGAGATACAGCTAACAATTCTTCTTCCCCCAGAAAGATCCTTTTCTCCCCTACAAACAATTCCATCAAAATAAATAGCTTTCTGTCTGCCACTGTATCTATGATAGCTTCATTTCACTAGGTCTTCCCTTATCAAAGGTTTTGTCTGCTCAACAAACTGTATACGCATTATCAGTGGATACAGCTGAATGAGCTCAGAGCGTGTTTTACAAAGGCAGGCATGTTAAGCACCACTTCAGGAACACATTTATAACTGGTTTTCAAACTCTTCCCCATGCAGATTCACTTGGGGATCATTTCTATTTCTGGAGTGGGGAAAGCAGCAATTTGCTGCTAGTTACAACTGGACATGAAATTGGTTCACCACTGATTCAGTGGCAATCATTTACTGACGTGCACTGCAGTAATGGGTAATTTTGGTAATGTTACATTAGCCAGGGCAGACAAAAGAAACCCAAAGGGAAGAAACAGAAATGCACATCAGCACTTACCCAAGCTCTTGCTATGTGTCTCTCCTCTTACGCCTGCCATGCATTTTATTGAAAGGCCCCTGGATCCCAAATACCCAGTTTTTTCAGTGGTTCTTTTTTTCCTCAGCTATTTCCATTTTGAGATCTCAGTGAAGAGCACATTTCAAAGACTGCCAGAGCACTAGTAACAGGTGGACATTTTTACATAAAAAAAATAAAGAGTGAAGCACTTGCATCCCCTGGTGGTAGTCTGAATTATTTTCTGGTAACAAAACACAAAACCAGTCTAAACTCTCCGTTAGAAAAATCGGAGCTCTATTTTTAACCATTTTTGTATTGATTGATTACACAAATTGTTGTAAATGATAGAGAGAAAGAAAAATATTTTAAAATATTTTAAAGTGATTTTGTCTTTTTTTGTCAGGGTAGCTAAAGTTACAAAGACTTGCAAAACCCATGTGATTTTTGGAAGTTCCAATTATGAAGCTATGAGAATTATTTGGAAAGACAGACTTAGAAGGAGCAGGCTAGTCTATTGCATTTACACTGCAAAAATTCCCACATTACTTCTGAAATTCTTTCTCTTACTGAAAACATTACACTCTGCATTAGCAGGAAACCAGCCTTCAGCCAAATGACCCAAGAGATTAATTGTTTTCCAGAGCCAGAAGGGACAACTACAATCATCTCCTCTGTTCTCTTATACAGCATAAATCAATGGCATTTTCCAAGGAAGCTCTGGAATTTCTTCCCCATGTCCTACGTAAGTGTTCAGGAACTTAACTTTCTGTACCCATATTGAAAATTAATAGCATAAACTTGAAGTGCAGGAACAAAATCTGGTATCTCTGCCAGAGACGTCAGATTCTGATCTTCACTCCGACCATTTATCCTGATTGTAACTACATGGAAAAATATCTGATTTACTAAGCATCTATGGTAGTTGAATCAAATCAGACTTCCTGCATACATCCAAAAAGCTGGAAAAGCATGCAGCAGAGACTAACACTTGTAGTCACAGCATAATTGAATGTTTTCTTGTCACCACATACAACAGGCTTCTGTAGTGCACAAGAACTTCAGGCTATGCTTTCTCTGGGATAAGCTAGGATATAAAATTACTAAACTGTTTAGAAGAACACCTTGAAGAGGCAGTGTCTGGTGAAATGTCTCCCTGTGAATCTTGGCATTTTGCGAATCATGCAACCAAGAGTCCATTTTCTAGACTGGTACAGCTTGTCATCTCTGCAAACAAATGCAGAGCTATGAAGCTACTAACTCTCTGGTCCCATCCAGGCCTCCATGTACCTCTGAGAAGCAATGTGTACAAGTCCTGACACTTTCGACAGTGTGAGCAGAAAGGCTGAGAAGTGAAAAATAGTTCTCTAGTTCTTGTGAACAATGTCAGCATCTAGCCTCAGACCTCTCCAAAGAAAATAGCTGAGGTAGATCAGGAACACAAGCTCCTAGAGTTTTCAGCTGAATGAAGGGTATCTATTAGTAACCTTGGCCTCCCTCATCCCTTTATCTTAATCTGCAGGTGCTGTCTTAAACTTAAGCTTTCTAGTGCACGGACTGTCTTAATCCATACTTAAGAGATCTACATCCATGACTGGGGCTCCTCAGGCACTGCTGTTAGAAGAAAATAATACTATTTTTTTTAAAGCAGCATATGCAAAGTAAACAAAAGATTAGAGTGCCCTATGATTGCTTTAAATTACATGTGATGTCATAACTAAGATAGGGGACTCCATCTGACATTAAGATAGGAAGTCATTGGTATCTCTTATTTACAGTGGATTATGTGGATTACCATTTCAGATTATTCAGTTATTACTGATATTTTAAGAAATGCTCTATTTTTTCCCAGCAGATCAAAGGATAAATAGATTTTAAAATTATGTGTATTTTGATGTTATGTGACAAATACACTCTTATCCTTTCTCGTGTTGCACACAAACCTATGCTGCAAATTAAGAACGAACAGCAGAATTTGAACATTTCTACAGAAATATGAAACCGAATTACATTTAGATTACTCAGGCCTCTGTTGCTGTGCCATCTGGTGGCTACAAGTTTGTAATGCAGATGCAGGCAAAAATACCCACCAAAACCCAAATCCCCTTCTTTTCCAGGCCCCTTCTCACATTTTTCCTCTATAAAACTTGATTTTCTAGTTTGGTTTTTTTTCTTTATTTTGTCTGTGTCTTCAGGCAACAGAGCGTCAATGAGAATGAGCTACATAAATATAAAAGTCAGTGCTATTTTTGCCAACACAGGGTATTTGGGATATCAGGAGGAGGCAGGTACAGGCAACAAACAACAGAAGACCTATGACCTTCTGAGAAGCGAGTCAAATTCATTACACTTGACAGCAGGATACCTTAGGATGCCTTATACATTGTTTACTGCAATGGTACATTACGAAGGAGAATACATATATCTGTAACAAACTGAATTAACAGTTTACCTCTTGATTTTAAATTTTAATTCACTTCAAATTACCACTTTGAGGTAAATTTGAGGCATAAAGAAGTGACTCCCCCCCCCCTTACTATTTTCAGTCTCTGTCTTTACACAGAGCTATGTAACTAATACAGGGGTTTAAATCATAATTTTTACATAATGGCTGTTTTAATGCAGAAATCTACCTCAATATCCTCACCGTCTCTCCTCCCCATCAGATGCCTTTGGTCAGCAAAGTAGAGATACAGTAAGGCCACTGAAGTCCATGACTCAGAAATGGAGCCAAGGTACGTTTTTATTTCAACTGTACACATCGAATACAGAAAAAAATAACTAACCTTCTCCTCTTCAGCAGTGAACAGTATTAGTCCAGAAACGCCATGATTTAAACAAGGTACTTAATCTTACATCTATACTAACAATAAACCTTGTCTATGGACCTCCATTAGCCTTCCTGTGGGCTGGAAATTGACAGACAAAATAATTAAGGGCTAACACCCAGATGAGTGGAAAGGCTCATTAAGTTCTTTACTTAGAATTTAATGGATTTGGGTTTTTTTTTTCATTATTATTGTTGTTGCAGAGTATGACTGCAAGAATCCTTGGGGATAATCACAGGGTATCAGTGGCACGTTATATTCTCAAAAGTGAGAGAAGCAGAAAGACTATGGTTATTCAGATAGAAAATACTGAAATTCAATATTTTTCAATCTGGGTTTTTTAGAAATACCAACAGCTTAAAATCACTTGTGAATACCTGAAAAGTAAAGAGAGAACTGGCACAGGAGGATATTTGCACCACTACAGTGTGATATAATCTAGAACGTTTCATTGTTTGAAGGGATTGACTTACCCATTATCCAACCCATTCAGCCCAAGTTTCCTTCCTATGTCACCTACCATCACACCTGGCATTGGTAGGAGAGTTTTTGTATCTCGAATCTGCATAGAAGTACAATGAAACGTTATTTCAATTGTGGAACAATAAAAGTTATTGATTGAACTTTTCAAACAGTGAAATTATTCCCAACCTGCATTATATCATTAACACTAAAGAAAGCTGTCTGTTTTTTTCAAGCACATAACCTTGGATATAACTTGTACTTACATATCTTCTCATTTAGGACAGAGATCACTTAATGAAAATTAATTTGGCAATATGACACTAATTACATCACTGTGTTAAATAGCACTTAACACTGATGACTGCTCTAATCAGCATTGAAACCTTCTTCAGGTGTACACAGACATAGTAGGAATCAATGGAACTTTTATGTAACAATCAGGTTTGAGATATTCCCCGATTTTGTAATAAATTCTGTTCAGTCTGCAACTAGTTCATGTTATTACATACAACTTGTCTCCTGCACTGCCATAATTTCTAATGCCTTTAATCTTATAAACTGACCTTTGTGGTAGAAGCTTCGAGATTTCACACAGATCAGCTTGCAGCACTTGCAGACATAAATCATCTTAAGCCCCACCCAAGACTTTCAGGACTTCATGTAGCATGGGTTAGGTCTAACTATATATGTAGCATGATACTCTGGAGGCTTTTCAGCTATTTTACATTTTTCAGAATTTTTTTCAGAAAACTGACAGTATAAAACTGGCTGTACAACCATCACAAAGTCAGTGAACATTTAAAAACAGAAGACTTCTTACAATTGCAAATAAAAGTTGAAGGCATTAATTAAAGAATCTGCTGGTCAGATATAAATACCAGCATAACAGAAAGTCTTTAATTTGAACTCACCCCCCTGAAAAAGAAAAAAAAGATTAGCAACGTTTCTGCCTTACCTGTACAATAAAGGAATGTAATCCTTGGCACTGTCCATCAGGAGTATAGAGCTGGGCGTACACAACTGCATGAGTGGCATGCTTCCCCATATTACCAACCCAGAACTTTGCAGCTTCAAAGTCAGGAGTATTGATGATAAATTCCTGTAGCCAGGAGAGAAAGGAGCAAATAATATAAATCATAAAAACCAATACATGGCTATTTTCTTTTCTTTTTTTTCATGACTGTGGTAATGATTTGAAAACATCCATTAACTGCCAGGGTTTCATTCTGTACTCCGCTCCAACAGCTGAGATCTCTCTCATTATGTTTAACTTTGGAGTGAATACATGCAGCTAGGAAAAATTTAGAGCTGAAAAAGTTCATAACTTCATTGTAAAGCCTTTTAATTGCTCATTTAAGCAGTTAAAAAAAAAAAAAGTAAAGCAAAGTGATGGACTCAGAAGCATTTCCTAGATCTTAGGTTCCATGTGAGGACTGAAACGTATGCAGGGACCATCGCCTTTTTATGCAGTTTTGTGTGGAAGGGAAGCCTGGTGACACTGTGAAAGTCAGCATGCTCCACAGTTTGGACAATAGGGGACCATGACTAGCTGGAGTTCTGAAGAATACATGTATCCTGAAAATTAGACATAGCTTCAGCAATCGTAGTTTTACATTCCAAATAGTGTGCTTTCTGGATGTAAAAGAAATCTCAACTCAGTTTCATGATCTTAAGAAAGATTTAGTCGTTTCAGTCACTTTGACTGCAGTGCACTCATCACCAGCATAAAACTCAATTTCTCTAAATGGAACTGTTCTTGCTGCCAAACTCACAAGGTTGTTTTGTTGTTTTTTTTTCTGGAAAGGGATCTGATCATCCATGTTGCATAAATGATCACTGAATTGCTCGTGTAAGAAAAAATGCAGACTGGAACGCTGTCCTACTGAAAAATATAAAATCTTATGTTTCAAATCTATGATTCTCATTTCTCATTCTTTTGAAGCCACTTCGTGACATACAGATATGAGTGATGTTGTTTGTTCACAGTAATAGCACCCAGTTCTGTACACGACAGAGCAATAAAATGCCACAGTCTTTGGGGAAAATGATGAGACTACCTTCTTGGTACACTGAATAACACATTTTAAATTCCACTTGGCATAAACCAAGCATGTAGATGACAGAGAGATAGAAAGTTCTATCAGCCTCCTCTCTTAACTTCTATTTACTTCTACCTTAGTGTAAAACTAGAGTTCTATTTGTTTACTGAAAAAAAAAAAAAGATAGGACAATGAATTTATTTCTGCAACAGTGTTGATTTCAGAAAACAAATTATGAATAGTAAGCAGTATCCTAATGGAAAGAGCAGTTTATTGTTTTGTTCTTTTGGTCTCTTCAATAGTCTTGTTATCTCTTTTTCATATTTCGTTTTTTGATCCTCAGGAAATAATCCTAATTGTGATATACAAAGCCTTCATATTTAAAGACAAAAGACAATTTAATCTGCATGTCCAACTATTCTTTAAGAGACACAACAAAGAAAGATGCTATCCTTGTTTTATATCACAACCAGAAGCTAAATTAACTATTTCTACGAGAAAACTGAAATTTCTGGATTTATTGTAAATATTGATATATGACAGCCAACCACTTCACTTTCTTGTAGTTTGGTTTGCTGGATGGAATCACTTTCCCCCATTTAATAAATGCACTGACTTACAGTAGTCAAAAATACTAACGCAGAAGACTTTGTTTTGAAAGCACTGGAAAGTTGTGTGGGAACATGCTTATCTGTTGAAATCCTCACATCCACCCTTAACTGTATTCTTTGCAGAAATCCATTTCTTTCTCTTAGAAATAAATGAAGGGGAGAACGAGCGTTCTATGAATCAAGGCACCCAAAGCACACGAAGCACATATGCTTGTGTCTTTTGGTTTCCTTGAACCAGAGCTCCCCAAAACCACTCTTCCCTGCATTGTAATTATTTGACTTTTTTTTTTTTTTTACATTTGAACTTGATTCTTTCTTGTTAATCAAAGAAATCCTTGAATCATTCTGTCCTCTTAGCAAAGAACGGAGTCTAACAGTGTCAAACATTATTCCTGTGCATTAGGGACTAACCTGAGTGCTTTGATCAAATGTGGCAGTAGTCCGTATGCCTTTGGTATTAGTTCCATGGCTGAGTTCAGTCAGAGCAAAACATCCAAAAATCTAAATAAGGACATATAAGACACAGTTGAAGACTACTTTATTACAGCAATTAAAACGGTAAGATTTTCAAATGATTGCAAGTACAGCTATTGGAAAGTAACATGCCATTGCAAGAAACTGATCAAATGTGACCCTTAGGCTAGGACATCATGCCTGCTGTAGGGTAACAGGGACTTTGTTCCTTTGCTCATTCAGGCAGGTACAGATTATTACATTGACTAAGTTTTCAGCTGTCTGGGTTGAAAGAACTCTTGTGTGGTGCAAATCAACAAGTCTGCTTGCATTACAAGCAATTCTGGCAACTCCCAAAGTTAAGAGAAAAACAGAATTGGGCTGTTTATTTTCAAAGTTGTGAACAGCCTACATTATTGAAGGGGATAAATTTATATCAGATCAATGTACACATACACTTGGTTCTCAGCAGCATTTGGGAATACTGCCTGCTTGAAGCCACACTGAAATGTGCATACCCTTACCCTAGACTGGTTTGACCTCTCTCTTCAGTAGCGAACCTTCGAAAAGCAAATGAGAATAAAAAAAAAATAAATCTGAAGCCTCAGGCAAAATTATTCTGACAAATACATATCCTCAGGGTTTTTGTGTAGACTGAGACTTATTAAAAGAATTCATCCTTATCTTTAACATAGGGTATCAAATCAGAATTATGTAGCAGTATATTGCTGTCTATGAGCAGACAGACACAGAATTTCAGAAAATTAAATAAGCAAGGAAGGTGAATCATTGGCAAAACAGTAAGATAAGAAGTGATAAAGAATAAAACATGCATCAAGCTCAGTTGGGGTGTGCTAAGCACACATATCTTGCAAAATCAAAGAGGGTCAGGCCAGACAGTGAATGTTGCCCACGTGGCCAAATGGCATAGACAGGAAAAACTCTAGGATTGTCTCTTTCTGTATCAGATAGGCTGCACTTACTCTGCAGGGCACTGGGTCCTTGAGTCTCCATTGGACTCCATGTGGGGCTTCTGTGGCATTAAGACATTATTATTTTCCATTTCATAGCATCAGAATGGAATATTTATGGCATCATGGCAAGGGTATGTGTTACACAGTGTATGATGTAGATGTGCAAGTTGGGAGTGTCTGCGCATGCAAAACGTGCTAGGGTATACTCTTAAAGGACTGTGGACGGAGACAAAACAGGTGTAGTGTCATCTATATTGCCTTTTGGGAGAAGTCCCCAAGCTTTGTCTGCTGCATCCCACAGCATTCTCCTGGAGAAACTGGCTGCTTCTGGCTTCAATGGGCATACTCTTTGATGGGTTAAATACTGGCTGGATGGCAAGCCCCAAAGACTTGTGGTGAATGGAGTTAAATCCAGTTGGTGGCTGGTCACAAGAGGTGTTCCCCAGGGTTCAGTACTGGGGCCTGTTCTCTTTAATAGTCTGATCAGCAATCTGGATGAGGGGATCGAATGGACCCTCAGTAAGTTTGCAGATGACACCAAGTTGGACAGAAGCATCAACCTGCTTGAGGGCTGGATGGCTCTACAGAGGGATCTGGACAGGCTAGATTGATGTACTGAGGCCAGTGGTATGAGGTTCAACGAGGCCAAGTGCCGGTTCCTGCACTTGGGTCACAACAACCCCATGCAACGCTACAGGCTTGGGGAAGAGTGGCTAGAAAGCTGCCAGAGGTGTTCGTCAACAGCCAGCTGCATACGAGCCAGCAGTGTGCGCAAGTGGCCAAGAAGGCCAATAGCATCCTGGCATGTATCAGGAATAGTATGGCCAGCAGCACTAGGGAAGTGATTGTCCCCCTATACTCAGCACTGGTGAGGCTGCACCTCGAATACTGTGTTCAGTTTTCGACCCCTCACTACAAGAAAGACATTGAGGTGCTGAAACATGTCCAGAGAAGGGCAATGAAGCTGGTGAGGGATCTGGAGCACAAGTCTTATGAGGAGTGGCTGAGGGAACTGGGGTTGTTTAGTCTGGAGAAAAGGAGGCTGAAGGGAGACCTTATCGCTCTCTACAACTACCTGAAAGGAGGTTGTAGTAAGGTGGGGGTTGATCTCTTTGCCCAAGTAAGAAGTGATGGGACAAAAGGAAACAGCCTTCAGTTGCATCAGAAGAGGTTTGGATTGGATATTAGGAAAAATTTCCTCACTGAAAGGGTTGTCAAGTATTGGAACAGGCCACCCAAAAAAGTGGTTGAGTCACCATCCCTAGAGGTATTTAAAATACGTGTAGATGTAGTGCTGAGGGACATGGTTTAGTGGTAACCTGGCAGTGCTAGGTTCACGGTTGGACTTGATGATCTTAATCTATGATTCTGTGTTAACTTGGACAGTCTAAAACAGATCCAGTAAGTGCCATAAGAGCTAGCAGTGAGGACAGTCAGGGCTCAGTGCTTCAGTCTGGTCCTTGGTCTTTTCTTTTGCTATTTAGAAGTACCTAGGTACGTAAAGAGATCAGAAATAACACAAGGGTGCAGGTAGTGTCACGGTTCTGATGGTGCCCAGTTCTCACAAGTTATTAAAAAAAAAATTACCTCCATGCTATAAATCTGTTTCACAAAGCCTGCAAACCTCTTAGAAGCACTCAAAATTGGACCTGCAAATACCTGTAAAAACAGAGAATTATGAATGAAATCAGTGACCCCATGATGGAAAACACAAGTTGCATATGTGTAATAATTTGTAATAGTGCTGTCCATTAACGAGACCATGGGAAGTAGGCTGCACAGTAAAGTACTACTTAGACTACAGCCGGAAGATGTAAGTCAGGATTTGATCTTGTCAAGGCCCCTTTACAGAGGACTGAAATTTTCACAGCTCTAATCTGTTCAAGCCTTCATGGCAAACTCTTAAAAACGCTTAACGAGCTCACTTTCCTCTTGTCCTTACTGATGTCCCCTTGAGTAAAGTAAAACTTTAAGACTGTTCTAGTTTGTTTAATTGTAAATGGATTGGGAACTGAAGGTAGCTGCTTAAAGATCAGACAAGAACACTTTTTAAAGCTACATTCAGTTTTTCTAGATGGATATTCACATAACAAAACTATAATGCCTAGAACCTCCCCTGCTGTGTAAGAATTAGTTAACTCAACTAATATTATTTGACAAGCTATGTCAAGTATTCTTTCTGAAAGATTTATCTAGGGAGCAACTGATGAACAAAATCCCAGCCACTGATGTCAGTGAGAAACTCTACACTGCTTTCTGCTCCTTCTGGATTCTGCCCTGAATCAACATAACAAGGGTGAAGCAAGGAAGTTTCTGATACCTGTCATCTGTAGCAAAGACACAGCCATCAAACAGGGCCCAAGAACCAAGTTCTTTGGCTGCTAATGCCACAGAGAGGAGGCAGAGGAGTGGACAAAACAAGATGAAACTGTAAGCATCAAAATATCTTTCTGTAGCTCTGTCTATACTGCTCCATCTTTGCTTTACAGGTGAGATTCCAGTGTAGACAGGGCTCAATGACAACAATCTACTAACTTAATCCCACAGCTCTCTGATTCTTCTTAACATTTAAAACACATTTCATTTTTGAAAACAAAGGACTGGGAAAAGATATAGCTTTAATAAAACAGGCATAAAGCAACGGAACTATGGTATTACAAGACACTTAAATTAAAATATACACCACTATACATTTTGAACTGTACTTACACCGCAATGTAAGAAATACTGGAGACACAGAGACCAATCATACATTCCTATAAAGATGACCATATTAAGTATCTTTAATGGATTCTCTACGATCTCTTGCTGAGTAAGAAAATCATATTCGAAGAGCCTTTTACAGCGTAGGAATGTCAGCTCCTGATATTTCTCGCGGCACAATTCTTCTCCAGGATGATGTGCAAAGAGAGGATCGCTTTCCAGAGCAGAGAAGATTCTGTTCTTGAGGGGGAAAAAACTGACATGAGAATGTTAAACTAAAAGAGTTAACAAAAGAAGTTATTGTTCTAGGATAATACTAGGCCTCAAACTACAATCATTTGATAGAAAATGTAAATGTATAAAGCCAAAACTCCAGAGAACTAAAAAAATATATTTAAGTGGTCTATCATTATATACACAGTTCAAGAAGCTAAATTTTATGAAAGCTCCTTTGTCACGAAGTACTAAGTGTGGGACTGATTCATTCTGAATCTAAGAGAACAGTATGGTAAAACTAACTTGCCTTTTATAGTAGCTTCATTATTTCACTATATGAAGCTGCTGGCAGGATCTAAGGGCAATGGCCCTCAGTCTGAAAACAAAGGTAAAACTCCAGGGGTTACATTCAGTTAGAAATATGCCATAATGCTAAAGCCATTAAGCTACCACAACTGCTCTGTTCACAGATGAAAGCAGAAATGTACTCTATTTAATGGAACCATCATATGCAGCTGTTCAATATGGGGATGCACATCTTTTAATGTTTTAATCTGGATCCTTTCTTTCATTAGATGATATATTACGGCTTTTTTTTTTTTTACCTCAGATCTCTGTGTCTTCAAGATATCCACATCTTCTCAATTGTCTTTCATGTAATTTAGAAAACAAAGTGCAGTGCCTTAGGCAAGATCTTTTTAAAAGGTTTTTAAAGTCCTTTCCTCCTCTCTGAAGAGAATGACACAGTAAGAAGGAAAAAAACCCAACAGATTTCCTGTGCTTTTCTTTAAAAGGTAGGGTCATTCCCTTTCTCTATATGAACAATGCTATTTACCTATACAGCTTTGAAACTCCCTGAGAAACAGAACACTTGTGTTTTTACTGTGCTCTTAAGTATATCAGTCAGATGCAGAACAAGGTATTTTTGAGTTCTCTGATCCACCTTCCAAGATTTTAGTAATTATGGTGAATGTTGAAGATTAGCTAAAATCCATGTAAATCTATACAACCTTCAAAAAAGTCAGTTCTGTCTCCTTCAACATCTCTAAGTCACGCAAACTCACATGATCTCTTGTGCTGCAATTAATCTCTTTTTTTTTTGGTAGGGTTAGCTTTCTGTAAGGTAAGCATGCCAATCCATCCAACTGCAGTGCCACATAAGCACTAATGCAAGCACAGATCGTAGGAAATTATGTCAAGTCAAAGAAATACTGTGTTTGACAGTGGCATGAACTTAGCTCAGCTTAAGAGCATTGTAAAACCATGGGATATATGATTTAATGCAAACAGTACAATAAAGAAGTATGGCAGAATATAATTCATTCTCAGTTTGATATGAACACTGAAGTTCCGTAATGTAGCACCTGCTGGTCTTCCCTGTACTGATGTTCAGTAATGAAATAAGCCTTATGAGACAGCAAAGTAGGCTGCTTAGAAAGTTCAGTTCTGTTCTGAAAATTGGATGTGCAAAACCAATGTCTTCATGCTCCATATCTATAGAGTATTATTAAAGTAATTACTCTCCCTTTGAAAATCACATACTTGCTTCTACTGATATCTCCAAAATTAGATCATGCTTACAATTCTTGCAAAGTTTACCTTAAGCTGGATGATCTCTTCACCATGTAGTAACACTGCCATCTCCTTCCAGTTGAAGGAAGCTTTCTTACGATACTTGCAAAGCGGTCCTTTAGGGAAATCTGGTAGCAAAGTATCCCATGAACTTTGGTTGCCAGTGGCTTCTTTCAGATTCAGTGTGGATGCCATTGTTAGCTAAACTGCACCGAACAAGAAAAGATATATCACAAATTGAAGCACTGCAGATGTCTAATTTTTAATAATAAAAAGAAATCAAAAGGGTTGTTAATTAAATCCATAGACTTGTTCAAATGTATGACTACTGCAGTGCAGAGCCAACTAAAAGCTTGCCCTTCCATTCTTCTAATTCAATTGGCTTGGTAGAAGCTAAGAAAAAAAAATGCATTTGATCAAATGTAAATGAATGACATGGTCTTTGTTATTAAAATATGAGCTAAACCTTTTAAGATTAGCAAAATATGAAACACCATTGGGTAATATTGCATAAGAAAGAGGGAATGAGATAAAAGATCCAGGCAAGAAAATAACGTCTTGTGTAACATAATGTGAATAATTCTTATCTCACTTCTAACTTAAATGCAAAATAAAAAAAACATGCATACAAAGCCCTGTTCAAATGCAAGAGATGCCTGTGTTATCTCCACATTACTAGTTAGCATTTAAACAACTTTCAACGAAATGGCATGTTGGTTATACGTTAAGGTTTGTTTTTAAATAACAAGCGATGAACCATTGTTCGTGCATAAACATGAGACAAAAGACATCAGAGAAATGGCAGGAACTCTGCCCTTATCTTCCCCTCGTTGAATATATGAAAGAGTGGGTGAGTAATAAAACCTTTATTTCATGCACACCATTTGCAAGAAACAAATTTCTGTAAAATTCTGCACATTTGCATCTTCTTTGCCTAATTTAATCTTGTCTGGGTTAGCTCCCACAGATCCACTTAGCTATGCGAGAACTATGATATCTGGGTATATCTGCCCAGGCCATTAGGAGTATGGCACAGAAACAAATAGATGGCTTTACAGAGGGCAAACATAAACACCTCCAGCCCTGTATAATATTCCATCGCTTCGATATGGCAAACACTTAGAATTGTGAAACTAGAACAATATCAACATGCTGTCCATCAGTAACGCTGACTTGAATAGAACAGGTGAATGTGACAAGCAGGAGGCTCTGTCTGCAGTGGCTCTGTAACAGGTACAGACTAAACCTGCATAAATGAAGTCAAGTAAAACTATCAAAGTAGTGACTTCTACAAAACACATAAAATTATAGGGCTTTTCTTCATGGATGATGCAGTTCTGGAAAATTGTAAGTACATAGGTATGCGCTTCTCTAAAGTGTCATACTGCCATACTCAAGAATAAATTTAAAAAAACACAAAGTATGAACTTTGCAACCATGCTTAAACTTCACTTGTTCTTCTTTCTTCCCTAAAGTTTAAATTTTCATTTCTGTTGTGTGGTGGCTTATTGAATTTTTAGTCTGTCTTCCCACTAAACATTTTTTTTTCTGAATACACTTTTTTCTGCGCTGAGTTGACCTCAGACTCTTGTGTATGTGATCAAAAGCAGTAAGGCCCCATGAATTCTGCTGGCATTCTGTTGGCATATCTATGGGCCACGCAAGCGCACTGCAAAACTTCACAGAACCAGCAGGACTTCACTATCAGTAGGTACAACCGTACTGGTTCTAGAGAGAAGGGGAACCTCGCTTTGTATTAGAACCTGGCCAAAGGCTTATGCCTCGGCTGCTTCCAGAAGCAGATGTCGGAGTGCCCTCTGCTGCTACCTGCTCGTATCACACCCAGCAATTCCTGTCACTTCACGCAGATGGCAGAGATCTGTGTTACGCTTGTAAGATGCGAAAATAATCGGGCAAGGGAACAGAAGCTGGCCACATTATAACAAGGAGACTGGCTGGAGAAAGCAATTCCCAAAGGTGCTGGGAGGACATCTGGGCCCAGGGGTGGCCAAGGGCTCAGTACAGACTATGAACATTAATAAAGTACAGCAACTACTAGTTTGGCATTCTACTTTTTCCCGTTGCCTTTTTTCTTCCTCATCATCTTGATATATCTACTGGCTACATTTTTCCTTCAACCTAATCCTCTTATGGAGGTAATTTCCTAGTTCTGGACAGTACAGACATATTAGAAGTTGACTGCAGGGTAGCATAGAAATGCATGACTTCCAAAGCGGTTTTCGGAAGGTGCAGTTCCAGCACTGACCAACAGGTTTGGAAAGGAGTGGGGGTGGAGGGAAGGCATTGAGAAAGAGCAGTTCAATCCGAAGCCAAACAAACAGACATTACTCTTCTAACTGGAAAACAGGTTGTCGTGGTTTGGCCTCAGCCAGCAACAGAGAACCACGCAGCCGCTCACTCGACTCCCACAGCCGTGGGAAAAATCAGCAGAAAAGGGCAAAACTCGTGGGTTGAAATATTATAATTTAACAGAGCAGACAAAGGGGAAAAAGAAAGAAAAGAAAGAAAAACAATAACACCGGTAAAGGAATACAGGAACGCGATTACAGTACCGCCGCGAAGCGCACCAACCGGACCCGCACTGCCGCAATCCGCCCCCGAGTGGCGACTGACTCCCGCTCCCCGGCTAGCTCCTTTTATAGCGGGGCATGGGTCACGTGGTATGGAATGCCTGCCTCCCCTGCCGGCTCCTCGGAAATTAACCCCATCCTTGCCGGAACCAGGACACAGGTTGATCAGACAGAAGTTCAAGGCTTCTGGCTCAGAACAGAGAAAAATTTACATCAAAATACTGCAATCGTTGCATCTAACTTTATTTACATTGCAAATCAGGGAGACTGCTCAAACGAGAAAACCTCAGCCTTCATAAAAAAGGATCTAGTGCAGTTTCTCTCTCTGCCTTCACGCAATGTTTTAATATAAACTGGTTCCAAGCAAACAGATTCAAAACTAATTAGGAAACCAAGCCAAGCAATTACAGTAGGAAAGTAACAAAGGATTGCCCTAAAGAATAACCTCAGAGTTAATTTCAGCCGTGTGCTGCTGGCCTTTTGAAATCTGCATGTGGATGTGATTATTTTTAATATTAATTTAATATTTATATTATTTTTAATATTGCACTAATTGTTTATCTAATATCAGGGTGATATGTGAGTCTCCATTAATTTCGAAGATGCTTCCCAGGACTCCAGATTTACTGTGGGGTAGGGCAACGCAGCAGTCTTGTGCTAGAAAAGTCTCACTGTCCAGCTTTTACTTTATTCAAATGTTCAGGTTTAAAGAAGATGAATAGTCTTACTGATCAGCCTTAGATATTTTGGAAAACACCATGTGGATGTGGCAGTAGAAAATAACGCAGGTTATTTTCGACTTGCCGAGAACTGCTGCAGGTTTCCTCGAGAATAGCTGACCCGAAAACCTGTTTATGTGGAAGGTGCTCCTGCTCGTTAATTCAGACCCACGACTGGACAACAGCAGCAGCGGTCGGCAAACCACCGAGGGAGTATTTCCCTTCGCAGTGTATTACCGTCCGTTGCCTTGCTCAGCGATGGCACAGCTCGGGCACTCGGTCGGTGGCCGTCAAGAATAACGGGATCGTGCCCTTATTCTGTCAGAAACACCATTACTCGCAAATGCAGAGCCGCTAGAGAAAAAATAAAATAAATGAAAAACACGGGGATGGCGCGTAGTCAGAGGAAACACAACGACGGAAACCGCTTCTTTAAAAGCCCTTCGAGGTTTTATTGCACCACCGCTACTTCAGCTGCCTGAATTTAGGGCGGGGCCTCGCTTTCGCTCGGAGGGGAAAAAAAAATGGAAAAAACTACGTACTGCACCGGGTTTCACTAAAAAAAAAAAAAAAAGTACGGAGATTTGTTTCCGTGAGCAACGGGGGGTCTGTTCGGTTGTCAGTCAGCGTTCCCCGCTATCAGAAAGGTGCTTCTGCGCTGAGGTACCGCGGCGGCTGTCACAACGACATCAGCCCTTCCTCAAAGAAAAGCTGGAAATACGGTAAAAAATCCGCCAGCCCACGGTTGCCTCTGGGCGCAGAGGGTACCTCCGCCGCTTCCAGCTGCGGCCCGGCCCCGCGGCAGTGTCCCGCCGCTCCCCCCAGGGCGGCAGGGCCCGGCTCCCCGGGGAGGGCTGACAGGAGCCCCTTCCCGCCCGCGGCCGTTGCGCCGCGAGGCGGCCTACCCGCCGCCGCCGCCCGACTCGCGGCTTCAAAGCCCCGGCCTGGCGCGAAAGGACGTCGTACCTACCTGCGGCCGCCGCCGTCCCCGCCTCAGGAACTGACGGGAGCAGCCTGCGACGCGGGCCCGCCTACCTCCCCCCTGCGCGGCGGCGGCGGCCATGGGGCTGGTGGGGACGGCGGCTGTGCGGGATGGCGGCGCCGCGCTGCCCCATGGCTTTTGGGCGGCGGTGCGCGTCTGGCTAGAGAAGCCGCAGGTTGCCAACAGGCGGCTTTGCGGCGCCGCCATCGAGGCGGAGGGGCCGGTGCCGCTCGGGGAAGGCGGGGAAGTGTCCCCTGCCTTCGCGGGGGGGAGCGGCGGGGGACAGGAGGGGCGAGCGGCGCCTGCCGGGGCCGGGGAGCTGGGCCGGCTGTGGAGGGAGGTGGGCGGCCAGCTGCCGGCGGGGCACGGGCGCCTGCCGCCGCCCCTCACGCCGTGGGGCGGGCCGGGCGGCTCCTCCGAACTCCGCGCTGTGCTGAGGACGCTGCTGCCCCGGGGCCGGCCCGTCGGCCCCCCCGCCCCGCCCACGAAGGAGCTGGCGGTCGAAGGTGAGCGGGAGCCCGTCTCCGAGGCGGGGAGAGGGGGCGGGATGCCGGGCCCCGCTCCTGCGCCGGAGGCGGCTGGGTGCCCGCCATGGCAGAGCGCGGCCTGTGAGGTGCCACGTCTGTTTCATGACTGTTCCCGTGCGAGATCGTCTCGCAAATGAGATAAATGCCGCTTTTTTTTTTTTTTTTTTTTTTATTTCCCCTACTTGTGGGAGTGCAGATGGGTTCTTGCCCTTATCGTGTGCTTAGATTTTATTTTTATCTTGTTTTGTTGTTTTTGTGCTGGGAAGCGTCCGCAGTGGAAATGCAGATTGCAGGTGTCAGGCGCCTGTAGGGCTCTGGTTTAAACAACCCCCGGTTCAACCTTAGGGAAGCACAGCAGGGGAAGAGCTAAAACACCCTGTGTAAGGCCCTGCTGGGGTGGGGAGAGCGCTCAGGGGAGCCCGGCACCCCGCTCCTGAGGAAGGGGTACGGGGAAATGCCTCCTCTTTTTGTTTCCCTTTAAAAGAAAAGGCAAGGAGGGACGGACTGCCGTCGTTGCAAGCTCCTGCCGTGAGTAAGCTGCCAGCAAAAAAACGCTGCTTGTAGTGCAGACCTAATTACAGGTGTGTAAGGAGCGAGGGCAGCCTTTGGAAGTGCAGAGTTAGTGAAAAAAGTAGGCAGCTGTGGCACCTGCCTGGCCAAGCTGAGCTGTTGGTGTCAGCTTCCTTGTTGTTTAGTATTGCTTAAAAATTAAGCTTGATTTATTTATTTTTTTTAATACTTTCTTTAGGTGCTTACATTATATGATGGTAATATGCTGCAGTAAATCCTACTAATGTGAAGAAACTTATATAGGGTAGAGGTTGACACCTTTTTAAGATAAATTTTGGGTATTTTTTGACAAGAATCAGAATTCCAGACCCAATTAAATTTACGATTCAAAAAGACCTGTAGCAATTTATGAGGGACAGCTGACTTAGGATGCTCTTGTGGCCACTGATTCTTACTCTGATGCCTTCAAAAAAAGTAAGCCTTAAAAAAAAAAAAAAGTATACATTGCAGTTTCATGATTTATTTTTTTCTTCTGATATTAAGAGGAGATGTTCCAGTACTATGTCTAGAGAGCCTATCTGTAAGAAAAAGCCTAGGAGTATATTCTTTTAATTAATATGTTTAAAATAATAAAAAAACCCAGCATGTTAGAGAGGGAATTGGCTAAGGATGGTCTGAGATAGCAATTGAATAAACATCAAGTCTTGCTAACTTTTTTTCCTGTCTCACTCAGAAGATTTTGTAGTCAAGTTGAAATTTGCTTACTTAGCCAATATAGCATTCTTGGTTTGAAGTTTTGTGGTTGTCAGAATATTTGTTTGGATGGTAACTGAAAAACCATTTTCAAAACTGAGAACTTAACAAGTTATTCTAAAGACATTGTCCTGGGTAAACAATAATTAAAAAGATTTTTGCAAATGGTTTATAAAGTAATAACCCATACATATCACATACCGTATAGAATAAGTGCTTTTGGAGTGACTTTTTAGGGAAGATACAGGGAATAAATTAAGATATTAAGATAAAAAAAATCAGTTGTTTGCGAGTACTAGGTTGTATTGTGCCATTCATATTTTACTGCAGTCTCCTTTATTTTCATTTGTAAGTTATTTCAAAAGAACACACTCCCCCTTCTCTGTTTTTACTTGTGTAGGAGTTAATTGTGGTACATGCATGACTGATATTAGAGAATGAAACGTGACAGAAGTTGCAGAATATCTTCTTGAAATATGGTAGAGGCACTTAAAAGTGTGGTCGGCTGTTTGTCAACCCATCTCCAAAATCTTCAAGGCTTCCAAAATCTCTAGTGTTTGGAGTCTGTCACTGGATGTAAACGTTTTATTCCACAGGTGTTGGCTGTCATTGAGATCAGTAGCATGGTTGCTGAGCATAACTTAATATATTAACATAATACACATGCCTTCACCTAAACCCAGGTCTTCTCAGGTAGCCTCCCTTCAGAATTATGAGATATTAATTTAGGGACAGCTAATGTGTTGTGTTATTTTCCACAGTGCTTAGGCCAGGAGCTCTGATTGGGAAAGCTGCATGTTGCTAAAAGTTAAGTGTAGCTATACTTAATTAAAATAACACAATAGATCCTGTGTTTGAGCACAGCAAAATTGATAGATATTGATAATACTACTGATAATTTTTTAATATTGCACTGATTGTTTATCTAATACCAGGGTGTCTCCATTAATTTGAAACGTGCTTCCCAGGACTCCAGATTTTCTGTGTGGTAGGGCAAAGCGGCGGTTTTGTGCTAGAAAACTCATTGTCTAGCTTTTACTTTATTCAAATGTTTAGGTTTAAAAAACATGAATAGTCTTACTGATCAGCCTTAGATATTTTGGAAAACGTTATGCAGCAGAATGTAAGATTTTGAATTTTCAAACAGCTCAGTAGTTTCAGATGTCAGGCACACCGAGAAACGGATCTGTTCGTAGCATTGTGGTTCTTCCTGCGTTGACCTAAATCTTGCCTCACTAGTTTGCATTTAAACCAGTAAGGAAACAAAAGTTTATTTTGGTGCTAACCAGGATGGTTTGCACCGTGGAATAATATATCACTATTTACGTATCTTTTCAGATGTTTACAATGGAACTGTGACCTTTCTGCCTTTGGAGGAAAACAGTGAAGGAAAATATCAGATTAAAAAGTGCAATATTTATCAAATTCAACTTACGCACATAAAAGATGAGGAATGGTAAGTGCTGGCAGTGAGAGAAGAAGCAAACCCTGAATTATTGTAAGGATCATACCATGTTTTAGTATTGGTATCTAGGCAATTTTGTTTTCATAATTTGGTGCTTGTTTAGTAAATGGCAGTAGTAGTGTGGTCTTAGTGCATAGTGTTCAGTTAAAAATGAAACATCTACAATACCCAAATCAACACAAAACATATCTGTTTCAACTTTGAATGTATACATTGACTGTACACCTGTGGAGTCTAGAAATAGTATGCGTATTCTGATGTACGTGTATACTTCATAGGAAGTACCTATGCCTGTGAGAGGGGTTCTGTGGGAGTTAGTAAGGTTGAGGGTTAAATTCAAATTGTTGTTTGGAACCTACTGAGCTTCAGTCATTGAAATACAGACCATTGCAGCTTGGTCCTGAGCATCTGAGAGCATAGCTCTAATGAAATAAAAATGAAGTTAGAGATGATGAAATAATGAAATGTGCCAACTGATATATTTTCTTCCTAATTTTTCCTGTTGTTTTCATGAATTTCATGAATTCACTTTTACTAGTTAGTCTTTGGATATATTGCTGAATCAGATTGCTCATCAAATGCAAGGCATCAGTCGTGTTAAATGTAGCATGGATTTTCACATACAGTGTATGAATTGACAGATAATGAGCTGTCTAACAAAATGCAGGGGAGACTGTTCCATTAATCAGTAAATTCACTGTTTTATTTTCCTTTTGGTTTTGTCTATTACATATCTCCTTGTTCCCCAGTCTACTTTTACACCTCTGTTTGATCTGCTGATTTTTTTCCAGTAAATAATTCTTTTACTATTTTTTGAGGTAGCTGAGATATGATATATTTATACAAAGTTTTTGTTTTTAAAGGTCTGTGTCTGTTGTAGCTCCATTTCCAGAAGATTGGTTTTCAGATGGAATTGCATACCCCAAACTAGCATGGCTTGGAAATGAACTTTTGTCCAGACTGGCTAAATGGTCTGTGGAGCAAAAGCCCAATGAGTTTAAAAATACGCTCTCACTCATTTCTGTAGCAAAATACAGCAAAGTTTATCAAGACCTTAAGGAAAAATACAAAGAGATGGTAAAGGTAAGTTTGGCAATAAATGCAGTAATAGTATGCTTTCCTATAATTGTTTTTGTTGTTATTTGTTTAGTGAAACTACTTCTTTCACTGAATTCTTATTTTTAATAAAAGCAGCAATTTAATTGAAATGTATGTTTTCTAGTTTGGTGTTTCTTTTTTTTTTTTTTTTCTGTGTATGTGGGAAACAAACAACTTAGTATTTGGAAGAACTGAACAGGAAAAGCAAGATTTGGAAACAAATTCACGCTAAATATCTGAATGAGTTTAATACTTTCCAGAATGTTTCCCTTAAAATAAGAAGTAAGCAGTAGATCAGTGGATGTAGTTACTAAGTCATCCGTATTAAAAGGCGTAAATAAGGTACTGCCTTCTCTGAAACCTGAAAGAGTCTGGAAACAGCACTGGTTAGTAAGCAGGTTAAATTTCCTATTACTCTTTAAACTTAGATGCAATGTTAATATGTCTTTCTGAGTTAGAGGAGCAATATTATAGTATTGTTTTATCCTGGGAATCCTGAAAAATGACAGTGATTATCTTAAGTGCTGTATGAAGTAATACCTATGTCCTTATACACCAGACTCTAGCTACAAGCAAATAAATTGGTAAATGCTTTTGTAAAACATGTTGTCGAGATGTTGAAAGGTTTTAATGTTGATACTTCTGTACTAATAGAAAGACATATATGAGAGGAAAATTTGACTTGTGGGTAACATAATGGTTCAGTCTTTAGCACTGCAGTAGACTTCGTGTAGTGTTGTGCATTTTAAACTTTGTTTCAATTCCTCATTTACAAAATAGGCATAATACTTCCACTTTCTACTTCAGATTTTCTGATGTTATCAATGTTGCACATAACAGGAATAATACAAGTATTTTTCTTTTGAGAAAGTTAAGCAAAAGGGTGCATGCTTTATTACAGAACAGACGCAGCAGTTTACTTTTTGGGAGCTGTGCATATGAAGCCATAATTTTCTTGGAAACTTTATTGATTGGATGACAGCAGACAACATTTATGCCTTTATTCTTTTGTGTGACTCACAAAATCAAATGGTCCTTATTTACATTCTTTGTGTATATTTTTAATGAGGCTAAAATGCAAAATTTGTGAAGTGCAGAAACTCATTGAAGTGAATGAGTATCCAGATCACTCTAACTGAGCACTTTTTTGAAGTAATTTCAGATGGCGTAAGAAATTTTTTTTTCTCTATTTTTTTCTGAAGGTGTGGCCTGAAGTGACAGATCCTGAGAAATTCGTTTATGAAGATGTTGCCATTGCCACTTACTTGCTGGTAGGGAACTGCTTTGCCTAATAATATCCTATAAGGTTCTGTTTCTTAATAATAGAATCTCTCTAAAGAAAAATCAGTATTTTAATTTTATAGTTGTTGGATTCTTTAAAATAGAATGACCTAAAGTTATTAGACATACAAGGCAAAAGGAAGGGGGTAGGAGAAAGGGTGTTGGGTATTTTGGGTGTGGTGTTTTTGTTGCTGTTTTGTTTTTGTTTGTTTTTTTTTTTGCTCTTGCTCTCATCTAAACAGAGAGACTAAGTTCTTATTGCAATATCTTTCAAGCATAACTTAAACTGAAAGTAAAAATCAGGTCTATAACTCTTATTCAGGTTGTGTTCGTATTCTGATCTTCATTGGTTATACTTAACAGGATTTCAGGGATTTGCATACAGTAAGTGACTATAGAAGTTAAGCATTTTTAACAGAATTGGAAAAAAATAATGTCACAAAGCAAAGGGAAAATCAGTTGATTTGTTTTTTATACTGCCCTATACCACAAAAATCAGCACAGTAACAATGAAAATTAAGTTTAGAGGGATATTAAAACTTCTTTGTGAAGATATGATAAAGATTTGCAGTTCTCTGTCACAGAAAGTTTATGACCTGCAGAGACAAGATGGGGTTTTTTGAGTGATAAAGGGAAAAGCACTGACGTAGCAGAAAAATAGTGATTAGATGTACCAATTTGGAGATCAGAAGCTATTGTTTTATACATATTTCTTTGACTTGTTAACTTTATGCTAAAGGTTTTTCACTGCTTTGCCTTTCCCTAATAAAAGTTCAGCTCAAATCCCATATTCAAATGCAATAAGGCCAACTGTAGATGCTAGGAACGCTGATAAATGCTTGGTGCAGTTTTCTAAGGCGCCTACCTATTTAAGAATCTATGAAAATTCTGCCACCTGCAATCATGAGAAACTAAAGGTTTTTAAACAGCATCAGAATTTGTCATTATGTAGGTGCATCAATATTTTTTGACTGCTATCAAGAGTACAGTGAAAAGCATGCCTACTTTGAAGTATAATGTAGATACCTCTTGCATCTTTTCTAAATCTGTGTCTGTAAATAGTTAGCTCATTTACAGAACTTGTTGAGGACTAATTTATTTTTATAATTGACTATTTAAACTTAAAACCCCAGTTTTATTTTCCCATGAAGATTTTTAAAATTGAGGAAACCTGACTGATCTAGTCTACTCTCAAAATCTTGATTGTCGCTTTGGTGTGACAGAACTTTTTACATCAGAAGAAAATTGGCTGCAGCCACAAGAAAATTCTGTAATGAGACTCTTGAGAATGTTTTGCAATTTTTTATGCACATGAATGTTAGTTTACAGTGATAATGTGTTTAGCTGATGTAGCAGTAGTTTTCAAAAAGTTGTTAAAGTCATCCAATAACTGGCTTATATAAATGAAAGCTTAAAGTATGGTATTAATACCTGAAAATTTTGCAAGGAGGTTAGGTTATCGATATGATGATATATAGTAACTCATTATTGAGAAGTACATTAAACAGGTGGTTAAGAGAAAGTAGGTCCAGTGTTAATTTTTTATGGATTTGCGGCATCTACATCTGACCTCATTTTACTCTGCAGTCATATTAAGGTCGCCTGCTGTCTAGGCACATGCCCAAAGAAGTAGCTATTCAGTTTGCATTATCTCAGCAGGGGATTGAGGATAGGTGTGATCTGTGTAGTTGATTAGGGATTTCTGGAGTTGATTAGGGATTTCTGGGATGCAGCCTGGAGTGCACAAAGGGTACACTTGAAAATGTGAACCGAGCCTGATAATCTCATGGATTCTCTGCAGCTTTTTTTCCTCTAGCAAAACTGACAAATTAACAAGCAGGAGTGTTAATTTTCATGGTTAAATAGTCTTGATGATTTTTGTTAGTCATAGTAAAAAATAAGTGTGCGGAGTTGATGAATGTGTGCTCTGTAGCTTCTCATTGAAGGAAAAAAAGTTTGACAGTGATAGAAAGAGACTAATCCATGCCCTGCAGACAAACATCCAATTATTAACTAATTATGAATTACATAACTATGTAAAAGTAACTACTTTTGTACAAAGCAGGGACTAGAATTGGGCTGAAAGCTTTGGAGTCCTGTTAGCTGGTGTAGAATTTGGGGCAGCTGACTGTAATGCTATGTAAGTTACACTTTGTTCGGTAGAAAGGGATGTTACATGTACCAATATATAGCCAACTGATTACAAAGAACGTTTAGTTCTTTATTTTCAGCTCTGCCACCAATTCTTTCTTTAATACAGTAGATATAAATGTTTCCGTGGTTTTACTTGCAGAGACACTGTTGAAGTTTACTTGTTACGTCCCTTGCTTCCTCTGGCCATCTCTTGTGCCCTTTGGTTTAGCAGCTTATTGTACATCTATGCTTACTCTAGCCCAGAGTTGTATAGCCTTGATTATCGTCAGCTTTCAGTAACTCAGAAGGGAGTGGAGGATGTGCTTAGCACTTAGAAAATGAATGATACTTTGCAACATAATTTGTGTCCCTCTCTTTTTTAGTTTTAGTGCTTTGGGTTGTTTTGTTTTTTTTTTCTCAAGTTATTTTCTCTGTGAGTACAGCGGATGTATTCTGTCACATTTGCATTCTTTCCCAGCTTTCTCCTTTCATTTCCAGTAACCTTTGCAGCTTTCTTACAGGGAAACTTGAGAGCAGAAGTCTAAAATGTTTTCTTTTCTTTTCTTTTCTTGTCTTAGATTCTTTGGGAAGAAGAGAGAAAGGAAAAAGGGTTGACCAAGAAACAGTCATTTGTAGATCTTGGATGTGGAAACGGACTACTGGTTCATATTCTAAGTAATGAAGGGGTAAATAGAGTGCTTTTTGAAATAAAAAATAGAGACAGTCAATACTGTTGTTATGCATTCCTTTTATCTGGCATGCAAATAGCCAAAATTCAATTAATTCATATTGCTAAAATAGGATTTTGTCACTCTAGTTACCAGGAAAAATCCTAGCAGAGCTGTAGAAACCTACTTACTTACGTTTTTTTTTATTTCAGTTTAAGGCTATTTTTCTGAGGTAAGAAACTGAGAAGGAAAAGAAAAAGGAATGGTGTAATTTAGTTATGCTGTAGACAAAACAAAAGGGAATGAGAAATCTTAAAATAGAGATTCTCTTTCACAAGAGCCTTTAAATGAGATGTTTTTCATAAACTTAATTTTATTGAAGTTGAATTCTACATGTCGTGTCCTGAAAATGTTTTTCCATATCTTTAAAAACAATCCTGGGATTTGTTAATTGTGAAAATGCCTAACAACATACTGTGCTTTTGGGAGTGACAATGTGGCAACAGCAGCATTCATTTTCTTGAGGCATAGTTTCTGAAACAACAACAGAAAAGGTCAGTGAGATTGAACAAAAGCCAGTGAAGTTGGGTCTATCTGTTTCAGAAAATTGTATTCTCTGCTTTTGGGAGAACATGTTAAAATTTGTAGAGGAAATTAATATCTCCTATTAGATCAATAGATGTCATTTGGGGTGAAAAAGTCCAAGTTCTCCTAACACGAGCTCTCTTTCCTTGTGTGGTCAGAAGAATTTGATCTAGTATAAGATACTATTTTCCCTATAGACATTTCTTTTCGTACATCATTAGATCATCACTGCTGTAGCACTGACAAACATTGTTGACTGTCAAAAAAATCATGTGTATGTTTTACAAGACTTTTTTAGTAATTGATTTTGGTTAGTTCTGCACAGGGTTCTCAAAGTTCAAATACTATTACTTATGCGTTCTTTATTTCTTGCTTTCTTTCTCAGTTCTATTTCCTCTTCCCATAAGTTCACACAGGGGAAAAATGTGTTTGGACTCCAACAGCCTAATTGACTTCAGTAGTTAAAAGGTGGTTCTGCCACAAAGACTGCTTAGAATAGCACTCTTCTCTGAGCCTTGTAGGTGCTACAGTAACACTTGCCTTATGAAAGGCTTTGATATTTTAAAACCAACAAAACCCAATACTCTGCTTTGACTTCTGTAGAGATCCAGTTTTCAAGAGCAGTCTTAATAGGCGTGCCCAGGTAAAATTTCAAACCAGATATATTCTTAATGTTTCCTAGTCTTTCCCTTCTTACTTAGAAGGGAAAGAAGGGATTAAAAGTATTCAGCTTCTGCCTGAAATGGTGAAGCTGCATTTTGTTATGTGTCTAAATTTTAGTATGAATGATATAATCAGTGTTAATATGTATATTTAGTGAGCCTGTTTGACAACTTCTACTAAAAGTAGTACTTAAAAATGGTATTTTTTTGTTGTTCAAATATTTCAGCATTCGGGTAGAGGAATTGATGTGAGGAGAAGAAAAATATGGGACATGTATGGACCAGAAACTCGTTTAGAGGTATTATGTAAATGTATGTCAATCTTATTAATTTGTAACTTTACTCATTTGTTCGTTGCTTCAGGTTGTGTTGATGCAAATGTAATCAAACATAGTGGTTTATAGACTGTTTTCTGAAGAGATCTGTGGGTTTGGCATGATGCCACCCATGTGTCCTGTGGGACTATAAAGTAAGTTGTCAAGGGGATTATTAGAGCAATGCTGTATCATACCCTTGCATGTTTGCAATTTACTTACTTTTCAGCTGAGAAGACTAGTGTGTTTTCCTACTTTACGTGCAGACATACATAGTATAAAACAATCTCTGATTTTACAGGAAGATCAGCATTAAGCAGCTCTGTTTGCACCACTGTACCTCATAAAAGATACTAGTATCCAAAGTTGGGAATAGTTTATTCTTGAAAGTGATTCTGACCTTCTAGTACTGTGTGCTGTTTTGGGGACAAAATTGTTGTTGAACTTCAAAGGAGCCAATCCTCTGCTGTACTGACCTTATGGTAAGGAACTGCAATAATAGCCTTCAAAAAAACAAACAGGAAAATGAGCCTGAAAGAGTGATTATATTTCTAGTTCCACATTAGCATTTTTATGAGAACAGGAACAATTTGAGCACAAGAATATTCCCTTTAACTTCAGCTGTTCTTGGCCTGATACTCGTTAAAGTGTGGTACTGATGAACCTTTTGGAGGTGAGGTGTTCCTGTGGTCTGAACTCCTAAAATTTCTTACTCCGTTCTCTCAAAAATCATCAGCTTCCAATATATTAAAATAATTTTCTGCCAGTAGTTATTCTGTAGTAGTTTTGTTTGAAAGTTAATTCAACATATCTTTGAATGCTAGCAATTTATATTAAATCAACAAAAGAGCAGCAGTTTTCACAGATGGGAGGTGGAACTTTCACAGTCTTGTGCAGCTTTCTCTTTGCCACCCTGCCATTTTAGGTACAGATTGCCAAAACTGCCAGATTCCTTTGCTGTAGTCTGCAATCATCTGAAAAGCTTCAAGAAACAATCCAAACCGTCAAGCTGTGGTGCTCCTTTGTTCCTGTTGTACTGTATTGTCACTTCTGATCATACCAAGCAGCATCTTCTCTTTTCCTTCACGTTATATATTCCTTTTTCTGCCCCTTGGTCTGTGTTACTGAAATCTTTGAATTTTGTACATTCATTTCATATTAAGGTCTGACTGTTTACAGTTTCTTAGATTTATCAACTCATAGGAGAACTTCTGAGCATCAGCTGTCCCTCTATGCAGCATGAGGGAACAAAATAGAAAAGGATGGGGTTTATTCACCTTTTTTAAACAGGAAAAAATTTCACAGAGAGGTCTTGAAAAAGCCAGGCAGAAACAATAAAAATATCCAAAATATGCATATAAGGAAAGGACTAATTTCTGTGGGAAGGAGTTGTATAATGAACAGGAAGGGTGAAATGATTTTACAAGGCTTCTGTGGCTACGGGAGGAAGCACCTGCTTGCAGCCTTTTGTTACCCTCAAAGCTGATTTTGTTTTGATCATTACTTGAAGCATGAGTTGGAGGATGAATATTGCCATCTGTGACATTCAGTGCCAATACTAACGATATAAATGAATGTAACAGGTGGCACTCTGCATAGCCAAACTGCTGTCATACATGGCGGATGCAAATTTGACTATGGGTGACTGTCAAAATGTGGAGTATGGCACTGATAATTCATGCTATAACTAAATTAAATGATCAAAACTGAAATGTAACGTAGGAGTAACTTGTTTAATCAACCATAAGAAAACACTTACCAAACACTTTGTTTAACATCTACTAACCTGCCAAAAAGAAATTTGTTACGTGTACTATCTAGAGATGTATATGCATAATTAAAAATGGTCAGAGATACAGTATTTAAAGTGAACAATGATACACAATACTGATACTTAATAACAGTGCTTTCTTATGAGGGGAATTGAGATGTAACAGGGGTAGTCTGGGATTTCAGAAATTCCCTAATAAGTGTTGTTTGTTTTTTTTTTTTTTAATTCCTACACAGATACTATTTGGCATATATGTGTGAATTTTGACCTCATAAAATATGCATGTTTTATATAAAATGAGAGTATGGGCATCTTTTTCAGGGCTTTTCCTAAAATTCTGTGGATCTTCAAATTTAAAGCTTTTTTCAACTATGCCCAATAATTATTTTGAGATTCATACATGTTTTTAGAGAAGAGTATGTACATCTGTAGTATCAAAATCTTTAAGTACTTTCCTTGCTGAACGTATTTCAAGGTAAGAAAATGTGTGTGTGAGAAAGAAACATTAGAGGCACTGTAGAACTTTTAAAATCTAACCTCTATGAAGAATTCATCCTGTTTGGTGGTTGGTTTTGGTTTCTTGCTTGGTGTTTTTTTGGTTTGTTTTTTTTGTTTGTTTGTTTGTTTGTTTGTTTTTTAAAGAATATCAGGGTAGGGTGTTCTTGAGACTAATAACTATTCTGTGAGTTAGAATAGTCACAGTAGGAAGAATTCTGTGCTGATGTCTCCTCAATCCATGTATCTTGAATTCCCATGAAGTGAAATGCTGTTCTAAAGGCTTCCAAAGAAGTAATCTTTTTCTAACCTATTGTTTATTATTTTTGCTCCTGATTTTTGGGTGTATCATAAGGTAGTCTTGACACAAGCTTGAAAGGGATGGAATGGTAACATAGACAAGAGGCTGGATTAGGTTTATTATATGTGAATGATAAGGTATGAAGAGTGGTGTTCTGTATATTAGAATCTGATTTGGGAAGAGTCTGTGAAAGAAGAGAAGATAGTAGTGAAGCTGGTTCCTGGTTATTTGCTGTGTGAGTTCTAGGACTGTAAGACATAGCAAATTAAGTGGCTTTCTGAAAAATTGAGCCTAGGCATACACGTGACAGGAGAATGGCAAGAAATCATAATCCAATATGAGACATTTGTTTACAAATATTTTGGGTGCCAGATATCTTAATCAGAACTGTTATTCCACTCTTTATCTGACCAATATGGGGGTAGCTGTTGCTAAATTACTACTTTGTAGCTATAAAAAATTATTGCCTGGCAAAAGTGTGGGCTGAGGAAAGTATTGGTGGTGCCTGTGGTTATTGTTCACCTTGCATTTTTCAGGTTGTATGATTTTATATTGTTGCTTAAATGCATTTTATTTGTTAATAAAGCACTAAAGAAACTTGTAATAAAATTCAATTAATGTATTGTTTGGTTTTTTAGGAATCTACAATCATGCCAGGTGACAGTCATCTCTTTCCAGATACTGACTGGCTCATAGGAAACCATTCAGATGAATTAACACCGTGGATACCTGTAATTGCAGCTAGGTATTTGTGGAGGGAAGAGAGTGGGAGAGAAGGAATTAAAAACCAGAACAACTACCTTTGTGTGCTTGGAGAAAACTGTCACATTTGCAGCCACACCTGCTGTCCTTGATGGTTTTGATGCCAATTGATTATTTTTACAAAATGTTTCCCTTCCTGTGGAGAAGCACAGATGTAGTATTTACTTTCTCATAGAATTCAGGACAGTATTTTGCTTTTGAAGTTCAAAAACCAGAATTAATTTTTATTCTTTAGGTGTGAATCTGATGTTTGAGGGTGGTGGATTTTGTTGGGTTTTGTTTGTTTTGTTTTGTTTTTAATAAAATGGTCGTTAGTTTTGCCTTTCCTTGAACCATTGTGCTCTTCACAGCCAGCTGCAGTAGTTTAATATTTAGAGATCTAGCCCTGCAAACCAAGTTGGCACAGTAATTTGCTATAGCAAATACTTTGTGAAACAGTATTTTTGATCATGCTAATAGATCTATTGAAAGAGGAACATACAAATATTATTTTGTGAAGCTCCATCACTTAATAAAAATTTCCATTATTGCTTGTATCTGATGGGTTATTTGTAAATGTGTGTGTTCTCTGAAATAACTTTACATTCAGCAGTTTGTTATCCTTCTTGTAGGTCTTCCTATTCATGTTGCTACTTTGTGCTGCCATGTTGCTTCTTTGATTTCCATGGAAAATACAGCCGAAGACAAAGCAAGAAAACTCAGTACAGAGAGTATCTTGATTTTGTTGCCCAAGTGGGATTTGTATGCGGCTTTCATGTGGAAGAAGATTGCCTTAGAATTCCATCAACAAAAAGGGTAATTTTGAACTGTGTAGGGTTTTTGTATTTTTTTTTTTTAAAGCTGCTAGCTGTCTGAAGCATATGGATGTTTGTTCATTATTATTTTGTTCATTATTATTCTTGTAAGATCAGACTATACCCAGTTGCATTACTTGACACAATACGATCTGAAGAGAGACTAAAAATACTCATTGTTTTCTTTAGTAATTTGCTTGTAAGGTCATAGGTACAATCCTAAAGACAAGAAAGAATGGAAGGTTTTATGGTTATTTCTTATGCCATCCTATAGGATGGAAAACTTATAAAACTAATTTTTTTGCCTTAATTTTTTCAGCTGCCTATTTTTACTTAATTTTGCTGTTTTTCATGTCCTATGAAATTCAAAGTGAAATGCTCTTAGAGTAGGAAGAGGTGTCCAGCTTTAATTTTGTAAATAATATGAGGATCAGAAACAGTCTTTTTGTTCTGTGCTTGTGTGGCATGATGATTATGGTTCGATTACTGGATTTCTTCTGTGGCACCAATATTTAAAAACTAAAATTAAAAAAAACCTCAGAGGGTGATGAGCATTGAGTTTGAAAAGATATCTCTTTTAGGTAGATTTAGAAGCCTGCGTAAGACAGGTTAGGGGGCTGTGTGTAAGTATGGGACTCTGTATAAATAGTGATTTACCTGTTTCTACGAAAATAGGTGTGCCTTATTGGAAAAAACAGGACCTATCCACCAACAGAATGTGCTGTGATTGACAAGCAGATAACGCATTATATTAATAATCATCAGACCTGTGCTATGGTCACATGTGACAGAAGAGTTGGATTTAATCATAAGGATCACTCTAATGTATGCAAAGAAGCAGGCTCAGAACTTCCTGAAAATGAGACTGAGACTGCTGGTACAATTTGGATGCCTGAATTCCAACCCAGAGAAAAAGTAGAACAAATCAGAAATTGTGCTTCGCTCCCTCGGGATTTTATAGATGATGTGGTTCTCAATGTGGCAAACCTGCTGTTAAATGCAACCCCCCAAAAATCATGTTCTAACATGCGTGGTGGAAATATGAATACCTGGAATCAAGGAGGTGAGATTGTCTTTCCTTTACATTATCTTTTGCTTTTACTGGTAGATTATATCTTTTCCAATGAATTTACATGCTTGTACATTTAGTAAGTGAAATAGATTTTAGGAAATACCAAGAACAGTACAGTAGCAATCAAAGGCTTTTTTTTTTTTTTCCCCACTATGTTTTATTGCACTCTGGGATGCAAATAAGGCATATAAGAATATTTTGAAATTGGTGTGTTGTTTTTTTCCCTCTACACTTAAAAAATAGGACAGAATCAATTTTTATTTAAAAAAACAAAACAAACCCAGAACTCCTCCCCATTTACCAAAACAGAAGACTCTCCATCTGTTTGGGAAGAATATTAAGTTTCTTTTTGGATAGTCACATAGTAATTAGCTATAATTCTGTAAGAATTCTGAATGAAGTGATTTGAAGTGCCATTTGTTGCTGACATGATTAGGAATTTTTAGTTTAGTCTTAGGAAGAAAAAGAATAGAAGCTGCTGTTAATTTTATAACCATTCAGTTAGTTCCCACTACTACCATCTTTTCATTTTCCTCTGTCCATTTTTATTATTTACTCACTGTAGTTTTTCATATGTTACTGTCACAGGAGGTCCTTTGAGTCATTCTCTCTTCTCTCTAACTACAAGCATGTAAATGGTGTTTATCGCAATAAGGGTTATATACTACTGTAAAAAAGCAGAGTCTTACTCGAGTCCTATAGAAAGCTGCTATTTTACAGACAATATATGTATAAAATATATATCATGCATGTTTAATAGCTACACCATTCTTTATTGCAGAAAGCCTTTCCTTGAAAGAAGTAGCAGAACACCTAAATAAAGAGACTTTAAAAATGCTTAAGAGTGAATATGGAGGCCTGCAGACACTACTCAAGAACAATCATCAAGTATTCGAAGGTAAAGAAGGGAAGAAGGGGTTTTGGGTTGTTTAATCATCTATTTTATCTCTTCTATATGCAGCTAAACTCAACTGAAAAATTACTATGGTAGTGTTTGTTTTTTGTTTTGTTTTTTTTTTAACTACTTTCTATACCTTTGTGGAAAACTGAATATTCTTTATGTGCCCATTACTCCAAGATACTGTTAGTAAAACTCTTTTGAATGAGGTTTGTAAGGTATCTATCAGCAAAGAGTTGTTCTAGGCTGACTGTATCTAAAAAGACAACCTTTTAGTTAAGGTGGCTAATTTAATGCTACTGTTTGACTTACAGAATTCTTATTTTTCCGATGATATTAGGGCTGTCACATGCAGAGCAAGTTCACTAAAGCATTTAACTGAGACTTAGTCTGGCCTTGCAAAGCCCCACAGTGTAAATGCCAACACAAAATAAAACCAGTCTCCATAAGAACCTGTAAGTGTGAGGCTTGATGTGTTTATATAGCCTGTGGTAGCATCACAGAAAGAACTCAGTAGCAAATTTCTGTGGTTGGCTGGGTTTGTTGGTAGCAATTTTTTGGTTGTGTTTTTTTTTTTTTTTCCCTGTTGTAATGATGTGGTGGTGTGTTTTGTTTGGTGGGTTTTGTTTCGTTGATTTTGTTTTGTTTGTTTTTTTTTTTTTTTTTTTTTTTTTTGTCAGTGTGGAGTTTTGTAAAAGTAAGGTCTAACTTTGCAGTAGTACAAGATCTTCAAGGTTTTATCAGCATTTAAGGCTGCGTGAAATTTGGAAGTCTGTTAACTTCATGTGTCCCAACAGTTCTACACCAGCTGTAGAATGTTGGTCAACTAATCCATGGCAAATCATCCTGAGTATGCAACCTAGTTGCTGCCAGTGGCTAACTTAACCAAGTTTAGCATCCACTAAGGATTTCTGTGTGCTTGGCAATTGCAAAATATGAAGCCATACTGAAATCCTTTTGAATTACAGTCCTTTGCAGTGTGACCAACTCTTTTCATTCATGTCTAAATTTAATTCCCTGTCATTAGGGATAGGTGGAGTAGATTTACAACCTGTTACATAGAATTAGGATTTTTATTTTGCATGGATGCTGTCTGCACATTACCTCTGAAGAAAGACTAGGATTAAGGCTGGGTCTTTCTCTGTAATTTACATCACATGGAAAGTCCCAGGGGCTTCAGTAGAGACCTTTTGATTCTTTTCTTCAGTAGCATGTCACTGTAACAAAAGACTTTTATCAGCGAGTGGTCTGGAAGGACATTGCTCATGCCAAAGAAGACAGAGAATAACATCGCTGCAGCTCTTTTGTCATCTTTCCTGAAGTGTTTTTCTTTAAACGATATGGAAAACAGACGGATACACACACACCCCCACAAAAGAGGGGGCTTAGAGTAACTGATCTGTGGCAGTTTCTTTTGATCAGGCATCTTGTCCAATACGGGATTGATTTTTCTAGGGGGGGGAAAAAAAAAAAGCTTGATCATAAATTCCACTGTATCTACTCATTTTTCTTCATCTTTTGAGTGAGATTTTAAAGCTGTGCTGAACCCACTTCTGGATTGGTTTTGGATGGGTTCAGATCCATTTGTGTATCACAAGGAAATCTGGAGGGGTAAATTCATCCAGGCCTGAATATGTGATATTAAGCTTTCACTGGACTCGTTACCTTTTGAATAGTGATTATCAGAATGCAGAATGGTATCAGTTAACTATTCCAAGCTATAAGCATGTGTTACAGAAGGTGTTATTGAAGCAGAATAAGAAATAGAGCATGGCAACTTAGAAGTGGCAGATTCTTCACTTTTCATTTTCACTGTTGTTTTTCATTTACGTTTTTTCTTTCTCTCTTACTAACTTCCTTTTATTCTGTTTTGTTTGCGCATTTAAGGAATTGATAGAGGTTCACAAATCTGTGTGTGCAGTTTACGGTCCTAACACAGCAAATGAATTTTAAAAAAAAAAAGTGCTGAATATTAACCAATAATAGTTCACTGTTGATTTATATGAAGAATTAGACTTGTCATCTCTTTGGTGCAGTGTATTTTTGGGTCAGTGAACCGTTGTCTTTGCA
The DNA here is from genome assembly GCF_965231255.1 of Vanellus vanellus. Taxonomy (NCBI): domain Eukaryota; kingdom Metazoa; phylum Chordata; class Aves; order Charadriiformes; family Charadriidae; genus Vanellus; species Vanellus vanellus. The sequence continues at coordinate 55,198,767 of NC_138909.1, read as the reverse complement.
AGAGCATTTCTGTGTAGTGAAAGTAGTGGAAGACACTTCCAGATTTTTGCTGTTAATCCCATTTTAAATGTGGACTAGTAAAGTTTTGAACATGGGAAGGATTACAGTTCTTGAAGTTGAAACGTCTTTGTCAGGACTTGCAATCTAAATTCAGAGGATTTTAGTCTAAATGATCCTAACTACTATATTTAAACAAATCTCTACAAAGACGATACAAAGGTGCCTCAAACTATTCAGCATCACAATAAAACATCTCACAGGGAGATCAATCAATTCTTCTTTAGACTGTGTCTATATTATCGTGGTTTGTTGTGCACTTCTTTCTGTTTTTGTACAAATGGCACATTCAGTTTTGCCTCAGTGATCCATTTGTAGAATATATATTTTATTCACAGAATGTCACTATGCATTTTTTCCAGTACAATTCCCATGGCTGTCTATTAACAGCTGCATTTTTGTTTGTTTTTAAATCTTAGTTCTAAATGGGAGAGTTCATATTCGTGACTGGAGAAAAGAGAAACCGTCAAGGAAAACTAAGCCTGAAGTGAAACGACGCCTTTCAGCTGAAGCATTTAAAACACGTCTCTGTTGGTTTTTCATTCATCATCCTGATGGTTGTTCTTTGCCTTCTGAATCTTGCCCATATGCTCATGGGTCTGAGGAGCTAAGGCAGTCTCAGATTATTAAAAAGAAAAAACATATACTGTAATAAAATGCTGCCACTTATGTTTAAGCTTGTGTACATAACTGAATCTATGATTGACTTTGGGACTGCTTAGTCCATGAAGGTCTGTACAATATGGATGTTTTTTTTTTCATTCCTATGCGTTGTGTTTTCCAGTTGGTTTATAAGTTCTCTTGTGTTTTGAATTCTCTAATCTTTTTATTAACATGGAAAAGGCATAGTAAAGTATGTATATACTTTTGGATTATATCATGACTTGTCTAATGTGCGTTTGTATAAGTAGAAAAGTTTAAAAACTTGATTTTCTAGGACATTCTTCATGATCTTCGATCAGATCAAATCTACGTGATGCAGCATTTTCAAACTCTGAAAATCAGCTGTTTTGTTCCAAATTTTACAGGAGAATTTATGGTTTATTATGACTAACAATGGCTCTGGGGAGTCAGAAATTGGAAAGAGTTCACTCTCTCCTGACCTGACAGCTTCCTTTCCCTGTTACTATGGAGTAATACTATGTATTATCCTTACTTTCTTGGTCACACCTAGTCCTCCTTTCCTTCCTTCCTTCTTGTACTGATTAAAAATGAGTGCTGGTTTGAAGAATGACTTTCTGGGAAATTACTGTGGAAGTCTTCACGTGTAGGTGTAGGTTTTTAGGGCTCTGTAGGCCATACTGTCCTTTCCCTCTTTTTTTGAAGTAACAGTGGAAAATGTACTTAATGATATTGGCATGGTAGGGTTTCTGCTTATCAGATAACAAACGAATGTCTTCGCACCTTAAGCAGGTTATGATTTTCTTGATAGACTGTATTATTTTCTTTTAAAGGTTTAACTTAGCAGAAGGCCTAATTATTACTCGGTGACAGTCATCAAACTAGTGTCATAATTCATATCTGTCAACTGCTAAGTACTTGTAAAGTTCAGTATCTGCTGTACAGGCACAATTGTGTTGGTTCTGGCCTAGCTTGTATACTGATAGTGTGGAAACTCGGGTCTGCTGAGACAAGACTTTGATTCCAAATCCTGCTGAAGAAAGGGTAAGATTTAAAATAGTCACTAAAGAGGTAATGTGGACGCAAGAGCAATGACATGGAAACTCATTGCAGGATGAAGAGGTCTAGGGGTAATGGTGAGTAAGCCATGTGAGAATTCTCTAACAGCTCAGGGAATCTGAAAAAGAAAGGAAGGAAGTAATTGAAGACAAAGCAGAAGAAATATGAAAGATGACACCGGAAACGCTTTCAAAACAGTTCCAAAGCCACTGTTCTCGCACCCCAACTTTAAGCCAACAGGTTGCAGTCCTTCACATGCAGAAGAAGCTGGGTCGAAATCTACTGACAGGGTGAGAGCAAAGAACTGACTGAAGTGTTGTGTGTTCTCCCTTTACATTATCCAGTATGCCACATGGTACAGCTACCTGGCCTACCTCGAACAGGAGCTGTGGTCGGCTCTGAGACTTCCCCCATGGCTCTGGTCTGCAGTGTTGTATACCATATCCTGAATTTAGCACTAGTCAGTGTCGTGTTACAGTCATTACAGAATTTACACATTTTAAAAAGAAGAGATGAATCGCATTCTAAGGGGCAAATTGGATGTAGTTCAGTTAAGATTATTGGGCTAAGGGAAAGAGTAGTATAAGCCAGGTAAACCAACTCCTATGAAACAGGGCAGCACATAAGGGAACGCAGTTGATAGTGTACTTACTGTTGTAAGAATCTCAGAAAAATATTTAGCTTGTTGAGGGGACAAGAGTTGAGAAAAGCCATGGAATTTTATAAACTTTTATGTAACCAAGTGATAATGTTCCCTTAGCCTTTGTTTCACTGTGTGCAGAGTAAGCGTTCCCCAAGATGCTTATTTACATGTTGGTATGTTTGATGAGGGGGAGGCCCCTGTAAAATTAAGTTCACGCTACCTCCAGAAAGAGATTGTTTCCAGCAAAGAGCAAAACCAGTTTCGATTCTTTTCCAGTCATTGGCGGCTTCCCTAGTGATTTACCTTGGGGTAGGATGTGTGTCACTTGTAACAGGTGATTTCCTGAGTTAGAGTTCACCTGTAGAGCCCCTCAGATGGGCTTGCAGGAAGTCAGAGTTAAGAAGCTGGAAGAAGGTTGGTTGTATTTTGATTTTTTTTTTTTTTCTCCTTTTTTTCCAATAAATGGGGAATAGAATACCTGTTTGACTCATTGAAGTTGCAAATATACACATGATAAGACTAGTGAATTAGTTTTAAAACTACCTTTTTTATTGTGCAATGCTATGATAACTAGTATGGCATACTGTATTACTACAGTACTCTGCTTCCTTGGTATTGACTTTGTTCCTGAACTCACCAGCATGCAGGGTTGTCACAGATGCACGACGGCAGTTCCCCTTCGTGTTTGGCATCACTGCAGGTGGCAATCCAGACAGCAAGTCTCCTGTAATTACAGAAACTTCCTTGTTTAGAGAAGTGGTAAGAGAACATTTTTGCATCCAAATGCCAGTCTTATATAATTCTGCATTTAAATGTGAAGGTAACTGCCGAAGGCATAGAATAGTTCTAATTTATCTAAATTCTGTATCTTGTTGCATTCTCTGTGATCCACAGTCTTAAAATGGCATTAATACAATACTCAATTTTGGCAATGGATGAAGTACTATAGAGAGTAAGAATTAGTTTTGTTCTTGATAAAAAAAAGCTCTTGCTCCACAAAGGAATCGAACATAAATTCTCAATCATTCAGGTGACACTGTCCTTTTACTCCTTAGTTTATTAGCATCGCTACCCATTAGTTAATTTGGCTTTATTTGAAGCCTGTTTTATAGAAAGGAAATACTTGCTGTTGTAGATAACTCACAAGAGTGAGAATATAAAGAAAAGTTAGATGTCAGATTATGATTAGAAACACCGGGCCCTAGAGATTTTGTGTTTTCATCTGTAGATGACCTACAGTTTTGTTAAGTCTATGGATAAATATTCTAAATTAAGAACAAAAAAACCCCTGTGCTTACATTTACCCTTAAACCTCAGTAAAGGACTGAATTTTAGTTTTTCATCAGAACCCTAAAAGTGAAAAAAGAATGACAAGATTATTTTCAGTTACGGAATATCTATGTATAGCTTCAGAACAACCTATTTTCTGGCACTTTTCAAACCAGGAAAATTTTCCCTGTATCATTTGGATTGCCTGTTTACAATATTACTGATACTACTTCATGTTATAAATTATTAGTCCAGATGCAGAGCAATTCCTAGAGGAAGTCTTACAGCTTGTATGACAGCAAATACAGGCCTCTAGGTATGCTTTGTAATAAAATTAGGCTGCTGCTTATGGGTTTTGGGGCTTGTTTGTTCAGATTCAAAGTTTTAAGTGATAATTAACTCTTTATCTTCAGTGATATCAGCATGTTTTTATGAGCTGGAATCTGGCTTTAGCAACATAAAGTAGACAAGAGTGAGCAATCAATAGCTTTGCTTAAGGCACTGTAATGGCAAATATTTCACAATCAGCAGAGAAGAAAAATAAAATCTGTAACAGTCCTACCAAGTAACAGCTAAAACAAATATTGGGACAGGTGTCCACTGAAGTGTCTAAACATTTGGCATCTGCTGAAGTCCGAAGTTATGTTTTGTTATTTCTGGTAACTTCTGTTTATATAACTGAAAGAGTATTTTCATACAAAAATTGCAATTAATTGGGGATTCACCCAGAATGTAATGTGGTCACGTTACTGTGAGGAATACCTTTCACAGTCACCTTTTTCTGCTGTTGTATTGTGCTGGAGCTGTGGTACCATCATGAGACTTTCCTTCAGGGGGTGGGCGCGTTTCCTCTTGCAGAAGCCTGTTGCAGCAGCGCTGTATATACATGGCAATGGTTTCATGACTGGGCTTTGCGTGTTGTGAGTCATTTTTAGTGAACACTGTTTCTTGGACCTGCTGAGTTTGTGGGGTTTGTTTCTGTTATAACTTAATGTTCATATTTATCAGGTAGAAATACATAACTGCTTTAGTGCTCATTTACCATCTTCTTATAATCATTGCTTTAAGCCACTTACTGTTGCTACTACAGTGCTGCCAGATGAAATCTGCTTAGCAATTGCAACCCAGCTCCTTTCTTCCCACTGCAGTTTTCTTGTAACAGGTTTCAACAGCTCTGAATTGATGTAGCTTCGTACTCCTTTGCGGCAGGAGGAGCATCGTGGCAAATTTTTGTTGAGAGATCGGTGGATCCATCTGTGTTAGTTCCTCGGTGAGCCACCCCGTGCTTCGCACAAGCTGTGTATCCAGCCCTTCCCAGGTATGCGGTGCTGTGCCCGCTCGAGGGGCAGGTGTTGGCCGCTGAAGCTGAGAGCGCTTGCCACACTACGAAAACACTGTCGTTCAAGCTGCCAGTCAGTCGTCTTGGCTGACGGCTAGCCAGACACTGTTTACAAAACCAAAACGCTCTTCTCCCGGAAAGCCTGCCCTGAATTTTGAATACTTTGGTGATTGCTTCGCTATAGAAGCAATAAGGAAACCGTCCTCGCTGCTAATTGGTATTATGAGGGGGGGTGTACGCAGAGATACAACAGCTGTGAAATGAGTCTTTCTGCTTTGGATTGTTGGCTTCGTGTTAGTAGTTTTTAATCCAGTAAATAGACATGGAACTGAGAGAGGAAGGGAAAGTTGTTTTCCCTTTTTCTCAGGTACAAAATATTGAGAGAGCAGAGAGTTTTCAAGTTGGCTGTCTTTTGCCAGTACATCATGCTTTTTTTTCTTTTCTTTGAATGTGTGGCCTTCCCAGGGGCAATGCTTTCACTCTGCAGCACCACGGCATCTTCACTGGCTTTTGGTGCATCATGAGGAAATCCATCCAGTACAGTCATTGTTATCCTTATTTCCATTTTACTGTGGAATAGTATAGACATAATAATTTTGATCTTTTTTTAATCTTCTGTTTTGTTTAATGTTTGTTTTGTCAGATTGTTTCAGAGACTTTAAATCCCATAGTGAACATGTCACTTGTCAGCAATGATCTGATAATGCTGTGAACATAAATATTGACCCTTCCTTTGAACTTATCTCAGCGGTCATATTCTTTCTTGTATTTGGAATTTAAGCAGATAGGGAATGTCTTCTGTTTTTTGAAAAGCTTTAATGATCAGGGTTTTTTTCCCTTTCTTTCATTGTTGTTTTACTGGGATGTCTCATCATAGATGCAGATCTCACTTTTAACAGTAAAAAAAAAAAGGCAGAGAAACTTCATTCATGGTCTGTGGAAGTACCTCGGTGTGAGGGTAGAATCATTTGAGTCAGATAGATAGTTTTCGTATTACAGAATGTATTGGTGCTGTGCTGCTTTCCAGCATGGCCAGCAGGTGGGGAAAGTGAAAAAGCTGCAGAGAGGCAACTCCAGCAGCAGCTGCGTGTTCCAGAGTTACAGCGAGTCCTGGAGCTGCTTGTCCAGCACTGGGGAAAGTGGGCTATTGGCTGTCTTGAGTTTCGTTAGATGTTGTAGGCAGGTGGTTCTTACATCGTTCTTCCAGGGTATTCCTCTATTTTTCCCTTGAAAAGATAACCTGCATTTACTTCTCTTTAGGATCTTCCTTCTGTGTAAATATAACTGCTTTATTGAAGTGACTGAAGTATATTCCAAGTAAATGGTGTTATTTTGATAATTGCCCTGATTAGATAAAAGAGACTAGATTACTTCAAGTCATTTCTTGGCAAGCTGAAATGCAAATTGTTAATAAAAAGTTGGGTATTTAAGTAATGTCGTGGGGTTTTTTTTTGTTTGTTTGTTTTTTGGTTTGTTTTTTTTTTTTTTCCCCTCTGAAACATTACTTTCTTTTCTAAAAATGGCTGTAGTGTTCTAGGTCTTGCAATGGGTGGGAGAAGAGCAGTTTTTGCCAGCTCTCCTCTTCTGGTAAGTTAGAAGGTCCTGAATTGTCCTGATACCTCCTGATAGAGAGAGATGTCACAATTTTTCCTTTTCAAAGGCTTCTTGGAATCTCTGTACCTGTAGTGGTCAAAACCAGGAAAGTGCCACACAGTGGTACAAATTGGTGTCTCCTTGGAGTCCTTATGTGAAGAAGTGTCTTTATGGTACAGTTAAGGACCTTTGTGAACCCTTTCATTTTTTTTTTCTCGCTCAGTCAACTTTTGGAGGTAAAATGAACATTGCAATAGAAGAAGGTGTTTAAAGATATTTATGAACTTCATGCCCTCAAAAGAGTAGTATAAACCTAAATGAGTAGCTAACTATTAAACTGCAAGAGTCTCAGTTAAAATAATAGACGTGCCGATTTGATTACAGATGTTCTGCAAGAAGGGTGAACAGCAAGATGCAGGCTGAGCACAGCTGAAGTTACCTTGTTAAATTGTGTCTCAGGCAAGCAATTACTGGTAGCTCAACTTACTGCACAAGAGAGCTTGTCATCTTTCTTGCTCTTTGCCACCAAATATTTAACATCGATTTGCATCTGACACAGAGCTTGCAAAGCTGATTTGCATGGTGACTCAGTCACTGGAACACTCCCTCTGTTTAAACGTTGATGTTTTCCTCAGAAAATATTCATTCTTTGGATTTATATAGGGAGTTCCTTCAGCTTGTTTCTTTCTTTGATGATACTATGTCATATTGTATTGCTGCTAAGGCTTTGGAAAGGGTCATAAAGAGATTAGGAAGCATTAATGGGATGATGAGAGTGAGAGAAAATGGGTGACATTGATGTTGGCTAAACATCAGACAGCCAAGCTGTAGCAGTCCCCCTCCTGGGCCACTGGAGAAGGAACTGCCACAGATAGCAATTTAGCAAAAGAGTGACTTCTGGGTAGAGGGGTTCTAACGTTAATAAGAAATACTTTAAGTCAGTATAAATGGCACTTGATGGTCACGAAAGAAAGTTCCAGTGCTGATCTGTCACATCACTGTCAACCTGGAGATAGGTACATGAAGCCATACTTCAGTGCACCATGGTTGGAATCTGCCCCTTGGTCATCGTTTTCACCACAGGGCAGGGGTACCTCTGCAGCTGGATGGGAAGCCCCACTGCTCCCATACCTCTTTTATTTACAACCAGATTCTCGTGTTAAAGAAAAAGGGAGAATCACGTCTTTTCTCCTCTGGGTACAGGACCCTTTATTAAGGCCCTGCAAAGGCAACGAGCGATTTTCTGTTAACTTTTTTGAGATACAGGATCAAGCCTTGATGCAGGTTCAGGTTCCTTTGAACACCTTTGCTGCCATTACTCATCTATCGCAGCACTCCACCTCTGCACTTCAGTAGATTATGGGCTTAATTTTGTAAAATCCAGTTATATTTTGTAATTTTGTCAACAGGCAATCAGCTTTGGCTGGAAATACTATTCTTAAATGTGTGCACTTAATGGGAAATGGCTTTTTATGTGTGTTTCCTCCACAAATGATGATTGTCAATGTTTAATCAGCGATGGAACAGCATCTGGCAGCATCACACTGGTTTGATGAATAGGGGACTGATGTTTCTGATGAAAGAAACAGGTTATGCCCCAGCTAGTTCTTTGAAGTACTTCCCTCTGTGGATCATTGTTAGACCTTCTGTAAGGTCAGGATAAGTTTGCTGCTTTTTGCACAGGAACTAATTCCTGCGAAGCGTTGTGACATTTTGCAGATAGCAGTGTCTACATCTGTGGAGAGTGAAACAGGGAATCAGCTGTATGTTCTCGGCAGAGAAACCTATAGGTTGTGTTTCCTCCTCCAAGGGGGTCTTGAAGAGAAGAGAAAATAAGATAGATCCCCGTAGGTGAGCACAACTAAAGGTGTTTAAAGAGGGTGAAAAGGAGGATTGCACCTGTATTGCTTGGATCTTTCTGAAAGAAATAATTGCTGCCTACATTGCACAGTATATGTCCAAAGGAGTAGTTCTGGCGCGCTGACACTGAAAATAGACTGAAATTTTTGTTACTGAGTATGTTGACCATTTCAGCATTTTCCCCTAACAAGTGGAAGGTGTGCAGGCAGATATGAGATCTGTGTGTGCTCAGTTCTTTTTAAGACTTTTTTTAGCATAAGTCAAGCAGCTTTGAACGATTCTCCTTTGACTCATTAACTGTCAAAAGCAAATGTAGATGGGAAGCATAAAACTGTTTCTTTCAGAAAAGAAAAGTATAGCTACAATATAGTCTTCCTCCATATGGAAGCATCCTTCGCATGAATCCAGGCTTATTAATAATCAGGCACTGACATATTACATGGCATATTTATAACAAGACAGGGAAATATATAAAGAACAATTCAGTTGCCTAAATGTGAAGTGCCATTTGAGATACCCTTGTATCATCTCATCTCCTGGTATCTCACCAGGTCTCCAGCTTCTGGGCCTGGGGAGGAGTATAGTGCCTCCATTAGGTCCTTTATCATATCTTGTGTGAATGTACCACCTGCTCTAGGGTATCTCAAATGGCACAAGATACTTGTGCTTAGACTAATCAAGCCCATGTCGATGAAAATAGCATGAATTCTGTTCCTAGCTGGTTGAAATATAACCTCTAGAGATACATTAAGCCTGAAGGGTACATTGAAAGTCCTTATGCACAAGGTGCTAGTTTTAGAATCCTAATCTGTAGTTTTTTATAAAATGTGGATGATGGAATAAAGGTTATGCTTATTACGTTTTTGGACTATGCCTCATGGAAGATACTGCAAGCATTTTGGAGTGGATGGTCGTAAACGAGTGCTTAAAATGGAGAAGGTAAGGGTTTTCAATGTGAATTTTGGCAACTGTATTAATAACATGAATGAATAATTAAAGGTAGGGATGAGCAAAAATGGGTGAATGACTTCAGTTAAATGTTCGCTTTTTCACAAGATGGTTAGAATCACTGTGTATGTGAATACAGAAACAGGATTAGTACATGTTCAGTACTAAATCATATTATGTAGGTAGGTTTTAAATGCACAGTGCAGTGGTATGTATATTATAAAATGGGAAACTAAATCTTAAAATCTTTTGAACTTTGGTATACAGAGTCCCAAGGTGGCTGTATAATATGCCAATGTTGCGCTACTTGTTCCTTGAATGAAATTATTCTGATGCAGAACTGAGTTTGCAGTTAGAAAGGACATTCCCTGGCTGGCAGGAGGCAGTTCCTGGAGGAAGAATGAAAGGGAGAGACACAATTATAGTTCAAAATTATCTTGATTAATTGCATAAGTGATTTGAAATCAGTGAGATGAAATCCAGTAAGTTCAAGGGCTAAACACATGGGGAGAGATGTGTGTTTGTAGGCAGGAAGGGGGCATTATTAATACTACATGGGGAGTTACTGACTCGGTAATGATATTAAAATGGATCACAAACTGAATAGGGATCAGTGGTGTTTGCTGTAAAAGAGGGATAAATCTAATTCTGGGATTTATGAACAGGAAGATGATGCTTAGGAAGCAGGAGGTGGGACCGAAGGTGAAGTAGGTCTGGTTCTGTCCACCGTGACTTAAGAAGGATGTACATACATTAAAAGAAGGCCGCAGGAGATCCATAAAAAATTATTAGATATTTAAAGATCAAAGGGCATGATATTCAGGTGATATAAATCACTTCAGGCTCAATAACTCCCAAAGAACTAAGCTGATTCACACCAGATGAGGAGCTGATTAAAAGAGTTATTTTTTTAATTTTTTTTCTAATCTAACCTTAACAGTGGCAATTTACATTAACTTCTCCATGCCACCCAGTTTTCCCCAAGGCTTACAGGAAAGAATTAGAATGTCATAATTTAACTCTCTCTCTCTCTTTTCCTTCATTTATATTTTAAACTGAGCTATAGATTATTTTTTTTCAGTTTCTATTTTAGCATTATTTAAAAATGAACACAGTTAAAATGGAAAAAAGGAAGCACTTTTTAAATACAAGGCACAATTAACCTCTGAACCCTACTGTCTCTTGGTATCGTTGCAGCCAGAAGCTTAATAGGATCAAAAAAGGGTAATGAGAAAATCTCCTGACATATTAAAGGAGATTAAAATAAAAAAGACTTTAGGAAGAAACAAGGATATAAAGCTGTATGCTTCAGGACATAAGGCAGCCTTTATATATCGGAATGGAGGAAACAGATTTCTCAAAGAGCATGTTGTCCTATAGTTGCCCTTAATGGGGTTGTCTTAATTTGAAACATCTCCTGTTACCCCTTGTCAGATGGAGGATCCTGAAGCAGATGGACACAGGTCTCAACGAGTCTGGCAGCCATATGTATTCCTAATTTGAATTCTCTGCAAAGTTCTGTGCTCCTGCAGCTAACCTCTTAGTCATGTGTAAAGGTGATTTGAAAGGGATGTTTAAAAACCTAGCAAAGGCAAGCTTCTGTGTATTCATGTCTTTCTGCATATTCATATCATGTTCATGCTCGCCACCATGATCTTTCAACATCCTTTATATATATATGTGTTTGTTTAAATTTTACCCTGACGTTATGGGAGGCTGGATTGTTGGGATGAAGAAAGGTTTCTTCAAGGGTTAATCTAGGAAAAAGGTGGACAGCAATAAAGAAAAGCAACAAAGGTAGAATGTAAAAGCATTGCTTGGGTATTTAGGGACAAAATTAGAAATGGCAAAGCCCAGCTGCAGCTGAAACTAGCAGGGAACATTAAAGATCGTAAGAATGGATTCCAAAAACGTGCTAGCTACCAAAGGGAGTTTAGGAAAAAATGTGCCTGTTGGGAGCAAGTGATAGACAATGGGGAGAAAGCTGAAATTCTCAAGACTTTTTTTACTTCTCTGTTCATAGGCAAGTCTGCTCCCTGACTTCTGCATGTACTGCTGCAGTTTGGGAAGGAGATGGCAACCAAAAGGGGGGAGCAACAGGTTAGAGACTACTCAGAAAGGCTGATTTTTCTTAAAATCTGTGGGGGTGGTTGGAATTCACCTGAGGGTGCTGGCGCAGTGACTATGAGGCTGCTGTCTGTCATTAATCAAAACTCATGACAGTCAGGGAAGCAAGATTGGGTACCTCCACCCTGCATTTGCAATGGATGGCTTTCTCAGCAAGGGTTTGCACTAGTCTGCTTGCGTGGATCCTCAACTGAGCTGATTTAATACCGTGATTAATTTTTCATGGTTCTTTTCTTCCGCCAAGCCTACGTATTGCTCTTTGGATTTTTCGGTGACTCACGTCTAATAGCCTAACACTGTTGGAGCTATATTCTAGTGACAGATATGTGAGCTTTGATTGATTGGGTCGGTCTAGGAAATGTTATCTTCTGAAGGGAGAGACTGGATTTTCACCCTTGCAGGCTCTTTATGGTGATCATCCTTAGAGCCTTCCTTAGAATTACCAGGTTACTGTAACAATTGAGTAGCCCAAACTGGGATGCTGAGATTGTACTCCTGTGCTTTTCAACATGGAAGTTAAACACGTGGTGTTTCTGATGTAATCTGAGCCTTATGGAAGCAAGGGGCAGTTAGCTGAGTTAGATTATTTGATTGTATTAATAGATCCTATGCACATTTAAAAACTTTTTTATAGCTTCTTTCACGCTTACTTACCTGGGAAGCCTTTTCCAAGCCACTTGAACAGCGTCAAAAAATCTTTTTGCAGCATCTTGCAACTGTTTAAGAAATATAGTAATGCTTCTTCTATGTTGTGTGAAAATCGTGTCTGACAAAACCCTGAAAAAATTGCATTTTTTCCTGTGAGACGAAGCCAAAAGATGTGCCTACAATGATTTATGTTAATAGAGGATCTGGCCTGATATGTCTGTTTCTGGCATACACAGAGGAGAGGCTGTGGGTCCTATATGCTGTGGTGTGACTGCCGTCTTTGCTTAACGCTCTTTGCAAATAAATGCCCCAAACGAGAGAAAAGAATGGGCTGAGCTGAAGAAAGTGAACTTTCTGTTTCAATTCCAAGTGTTACTTTAAAGGTTTAAAGACTTCATGAATGTCACAGTTTTTCTTTTTTGTGGTACTTAGCTCAATGGGAAAAGTCTTCAGATGGCAATGAGCTTCAAGCTGGGTCCCTACTACCTTTGATTGCTTCTTCATTAAGCTATAATAGATTGGTAGAACTAAGGGTTGTAAAAGGTCTGTGACTTTCTTCCAAAGATGTACTCTGTCTTGATTTGAAGGCCTCAATGCTTAATCACTTCTGCAGTGGAAACTTAGTCTTCTTTCCAATTTGAATTTGAATTTGACTTGACCTACCTACCACTGCTTCTTGGTTTGTCTCTGCTTGGTTACAAATCTTGCTCTGACTCAGCATCCTCGTAGGTCTCTTCTTGAGAAGGTAGGCGATATAAGCTTTTAATTCTTTCCTGTTTGTGTCTCTTCAGTTTTGTGCCATGATTTTCCAAATGTGGGCACCAGAATTGGAAGCAGCATTTCCATTTCAGTGCTATCGGTAAACACACTGAAGTAAAATCTTGCTTTTCCTGGGTTCATCTACTGAAGGAACTGTGTTTTCATAGCACTCAGACTAATGATAAAATAATTCTGTTAATCATTTGTCCATTTTAACTCTAGATTTGTTTTATGTCACTGCTTTGTCAATGCACCCTTCATTCTGTAGGTGTGGTTTGCACTTTTCTTTTTAGATGTATAATGTGAATGTGATTTTATTAAAATATTTTGTGGGCTAAATTGTTTCATATGCTGAATTACTTTAGAACTTCTATATAATTGTTCATTCTTTATCATTCTGCCTTTTTTCTCAGCTGTAATTGTTTTAAAATTGCATTAGCCTTATTTCAAAATCATTTATGAAAATGTTATGTATGCTGAAGTCCAGTGCCAACCCTGAGGAATCGTATTAAAAATTACTTGGGTTCCACGGTGTTTTCCCTTTTGCGACTATTTCTAGAGATTTGTGGGCCATTTTTTAATTCACTTAATGTGTGCTTTATTAATAATGTATAGTGTTAATTTTTAGATCAGATTATCATATGCTTATGCATAAGTCAAATGCCTTATAAAAGCCTAAATATATCCTCAGAGTTATCTTTTTTTTTAATGAAAATTGTGACCTCATACAATAATTAAATAAGATTTGGTCAGTAAGTTCTCCTTTCTGTGAAATCATCATCACTGGCTGTAATTATATTCTAGCACTTATTTTTTAATTGATAAACTGATACAGGATTTAATTGAGAATTTGCCTATGTTAGATTAATTGGCTTGTAGTCATGCTGACAGTCCTGCCAGCCTTTCTTGAAGGTATGTGTACCAATTAGCAATCTTCTGAAATTGTTAAAAATACATAGCAGAGGCAGATATCCTCTCAGGTAGCTGTAGCACATCATTGACATGTATGACATTAAGATATTTTATCATTGAAATATCTGGAGAAATTATTTTTGTCATAGGAGACCTTTTTATTTTAATACTGTTTTTAATGGAAGGAAAAAAAGAACCAAAGTACTATTAGTTAGACTTAATGCTTTGGTTGAGCTGGTATTAATCAACACATCTCCTCCTCTAAATTAAATTGTTTGTCTTGTGTAACTAAAGAGCAATAAGTATAGTTTATAGCAAATCAGTGGTAAAAGCAAGATGATACAACATGGAGCAGGAGGATGATATAATTATTATTTTTGTCCATATTTTCATGCCCCTTCGAAGTCAAATCAACCTGCATATAGTTGAAATTCAGAGCATGTGTCCTTGATTCGAGGAAAGATCGAGCATCTGGCAAGAGTGTCAGCCTCAGTCTTTGTATTGGCAGAAAATAAAACTGAATCTACTTTAACCAGAAAGAGGCAGTGAAAATCAACAGCTTATGACTGAGAACCAACGAGGCAGAGGGAGAAATGCAGATCTGAGCCCATCTGAGGCATTTTCAGAGGTGGGTGAGAGGCAGCTTGGAACTGAGGAGGAATGGGCAGTCCCCAGAGACAACTGGATTCGAGCTGCAGTTGTCACGCAGGTGGAGGAGGAATTGTCTAAGCCAAGAGATTTGGTGCCTTGTCAAGGAAAAAAGAGCACCAAAGGGAAATCCATACAATAAACAAAATACTAGAAAAGGCAAAGGAACAGCACGGCAAGAAGTGTGCTCTGGCAAGATGAACAGGGAATTCTTGCAGATCTGGAAAGGGGAAATGAAACTATGGAGAGAGTATAAAACTACAGGCTTCGTTTGGTGTTAACACAAAATTCATCTGGCTAAAACTCTTGATGGAGGCTTCCCAGCAGGAAGAGGACCAACCACAAGCAGGTCACCTGTGTCCACCAGAACAAGAAGAAAGCTCTGATGGGGGTGGGCTGTGTACTTTGAATGCCAGGATATGGGCACGTCATGCAGGCATCAGGAAACACTGTTGTCCAAGACAGACGACCCATAACAGCCCAAGCCTAAGAATCCACAGCAGAGAAGGAGGAATCGTCAAAGTCAGTGCTATGCAGTACTACTGTACATTTTACTTTGTCTTCTGTGTTGCTATATTATCTCCAGAAACAAGCAGGCATATTTCTGTATGCCAATAATTGAGGTTTGTTTTATCATTAGTGATGCAGGACCAAAGTTTTTGAAGTATGTTGGTACTTAATTCTCTTGTAAATTGAGGGGATTATGAGGGATTTGGCTGTCTACCTTTAAAAGTCTGTTCTTTTAGCTAAAATTAATTGACATGGACAAGACGGTTTCTGTTTATTTCAGTGAACTTTGAAGTGGGACTAAGTTCATCTGCTTGATTACTTACTTTAGCAATTTTAGCATGCGGGACTTTTTTTTTAAAGTCATATCACAAAACCAGTATTTTATTCTATTCAGTGCTCAAGGTAATTTGATGACAGGTAACACCAGTGTTTCAGAACTGACGTGTACCTACTCCTCCTTCAAAGGGAAGAATCTATGTCAACTCTGTGAAGTTGCTAGGACAACACGAGGGAACTTACGAATTCTTCTCCTTGAGGAGCAGCACTTTTCTTGCTGCTGCATTAATTACATTACTCTATATTTATCACAGTTCAGGAGAAAAGTGACAATTAAGATATGACACTTCTCTGGAGAATTGCCATTTTATTTAGAAACAACGTGAAGTTGGGGGCACGTAATCAAAATGAAATGGAGACCCTTGCCACATTGTGCTATCAATTATATTTTAGATAAAGAGATTTTTTCATCAGTGCCCAATTTAGGAATTAATGTAGCTTTTGCTTTAGAAGTGATAGGAGACGTTTTGGCAACACAAAGTTTGGTTTTAAACAGAGCATGAGAATCAGAAGTAGAGAGTTACCTAAATTGCGCTTTTGTGCAGTGAAATGTAGGATACCATCCTACTACCAGGGATACTTGAAAATGTCCTTTGAACTTCTTATTCTCCCATCATAAAGTGTCAGTTCATCAAAACTCTGGCAAATTCTTCAAAAAAAACCAACCTTTTCCAACTTGAAAAATATCTACACCTTTTCATGATTTATCAAAATATCCCGTTCCACTTACTTGATTTCCAAAATCAGCTCCTTGATCCATTTTACTTTTTTGCAAAAGAATGATTCATTTCACCTGTACATCTTTATGATAATATTTTGGAGAGACCAAATATGGAATATGCTGAATGTCTCAAAATAGATTTCAGGTGATTAGTTGGAGGAAATGTGTAGATTCTCAACTTTCTGCCCAACGTGGAAAGGAGGAAAAAATCCTGAGGGTGGGTAAACCCCCTTCTTGAGTGATCTTGCCCCTCTAAGACTGTGGGCGGTCTAGTCTCAGCTCGGGAATCATGCTGTCTGATTGCTGAACATCATCTCTAAGGTACACACAGGTGGTGCTCCATAATACACTTAATTGAAGGTTATATATGCACCTGCTTACTCCTTCTGGAGCGGCGTGGCAAGGAAGCAATCTTCAGAACTCTAGTGACAGTAGGGGGGTACTTTAATTTATTGCTGGGCTCCGCTGGCAGATAACTCCCTCTTCCCAGGGGAGCAAGGAGAAAGCAGGGGAAGATGTGCATTTAGATGCTTCTAGAGCTAATCTTCTAAAACTTGAAGCATTAAGGCCATTAAACTCAATTCTGTCCTCTTTGATCGTAATTGAAATAGCTGTGAAAATAATTAAAGGTAACATTTTTTTTTAGCCTGAAGCACTGATAATCTGGGACTTGAAAAAAGAACAGGTATCAAGCAGAGGACATGAGCAGCAGTATCAGAGTCAGAACACACTATTTTTTTTCTCGGAATCTTACTCTGTTTTCTCTACACTGCTTATTAGATAGCACTGAATGTGTTGTGAGGGCTCTCATAGTATCCATGTGCACTATAACTTTTTGAATGTTTGACCTTATTTGATTGCCATCATACGATACTGCATCTAGAATTGCTTCAGTGCTAATTGTGTAGAGGGACATGAGAGGATGTCACAAATGTGTAGAAAGGTCAAATACACCCACGATCCACGAAGATCAGCACAGCTTTGTGAACAGATTCTAGTTTACATTTTTGGACTGTTTTATTGCAAAATGAGCCTAGTTACTATATTACATTTACCCATTTAACAACAGGAAAAAAAAAAATCAGGACTGTGCAAATATTCTTCTGCAGATAGCGTAGTCCTGTGGAAATAGAAGTAAAATAATCTTTGTCTCTAATTTATTTCAAGAGACAAAATTGGGTTTGTTTCCTTATGTCTTCAACTTGCATTATGAAGTCAGATGGCAACACAAATTATACATGAATAATAAACTTAATGAATCGGAAGTCTAAAATAATATTTTGGGGTCATATGTAAAGTTTCCTACAGACTTTTGAAACTAGTTTTGTTTTGCGCTCTTAGTTTTGCCTTACCAATTTGTGACACAAGACTGAGGCCTTTCAAAGTCCACTTCAAAATAAATACGATTTACCCTGCTTAGTCTGCCATCTGAGAATCATACACTTTGCAAGAAGACCCAGCTACAATAAATGACATTGGAGTCACTAAGTAAATGTGCTTTCAATATTTACAAAGTTTCTGGCCTTAAATTCTTTGAACATATGTGCTGATAAATTTAATGCATTACTCCTTAGAAGCTTTGGATATAATTATGTCATGAAATCATTTCAACAGATGGTTAATGTATGACGCCAGAATTTCAATGAATGTCAGCAAAGATGTGCTAGATTAGGTTTATCCTTGGCTTAAACTCATTGAATCAGATCTTGCCAGGCAAGAAATGGGCTTGTGTAATCTACCCGATTGTGGTGTCCCTATCAACAATTTATGTACATCAGTATGCCTATGAAGTACTACAAATAATTTTGCTCAGTGATATATTGCAAATAGATTCTTTTTTTTTTTTTTTATCTGAAAGCTATTATTTTATGCATTTCTCTGCAGAGACATGTACTTCTATCCTACATTTTTACCAATAAAATGGAAACCGGGAACATGAATGATATTTGCAGATAACGTGAAATTTGAAAGAGTTTGGAAACAGATGGAGAAATAAGTCAAACAGGAAAATAAGAGCTATTCAGAATACCTGCAGTAGGTAGCAAAGAGTTGATTCCATGTGGTCAAGCGCAAGAGGAAAAATAAATAGTCTAAACACTGCAAAACTCAGAGGTAGGGAGAAGTTTTACACTAAACACTGAATGGCAAGGTAACAAGTTTGTTTATTTTATGATTAGATTTGTGTACCGATTCTCATATCAGTACTCATGGAACTCAAAAACAGCAGAGAACTTATCTAACACATTGTCTTATAACACAATGGCATTATTTCACAGATTTTACAGCTGAGAAGCTGTCACACATGTAGATGTATTCTTCAGAGAGCAGAGCATTCTCAAGAGAAGCAATTTTCTGGCTTAAACCAGACAAGCTGTTCCAAGAGGCATTCATCAAGTGAAGCCAAGGTAGTTCTTCCAGATTAAAGCACATGAAAGTCTTCTCTGGCACATCAGGAAAAGAAGTTGTGTTACTTTATTCCTGATATGAATTTTAACCATAAAACTGTTCAGCGTCTCTAAAAAAAAAATAAATAATGGAGTGAATAGAGTGGACAGTTAATTATAGGAAGAAAGATTTTTTTTATGCATCTGCAGTAGTAAGACATGAGGGTATTTAACCTTGGATTGAGAAGATACACCTCCTGTTTCTGTGACTTGGGACCAGAAGAATTCTGTTTTCAATTCTGGACATCACCATACCAAAAATAGACTTTTTTTCAGTAACTAAAGAAAAAAAGTCAGGAATTAGCAGAAGAGATGAGAAATTGCGATGCTAAGAAGATTACATGATACTTGGCACCTAAATCAAAGGTACAGTTTTCAAAATTGCTAAACATCCTACCTCTCCTTTCATAAGCCTAATGTAGTGGTAGTTTATAATAAATGGTCTAATAACACTATGTCATTATTCAGTTTCAGTAAAAGGATTGCTACGGACTTCAAGGCAGCCAAGATTTCAGCTGCATAGTTAGCAGGAAGAGGCATTTACCCAAGGAGGAGACACTGCCTTTCTGGCTACATTCCTTTGTGGGTACATGCGTGACCTGACCTGGTACGCCCAGTTTGGAGCAGGAACTTGAACCAAAATCTGCCTTGTTCATGAAGTGGGATGACTGAGTCATCTTTCTACAGGTATTCTTTCTCTCAGTCTTACTTCTTGGCGTTTTTCTACTTTGTATTAAAAATGTACAGTTAATTTTCAATGTGTTTTACTTCTGAGGAAGTAGAAAGGAAATCATCAGCTGTTCTTTTTTCCCCTCACAAAACCTAAATTTGATTTGCTCTATTTTAGATCAACTTGTAAGAAAGCTCACAAAAGAGTATTTAAAACTTAAAAAAAAAAAAAAAAAATCACCTCACTGCTGATTAATTTTCATTCCTGCTTTCATCTTCTTGCTGGGACCATTTTTTCATTGAAGAGAGAGGATCTACTACATGAGAGGATCTACTAGACATGCAATGCTCTCCCTTGCTCCCTACCCTTCCCTTGCAGCTTAGAGAAGAACAAGGGCATTGAGCTAAAATTCAGCTCATGGTTTAGGACTAGATTATCAGAACGAATGTCTTATAGTGATATGCAGACCAACTTGTGGAACGAGGGCCGCTTTGTATCCTCAGGCACCACTCAGGAACACACATTTCACTATCCCAGAGAAAGCCCAGGGCTGCGTATCTGCCTTCCCCAGAAGCTGGTCCTTCACCTTTGGAAACCTGCCTCAGCACGGAGAGTCCCAGGCAATGCTTCCGCAAGCACTGCTTGCATTTTGCAAAGAGGGTGATTATTGTCTGTTTGCTTTTTCAGTCAGCATTTCAAAATCTATTGCTGCTTTAAAGAAAGGCAAAGGAACAGGATAAAAATTTTCCCCAGATGGCAACCTCACAGATGAGAAGGTGCTGCCTTTTCTCACATTGTGATTTGTTGAAAGCTTCCTACTCTTTTGCTGCTTTAATTTCATCTTGTTGGCATGTTCCCAGTGAACCTGTTTTCCTCATATGTGAATATTCTTTTTTCTAAACCAAGGTAACACTGTAGGCAAATGTCCCTGGATGTAAAGGGCTCGTTTCTTTTTCTTTCATGATCAATAGTACTTGTTTTATCTATCAAACACATTTTTATGTGCAGTCCCTCAAAAGGTCAACCTAAAAGCATCGTGCTATTTGACCTCTTTGTTCTTCTGTGTAACTAGTTGCCAACCAAGGATCTTTCCTTGGGCCCAATGATCTAGAGCAAATGCTAACTGTAGTTTATGTCTCTTGTCTTTCCAAGGCTTTAAGATAATAGAGGTATTCCCAGATTCCCGAGATGAATTTTTCACCTGGTTTTGTGGTTAACTGGGCTATTGCCAGATGATGGGTGTACATCGAAGTGTACAGTCTGCTTATTTATACCAACAAAGGGAAAAAGAATTAAAATTTATCCCATTGTACATATAATGAAGGAAGGCACAGAGAACGTAAAGGCTGTTTTGCCGCAGATATTTATCTTCTGCAAGTCTGAACTAGATCACCTGTTGCCTAGTAAGGACAGCCTGGCAGAGTGTGAGGTACCCAAAGAAGACAGGATGGCTGTGCCTGCTGTAGGAAACAAACGTGCCAAGGCCTGGGTTGCGGCTTTGGTGGCAAATGACATGGCACTTTTTGCATCTGGCTTTTTCCCCTCCCAGAGTGGCCTCATCTATTTCCCAACCTGGACATTGTCTGGGAGAATAGTAGGTGGCATAAGCCAAAGCTGTACTAGAGAAGCTACCAATTTAGTAATATGTATGAACAATCATGGCAACTTTGGTCTGCCTTTAAATTATATTTTGTTATTATAGGTGTAGCCTCAAACCCAAGTGAATTAACTTAGACCAGATGGAGTGCTGTTTAAAAGCACTTAAGAGGTCCGGACAGAAACCAATAGATACATTCAGATTTTAGCTTGGCCAAAGTCCCACTTAAGTTCTTTGGCTTTTTTCCTTCCAAAAGGAGAAAAGGAAAGGCCTCTTAGAATAGCTATTAACCCTCCGCTTGGAGAACTTCCCAGAATTATAGTAAGCCTGGGGTCCAGCTTCTTCCTGGACTGACTGATCTGAAAGAGAGAGTTGAACCCACATCTGCTTCCACTTTGGAGAAAGGAGACGAAGAGTTCTTTGTCTGAAGGTCATGTGTTGAAGCTGTTCTACTTTGTATTAAACAATTATCCACTGAGCCAGAGAAGGTGAGAGAGTAAGAGAACAGGCGGATATGTTCATGTAATCGGAAACAGTGTTGAGCCTACTTAGTTAACTCTGTAGCTGAGACACGACTGATCTTGTGTATGTTTGTAGTCATTTGCAATACACAGAAAATCAGTAATACAGCTAATTCACGCTCCTTCTTCTGCCAAAGTACCTTGCTAAAAGATGTAATTTTGACAGCTTACAATTAGGCAATTGTGTAACTTATTGTCAACATGAATGTTTGTCCCTTCTTCAGTAGCAATGGATGTGGGAAATGGAACCGTTTACTGAAGCTGCGTTCTCATTGATACCGATGACTTGTGAGTTGTAGGTTATTTTGCTGCATTACTGTGCACGTTTGTCTAAATTCTCACCCAGAGAAATATATATATATATATATATATATATGTTATTATATATAAATAATCATGGAACAGATTTTCTGACTTCACTTCAGGCCTCTACACATTACCCAACACTTCCAAGAAGATTCTGTCTTTGATTTCATTTAAACAGCTTTTATAGATGTTTACCGTACAGAAAATAGAGGTTGAGAGATGTATTTTCTTTTTCTCTCATTAATTCTGTTAGACACATAAAGACTGTAGAGTCATTAACATATTGATTTAGAGTAAATGTAAATTAACCTCATCGTTTCTTAGGTGAAATATATAGCAAAGCTTGGAGAATAAAAGCTTGATAATAGTGTTAGAAAAATGTTCTGATTTTCCATGGATATAAATTTTATGGTCGAGGAATGGGAGTGAGAAGGAGGGTTATACATCAAACACTGACATTCTCTTTCATCTAACAGGTTTTATCTTTCTAGCTTTCAACATCAAGAGCTAAAGAGAGACCCTAATGACTGCGATTAAAATATGCCCTCTTACATCAGGACTGAAAGTTGTTCCCTATTACTTGAAGGGAAATAATAAAAACGACATAACTGCATTTTACTTGGCTAGAGCTTTCCTTACATTAACCAACATACAACAGAAAAGTTATGGGGTAATGAAATTTTATATGAGGGCTTTTAAACATAAAACAAGTGTATATTACTGAAAATTTATGGGTCATTTATTCAACTACCGCAGTGTTCCTCTGGCCAGATCAAACATTAGGCTGGTGGACTTAAATTTTTTTTTTTTCAGAGGACAGAAGAAATCAATAAGAAATAGTGTTGTTCTCAGGGCTGTAGTTGGCATGACCTCTGTCTGTTGTAGATTCTTCCGTTCAACTATAAACGAATCATGAGGCTAGGTTCTGAGCCTGCAGAAAATCTATTTTCCCCAGTGGAAAAAAGGAGCAGTAATTACTTCTGCCAGTGTATCCAAGTACCTCTTCTTAATTAAAAATCAGACTTAAAGGGGCCCATACCTGGAAAATTAGGCCATACAGTTTAGTCTCTAAATACTTGAATATTTAAAATATTTTCCATCGATATTTATATTTAAAATTTAAATATTTAAAATATTCAAGTATTTAAATGCAGTTAGGATGGGATTTACTTGGTGAAAATAAAGCTCAGCTTTGCTCACTGGTGATTTCCAGCATCTAAGTGTATCTTTCCAAGATATAAGTCTGAGAACATAACACTCTTAATCAGTAGATCTTTTGATTGGAGTTTAAGGGGGGAAAATTGAGTATCAGACTAAAGAACTGTCTAGCTCAGACTGTGGTCCTAATAGATGCTTGGGGAAGGAGAGCAATAAACAAGGCAGGTATTTCCCTGTTCTGTCTTGCATTTGCACGCATCCTAATCTGACCCAAAGCCGTGAATTTCCAGCAGTTAGTAAGTTTATTTGCTAACTATAGTGCTTATGGAGCTTCTGGAGTTTACAGAGCCCTTTGTGATGTTTCTTGCTTTAAATCCACATAGTCTTCATTTCCATTTCTCTTCCTTCAAGGAAAGATACTGTGTTTCCTTTTCTTGCTTCACTGTTTCAGCACCCGCCACCTTCCTCATTAGGTATGCAGGTGAAGTGATGGGAAGGACTTTGGCTTATGTGTTCCTGCTTCCTTCTGCCAGGAAGAAGTTCACTGTTCACCGAATCACGTCCCAGATTGGGTTGAATTTGAATATCGCCCATAACAGACAGACGCGCAAAGCATTGTCATAATACGTACTCCCATCTCTGGTGCTGAGGAGTCGGTGGGACTATGACAGTGATTCTTCTGTGACTGCATTATCTGGGTGCAGATCATCTGTGTATCCTAAGTGCTGAGGTGTGACGGAAAGAAAACTCGAGAGGGAATTTGTATTGCAGGTTGTGTAAAGCGGCAATTCCGGGGCCACGGAAAATAAAATTATCTATGGTAGGGCACTTGGAGTCTTAAACTCTAGGGTACAGCTTGTGCCTGTCCACTCTGAAACCTGTCGTGTGCCTCAGAGAGTCAACAGAGTGAATATGCTCGAGTGCATGCAGCCACGTAAATCTCTGCCCTCACAGACAAAACTGTGTTCCTGCAGTCCAAGCTGAAGCCATATATCTAAAATAAGGGAAGGTGTTCTTCCTGCCCTGTTTCTTTGCCTGATACACTTCAGTGAAGTTAAATACAACTCTGTAGCCACATAAAATAATTTTTTGGCAAGCCTGAAGAAGGATGTATGGAGAGAAAAATATTTTGATGTGTCTACCCAAGTCACATATAAACTCTTTGGAAAATTGAATTTGCTTAAATGTCAAGGCCAATTTACGTGGGATCAGGAGCTCTACGTTTTGAAGGAAGTTCATGTCAGGACAAACCTACTTTCCAAAAATTGTGACAAACCTAATACAAAGGTTTGAGTTGATTCCCCTTCTCCTGGACTCATGCTGGCTTGACTGGATGGGACCTGGTGACTGCTCTCTAACTACTCCCAGACAGTCTTTCCTAGCAAGGAAGCACTTTGAAAATGTCACAAATAGTCATAATATTTGAAAACGCTGGCACTATTAAACATGTGGTGTTTATTAAAGAGCATTAAAGAACACCAATAAATGGCTTCTGTGCAGTTTGAGACCTGGCTGTACCAGAGACAAAATATTTAGCACAACATCAAGAGATTTTAAGGGCTGAATGTATGCTAGAAGTAAACATGCCTCTATGTAAATAATTTGTTGGTCAGGTGTGAACTGGGACTAACCTTAGGTCTGCTCTCTGTTGGAGATTAGTGGCTTTCCACGCTGCTTTGCCTTTTCCTCCCCCCTCAGACACTAATCCAAACTGTTTTCCCGAGGTCTGCCAGAGCAGCCTTCGTCTGTGTGCTTGTAAAAGGCCTTTTGTGCATCTTTTCTGCTGGATTCATCCCCAGAGGGCAAGGCAATGAAAATATTGTTAATGCCGTGTTGTGTAACAGCGGCTCTCAAAGCGCCTCCTGTGGAGTGCGTGGTGGAGCTCAGTGGCGAGCTGGCTGCCCAGCTGGTGCTGGCTCCTTCTCCTTCCTGCTCTCTACCGAGATCGTGAGAAGCAGCTCAGAGTATGTTGCTAAGAGGAATTTTCTTTTGCTTCACAAGACCCTGATGAAAATGGGGAACCAGGTTCGTTAAGCTGGACAGCAGCGCTGGGGATTCACCATGCTTAATTGTTGTTTGTAATGATTAACATATGGGCTAGCTCCCCTAAATTCCTTTTGTAATGAATGGGGAGCAGTAAACACTTTACAGCGGGGCTTCTGCAATCTGGCTTAGCTGTCTGCTATGGGATGAAAGGGAATGTATGCCAGAAGTGCCTGTTTTTCTCCATTAACTTTTAAATGAAGCGTGCGGTGTCTGGCTCAGGTGTAGCTGTCCATATCACAGGGGATACCAGACTTTGTCTCTAGAGCCTCTTTGGAGAAAAAAAAAAATATATATTTCTTCCCTGTAAATGCTTTTCAGGAATAGGAAAGGAAGCTAAAAATCACTTAGGACAAAAGTGAGTGAAGTTCTCATGCAAGGAAAATGCTTGCAAAGCCTTGTTATAGAATGTCCTCTACAAGCTCACTAATATCCAGACTACATCTATTCAGGTTAAGTTGTGTAAAAAAAAAAAAAAAAAGACTGAGTCTAACATCAAAAAAAAAAAAAAAAATTAGTCATAGCGCTGTTTTGTTTCTTGGTGTGGATGCTATAAAAGTTACAGCAGCTTTAGAATCCAGACACTGTTTTCATTAAAATACAATTTCAAACCCACTGGTGCATCATTTATTCCTAAACAGAGTAAGCATTTCATTGTGAGACATTGCAGAAAAAGGATTGCTAGTTTTTGGAAGTTAAAGCAAGTTTTCCAGTAATGTGATCTGTGACTAGACTAGAATTCATTCTGGATTGGGAGATAATACTAGGATCCATTTTCAGGAGATACCGGTGTTTTTCATTGTAGCAGCAAACATAGCTTTTTGAATGTTTGCTTTTCTTAAAGGAACACATGATACATTAAGGAGCTATCAAGCTTGCAAGAAGTGCTTCATTTTTTCTTTTCACTAGCGTAAATATTTGCAGAAAGTTTTTTTCCCTGTTTATTATAAACACCGATCAAGAAATCAGTGTTTATAAGTCTGAAAATCCTACAAGAAAGGATCTTAAAGGAATATAACACAGGCATTGTGCACTTACTGATTATTATCTCCGTGTGATTTTTTTTCCTATTAAAATCTGAAATCAGGTTAGTTTGTTACACAAACTGTGTCTATGCATACTTTTCTTGGCATTATATATGTGTGTGTGTGTATGTATATATGTAAGTATAGGTAGTTTACTTAAAAATGTATTGTCAATGAGTTGTTCTTAACTTCCCTGTAGCTGCCTGGCTGACTTTCAAGCAATCACAGGACAATCCATCATAAAAATTCTCGATTTATATTCTGATTGCGGGAACATCTATGCCATTTAAATACATTTGCTGTATGCATTATGTATACAGGTGTATGTTTATGGATGCATACAGAGATATACATTAAACAAATGTGCTCCATTTAAATACATTTATCTATTTTCTCTGCTTGTGATATTTTTGCATACCGGTCCAGGTTTCTACAAGCAGCTTTTCAAGGGGAAATTTTGAGCAGCCGAATGAAATGGATGAGATGAACCTGATCTCAGCTTTTTATTTGTGCTAAGCAGAGGCCAAGGTATTTGCTGTGTTGCCTGGTCAGATGTCTTTTTAAGCAGACTAAAGATTGACCAGTGTTAGACTATAATAGCTGTCTAGGAACAAAGTCAAGTTATTAACAGAAGCCCATTATCTGCAGCACCAGAGGTAAAGCTATTTGGAAAAAGCTATTGCATTTCAGCAGTGGGGCCGTTCTGCCGCAGGCGGTGTGAGGTTTGTGGGTAGGCTGCTCACGTAGAACAGGGAGCCCCTCTCCCTCTCAGGGCTTTGCTAAGCCACGCAGAAACCAACGTGGATATTGAAGTTACAGAGTAGTCCCCTCTTCCCTTCCACCCACCCTGGCAAGAAAACAACGTGAAACACAGAGCTGCAACATATTGTGCTCTGCGCCTCTTACAGTCAGTTTACACAAGCATGAAGATGCAGTAAAATTCTTTCTTGTGCCGCGGCAGGATTTGGCACGTGTTTGCTCCGTTTCAGTGGGGTGTGATGTCAGGCCATGAACCGTCAGGGTCAAAAATTTACCCAGGCGGTGTGAAGCACCCACTGCCTCACCTGGTAGAGCGCATTGTACACGGAAACGAGGAACACCGTGTCCGTGCTGTTAAAGCAGCCTGAACAGAAGAAAACCAGTTGCAAAGACAATCTTTTGTCAGCTGCAGGCTGCTGTCAGGAGTGACAAAAGCAAATACGCCCAGCTGCCTTGTCTGGCTGGCAGCGAGCAACGCCGCTGCAGCGACAAAAGCATATAAGAATGGCCGTTTCCCTCAATACGGGAAGGATGCGGCTGGTATTGATGTGAACTGGTAGCCATAGCCAGAACTGAAGAGCCCGAGGAGTTCCTGCAAGTTCCATGTGGTGCTGGCAGGACCTCAGAGCAGGGGTGTGTTACGCCTATAGAGAAAATGAAAGTTTTGCACGTACAGGGAGAAAACCTGTTCGTCTGCCTTCAAAAATGCACCGAAGAGGTGAGATTGAACCAGTTATCTACCAGCGCTGATGGCGGGAGCCCTGGCTTGCCGTTTAATTTTCATCTTTTCAGTCCTATCGCACTGAGAAATGTAAGCTGACAGCACAATACAGAGAGTTCTCGGAGGCTTAATGTGTTAGTGTCAAATGAAACAAAACCTGAGATTACCTTTTTAAAGGATTTTGTCTGCTGCAGATAAGAACTGAAAGGCTTTTATAGATCAGCTCTGTTGAATACGACTTTGGGGAAGGAAAGGGGGAGATGAGCATCAAGGAGGAATAGTGATGGAGCAACCAAATGGATTAATGGATGGTAACAATAAAATGGTGTGTTTGCCTACATAATTAGTACCTGCTGGGGTTACAGAAACTCAAGGTAATTTACTGAGGCTGCAGATCATGCCTAAACTTAAGAAGGATAAAAAAAAAGCTTAGAAAAACCTGAAATTTCTATAATGATCTACTGAGTTCTAGATTTGCTGGTCCTTTGTTTCCACTTTTTGAGCTGCTTCACTTAATATTATATCACTAAATATTCATTTAGCCAGAAAAAGTATATTGTCATATAGAAAAAAGCCTTTCAATTGGAATGGAGGAGAGGCACCAAGGGTTGACTGACTGTGCCTATAAATTAAAACAGTTCCTGTGAGAAAGCTTGGGAAGAAGCTCATGGAGAGCGGCCGGGTGGCTGGGGTTGCATCCTTGAACACAGGAGGTGGCAGCTCTTCTTCAGGCTGGGTTGGAGGTCTTGGCTGTTGCTGCTGGTCTCTGAGGTTTCTTGCGCAAGTTAGTTATGCAGTTGCTGCCTTTTTAACTTCGATGAAAAATAAGAACACTGTTTGAACAGCAGTTAGTTTTGAGTGACCCAGTCACACGGTTGGCTCAGCTGGCAGAGGTGGGCAGGCGGCTTCCTCGAGCGGCAGGGCAGCACTGAGCACCCTGGGGCAGCAACCTCCTTCCAGCGATGCTGGAGCTGGGAGAAAGCTCATTTCTACCACCTGTTAGTAAGGACTGTGCTGCCAATTGAGGCAGAACCTCAGAAGAGCAGGAAAAAGTTTGTCTGTTGGGATCTGAGATGGGTGTTCATGTCACAGGGGTGTTCACGAGCCATGCTAGTGCAAAAGAAAGGTCTCCTGGTAGTGCCATTCTTGTTTAAATTGGTGTTTATGTTTCAGTAAGGTAGCTTGGCTTTTGACAAGCAGAATTCTTTCAAGCCAAAACTGCTTTGTTACAAAATCCCCAGGCAGTGATAGTAATCACAGCATGCACCGAATTGCTTGCTACGGGTATCTTCTGTACCGCGCCGTATGAATCTTCTGAGGAGCAGCTGGTGGTTTCACCAAGGCATGTGTGCCCTGGCACCGGCTTAACAAGTCACCCTGTGGGGAAACTGCGATTTCATAAAGGCTTCTGCATCTTGGTGTCTGGTTATACACAGTGCGAGTCTGTGCTGAGCAGATGGCTCTCCAGACATCCTTGAATTGAAGAACTGAGTCTGTCTTTCTGGAGGGTGGACTCTTCAGCACTATTTATATGGTTTGAGAAGCCACCGGGGAAAGCGTTTTCAATTATACTCATGCTTCTAAAGTACCTATGTGCTTCCAAAACCGCCAGCTGCACTGGAGACCCCCACAAAAGTCCATTTCCCTGTCTGCGTGCAGATAAGGGAGGGATCCTTTTACCTAAGTGTGGGAGAACAATTTCATTTCAGTTTGGTGTCACTTCATTTTTCATAGTTCTTCTGGTAAAATTGGGATATTTTGTAGAGGTTGCTATCTGGCTTAAGTAGTTAACAGATGATGCTATTTACAAAATTCATAAAAGCTTAACCTGGGAAAATACCACAATGAATAAAAATAACCTTTATTGCATTTAATTTTCATTTGATATTTACTTTTCTTTCTTTAACCTTTATTTATCCTGAAGTCCAGAGCTTCACTGCTACTTTACACTTAATTAAATACTTAAGCAGAAGTCAGTATGAGGGTGTCTTACAAATCTACTCCTTATGTAACTTTGTTAACTTTGTTAAGGTAAAATGTTTTAATAGGACACCGTAATTTAGCAGATAACATGAAGGAGCTAAGCTACCACACGCTACTTGCTGGTTTTTTGAGTACTTGCATGTGATGACTTCTGAGCACCTGATTTCTGGGGGTTTGTCTGCAGCAGACCCCCAGTCTCAACTGGCACTCAGTACTGACTTCAGTAAAAAGTGTTTAATCCTTCTGTGAACACTTAAATTCGGTATTAAAGTGGCCTTTGGTCAGCTTACCATGAACGTTAATTCTGCTAAACAGAAATAACATTTTAATCCCAACTAAAATACAGGGTTTCTGCCACAGGAGTTTAACGTGTGATAACTTTCCTGCCATAGATGTGTGCTGTATCCAGCAGACGGACAGACGCACTAATTACTGCCAGGTGAGTAAGACTGAATTTGCAAAGCGGTACTAACCAGAGGTAACTGCCTGTGTGCGCAGCCTAAGAATTAAACACCGGATAAGAGGGGTAAATTATCTTCCATTTTCTGGGTGGCAGGAAGATGCACAAACACAGTGGCAAGAGCTGTTGAAGTTCAGCTCTAAATTCACAGCCTCTCCCCCCCTTGTATCTCGCCTGCGCATTGATAGCCCTCCCTAATTTAGACTGACTTTCTTTACCGCTCCCAAATAGATGAGCTTTCAGTCTTATCACTCTCGTTGTCTGTTCATTTGTTTGTTTTCTTCGTAGGAAAATGTTAGTTCAAATACCCTGTGTTGGTCGTTTCCCCTATCAAGCAACTGTCAATCAGATACTAGTTGGAAGGGCCAGGCTGTCCCACGAAAACACCGCTCCCTCTGGAATTTCTGCGTTCAGGCTTTGGTCTGCGCTGATGCTGAGGGAGCCTGGGATTGCTTTGGAGCTGAATTTGGAGAGAAGTCGTCCCAAAACAGAGCAGGGGAGCTGGCACCCAGCTCTACTCACAACACTTAAACGACTGGCTCATTTTTTAGCACAGCAGAAGGCCCATCTGCTTCCAAAATTGAAGTATACGCATGTTCCCTTGCCCTCATATACAATGCTGCTCTAGCAAATTTGATGTAAGAGTGGTGTAGCCATGAAAATTCAGTTTGCAAATATGCATTTATTTAGGAAAACTTACAAAAAATGTATTTTGAAATAGAAGCGCTCTGCACGTCCCTGGTTTAGTACTGGAGCTTAATGTTGCTGTATGTCATGGTCACTTTTTATTCGATTTCCCTTCCTATGTGTCTCATGGTAGCTGTGAAACGAGGAGGCATCTGATTCTTTCAAGGTTTTTCAGTTGATGCAGGAAAACCTTTCAAGCCTCTTTAGTAAATAGATTTTTGAAAGGGCATCTGTGTAAGTTATGTCTTTTATTACCAGACATCAAAGTATTTTAACTCCATGATGGCATGCAAGTGGTAACCGCAGCTGGCTTATGATGTCACCGCAAAGGGAGATCAATGACAACAGCTTCTGCTAAAACCAGAGACCATTTCATCTCCTCCGTGATTCCTCCTCTCCCACGTAGGATAAATCAGCGCTACCTTACTTAAAGGTAATGGAGTTCCAGTAGCAGAAAGTCATTTTAAGGTGGTGGTGGTGGAGGGAAATCAAGGCCAAAAAGTGTATTTCCTGCTTCATTTGAGAGATGCAGTGGAGAAGGAATATAATCCATCCAGTTGTCCTGTCCACCCATAACTGAAGACTGTTTCCATGAACCAGCTAATGTTGGTGTTCCTTTAAATAATCTTTCAGTGTTTCAAGCTTCCCATCTTTTACTCTAGAACAGGACTGTGCATAGTTTGGGCTTCCCAGGTATATCTGGGGAAACAGACACAATTATTTTTCAGAAGATTCTTATGTGACAAAGCACCTGACTTGCACAGAACATAGAACCATTGGCAACTGGTCAAAAATACACAGAACATTGGGAAACCGACAGAGAAAAAAATGGCAACAGCAACGATGAAAGTAGAATGAAGCAGCATAAGCCAAGCAGTTAAAGGAACAAGAGGAACTTGAACAAACAGAACTGAGGCCAAAACATCCTCCAGAAACTAAGCTGGAGAGACAGATAGGACATTAACGAAGTTGTAAATGGCTCGAAAATTGGGCTGAATTTTAGGACAGTATTTGTAAAGATTTAGCTGTTTGTTCTTGTCTTTCCTTTCTTTCTTTAGTAACACTTCTACTAGATTCCCTGAATAATGCCTTGCCCTTGCCAGTCAGAGTATTTATCTAAGGTGATACATAGGCATCCCGTGCAAAATTTAAGTCCAGAGTTTTGCAGCTGCTCTGGTCCGTCCATTGCCCGTTACTGGGACTGCACACCCAATGACCTGGTAAGTGCTAGAGCTAACTTCCCCTCTGTTTTATTCTCTTCAGTAGACCTGCTTGCAGCGTGGTTGGACTCAAACATCTTGATTCCACCGATGTTGTTTTGAGGAGTCCAGGGTGTTTCGGAGGTGGTGAGACTCCAGCCAGGGAGAGGAGCAAGCTCCATGATTGCCCTTCATCCTTGAAGAATATAAAGGCAGACAAGCAGCACTGGGGTCATCTGGTTTTCCCGTTCAGATACAGAGGCCACTGTGCTTTGGATCAGTCTAGAAATCGATCCCAGGAAGGGTGTAATTTTTCTCCTCCATGATACTAAATTTCAGGGTTAACCTCCAGTAAAAAATCTTTACTTTTCTGTCTTCCCCCACCGCTTTCCTTATTTCTTGGCAGTCTCATGGGAGGTCTCCGCTTTGTGTATCTGAGTCTGACAATACGAGAAACACCAAGGACTTTGTGGGGTGTCGGAGCATAATGAAAAGGATTATTATGGGCTGCTGCTGTTGTTTTTCTGTTAATAAAGAATTAGCTATTTGAAGCAAAGGGCATTGTATGGAGTTTCACTATGCAACAAAGTTATCAAGGAGAAATAAAGTAGCAGACAATGATTATTTCATAACTCATACAGAAGGCTGTGATTAAATCTCATGATATGATTTATTGAATTCTGAGGAAAAAAGAACTAAGGCGAGGTACTAGAATAAGAAATACTGAATGGGCGATGATTTACAGACAGTTAGAAACTGCATCTGTGCTTCTGCCTCAGGTGTCAGGCTCAGCCATCTTACAGATATGTGCTCTTCAGTATCGTTAAAGAGCAAATTAAAAGTCATTTCCAGTTTCTTCAGTATAGTGGCTTTGCATTTAAAGAAGCTTATGACTCACACTGTGTTTACTTCATCAGGGAGCCTGACATTTAGAAAGATGTATTTAGTAAGAGTGGTTGTAGAGAGCAAGAAAATTCATTTATCTTAACTACACTTATCGTATATGTTAAGTGCCAGTAATATGTTTAGATCCACACTAGAGATGAGGCCTAATTTTCTTCTCAGTCACACCTGTGTTAATCAGAAGTAATTCCAGTGCAGCAGCGAAGTGACTTGGTAAAGTGACAGGGAATACGAGCTTTCCCTTCATATGTTGTTGCTGCTATTGGCAACAGCCAGATTTTGATACATTTATTTACATTAAACAGAACCTTAATGTGTTAGACATACCAATAAAATATTTTACTTGGCATTGGAGAACTATAGCTTTTGCCCTAATTTTTCATTTATTACAGAACTAAAGTAAATGTCTGTGGAGACGCTAGCTCCAAAACACAATTTTGGTCATTTTTGTGGCTTGGCAATACGCATTGTTAGTCTTGACTTTTTCAGTCACACATCAGGCTGACATTTTACTACAACAAAGGGGACATTTCCTTCCACTTTTAAGGATTTAGCTGGTACGTTTCTCAGGATTTTTTTTTTCTTTTTTATTACAACAACAGCAAGGACTGCAGGACCAATTTGTTTTAGAAGCTTAAAAATTCCCTCTTTATGAAACAAGATGGATATTTTCAGCAGCAGAGAAGAGAGACAGGGTCAAAGCTGGGATGGACAAAGCTACTTTTCTGAGAGTATCGGGTTTTCTTGTTTGTCACTGCTTGCAAGAGGAGGCAAATGTTTTCCCCTTGGCTTGGCTGTGTGATTTATTACACTTTCAGCTCCTGTAGCAGTTTTCTAGCTGCTCTTTTTAGTGATTCTGAGATGGTCTTTACTGATTCAGGGGAAGGAAATCTCCGGAATGCCTTCCACTGCCTGGAAGCAAAACCAAACTGTTGATAAGAAGGGCTGTGTTGGTGGGATCTCTAAATGCAAGTGAGACCCGGGGCTGATCACTCTTCATAACAGAGCCACATGTAAAGCCTGTTCTAAATGTTTTCCTTTTCTTTTTCTGCTAAATTTTTCTACGTTCTGAAGAAAATTTGATTTCTCATTTTTTCCCCTGAAGGAAAAGAAACCATATACTTTAACCAGCTTGAGTTCAGTTTGCTGGTGGCTCAAAGACTGTCTTTCTAGCACGCTAGAGAGAAACACAGGTGCTGTTGGATAGATGATGCAAAATAACAGTCATGTGAAAAGAAACAGTATGCCCTTTTGCAGCCCTAGTTGCTTTCATTTCACACAGCTGCAGCTTCTAGAAACTCAACGCTGAAAGGACTTCTTGGTGGTACCCACCCACACGGCCCCTCAGAAACCTGCCCACCTCTTCCAAGCTCACGTGTCTTCAGACCTCAGAAAATATCTTCAATGAAACTAACGAGTCCTGCCCAAATTGTTGGCTTCTAATGGATTCATTGGCTCAGAAGAAAGGAGATGTCCTCCAAATCATTCACAAGAACTATTTTGAGTAACCTAATTAAACAAGAGAATCCAGTGACAGAGCACTGGAACAGGCTGCCCAGGGAGGTTGTGGAGTCTCCTTCTCTGGAGACATTCAAAACTCGCCTGGACACCTTCCTGTGCAACCTCGTCTAGGTGTTCCTGCTCCGACAGGGGGATTGGACTAGATGATCTTTTGAGGTCCCTTCCAATCCCTAGCATACTGTGATACTGTGATCCATGTTCTGAGCTGCTGCTCCTTTACTGGAGCCCTTGATGCCCATCTCACTTTACCCCATGTTTTTACTCTTTTCTGTACAAAGTGTTATGTAAAAAACGATCTCTGCAGTCTTTATAAATTTCCACAAGTCACTTTGATTTTGAACTTCCTAGTGATGTTCCTTTACATGACGAGATCATAGTTTCTGCAGGCTCTGTTGTATATATGTTTGCAATTTCTTAATATGCATAGAGGTAGTGTGGAACTTCTCTTCTGGATAAATTAAAAAAAAAAAAAAAGATGTTTCATACCGTCTCTACTGTACTGAGGTGGGTGCTCTAGGAGTGACTTGAAGCTGGGGGCAGTCTGGAGTGCAGTCCCACGTAGCCGCGTTGCCTTTGTAAGCCCACCCGCTTTCATAGTGCCACTCTTCAGCCGGGAGGGACCTCGGGCTGCACCAAAAGAAGATGCCTGTGGATTCTCCCATGAGGTAAGCAATAATTGTTAGGTCGACACACCTGAGCAACAGCTCTCGTGCTCATTTTCAGCTTCCACACCATACTGAATTTATCTTCGGTCATTCATCTAACATGTATTATGTCTGTCCACACTGCACGTGATTTCTTTTTCCCCAGAGCTCTTAGTGATTATGTAGCTGGTTAATGTTGCTGTACTACTCCATCCAACAAGTGTATTTGCTGAGAAGCAGGAAAAAACCCTGCATAGCTCTTCCACTCTTTGACCTCTTAATCATTCTTAACAATGAATCCTGATGACTTTCTGAACATGCATACTCTCTTCGTTCCCTTCTCTAGATATATTCCATCGTTTTCATCGTATGCTCGTTAAGATGAATGGGAACAGGCACACAGGAGAGAGCTGGGAGGTTTGCTGGGTGGGAAAACTGTTCCTGGTAGCCCACAGTGGGTGGACAAGTGGGTCTAAGGACTGATCTTCCAGATTTTGATGTGGGAAGTCTTTCCTTTTTATGTTATGCCTGGAATAATATTTAGGTGAGAATAAAACCATTGTCGCCTGAGGTCTAACGAGGAAACTGAAAATAAATAGTTAAAGTCTGGGAAACTTCATGGAGTGGAGCTGGGGCCCCAATCCAGCTGGGAGAGGTATGTGGGAGAGTGGGTGAATTACTTTGTCGGTAAACATTTAACACTGGAGTTAAGGATGGAGGAGGAGGGAGTTTTAAACAAGCTGGAAACTGCCACGGTACATCAAGACATATTTTAGAAATTGAGAGCAGACTGAGGTGTGTGCGCTTGTGACAGCTTGCGGGTCTGAGTGCAAGGCTGCTTTTCCTACACGGTGTAGAGGAAGCCATGATGTCTGCGCTAAGGGTTGTTCCAGGATAGCTATTCAGAGAATCACATCCTCTTGTGAAATAACTCCACCTATTTGTTCTGTGCGGATCAAGCTTTGGAAATATTTCTTGTTTTAACTGTGTTTTTCAGGTTTGGTTGTGGTTTTGGTTTTGTTTTTTTTTTTTTCAGTGATGTGTGTTCTGCCTGCTCAGTGCTGGCAGCCTGGCTTGTTTTTTGCTCTGCTATATTGTGGTTTCAGCAGAAGAAAAAAGCGCTACAAAAGTTAGCGATAACAAAGAGCTCAGGAATGGAATGGCAAGCATGAGAGCAATTCCCTTTTGGCTGTCGAGCATAGAACATGGATCACACAGCTAAGCATTTGCTATTTTTTATAGCTCTTTTACAGCGCGGCACAGAGAATCACATGTTTGCCTGTTAAAATTCATGCCTTAATTAGAAAAGCATACCCCTTTGGTATTTTGGTTTAAATTGCAAGGAAACCTGGAGTAAAGATTTAAGTCCGATTCCTCTTTTCTGGGGCAAGCAGCTAAATAAGTACAGCCTCACCTGACGATACTGAGGAGCTACTGTCAGAAGTGGAGGTGCTAAAAATGGATCTGTAAGATTCAGAGAAAGTCTAACCCAGCCTGAACAGGATTTGTTGGGTAGTAGCGGGAGAACAGCTGCTGGACACTGCCTTTGGTTGTGTTGGGTTTTTTTATGGGAATGCAATTTCAGATTAGTCTGCAAACACGCAAAATATAAATTAAAAAAATACATCTCACTAAATAAAATATAACTATTGACAGGGACCACAGAAACAGGGGAAAGTACAGTCATAACCCTTCTTAAATATCTTTCAATTCTAAAGATTTAGGGGTATCTTATGTTGTCCTTGAACTCCAGGAAGAGAATTCGTTCTTTTCCCCAAATCCCTTTTCTCCGGAATTGCATAATTACTATAGTCCTTTCCTTCTTTACTGCCTCAATGTACCAGTATCCTTATAGACAGAAATAGCTGTTGGGGTTCTCACCTGGCTACCTTATAAATAGCCACTGCATCTTCAGCGTTACACTTAATGTCCCTTTGTATGGGTGAAGAGGGAAAAACCCTGATATGGAAAGAATGTATTGCTAGCGTACTTGACATTTGAACAATCTAATCAAAGAGTTATTACTAGCCCAGATCTAATTGCTATAGGCCGAGTGAGAAAATAGAGGACTGTGGCTATAACAATTTCATCTGTATTATTAATTAGATGTTTTCTGTAATACTAATTACAGTCGTACTCAATGAATACACAGAGAGAGTATTCAAATAAGTTAGGAATTAGCCACTTGGTCATTAGGGAAAATTGATGTTATAATTCAACAAGCTGAAATAAAGCCCCAAGCAGGCCAAGGCAGGTTTGGGCAAAGGCTAAGAAGCCTCAGTCCTGCAACCTTGCAAAGGTCCTTGCAAAGTCAGCGTGATGCCTGTGGCCTGTTACTAGCAGTGGCAATAGGGTGTTTACCGGGCAACAAGGTTACACCAGGTCTTTCAGTCAGTTTTATTAGCTCCTACGGTTTTCTCTTTCTTTTTCCCAGCAAAACGTCATAGTGACAGGTTCATCCAAGAGCCCTTAAATAATTTAAGAATGAAGGTGACTTCTGTTAAAAATATACGTATGCGAATTCAGCTTAAAAGCAGCTGCTTGCTCGGAAGGCTGAGTTCTGTGATCGTTAAAATCCAGTTCCTGTTGTGTTGGATGAACGCGGGAGAAGGGTAAAGTTGCTTCTGTGGAGGCAACTAAAACATTTCAAATTTCTTCTTGGAGGGCCTGTGTTCAGGCAATTCAGGATGCCCGAAAGGCTGTTGCCCTAACACTGACCACAGCAAGGCTCCCTCTGGGCAATCTGGTTTAGAAGATGTACTGCCAACGCTGCTGAAGCCGTGGCAGGTCCGGGTGAAGTGTTCCCAGCTGCCACCCACCCTGGCCTACAAGGGTGCTTTTTCCAAGCCGTGGCCAGAAGTCATCCTCCTCCCCTTATTTCTGTTTTGGGCCAGTTTCTTTCTTTACCTGTACTGCATATCCAAAACTCTGAAAGGATCGGTCTTTTTAAAAAAAATCCAGCAGTTAAAGGGGCAGATCTGAGGAGGCGCTGATCTCCGGTAGGAAAGCAGGGTGAGGGCGGTGATGGAGGGGGAAAGGGTCTGGGCTTGATGACTCCCTGGCCCGGATCAGCACCGGGTGGGTGCTTTGCTTGAGCAAATATTAACCCATTTTAGCTGAACCTGATGGGTTTGACTGAATCAGGTTAGGGAGCAGTCAGCTGAGCAGTTGACAGCAGGCAATTTGAAAGGGTGATAGTGCTCCCCGGGTGAGAAGCTACTGCTGAATTGAGGGACATAACCCCTTCACCCAGCTGAGCTCCAGACAGGGCTGGGTGTAACCAGAGCCTTCAGCTGAAATAAAAAAAAAAACATAGCTGGGAAGAAGAGAGGGAGAAACCCCCACAGGTTTAGTAGGCAATGCTCAAATTTCAGCATGACAAAATTGGAAAATCAGTGTGAATTTAATAAGACAAAGAATTTCGTACCAGTATGGTTCTGGGAATAATTGGAAAAATTATCTCTTTTTGTTCAGCATCTCAAAACAAGCACTGGGCAGGCTTTCAGCCAGAATCCTCTCTCCTCTCCATCCTCTCCATCCTCTCCTCTCCATCCTCTCCTCTCCATTGTCTCCTCTCTCCTCTCCATTTCCTGCCCTGCTGGGCACTGCTTGTCAGCCACCAACGCTGGAGGCTTCTGTGGCAGGGCGTGTTTCCTCCTGGTTTATGGTTTTTTTACTCCTTCATCATGAAGAGGCCATAGCACATCAAGGGCTAAACTGTGGTCCCCGTAATCCGCTCAGGTGGACTGAGAGCAATATGCATCATAAAAATTTAAAAGTCAGAAAGCAGTCTGAAAAGCAAAAAGTGTGTTCATATAGTCTCTTCTCTTCAAGCCAGTCTCCTGTTTTTTGTTTTTTTTTTTTCCTAGGGCTGATTTATTGCTTTTGAACTTACTGAACCATACTGAAACCTAAATTCAGCATGAATTTACAAGGATGTGAACGTGCTTGCTTCAATTTTCAAGTTTTTAAACCTCAATAACTCAGAATTTTATAATACAAATATACTATATAATATAGTGTTATATCTATTTATAATGCAACTATATGATATAGTTTAAACATATTCTAATTTTTAATTCAAAGCTTTAAAAATATTTTTTAATTTTATATAAGAAAATTAATTCCATAAATGTGTAAATTGAGGTAACTGCTTCCAGCTATTATTAGCCTCGAAGAGGTGAATTTTTATTTCCCTTTCCATCATAATTCCATTAAAGTGTCAACACGAACTACTGTGAATTAATAATTTTAGATAATTATTTTAAGTAATAATTTTTCCTCGTTTTTACATAAAACTATCCCAACAAGAGGTGATATATGTTACCTAGACATGCAGTGAAAGGTGAGAAGGAAATTTCAGATGTATTTATTACGTGTAAAAAAAAAAAAAAAAATTAAAAAGGATTTTGATTTCCTGTTTTGGTTGCAAACATTCTTGGTGTTACCTGGAGAAACGACATGACAAAAATAGCACTAAAAGGAAGATGCTGTCCCATTAATGTTTGTAACAGCTTTGATAGTTGTATTGAAAACAAAAGAAACACATTTAAATGCATTTCCATTAAAAATTAGAGAGCCATCATTTTAGTCACCTGTAATTTACCACTTCTAATTGATAAAACCAGAAAACTTTCTCTGCTTCTCGAACAACCTTTGCTATAGGGGAGTCTCATGTTTTCTGTACGGCAGAGGCAGTGGGCTATGGCTGCCAGCATCATGGGCAACTCCACCATATTTTTCAAATCTTGAAGAAGGGCCGTTTGATGGGTATGTGCGAAGTCAGGACAACCAGCTCTGCCTGGCACGGCAAGCGGCGCACGTTAGCTTTACCAGCCGGGCTAATTAATTGCATTTAGGGCAATACCTGCCCTACTTCTGCCACCCGAGCCGCTGCCTGCCCGGTGCCGTCATCTGCGGGAACAGGCTGAGCATCTCGGGCCACCCGCAGTGCTCCTGCGGGGAGCACTGAATGTGTGAGCAGAAGAGCTGGGCCGGGGCTAAATTAATGTTTCTGCTCGGACATTTCTGACGGATTGTTAAAGGCGTTTCGTTTACGTGTGTATACTCACTTTAGAGAACTATACTGACAGTTTGGTTTTTCATAGTTGCTGAATTAAGGGGCGAGAGACAGTCAGAAAGTCCATATTCACAGCTTCTGGGATGCACCGCTAACATGCTCTTTTTTTGCCAATATTACAGTCTGGTTGGCTTTGTGGCAGTTGTTTTTTAATTATAAGGCATCTAAAGTGTAAGGTATTTTAAGACCACAAAATAATACAAGCTGCACCCCCAGCAAGCTGAGCTTCTGATAAGTTATCGTCTTGCCTTTTTTTTCCCCTGAACCCATTTCTGCAGTGTTATCTCAGCAGTCCAATATGTGAGTCAGGCTCCTTTTTTCTTTTTTTTTTTTTTAAGTGGTGCCTTTCTGATACTGTGACAAGCAATCTGTGAAAAATGTAGAACTGATAAAAGAAAAAGAAATTGTTTACAGATAAGCCTGCTTCATCCTTTGCTGTTTTACCAGAACAAACGACATTACTTTGTGAGCTTGAGAAAGAATGTAGGGGGTTTAGTTCCTGAAAAGTAGAGTTAGAACAAAGTAGGAATCACTGCATTAAGCACGTATTACTTCAAAAGAAATGGGACATGCACTATGTTATTATAAAACTCAGCTTTTCGTTTGCAGTAACTGTTAATCACTCAGAGCCAAGGAGTCTGACCAAGACCTTTTGGTTTGGTGTGTCGACAATCAGGATGGCATAACACGCGTCTGCGTTGCATGGCACGGCTCCAGATTGCCTGTGCCCATCCCTTTTCCTGGTAGCTTCCCAAATCTTCCTATTCCAGCCAGATGTAGGAAAAAAAGTTGACAAGCAGCATTCATGTAATGTAAATTTTCAAATGTTCCCAATCCATCTGCTAATCCGGGATGAAGACAGGGGTCCTCTTACAGAACTAATGTGAACAGGTTAAGGAAGACTGTCCTTAGCTGCTACTTTCTGGGGGTAACTCTCTCAAGGCTGAGCCATGTGGATAGGTCATGTAATTTTCTTTACCTACTTCTGTGCAAAGACAGCCCAGCTAAAATCGCCCTGAAATGGTTTGGAATAGATCAGCTGCCTATATACCACAGGAGATAAAGAGCAACTAAGTGATCTATTAACAGATTTGGTTGTAATTAAAAACTTATTTGACTATGACTATGTGGCTTTGCCTTAAAAACAAACTGACGTGTCTGAGCTTAAGTAGGTAAGCCCTAAAATGCTTTGGTGGTGACGTGGCTTTCTGAATCCAGAGGAGACATCAGTGTTGCTGCTGGACATCGGAAAAGCTGTTATTTCTTGTTGAGTCGTGTCCTGCTGCTCACCCACCGCTGCCTGCTGGGTTCTCGCTTTTCTAAGAGCATCTTGGACAAGAAAACCAACTCGTTGCACCGTCTTCTTGGGGCAGAGGAAGGTACTATCTATTTTTTAGGACTTGTGTCTATAGAGCATGAGAGGCTCGTACAAAGCTGGAAGAAATGCTGCCTCCAATGCTACACTGCTGCTTGTGTATCGTTAGAGGTAGTGTTTCTTTCAGCTCCGTAACCCGTGACTTCCCACCACAAACACACATCATCCTGCTTTTACGAGGTGGCAGCAGCAGCAGCAGCTCCCAGGATTTCAAAGCCCGTTGACTTCTTGGTTTCGTTTTATCTGCTGCTTTGTACTTCTGAAGCTCTCCAGGGACTGATGTCAGATGTTCACAGCAAAGGCCGCCTTGTTTTCAATTTTCTGTTGCACGAAATGTCAGTGTAGGAGATCCTGTGCCTCACTGGGGCTGTTGTGCAATTTAGCAGGGGTCTGCAGTGAGGAGCCTGCTGCGAGCAGGAGCGGCTGGCCTGTGGCGGGACCGGGCAAAGGAGCATCCCCAGACATGGCTACTTCTAGGCTGACGCATATTGTATCACCCAAGACACTGTGGAACAATTATTTCTATGGCCTTTTGTTTTGTTTCATTTCCTTTAAATGATTTATTCTAGAAATTCCATCCATTCAAAACAAAAAAATAAATAAAAATAAAATCCTTTGAAGCTAGCCAATGGCATTCTAGTTTTAACAGAAAATGAGTGCTTGGTGGACTGTTGACAGCAAAGAATTTATTCATTGGATTTAGCTCTTTTATGTTTCCCAGTTGCCAGTAAACAGATGATGACAATAAAGTTCAGAAATGTATATGTCACTCATATGCAAATCAGTAAAAGCGTATTTTATGTGGATAAACAACAACTCAGAGATTGATCTGACCATGAACTGTATAGCGCAGGGCTGTTTTGCAGGTCTAATGTTCTTAATTATTGTGATTTTATTTTGAGACACAGGTACCTTGTATTCTTTTCACGATGGGATACACATTGGTTTTAGGAGCAGGGCCTGATGCAGATCGATACAGCTGGAGAATTAAACTTAGTTGCCAGAAAGATATGCTGAAATACCAGCAATTGCTAAATTAACATTCATATGCTGGGACTGCTTTTTGAAATAAGTCTAAAACAATGTGCCTCGTTTAAGTTTCAAGTGATTTTTAAAATATTAAATGCTTAGCTTCTGTCAACACAACTACAGCACCTATTATAAATGCAAAGCTTAACACTGCTGATAATTATGAGAGAAGTGTGTTATCACTGGTGTTATGGTTGATGGGACTTCTATAACTGAGATTTTTGAGAAGTGGCTAGATAAAAGCCTGTGGGGAGTGACTTAGGTATGGGTGATCTCGCCGTAGCCGGGATGGGTGGACTCGGGAGGTCTCTATTTTCTGGGAGTCTTTCTGCAGAGAGGAGATTTGTGTACAGCACGTCAAATAACAGAAAGCCTGGATGTGATGATCCAAGCAAACCGTGGTGGAAATATTAGTAGTAACACCAGTCCAGATGGTCCAGTTGGGCTTAGGATGTGCAGGATGACTGCAGACTGTATTCAGCCAGAACAAAAGCTGGGCCCGCTCCGGTGAATTCAGCCTTATTCTCAGGTCAGGTTTTGCAAAACTCTTGATGGACTTTTCATCCCTTTACAAAAACAAAAAGTGAAATAGGATGATTTTTGCATGAAATAGGCCAGTGAAATGGGATGATCGTTGCATGTAAAGTAATAGCTAATACTGCCATTTGAAGGCAAGATTGTTATCCAATAAATAACTGCTGCCGGTTTGATACTATATTTCTCATGCTGCTGTTATGTACATTTAATACTGATCTATCGTGCTATGAAATATGCATACGGCACTAAATATGTTGACCAGGATTTCTCAAAAGAACAATTTTCTACAGAGTACTTAAAAAACATACTCTGAAATCGTTTTGCTGCTCCTGGCTTGGAAGAAGGGACAGACTTTTTATATCATAGAAGATTAATGTGTAGTCAGAAGGAAAAGAGTGCTTATATTTGGATCATTCTTCACAAGCAAAAGGCTGACTTTGTTTCACGGTGATTGCCTTTGTTTGATAAATAGTTCCTGGTTGAAATGGAATACGTAAATATTTAGGGACATAAATAACTCAGTCATGGTAATGACTTGTAGACAGTGATATATCAATGCCATTATGGAAATTTGTGTTCGGCATCATAAACAAAAGCTAAACCGTATAACATGGGAGAGTTTTTCTGTGTAAGGATTCCAGGAAGTAAAAGTTTGTATCTGCGTGCTGCAGATTAGCGTTTCTACAAATATGTGTATTCAGTCTGTCCAGAACTACCCTGAGGCTGCTCTGAGTATGGCCGTGAGAGGACAGAAGAGCGATAACCCTTTAATATATAAGTAATATCAGAGTGGCAAAGAACTGCCCCAGGGAGAGATGGTAATAGGTGCTACCAGCTTAGTGGGAAGGAAGTCCCTTGAGCATCTGATGCTCAAAGCTGTCCTGGGCTGGCTCTGTGCAGGTGAAGCAAAACTACAGGCAAAACAAGTGCAGAGGTGGACTCGGCTGTCTGCCAAAGAACGGGGTGGCTTGTCAGGCTGGGGAGGTGGGAAGGGATTTCCAAGCCTTTGTGGAGGACACGATGTCATGGGGCTAGCGATGAGACCTCTGTAGTAATCATCCACTGGAAACAAGATGAAGAAGACACAGATTTGGTTTTGGCTGAGGTCGATTGAGAGCTGCTGTGGCTGTGAAAAGGCTAGGGTTGGCCCAGCAAAAAAATTTATCCGTTAGGGATAGAGATCAGAAGTATTGCAGGTCCCTGTGAAACCTGCATACAAATTTAATCACTCACGCATAAGAAATTCAGAGAAGTGGGGCAAAGAGTGTTTAAAACTCTAATTTCAGTTTTCTGACTTATGGATATTCTGTGAATTGGCTGCACGGTGACCCTGTCTTCTCACATTTCTTAACTTCTGGTGCTTGACTTTGTAAATGTCAAAACATTTTTAGCACAGGTTTTGCTTATTTGTTTATGTTTTGGGTGGAAATGTATGCAATATCTTTAAATGCAGGTTACCATCTGGAAACAGGGATGAGAGCCAAAAAACCACAGACGGCTCTCTTAAAAACTCCAGCCAGGGCTTTTCAAATCACATCAAGACTTACTGATTTATAGGATACACAATTGTTGAATATTGTGAAGCACATGGAGCCTGAGGAATGATGAACTTTAGATGAGATTTTATAGGTTCTCCAGGGAGAAATTAAGGTGGCCGCTCTACCCTGTT
This sequence comes from Vanellus vanellus, assembly GCF_965231255.1. NCBI lineage: Eukaryota > Metazoa > Chordata > Aves > Charadriiformes > Charadriidae > Vanellus > Vanellus vanellus. The sequence goes on along the minus strand of NC_138909.1, from coordinate 55,154,386 downwards.
CAGCAAACTGTGTGCGCTGGGTTGAGGCAAGTATTACTGACTGAGTGTGACCTCCAAAGGTTCCTGGTTATGCTTGGGATGTACTTTCACACTTCCAAGAGCCACTGAGGGCTCTTTTTCTTGTCAAGAAGCATCCACTTCTCAGGGAAAATTAACAGGGAACACCTGAAGAAAGCAGATTTTTTTCCCCCTTCTTGTTCTGAGAATGCTGTTGTCAGAATATATGAAGTGCCTTAATGAAATCACAACTATTTTATTTAATAGAATAGATAAAAGACAATAGGAAAAAAGCAGCGTTTATTTCAGCTTATATTAAAACTGTGTCTGCATTGCTTGCCAGAAACTGCATATACTATGTGGAAAATCCAATAGCCAAAGAAAATGTGAAGAGTGTATCTTACAGTAGTGCACTATTAGAATAACACTGCTTGAAATGGGTCACTGTGACAGCTTTTGACTTACCAGAGCTCAAGCAGTTTAGATAGAAGATTAGATCTCTCTAGGTTCATAGGTCTCCCTTTATGCAGAGCAAAGGAATATATCTTTCTTTGTCTATAGAAGCAATTTTTAATTTCGGCTGGTTGCTAATTTATTCACGTGTCATGCTGCCTTTCCTTCCCAGTGAAAGCAACATGGGCTCACCTTCCAAGTACAACTACATGCTGTAGGAGGCTATGGAGGCTATGTCTACAGTGTTCTTCAGGAATTTCTGGGCTTTTTCTTCATGTGTGTTTTTATTTTCTTCTCCTCCAAAGGGAATGAGCAGCTTTGAATTCAAATAGCCAATTTCATTTGCTCTTTCTGCCTACACTGTTTGCAAAAAGCTTCCTTTCTTTTTTCACCCCACACTCTGGATAACCTTAATAAGGAGTCCCTGCATGAGGATAGTGACAAAGCTGCTCCAAAGATTAGTTAAAACTAAAGAAGTCTGACTATGTTTATGTATTGGAAACTTCCTCCCCGTGAAGGAGCAGAATGATGGTGTCAGCCAGAGAAAGTGCGTCATGGGGATGGGGAGTGGGATGGGAATGCAGAATAGCACCAGACACTGCAGCTCTCAGCCCCAGGTGGTAGAAACCAGACAGTTGAGGATATGCGTGAAAAGTGCCCAGCCATACATAAACCAGAACACATTTTTATCCCTCTCCTCCCCTTTTTTCTCTCACGACAAGGAAAGTGCATCCAGCCCAACATGACACCTCGGGCACCAAACAACCTCCCTTCACTTGTGACCTATAGTTACAACCAGTCCAGATTAATAACAATATGAGATGTGTCTTGATGGAAATCTATCTTACCCAATATTTTGCTATCCTTTTGTTCCCTGTCAAATGGCAGCCTCGCATTTTCTCCAGGATTCATGCAAAAGCCCACATAGCAGCGTAATCTGAGATGTATCGTGGATGAACATGAACATAAACAGTTGTGCTAGAGACAGGAGGGCGAAGTCACAGCACTCCTACCGTGGCTAGAGTCCCACATCTCAGGGTTAAAAGACAACTAATTCTCAGCCAACTGCAAAATCAAACATAAAGCTCCACCCGAGGGTACTGAAGGAGCTGGCAGAAGTGCTCACTAGGCCACTTGGCATCATTTATGAACAGTCCTGGATAACGGGGGAGGTCCCAGCTGACTGGAGGTTGGCAAATGTGACACCCATCCATAAGAAGGGCCGGAAGGAGGATCCAGGGAACTACAGGCCAGTCAGTCTGACATCGGTGCCTGGGAAGGTCATGGAGCAGATCATCCTCAGTGCCATTACATGGCACATGCAGGAGAACAGGGTGATCAGGCCCAGTCAGCATGGCTTTGTGAAAGGCAGGTCATGCCTGACAAACCTGATCTCCTTCTATGATAAGGTGACCTGTTTAGTGGATGAGGGAAAAGCTGTGGATGTTATCTACCTGGATTTTTGCAAAGCTTTTGACACCGTTTTCCACAGCATTCTCCTGGAGAAACTGGCTGCTCATGGCCTGGACAGGTATACTCTTCACTGGGTAAAAAACTGGCTGGATGGCCATGCCCAGAGAGTGGTGGTGAATGGAGTTAAATCCAGTTGGTGTCCGATCACAAGTGGTGTCCCCCAGGGATCGGTGCTGGGGCCTGTTCTCTTTAATATCTTTATCAATGATCTGGATGAGGGGATCGAATGCACCCTCAGCAAGTTCGCAGATGACACTAAGCTAGGCGGGCATGTTGATCTGCTTGAGGGTAGGATGGCTCTGCAGAGGGATCTGGGCAGATTGGACTGATGGGCCGAGGCCAATGGTATGAGGTTCAACAAGGCCAAGTGTCGGGTCCTGCACTTGGGTCACAACAACCCCATGCAGGGCTACAGACTGGGGGCGGAGTGGCTCGAAAGCTGCCTGGCAGAAAAGGACCTGGGGGTGTTGGTGGACAGCCGGCTGAATATGAGCCGGCAGTGTGCCCAGGTGGCCAAGAAGGCCAATGGCATCCTGGCCTGCATCAGGAATAGTGTGGTGAACAGGACTAAGGAAGTGATCATCCCCCTGTACTCACCACTGGTGAGGCCCCACCTCGAGTACTGTGTTCAGTTTTGGGCCCCTCACTACAAGAAGGATATTAAGGTGTTGGAGTGTGTCCAGAGAAGGACTACAAAGCTGGTGAAGGGTCTGGAGGACAAATCTTATGAGGAGCAACTGAAGGAACTGGGGTTGTTTAGCCCGGAGAAGAGGAGGCTGAGGGGAGACCCTATCACCCTCTACAACTACCTGAAAGGAGGTTGTAGAGAGGTGGGGACTGACCTCTTCTCCCTGGTGACAAGTGATAGGACGAGAGGAAACGGGTTCAAGTTATGTCAGGGCAGGTTTAGATTGGATATTAGGAAACATTTTTTTCACTGAAAGGGTTATTAAACATTGGAATAAGCTGCCCAGAGAGGTGGTGGATTTGCCATCCCTGGAGGTGTTTAAAAAAAGGGCAGATGTGGTACTTGGGGACATGGTTTAGAAGTGGTTTTGTTAGGGTAGGTTAAAGGTTGGACTTGATGATCTTAAAGGTCCCTTCCAACCTCAGCAATTCTATGATTCTATGAATTTTCAATGTCTGCAGCTCAGTGAGGCCTGACAGCATTTCAATACAATTTTACTGATATTAATAAATATTATTTTTGTCAATCATATTTATGCTACCATAGTAATGGAGTATATGACAGTCTTCAATGTACCAATGCTTATAAGGCCTCCAAAACATAAGAGGGCAATTTATTTCTATTACACAGGTGGACAGTCACAGCCAAAGGGCTGCTTGTTGTAGGTGGCAGCGGATGCCTGTGTGGTCTTTCACAAACATCAAGGAACATGCTTGCTGAGCCATCTAGATGTAAGGCAGCTCAGATCAGAAATGCTGTAGTTATCCAGGAGGATTTAGCCTCCCAGCAAGAGGGAACCTCTCCAGCACAGCATCAAATTGATACCTTCAGCATGAGCTGTATTTGCATGCAGGACCCCTCTGTTGCTCTGGCTAAAATTCTTTGTTCCCAAACTCTGCAGATCTGTGTAATCCCAGGCTCCTCCAGACCCCAGTTGTGGAAGTGACCTGAATTGTATGGAGCAGCTGTGACTGCATCTTCATAACCTGCCATCTGTGTCTCCTGTGGCCTAAAATGTAGGTAGAGCAGAGCCAGGACAGTCTTACCCCATGCGCTGTGAACACAAAGGGGTCCAGAGCTCACCAGGAGACTCTCTGAGATGCTGTGCCGTATAAACAAGACAATGATGCAGGACCTCTTGGCACAAAATACATCGGGGGGGGGGGAATAAAAATCTATGTTTTGCAGATTTTTATTTTTTTGAGGAGTAAGAGGGATGACCCATGCTGGGCAAGGAAAGCCATCATTTTCTAGGAAAACCCTTTTGGTTTCAAGGGAGACAGAAGCCTAACAATGAATGGTGGTGCAAGACCTTAGGAAGGAAAGGAAGAAAAGCAGAAACTCAAGAGAAAAGGTGAGGAGAAAACAAAGTGAAGCGAACCAAACTTCAGCTAAAATATTTAAGTATGAACTCCAACACGCTACCAAGAGATGAAACGCAGCAATCACTGCACAGAAGAACTCTACCAAAGGAAATGATACAGCACAGCAGCTGAAAACAGACATGTGGGGTGAGGGCTGAGCAGAAGTGAAAGAGGTTCTCTCTGTATTTTCTGCCCAAGATGGAGATTATTGCTGCGTGTCACCACATGTGGGCAACCAAGCAACAGGGGCCACATCTTCTGCAGGGGTAACTCAAGACTGTGTAAGGGGTGTGAAGTAATTTCTAAAAATCATCTTTCTTATTCAACAGTGGTCTCTGCCAATGGACGCTCTCTGGCAGGATGAAGAACAGACCCTGACTTCGTTGTCCAGGGGATTTGCAGAGAGGCCAGCAGGGAGTTAACGTCATCGTCCCTTGCTTTGGGAGCAGTCTGGTCCAGCAGAAATTACTGTCCCATCCATCAACATTAAGCCTGTTCTTTGCCAAAAGCCTCTGTACCCAGCACAGGAAGGTCCAATATAAATACTCTACATGGCTGTTCCCCTGCTTTTACTCTTTGTCCTCTTAGTATAGGTTTTCCCATTTTGTGGGCTTATATTGCTACCACGATCGATGATGAGATTTCAACACAAGCAAATGCTGCAGCTAGAGCTAATTTAGGTGGTGAGGGTAGTGCCAGCTGTGCAACGACAGCACTGTGGCTGTCAGCACGTAGGGGGTGATTTCGAAGAAGCCTGTGGTGTTCAGGTTTCCTTTCAGTTGGCACATGGCTGCCCTTGGTATATCTAGGGATGCCAAATTGTTACATACTCTTTCTGTACATTTCCCGTTGAATTTCCAATCCTAAACCAAACAGCTGTTGTCTAGTGGGTCTCAGCCTAAAAGTAATCAGGGCATCAGAAACAGACATGAATTGTGAGAAGAAGGGAGGATGAAAAACAATACTGGAAAGAGTCTGAAATTTTCTCCTGTAGGATAATCCCTGGTCTTAAGGATTCCTTGTTCCCCAGAATGACAAACTCTGTATAAAAACGTGTTTGCATTAGTGTTTTTTCTAAAAAATGTCATGAAATTGAATTACATCCCATTTGCTCTAATCATTTATACTGTGAAAACAACCATTGTGTCTCACCTATCAAGCCAAGGTGCTGAATATTACTTTCTTTAGCCAGCAGAGAAGGTTTTTTCCATTGCCTTTGCTGCAGAGAGCTGACCATATTTCTGATGGATTTAAATCGGCAGGTGTGTGTTTTGGTTGTTCAATTCACACTCTGGTATTTATAGTTTCTGTTAGACTAATAATGAATCTTTGAAGAAGCCCATCTGTTAAGCTGCACAGCCACAACTTTGAAGACTTTAATTTCTCTTGAATTGCAGTATTCTCAGCTGCACAATGAAAGACATCTTTTGATCAGTCCGCAGCATTGTAACTTCTCTGCCAGGCTTATTGTACTTACAAATGTTCTGATTCATATGCTCGTGGTGCTTAGGATCTGCATTACGGAGTAACCGGTGGGGAAGCATCACGCATTCGCATGAGGCTGGCCCAGTTAAAAACAGGTGAAAGAGGGTGGGTGAAAGTCCCTTTTGATGGCTGGGCTGTTCTCGCCTCAGCCAGCTGGCAAGAGTGACACTTGAAAAATTTTCGCTAAGATTGAGGAAAACGTGACGTGGAAATGTTTCACGAGGACATGATCTTAAAGGTCCCTTCCAACCTAGACAATTCTATGATTCTATGACATGAAAACATGTCAAGGATAACAAAATTACAGAATGGCTAATGCTGGAATGGCAAGGATGCTTTGCTGGCTCATGGTCATCTTGATGCCCACCAGCCCCTTCTAAAGTCCTTTTTTTTTTGCAGAGCTGCTTTCCAGCTGGCTGGCCTCCGTGCACTCTACTGGTGCGTGGGGTTATTTCTGCCCAGGTAAAGGATTTTGCATTTCTCATTACTGAATACCGTGAGATTCTTGTTGACCCATTTCTCCAGCCCAGTGAGGTCCCTTTGAATTGCAGCACAAACCAAATCTCTTGGACCTATTTTCCCTCCATGTCTATGCCCCATGGGACTCTTCCAAGCAGGTCCCTCAACAAGCCAAAATGAGGGCCGGCTGTTAACCTTCCTTTTATATGTTCAAAGTCTGTGCCACATGAAAAGTTTAGATTCAACTCTAGTTAGAAGTCCCCAAAATGCTAAATAGCAGCTTCAGGGAATATCAAACACAACTTTCCTGGTAGAGGGATCAGGAAGGGAATTTTGTTTGTGTTGTCATTGGGTCTGTTTCTAAAGTCCTGCCTGGTTTTTACTGTCTTTATCCAGGCAACTGCCAAACAATTCAATTTCTGAAGAAATTCTGACTCACGGGGTGAAGTCTGACATTGGGCCAGGGTGAGAAACTGGGGAAAGTCTTACGTGGGACTCTGTGGGTTGTAAAAGTGGAATCATAAAAGAGAAAAATGGGGTTAGTTAAAATTGACATTGTTTTGACTAGGCAGAGGAGGGTCGCAGGAAAAAATTAAACTGAACACTTTGAATAAGTCCCTACATTTCCAAATGACATTTGTTTTTACATTTCCCTAAAGATAATTAAAAGAACAAGCCCTCAGTAAATGAGAGGAAAACATTTTGGTTTAATCTCCATTAGATGTTTTAGGTGACTGGCAAAGAATTTATAGTCGTTTTGCTGGAAAAAAGATTCTCTTATTTGAACTATTTAGTTAGTGATCAAAAAATTGATTATTCCTAAACTTCTCATTTTTCATCAAAAACTGGGGATGGCTGAAAAAGGGAATCAGATATTTATGAAAATATCACAGCGATTATTTTATTTTTTACTTGGAAATATTAAAAAGCTCGTGTGACGTAGTTCTAATTCACATTAGGCAGGCTTAAACTTTACTGTAATGAACACTACAGAGATACAAGACTTGGAAAGATGAAAGATAATAAAGGTTTTCACAGATATAAAAAAAAAGATGTAGATCTAGTACAAATGGTGTGAAAATGCAAGATGTGTGTTAGCTTTCGAATGCGATCAGTTTTCTAAAGAAAACTGGCAAGTGAAGCACAAGAACTGCAGCATCAGAGCTGGAAAAGGGATTGCTTCTCTGCTGCACACCTGGCCAATGAAGAAATACTCTCTTTCACTTTGAGACCATTTATTGTATTGTACAGCCTAATTTTTAGAGAATATTCTTTTGCTTCCGTTGGCAGACTGACAGCCTGACTGATCCCCCCGTCCCCATGGCTTTTTTCTTAAAAGTCATCTCTACGTTTCCTTTCTCCTGTTACTTATCATTGTACCATCAATGATTCATCTCCTTCGTTTAAATGGTGTAAGTCTACCCAGCTAAATTTGCAGAGCCATTTATTCTGGGAGCTCTGCTTTATCAAATGGCGCTGAGCATGGTTCAGCAGGTGATCCTTTTCAATCGTGTGAATTAGAGAAGTCCCTCAAATCCCTCGGATTTCATCTCTACCAAGTTACATTCTAACATTTTTCTTGGTTAGGGTTTTTAAATTCGTTTTCAAACAGCTCATTTGAAAAATAATTTGAAACATAGGATTTCTCTATGTGCATATGAAAGGTATAATCTGTCCAGACAATACCCACATGAGAAATTACACAAGGCTCTTTTCCTGTAATTATATTTCATATAAGAGTTTACCCAAGATACTCTAGAAACACAAAGTAACTTTGCATATCTTATGCTGTATTTTTTATTCCTTCTAAGCACTTTCCAAATGATCTTCCTACAAGTCTTTCCCCACCAATCATGCTATCCAACAGAGGTGTGCTTGGCAACCGTCAACTCTACGTCAATACATATATTTTATCTTTCTAACCCTTTTGGACACTGTCATTTCTCTCCCTTATGTTCTCAATCACCTTTTGACACACGAACTGACTTCCACAGACTTTTGGATGCACACACACTGCTGACAACCTACCCGTCCGTCACCTTTTCTTATAGCTGGTTGTAAAAGTCTTAGTGCTATGTTGCAATTTTCTCCTTTCCTTATTTTCCATCTTTTCTGTTGCAGTCATTTTCCCATATCTACTAAGTATGAAGTATTTTCCTTTGACTTATCTTTTATTGACTTCTATTACTTGTTGTACTCTGTATCCTGGTGGGAGGGTGGGGAATAGATAGCTGAGCACTGGGATTCCCCGAGTTTTGCTCTAAGAAAGCGGAGAGACAGAGGAACCAGTGCAGAACCCAGTAACCAGAGCCCTAAATGAGATCTTGAGACAGCTGGGTTCAAATTCCTGTTAAAGCAGACTTCGTGCCCAACCAGGCACTTAACCCACCAGGGCCTTAGTTCCCAGGCTGGAAAATGAAGGCTCTGGGAGTCTCAGAACCTCACATTGCAGAGCACTTGGCCCTATAGTGACAGGTAACTTTACAAAGATTGAATGAAAGCACAGGGCTTTCCGAGCACGGGCCGTAATGCTTTTGGGGTGTAGAAGCTCTAGGGGCCCAGAAGCTCTAGGGGCCCAAGGTCCAAATCCTGCAGGAAAGAGAGAGATCAGCAGGGGCATGTATACACTCTCCAGTCTCTGGTCTGGAAAAGCCCTGCAAGGTAAGCAAGGAGTCTTTGTCCTGTTATTTATTGCTTTCAGAGATGCAACGGTTCTTCTAGAAATAATTTAAATATTTTTAAGATATATTTTACCCGGCCCATTGCATAGTTTTGACAACAAAAAAAAAAAGAAAGAAAATTATAAAATCTGTATTGAGAACAATCTGTCTCTAAGTGCCACATCAAAAGTCCAGTGATGTGCTTTAACAGCCTCTGCTCAAGTCTCACCTCAAACGGAGATACCTGAAGATCAATGTTATAGCTTCTCAGAATCATGGAAAATACAAGGAAAAAATCGACAGGGTCACTTTCAGAGAGGGTCTGCTGCTCTGGGCTATTTTTAATCATAGTTGTCACTTCCAGGGAATTGGAATCTTTGTGAAATGGGCTGCCATCAGCGATATATGGCATATATATATCCAGGGTGGTGCTCTGATCCAGATAGCAAGCGAGAACTGCACTTGCCCGTTGGTATGGGTTGTCACCTGATGATAGACCAGCTTGGATCTCTGGTCTGAATTTTCACAAGTGCTTAAGGGAACAGGGACGTCCAAGCTCCAAACTGACTATATGAAGTTCTTATAAAACATAAAATTTAGTGGCAGATGCAAAAATTGTACTCTCTGCCATTTTCTCTCTGTGGCCATCTTTTAAGATTTTCTTTTGAAGGACTCTTCTATGGATATTGGATATTTCTATATGTACAGGGTTGCTGTCAGATGTTTGACTTTTTTTTCCTCAAAAAATAGTGCCTCAGAAGGTCCTTATGGACTGAAATGACTTAATGATCTCTTTAAGAAGGTAGTGTTCAAAACTCTGCAGCATTCTGCAACTAAGTCACGGATGTTATAATGTTTATCATTGATTCAGCATCCACAGTGCCTTTGGCAATACACAGGGAGTAAAAGCCAAGTGGTTTATGTACCTGAAAGTTTATAATCGGATCCAGCCAGACACAGACTACATCTATGAACTATTAAAAAACCAACCAACCAACCAAAGAGCAACAGCCAGGTCTTTGGCTGGCATAAGTCAGTGCAATTTCATAAGACCATCAATTACACCCTTCCCCTAAGAACCTGACTCATTTTCACCCTTAGTCAGTATCAAGGAGCGAAGCTGCTACAAAAGCAAAATGAACTTTCTGACTTGAAAACTTTTCTTTCTAATTGACTGAAATTTTCAAACTGTTAGGCAAATTCTTTTTGGTAAAATATTAGTCCACATTTCAGCAAATATGAAGCTCATTAAAGCTCCATCAGCTCTAGCAGGAAAAAGCAATGCTCAAGTTGTTAGCGATGAAGGATTGAGTCTAGGCAACAGCTATGAAATTGCAATTTGGAAAGTAGGTGATCTTGGGTAATGCGTACTGCGCTGTGCTTTATTTCTCTTGTATACATTTAATCGATAAGGTGAAATCATGAGTTGTGAATTTTTTATCGGGTTGCTTTAATTCCCTTTTCACTACCTTTTAGGAATTGTTCTTTCACGAATGTTTCCCTCTACTTTATAAAATTTGTTTTAAACCTTAAGTTGCACTAGGGCATACCTGTTTGCAGTCTGTAACTTAATGTCACCACCTCATGAAAAACAGCTGTAATACGGACATTTGCTAACACACCAAATTGCTATGTTCAGAAGGGTTAGTTGAAAGCCTTAACTTAAAATAACAACATACAGATGGCCTTCAATAAAGAGCAATAAAAGGGTTTGCAGTTCAAAAGTAATTTATGTCTAAAACTGTTGTCCTTGGCAACACACCTACACACTTTGTCTGGGGAATGTGTTACTGTTTTGTCTGCCAGAAGGGAAAAAAAGAATATTTAATGAAAACAAAAGACAAAATACATTATTATAAAGGGGAGAAGAAAGAATCTAGATTAACATAATATTTCACTATTTTTGTTAATCCCAATCAAGAGTTATCATAGAAATAGCTGGTACGTTTTAACTCCGTACAGGAGATGTACTATTTCAAGATGAGAGCATAAAAAAATTGGGTCTTTAAATAACACCCCTGAGGGAACATGTCTTGAGGTGTTTCTAGATATCTTCTTCTCTTTAAAGATGGAAATTCAGAGCTACTTTCCCCTTTTTATAATTGTATAGCTGTCAATTTTCCTTTACAAACCACAGAACAAAATGTTGAAAGTCACATAAAAATTCATGAAAGAAAAAAAATGAAATCACGAGCACAATGGTGGCTAGGAAAGGTTATTACTGGAGCTCTTTGATAAGAATATGCTCATTGCATTTTTTTTACCTGGAAATGCCACTTTTTCTAGACTGGCATGTACTTATTTACTGTGCGCTCCTGATAGCTGTGAGATAACTGTCTTGACGTTTCACCCCATCACTCAGGCTCTGCCCACCAACTACAGCTGCTTCTAGTGTTTTAAAAATCTTCAAAAACTTTCAAGCAGCCCCAAAACAGAAATGTAAATAGAAATCTTGTTTGTATTCTCTTTTGGCCCAGTCCCTTCCCCACCACACTGCGTGTTCTCTCTCCCCCTGTCTGAGCAATTCCAGAGGTTTAAGCCTCATGTTTCTGACTGGCTTTGCACAAATATTTCTTTCTGAGCGTGCACCACGCACTGAATACATGAATCCCACGTCCGAGGCCATTCCTCGAGGATCTCCAGACATTCACTATCCTGCAGCAGCAGAGGGACTTCTCCCACCTGACCTCCAGCAGCTTGTGAGGTGGGGGAAGGTTTTACCTTGTCTTCTAAGTAGTCAAAGCTTGGGAGCAGAGAGGAGGACCTACATCAGAAACCCAGAGATCGGTTGCTTTGTAGAGACCATTTTTGTAACCACCAAAAATAAAGTTCAACAACTAGGGCATAACAGGAGAAACACTCGCTTACAATAAGAAAGCATGATGGATTCCCACCATTTTTAAAAGAAACAATTTTTCTTCTGGGTCTGGAGAAGTCTTATAAGCAGACCCTAAGTAAGGTACACGGATTAAGGTGCCTCTGAAGTTGATTTTTTTTTTGGACTGAAATTGCAACAGAAGCAGGAAAAGAGAATCTGATCGCCGACTCCATTCCTACAGTCATACCATATAATCAGTCTTAGGCATTTGCGTATATATAGTGCTACGAATACACATTTCCAACATATCAGGGATTATACTGCACCTTTTCTGTCCTAAAATTACTTTGGATCTTGTTCCTTTTGCATTTATCAGACCGGACTCCCCATGCTCTACTTAGGAAATTTCGTCTTATTTCCAGCCTAAACGAGTTCACAATCTATTTATAGTATCTAGTTATCTGTTTATTTCTCTACCAGTATTATCTTTTAATAGAAACAGCTCTTCTCTTCCTATATTTATAGATGATCACATCTCCTTTTCACCTTTTATGTTTTGAGACTGAATAAACCCATCTCTGCCAGTCTCCTTTCATGTGACCGACTCTCTTTACCCCCAAACTTTCTAGTAGCCCGTTAGCACACTAGTCCAAGTTGACAGAGAACCAGTCATATTTGTAAATACCATGTTGAATGGTATTTGTTGATTATTTTTCTTCTAAAGGTAGCACATTAGTCAATGTTCTATATGGCATTCTTCAGAATTTATGTAAGTAGTCAAATATGCCTAAAATCTTTTTTGAAAAAGTGCTCATTCTTACAGAAAACTGAAAGTCTCCTCCTCTGCCTCCTCAGATTCCGAAATTAATGTTTCCATTGAAAGGAAAAATTGTTCAAAACTCGTTGGAAAATGCTTAACTGCCATATAAATCAAACAGAGGAATGCTTTTAATCTACACTGGAAAGTTTAGAGGAACTGCAGATCAGCAAAATTTGGAAATCACTTATAAAGGGCAGATTTGGGGAAATGCATGCCTTGCTTATGGTCTGAGTAACTTCACAATCCAGTTAAAGAATTCTCAAAGGAAATATTGTAGAATCCACTTTTAATCAATCAGTCAAGTAATAACATTCTGAAGTCTTAGAAAACTGTCATCAGCAAGCAAGCGTTGAAAATTTAGAAAGGGACAATCAGCAATTAAAGATTAAGTAAATATAAGATCCAAACTGCACTGTTAACCCTTGCTAATCAGAGGAAAATGAATAAAATTTTATTCAAAACTTTTAAAATGCTTTAGAAATTTATGCAATTCTTTCCACTTAAAATGAACTTTCACAGAAAATTAAAATTAAAACCAAAATACAGAAGATTTAAGTCTCCGGGTTTCATTTTATATTTTGCTATTCACTGTCCCCTCTCCGACTAACCTATTGAATTTCCCTACTACAATGAAGAGAGTTGAAAGAGAAACAGAAGAGTGGAAAGAAAAACTTTTCCTCCCTACAGCTTCCACACTTGGGACTGAAAGTTTATTGATGAAAACTACGAAAAATCTTTTTTTTTTTTATTAATTCGCTAACTTCATTTAAACTCATGACTTTTCTAAAGTTATTTATTAGTCTAAGCAGCCATAGCAAGAAGGTGTAAACAATTAAGTTAACTTTTATTTTGTTCATCATGTTTTAGAAAAACAGGGATCTCTGTAATAGTTTAACTTCAAGTCACATGCTAAAATTAAATTAGAAATGGTCATTAGTTTTTTTTGTTATTAATTAGTTTTAATTGAAACTTCCTGAAACTCATAACCCATTTGCTCATGAAAGTCAGGACAGTATGAAGTTGTGCTGTCTTCTGGGAATTCCAAAAAAAAAAAAAAAAATAAAAGCAGTTTTGTCACAAAGGAATTTTAACCAAAAGAAACTGGCAGTGAAAGATTAATCTTGAAGAAGTCCTCTTTGTTGTCCTAAACAGCATTTCTATGGGAGAGTTGTCCCCGGGAAAAGGTTCACAAAAGGTGCATTATCATATTTCTTCCAGATGTGGTATCAAATGAAAATGCAGTGGAAAGGGAAGATGGTAGTCTGGCTCGGATCGGTGGCATTGCCGTCAGTGCAGGATGCAAGGCAAAGGGGTGGACATGTGGGAACAGAGCCAGGACTTGATACCTTTGGAGAAAAGTGGGTGTCTCTGTGGTCCTGGGAGGAGCAAACAACTCCCTATCCAGTTGGAGCAATTCAGAGCACTTTCCGTTAGGATCTTTGGGGAAAAGATGCTCCGTCTTTTCAGCAGCTGCAACAGGAGCCTCAAGAGCCTTTCCAGGCAGAGGTTAACCTTTGAGAGTGTCTTCAGCAGCCCTCAGGTCTGTCTTTTGGAGACAAAGTCACTCTGGGAGGTTTGCTGAGCACGAGGGGAGGGCAAGTGGGAGAGTTGCTGGAGGAGCTGGAAGCGGGGTGGGGTCTCCCAGGAGTGGTCCCTAAACCAGCCTTGGGCATGACAGCTCCTTCTCTGTCTTTGAAGAAAGCCTGAAGCTGTCTGTCCTTTAAGCCTGGGATGGCTGAAATAAGGGTATTCATCGAAAACTCTCTTTTGCTGCATTATTTTGTTCCCACTGCTGTTTTGTCTTTATTGCTCTCCTAGCCTCCACTCATTAGACGGATGAGGAGGGAGACTATTTTTGACATCAATCTCTCCCCAGTTCACATACCTTTAAGGCTGACAATGCTGCAATAATGTCTGTAGCTATCTTCCACAGATTGTCTCAACAGCTTCGGCATTTCTCACTTGCCCTGTATCATTCTCCATCTCTTTCATTTCCTCTTGAACATTTCCGCTGATAATTCCTGCTTAGAACTCTAGGTATAGTCTGGGTCATTCATTATAGCACAAATCTTTACCTCTGTATGATTTGGCAGTGGTAGCTGTAGCAGTACTGCAACATTTCCAGAAAACAGGGAATAATTGCAGAGCATCATTTTGGTAGTTAGGCATTTTAGAGATTCAGCTCTAAATAAAAACCCAGCTGTCTGAAGACTCTTGATTTCCTGAACTTCAGCTGGAATCTTCCTAATGCTTTATCCCTCAAAACCTCCTGAGTCTGTGAGCTCCTTCAAGACAACTGGAAGTAGCATTGATTATTTTGTACCGAGAAAACGGAACTATTTTGTAGGAGGAATTTGTTGATTCAAGCAGTGTAAGGTCCCATGTGCAGATTCCCTTTTTCTCTGCTTTGAGTGATGGTAGTACTTTAATATTATATAAATAATGACCATCAGTATTGCTTCTTTTAGAGAATGTGATTTTTTTTCTCTTCTATTATATTTTTTAATGACTAAGTTATTTTAACTTCTTTGAGATTTGTTTATTTTTCTAGGTTGCCATGTTAGAATAAGTCACCTGTTGTACTAGCAAACGAAGCCTATCAATAAGCTGATCTTTGAAGTATGATGCCCACATCAATCAGTGGGAGGTGCAAAATGTCAAAAGCTTTCAAAAGCTTAAAAGCTTTTGAAACTTATAATTCAAAGACTACACTTTACTTACATACCAAGAGCCTGCAACATCTAGAAGCTCACAGGGATTGCCACCACCCTCAGGACAGTGACACACTGGTCAAAACTGACTGAATCCCCATTTGGATCCAGGGTCAAGTTTAACTACTTGGAAATGAGCTGTTTTCATGTAATTCAACTTTTTGTTGGACCAAAAGAAATCTGCCTGCTTAAGAAAAAACCAAAATCCTCATTAGTAGAAACTTTTAGTGTAAGAACATCCTTTTAGGGCTTTTGAAATGTTTAAACTTTCCCCATGTTGGAGCGAGTTGGCTGTCCTGGTACCTTTCTAAGAGGAAGCAAATGTGTCTGTAGCTGTAACGCAACACGTGTATCGATCATTAATGAAAAACGCGAGTTCTGTATGGCAAATGGGTCTCTCTTATTTTTACCTGAAGTGGTGTTGGTAGAGATGGTTAAAGATTTTTAGTTTAAGAGTGAAGCCTCAAAGTAATGCACTTTCAGAACATCTTAAATGCTCTTATTTTGCCTGGGTGGGAGTTTCTGCTCATGCTTTCCAAATGCAAGGATGTGCATGCATAAAGAAGCGCAAGCTGTATCAGTTTCAGTTTAAGTAACATGCTTAGCAAATGTCACTCATGTCTTTGTATTACTTTTAGCTATTACACTTCAGCTGATATTAGAAATGCTCTGATGTAAAATCTCCCCCTACTATTTCCTACAATTCATAGGATTTTTTTTTTTAATTATCTGCATGAACGCATTTATTAGCACTGTTAACCTTTAAATAAAACTCCCATTACTGATGTCAGTCACCTAATTGGGCTTTCCTAACCCGCTTAAGCTCATTACCTGTTCCTCCATCTTTCACATCAGCCTCCATCTGTGGTGGAGAACTGAAAGCCCAGCATTGCACCAAGGGCTCAGCCAGCAGAGGTTGCCTGGGCAACCAAGATACAGGAATCGTCAATAGTGGCAGGAGGAAAAGAGAACCTCTAAAAGGAAAAAAAAAAAAAAAAAAGAACCCAAAATATTTTGTAAACACTTTATCACCTGTAAAACTGTTTCTAAGAATTCCAGGGTAGCTCTGTACAAGTGTTTGAGGAGTCTTGTCTGCCTTGCAGTGAGAGGCTACAAGAGCTCAGGCAACAGTTTAGCAGAGAGAAGGTTAATATGATCACAACCTAGAATTATCCAGAGAGAAAAAAAAAAAAAAAAGATTTCTGATACAATAAGTCTTTCTATTTTAGAAGAAAAGGTGTAACAGTATCTGACAGCTAGATCTAGCTGAAGCTAAATACATTCAGACTAGAAATAATGTATGCATTTTTAATCAGAAAAGCAGTTAAGCTTTGAAGAAACTCACCTGTAACTTAATAATTGTCTGTTTCTAAAAGATGTTCTCCAGCTTCTAGATAAACTAGGGATTTCAGAAGATATCAGTCAGTATAAGTCATTAGGCTGCTGCCTTCTGCAGTTCAAATAGTTCCTAATGGATTAAAGCATATAGAGAGAAAACACAGCAAAAGAAATAGTCATAAAAAAAGGTACCACTTTTTCCTTACAATGACTGAATACTAACATGTTGGATCAGACCAGTACTCCAGCTAGTCTACTGGTTTTCATTCATCTACATCCTGAGTGGGGTTTTTGAGGGAATGATTTTTTGCAGTTCTGGCAATTCCTTGTCTCCAGAGTCTGTTTTTTTTCCAGTCGCAGTGGGTGAAGGGGTGGCCTTGGCTATGAATATAGTTTACTATTTACCGTCTTCTCCATAGCTCTGTCTTTGCCTCCCTGGTATATGGATACACTCTAAGTGGTTTTGTCATCCATATTTTTTTGATCCTTAGAGACAAGCTGTTGTTTTATACATGACTTTGTTGCTAACTGACTTTTTTTTTCTTACTAGAATTTAGCCTCAAACCTTAGTGACTGGTGTTAACATGTGCATATTTTTCAGTGGCCAGAGATCAAACCCAACACTATTTCCCTCTGAATTCAAGTTGTACCCCATCTGTGAAATATTTTGTGGTTTCCAGTGCTGAAGTCTTGCTCACATTTTAATTCTAGTAACAGACAAAAATCTCAAGAGAACATTTTGGGTAATTTCAATGGTAAATATAAGACTTATTCCTGACCGCAGCTTATGCCATGAAAACTAGTTACTTAGTCACTTGAAAAAATCATTTATATCTTGGAATTTACTTAGTCCCTCTGCTTAAACATCTGTCTGCTTTTAGAAGTGCTGTTTTTACATCAGCTGTCTCAGAATCACGAAGTGGTTGAGGTTGGAAAGGACCTCTGAGGGTCGTCTGGTCCAACCTCCCTGCTGAAGCAGGACCACCTAGAGCTGGTTGCCCAGGACTGTGTCCAGATGGCTTTTGAATATCTCCACAACCTCTCTGGGCAACCTGTGCTAGTGCTCAGTCACCCTCACAGTAAAGATGTTCAGGGGGAACCTCTGTTTATGCCTGTTGCCTCTGGTCTTTAGGGGATGGAGCAGCTGCAGTGAGCCACATAGATGGGAGCTAATTAATGTATTTCATCCTAGAGTCCAAATGAAGCGTGCATCCCAGGACAGTCTCTCACAAAATCTGCTATTCATTTCAGGGAAAGAAAGACACAACTTGCAGCTGATGCTGACACATCCTCAGCACTGTCAGCCACTCATGGATGTAGGGACACGTCTTTAATTCCAAAGTTGTGAAATATTACCATCATTCAAGTCAACAAGTATTTTTCTTCCCCAATTTAGCCCTCAAATCCACAAATTTCAGCAGCAAGTATCTCAAAAATTTCAAATAGAGTAAAGGCTGAGACCTACTGCTTTTAACTCTCCTTTAACCTTCCCTGGGCTGTCAGTGAGCTACAGGACCATAGTGATTGCATAAGCCTCAATTTCTCAGGAATTGGGCCAAAAAAAAAAAATTCACTGTACATTAAGCATCATATCTAAGATTAAAGTCTGCAGGCCTGTATATGTAAACCACTTTCTTCCTTATTTGAGCAAAGTAGCAAATGGATATGGTAAAGGAAACAGCAGGTCCTTCAGCAGCATAACTGGACCCTACTGACTCCTTGTGAGAATCCCTTTCACACATAGACTTCAAACCTATGATGGGCTCTTGATGATGCAGGAATGAACAAATCTTAGGTTTCGCACCAGAAGAGACAGACTCTGAGCACAGCAGAAAAGCTGAAGGACACGCTTTGATTTATGGACATTACTGGTCACACCTAATAATAATTAGTTTCATTGATAGGGCTGAGATGAATGTCTTCTCACCAAAACCCTAGTAGGAAAATCCTCAAGTGAAACAGTAGAAAATGCTCTCATTAAAAGTGTGCAATACCGAGACTGAAAAATTTTTTGCTGCCACGCTGGTAGGACTGCTAATGTCATGAGCAGCTGAACCACTTGCTACTCCCGCAAAATGAGCTTTTTTTTTTTTCTTTTTTTTACAAGATGGGCAAATACAATGTACTATGAAGTTGCATGTGAGGGCCTGTGCTTTAAGGGATGAGGAACACACTGCACGGCAGCCAGCTGACCTACATTTTCGGCCAAAGCTGTAAAGCTGACCCAGAGGGTGTGTCTAACCTACAGACACAGAAGGAGTGTTGCCAAATGGACTATGTATTTTAAAATTAGAAACTGAGCAGGAGCAGCGGCATGGGGATGGGTTGGTTTTTTTTTTTTCCCCCTGCTGCCCTATGCAAGAAGCAATCCAGATCAATATAGCAGGATAAGCCACTGCCGGCAGGGAAACACAACTCCAGGTAACTCCTACCTCCTCGACCTCCTGTGCCATGGGGATGAAAGCACAGTTTTGATACACAGAGGCAAACCCAGGCTTGGAGGTGCTTTCAGCCGAGGTGCCGGCAGTATGTGAGATGGCAGCACGGGCTGATATGGACAAACTGGGTGAGCCCTGGGGCTGCGGTGCAGGCAGCAAGGCTGCACCAACGCCGGTACCGCTGCGCTTTGGCTGCCACCAAACCCGCGGCATCGCAGCCCACACGGGTAGCAACACCCAGACACACATCCAGCTTGCTACATCGGCATGGGTAACCTTCAACAAAAGCAAAGAGGTAAACAATGCGTTGTAGGATGGCTAGGCCGTAAAGAGGAGGAGGTAGAGGCAAAACCTTCCCCAGGCACAGTGGGGATAATTGCATCAGCACAAGGAGAGAATCACACACACTGGGACCAGATTTTTAGCCCCCACCAAACAAAGCAGCTGTGTTGAGATCAGCACAGTGCTGCTGCACACTCTTGAGGATCTCCCTGTTGGCATAAATCAGCCTTAGAAAAAACAGGCTCCCAGTTAGTTTGCCGAGTCCCCCAAATACGTTGAATTTTTTTGAACAGAGCTTTCCCCGTCCCTCTGCGGAGCTGCATGGTTGCATGACAGATAGAGAGCACACCAGCAATTACTGCTGTGGTGGAAAAAGGAAGGTGTAAAAGAAAAATTGAAAGTTACTACAAAACAAATATGCTTATCCTAAACCCACCTATTAAAGATAAAGCATAAGGATTAATTAAGTCACCTTGCCTATAGATAAATTACATCACACCCACGTTTCATCCCTGGCAAACGTAAGTGACAGTTCTTTACTTTGGAGTTTTATAACACAAAACCAGAGCAAGGAAAGTAGCTCTGCTGTGCTCAGTAAATGTATACTAATAACCATGGCAGGAAACCATCATTAATAAAGCCCAGTTAGAAAGACATCTCCCAGATTCCTCACTGTTACCTTTTTTTTTTTTTTTTTTTTTTTTTTTTTGAGAAATCTACCTGTCTTTTTTTGAAAACTTCATACGTATGAGACTTTTCCTGGGACTAGCTGGTGTGTGTCCATGATGTTTGGGAAAAGCCTGAACCACAGCCATTGCAGCAGTGGGAATGAGTGACACAGGGTGCAATAGCCTCTTAGAAGCCATTGCAACTTAACTGCAGCATGAAGTGGGGACGAGCTGCCAGGACACAGCCACCCACCTTACCTGCAACTCCAGACTTGTGCTGCCGCAATTTATTGCGGTGGGTGCCTATATGTATCCCAGACTTGACTGGATCAAGTTTGTTACCTTCGCTCTCATGCAGAAATCACCATCCATGTAAGATTTTCATGTGACACTGATGAAAAGTGTGATGCCCATATACTGGAGCTGACAGGTGACAAACTTGAAAACAAAACAGTCATGTTTTCGTGTGTCATATCTTTGTCCTTCCACTCACATACAGCCTTGTATCACAAAAGGAGGGCAAGAAGTTGACTAAACATTTCCTTTTTTAAATTCATCTTTGATGGCCACCATATTAAATAAGGGCAAGAGGCACGAGATTTGGTTTGCAGCCCCAGCAAAAACATTAAATATAAAAACCAAATCTGCTGCGATGGAACTTCTTGAGGAAATTCCTTTCTGGCATGGATTCTGGAAGAAGGAAAAATAATTCAAGTGTTCACGGTTTCTTTCCTCAGACAAGAGTCTTTTCCCTCCTTAGTTTCAAACTTAATCACTTATATTATAAAGGTCAGAGCCTTTACTGCCCCTGCCAATCTTCCCAGTTTAGCAAGTCATTTCCAAGTCTTACTCATCACAGACAACATTTTGGCAGTGCTTTGTGACCAGTTAGGCACTTTTTAACTTTTGGTAAATAAAGTTTTCTGTTCATTGAGGAAGATAGACTAGGAAAATATTTCAAAGGTTATTACAAGGCTTAACAGCTTAAGCCTCTATCTAAGCCACTTTTTAAAAGGTAGAAAGTCAGTGGCTTTAAAGATGCTTTAGGCAAATTTGAAGATTTTACCCCGATCTTGGGCTACAGATCATCCCACACAGCTCCAAAACAGCCCATCAAACATCACTTGTGTTAGCTGCATCTCAGAAGCCTGCCGTCTCCTCTAGGAACCGAGGCAATGATCAGTATGTATTCCTTGTGGCAAATTACATCTTCCCTAAAACCTGTACCGGTCATCTGAAATTATGAAACATTGCAGAACTCTCTGAAGGGAAACCAAAGTAACAAGCGTATAATCCCTCTGTAGTCTAGCATGAAAGTGATAAGCATGTAACATTAGATAGAATACTTGTTCCAAAATATTTCCCAAGGTGTCAGCTAAAAGAACTCTGGATCTTGGAAGCATTTCACATATTAGCACCAGAGTACTGGCTAAAAGATCACTCACTCCTTGTTTTCACAGAATTTTAAGTGTCTTATATTCAAGATCCATGAAGTAGCAACTTAAATGATTACACAATCTTTTCAAGGGCTTTTTCCTCCACTTCAGTTACAAGTGTGGAGAACAATTTTTTCAACTCTGGGCTTTGCACTAATGCTCCATGTGAAAGCTTATTCTGGCCTAGACTCCCACAAAATGCCACGTTTTAATGATTTCTTCATCAAAGGAGTGATGTCCATCCAGACACACTTAGCTGGTCATGTTTCATCACACATACAAAATGATGCATCATAGGAAAACGCACCACCTGCCATGGTTTTTAAGCTATCATGTTGTAGCCGTTATTTGCAAAAGGTTGAGGGGGGCACAAATTAAAGCTTATATGGACCAACGAGTGAGTCCGTGCAGTCTGGCCATATGCTACTGGCAGAGCAAAAGTCCAAACTGCTCTGGGTGGCCGAGGGTGTTGCAGCAGGTTATGAGTGGCCGTAGGTTGTTATCTTACTGGTGATGTTTGCCCAAAGCAAGACCAAAAGACTTTCCCTCCTCTCCTTCTCCCACACTTCCTTCCTGCGTCTCCTTGCCCTCAGAAGGATCACGAGAAAACTGTGAGGGAGAAACCCTTCTGTTTTTCTCTTCAGGGAACCAGAAGCATACGCACGCACACACGCTTTGTAAAGAAGATTATATCAAAGATATGAGCCATGTGTGATCAACATCATTTTGTGACGGAAACACTCCAGGAAGGTCCCAGACACTGGCTGCCCACTCAGATCAGAGTGGCCAGAACAGCTGCACCATAAGGGAGGACATGATCTCCTCTGGAGAGATCCTGTCATCCATCTGTCTGTTGTGACAGAGGGTGTAGAAAGCAGAGAGACCAAGTTGTCACCTAGCTCAGCACAGTTCATTTTGCATAGAAATGGGGTATGCAAAAAGCTTTCTTTAAAATGGATCTCATCCAATAGCATCTGGAGAGTCTAACTTTGCTGACATCAACTAAAAATGAAAATTTACAGTTTTTATTTAAGTAATGATATTTAGCTGTGAAAGATTTTCATATTGTCCAAGTTGAAAAACACATCCCATTTCTCCTAATAAACCACCACCACAACAGTACTTTGCCTCCCAAACACACACATAGAGTAGTACTATAGTTTGCTGCTGTAGTCTGAGAGTTGAAGCTCTTTGGAATATATTTTTCAGGTATAGATACACTGTAAATATATACATACACCCAATCAATTCTCCTTTGTGCCGGAAATAAAGTGAAATAAACACAGTGAAAAATGCTTGTTTTTCAAGTGTATTATTGTTGGACAACTTGGTTGCTGGCTTGCTAGGAGATCCAGCCCTTACCTTCCCCATTGGGTTCGGAGAAAGACAATCTCATTACGAAAATAATAGAAAATGGAACGATTAGCAGCACCCTGTCCTCAGAAACCTTACTTTCCTTCCCACCTCTGCTCCTTTTTTGTTACCTCAAGTATTTTCAGTCCAGCCAGGCAGTAATCACACTCTTCCCCTGCCACGTTCAGTAAATTGGTAGGTGCCTTTATCATTGGGTTTCAGGAGGCCCAGTTTCAGCCTGTGAGAGTTCCAGGGCAATTACTACAGAAAAGCACAAATAGCCAATAGGGTTCTTTTTTTTTCTTTCCTTTCTGATGACAGCTCTCAGGACTAAAGAAGTTGCTCTTAATTAAGCCTGATGAATAAACATGCAGGCACCTGTAACAAGCTGCCACTTTCCTCTTCCTTCTCTAAGCCTTTGTGGATTCGCCACAACCCTTTCTACAGACAAACTGCTTTTGATGCAAGGTTCATCATGTTACGTTTCCATCCCAGGATACCTGGGGCTGGTACAATGTCATCTACACAGTTACTCACTATGCAAAGAGCAAATCTTTTTCCTTCTGCAAATGTGCAGCCACGAGCAACGTTAGCCAAAGAATGTTAAATTTGTACTAAAATCTAGTTCGTTTTTCTGGACAGATCTGGATAGATCCAGCAAAAAAGTGTAAACTGACAGAATTCCAACATGATAAAAAAATGTTGCCGATTTACCACAACCTAAAAACTAGACCAGAAATTATAAATCAATCAGGTGTTTAAAAAAAAAAAAGAAAACCCCAAACATCCACATTTTATGAGAACAAACTGGTTATTTTAGCAGAAATTGAGTTTGAGAAGAGAAGAATACATATGGGAGGGAGGAAGCTAGAAAGGAGGGATAAAAAAAAACAAAAAGAAAAGCTGAAAAATATTAAAAAGGAAAGCTAAAAAGTATTGTGGAGGAAAGGTAAAAGACAGGAAAGAAAGAAAGGAGAATTACAAAAGCTGAATCACCTGCAGATATGATTTTCCAACGGAAGTGACAACTGCTGAGGAGAGCAGAAGAAAATAAATGGAGGCAGGAAAGTAAAATTAAACCAAGTAGAGATAAGGATAAGTAATATAAAAATTGCATTTCATTCTTAGCCCCTAAATTGATGGGTTTAGGAACAGCCTCACTGTAAAAATGATCTGTTCCATGCCATAATCATTTATTGATGTTGACCTGCTGCACAGCAATTGATGAGACACAAGCCCTCTCAGCATCTGCCCTCTTTCCTTGTTAAGGTACTTTTAATATTGATGGACGACATATTCTGTGTAGATTAATGAAGCCTACATAGGAAGTGTATATTAATTTGACAGACTACTCAGACTTATCAGAAGTCCATTGGAAGTCTTTGCACAGCAAAAAGTAAAATTTCGCTCTCAGTCCTGCAGACTTCTATTTCTTACTGGACCTTTTAAAAGGAGCAGGCTTGTTGAATTCATACACCATTTACGAACTTTAAAAAATTCTTAATGTTCTTAGAAGCAGCAAGGTACTCCAGAAATGTTCCACAGTTAGATACATTTCTGAAGGTATTTTGAAGAGGATAACTGTTATATATTGTGAGGTGTAAATAGCATTCCTTTGTTCATAAAACTTTTATTCAAATAAGCCATCTTGTTAACTTTAATAACCGTATTGGAAAGGCTCACCAGCCTCAGTTGGAGTTATGTTAATCCCTCTGTAAGTATCTAGAAAAGCACATTAACTTTAGGTACATCATACACTCAAAGAAATGGTCAAAGGAACATTATGTAGATAGTGAAGTCAAACATACAGCAGTAGAAAACACTGAGAACAAAATTGCCTATGCAATATCAGTTCAGGTCTTGGTGAATAGACCTTCTTTTATGTGCTTTAGCCACATATAATACATAAAGATGCTGGTTTCTAATGCTACTTTCTCATTTAGGGTCTCCACACAGTATGACTTACCTTTTGCCCTAAGTTTACTGTCCAACCACACCAAATTCTCCATAAGCCCCAAAGCTCTGCAGTCAATCTACCTCCTCACCCCCTGGTTTCTCACTTCTTATACCCTGAGAGCATTAATGGACCCTAATGGCCCTGATCAGCCTCACCTGGGACCTCTCCCCACCCCCTGACCATGGGGCCCAGGAACCCTATTTAAGGTCAGACTGGGCTGTGACCTAAGTTATGCTATAGCTGCACTTGCCTTTAGTTCTGGTTTTTGTCTCTGTCTCTTGGATGGACCTGAGGCCTATGTTGTAGTCTCATCTCCAGACTCATTTCCTGCTGTTCTCAAATTTTCCATGGAGACTCTAGTGCTTTGGACAAAATCCCTGCTCATTACACTCCATTCTCAGTAGTAAGGATCTGGAAACTGTGTGGAGTCAATAACTGAGTGAGTACAGTTAATGGGGTACAACCAAATAGCAGAAATGTGTTTGCTAAAAACTGAAACTGCATATAAGTAAAGTATCAAATATGTTTTGATTGCTTATAGTGAAATCTATGATAAAATCAACTGACTACTTTGGTATTGTTTTTGTTTTTCAATGTAATGAGCTTAGACCAATAGGGGCCTATTTAATATTGATCAAGCAATATCAAAGCACTTAGCCTTACTTGCAAGACTTGTAGTGTTTTATTATAAAATAGTTCTGAAAAAACAGTTAGAAAACCCCATATCTGTTGCATTCATGAATGTTTTATTGACTTCTAAAACACTTCACAAGCAATTCATATTTAGCCCTAGTGATAACTCATTCCTATAATTGCCACTCAACTATGTAAGTTGGTCTGTGTGACTGCCAGTTTTCAGATCAGGTTGCCTTGTCAGCTTCAAGATTTTTCTGCCTTGGGTCAATCATTGGGTCATGTGGGCTTTCAGGTTGTATTTATTGCTTTTAACCAGCCTGAGCCAAAAGACCGGTAACACCATGGAAAACTAAAAACATAGAAGCCATTTTGAGGAATTTGTTGTTATGACTTAGCATATAGGAATGAAAACAAAATGTAACTGGGCACATTAAACTGGACAGCTCTAGAATGTGAGTGGGTTATAATTACTGTCTGATTATCAAGTACCATCTTCAAGTGATGATATCCTGACAGCTACTATTTTAGAAGAAAGCCAAGAAGTCAGGAAAGAGGCTTCAAGCAGAAGGCTGATGTTACACATAAGTTTTTTTCTTAGCTATAGGATTCAATTCTTTCACTCAATTTTAACTACTGAATTGCTACACTTTTGTTCCTTAATCTGTTTTGCTGAAAATTGGCTAATGTAATTTCTACTCCTTTATCATGTCAGTGCTTGTACGCTTGGTTCCATTCATGGGAACTCTAAACTTTATTTAGGGGCTTCAGCTAGTTTCCAGACCCTCTGCATGAATATGGGAAAGCTGACAAACTGTGCAAAAATCACTCCTGAAATTGGCACTATAGCCTGAGACAGACATGCAGGTGTTTTGTTTCTCCCACTTCCAGCTGAATAGCAACTTCCATCTCTTATTCAGCAACACATTTAATGACATGCTAATGGCTTTTGTTGACAAAGGCTTTAATCCGGACCCCTGTATAGAGTACTATGCTTTTTTGGGGTTTGGCTGAGAACAGCAATGTGATGCTCTTCAAGTCATAAAGAAGGAGCTTGAGATAATTGTTGTGGATCTAATGTAGCAGACTTGGTAATGGCTATAAAATTTTGAATAATGAATCATATCTTTCTATCATTTTGAAGAAATATAATACAACGCGGTTCTTGGATTTGACTATAGGTGCAGCAAATGTTCCAGCTATAGTTGGAGCTAATATTGAATGCACAGCATCTACACCAGATACTGTTTTTCAACAGTTTACCTATTAACAAAAAATACTGGTGTTATTCATCTAAACAACTTACAGAACCGCTCTATTTCTGAGCAGGAAAAGTGCAATCATGGAATGAAACTCATAAGTCATCCAGGGAAACAGACTCTAAGATTCCTACAGCCAAGTTCAAACAGTGCTTTGGAACGAACTGCTTTAGTTTTAGGTTGTGTTTCTGTTGTCAGCACTGGAGCCGCCTGCATGCCCATGAAGGGATGCTGGCAGGAGTGAGGAGATCTGCAGGAGTGAGGAGCTCTGCAGTGTCTCTTCTGAACACCTTTCTACCTCAATCAGTCTTGCTAGACCAGGCTCAAGAAGATTTTCTCATGGAGAAACAGACTAGTTCCATTTCTTGAACCCTCCCTACAGGCAGATGCAGCACAAGCTAATTCAGTATGAAATGGAATCTGCTGTGGAATAACATGAAGAGCTCACACTGGAACAACAGATGGCCACCTAACTTTTCCTTCAGAAATGGTTTATAAGGAATTAGGCAGAACTTGCATAGGCCACCTTTAGCTTCTTTACAGCACTGCTATACTGGCATAAGTCTGATGCTAAGGGTAATACTAAAATAATAATCATACAGCCTAGAGCAGTGTCCTGGTCACTAGTGGGGTGGGGGGGAGCAGGGGAAAAGAGCTCAAAACAAAGATGTGATGCTAATGGGAGCAGGGAAGTGAACAGCCTTTTCCAGCAAGGATTTGTTTGCAGAGAGTAGAAAGAGCCTGGAAAATACTTTCCCAGGATGCACTTTTTGCCTCTCGTCAACTTTCACTTTCCTCTTGGCTTATGTTAATCATTTGAGTTGGGTGTGTTGACTTTTTGAGTTGTTCCCTTTCCCTCCCCTGTCAGTTGATTTCTAAGATTAAAAAAAAAATATCTAAGGGAGATGCTTGATGTTATCTGTTGTTTGGAAAATACCTAATTAGTTGCACTATAATTCTTACATGTCTAGAAAGCACTTTTCTTTCAGGCTACTGTGGGTAAAAATATGAAATAAAAATTAACTCTCCTAATTAGCTGTTCTCTTGTAGCCTCTTTAGGGAAAAAAGTATTTTAAAACAGATCTTGAGTTTATCACAAGAACATGTACTAGGGCTTCAGTACAGAAGGCATCCGCAAGTATATGTTTGTGTGATTGTCAGCAGTTGGAGGGATGGATGGACTTGGCAGCTGGAGTGCTACTTTGGTTTCTCTAGTGTTAAATTCACTACACCCCCAAACACACATCAGGGTTTTCTCGAAGCTGGAATTACTCCGTTAGCTTGTGAGTCATACTTGAACCCTATTGCCTTGCAAGACAACATAGCGTGAGCGGTGGTTGAAGGGTGCGTGGGAACAGGCGAAAGCCTGGTTGTGTCTGGGGTGGGCATGTGAACAGCTGAATGCCAATGAAATCACCTCTTCAGAAGAGCATAATTTGCACCTGAAGAGGAACAGGTCATTAAAGCCCCAGGACTGGGGAGCGCAAATGTGCTCCCTAAATGCTCTGTGTTGAGTTCTAGAAGCCATAGTGCAAATTTGGGAGGGGGAAAAAAAAAAAAAAAAACCCATACCAAAAACCCCAACCGTTTGCTGTCCTTCTATACATCTGGTGACATGAGGGCGAGTGACAGAGCAAACAACAGCAAAGCTCTGCGGCAAATGGGTCAGAATGCTGAGTGGGCGTCCCTAGCTTTGACTATGCCAGACTGCTTAGATGTCGCCCTTTTCTAAACTAACGGTTAAGGTTTATGTAAGAGTATACTGTAAATCTGCCTTTTTGAGGGGTTAGTGAAGTGTTTAGACTGCATGAAGTGATTAGCTAAATTAGAGGAGATACGGATTTGTATATAAATTGTAAAATGGATAAATTGGCTAAGCAGAGACAAGAATGCATTGCTCTGAGAAAATTTCACGGAGATGCTCAACAGGATGAGAGAGCACGGGAAAAGATCTTCGCGGTGCAGCTCAAAACCCAGCTGTGCCAACTTGAGACCAGCCTCTTTGCAAATAGATGGTACAGTTTTGTCTTTGTGACAATGTAATTTTAAAATACCTTCCCCTACAAGGCACCCTGTAGATTTTTCCCCTAAGGTAAAAGGTAGAGATGAAATTTAAGCTGTTTGATGATGGGCTATTTGCCTTGCCTGAGTGCCGGGCTGTGCCAGTGAGTTATGTGTTTCTACCACTTGCCATGGGAACGGCATGGAACGTAAAAATCGGCAAAGGATGCTTCATATATATACATTGGCAGGACTGTTTTGGCCACTGCGTGACTGTTTAAAATGAATTCTGTAATGGTAGGCTAAGAAATACTTCTTACAGTGGTATTTTTGGGGAAATCTGCTTTCCCTTTGCTGAACTTCTGAGATGTTGAGTACTTCTGCAATGGAGCAGTGAGCAACTTCCATGGCTGAGTCCCACCACCCTCAGCTTCTACTGTCTCTGGGGAACCGAGGTGCTCAATACGTTACCCTGTAGCACTGCACTCTCTTCCATTAGGAATGTGCAGTTATTAAATAATGTTTTGAGAAGAAAAATATTAGGAGGGTGAAGTCACTACCAGTTGGCAAGAGGTTTGCATACAAATCTTCTGCTTCTCTCAGGAATAATTAAATGAACTCAGTTATATTTGCATATAAAATAGCTTATCTCTTCCCTCATCTGAAAATAGGTATTGTGAGACTCTTCTCTTTTTTCCTCCCAAGAAATCACATGAGGATTATTTAATTGGGAATTTTAAACCTGTTCTTCAAAAACCAAATAGAAATGAGATTTTGTATACATTTTAATAATATTCACAATTGGGAACTTTAATAGCTTGGTAATCTGAAGAGAAGTTGTATTTAATACTTTAATGAATTTATAATGCTTTGTGAAGTTATTTGTGCTCATTAATTTAAAAATTATTTTTAGGTATTTTAAAGGAATCTTATTAACTAGTCTAGACAGATGATAAAGAAGTCCTACTGCAGAAGCAAGGCAAGTTTTCCAAACTGTTCAACTCCTGAGAATTTGTCAGGACTTGAATACATTTTTTTTTTAATGTACTACTTTTATAAGTTAAGATTCAATTTTAAATCTTGGGACTGGGTTATGATACATAAAATAGCAATAAGTAAGTCTCCTTAATTTATTTGGGTAGTTTGTTTTTTAGTTTTTTGTTTTTTTTTTTTAATTTTAAAACTCAGCCTGCAAGTTATTTCATACCTGTTTCTGCGTTTCCTTAGCACCCATAAAAGCAGCTCTGTTCCATCCCACCTCACTTCTACTTGGGGTAGGATTTGAAATCTCTTTTTCATGGTGACCACCAGAGCTGACTCCAGAGTTCCTGGGACATTTCTGCATTAACATGTAATTTAGGCCAGTGGTTTTTTTTGTTTGTTTTTTTTTTTTTACAGTTTGGTTAGTGGATCTGACTGATGAGCCATTGGCCAAATAAGTACTTACTAGATCAGAAACTTTCAGGAGTAAATATGAGACCTGTCACTGAGACTTAAACTCTAGAGCTGGAAATCAGTGTGATCTGTTATCCAGGTGGCATGAGGTTGCTTTAAAACACATTCATTATAACAGGGGGTTTGCCTGTGGCGGGGAAGGCTCTTGGGTAGCTCAGTAGGGCCAGTGAGGGGTGCAAGGAAAACCCTGAAACCCAGGTGTTTACCAGCCTGGATCTGCCTCTGGCCGCAGGGTCCTGCTGGCCTCATCCCTGCCTGCTTCCCTGCAGGATCCCCTTCTGCACTATGACTGCACCCGGCATTTTGGCATCTCCCTACTTACAAACTGGGGTCCTGGTGCTTCTCAAAGTTCCCCCCTGTCCCTGTGTATCTCCATAGCATCAAAGTAGGAGCAAACTAGATGTCCCAAGTTGCGCTTTCTTAGAGTGCTGCTCTGGAACAGACTCCTTTTATACCTTCACTACTAAAAACAAAGTCTTAACACTTTGCCCAAAGTGTACTTTTTAGCATCCATATTTGACTTTAAAAGTTATAGTCCATATGTCAGCTGTGAAAGAACTTTTGAAAGCAGCCAGCTGCTTTTTCTTTCCATGTGAGAAGTTACGGTACAGCTCTGCTTCCAGGCTTGGTCGGATTTTTTGCTTTTTTCATTGTAAAAACAGAGGAGAACTTGGAATTAGAAACGAGACTGGAGATGTGGAGATGTATTTTGTCCACGTCTTTACTTGCATCGAGCCTGACTTGTTATGAAAGCAATGGCTGCCTCTCCTCAAGAAATACTTCAGTGCGTGATTAAATCACTGCCTGCATAGATTTTTGATGCCTCTTCACCATATGCGAGTGACCTGCTGAAATGTATGTTTTTCAAGTCTAAGCAAGAGTCCAAGGTTTGAAGCATAGCTCGTGCAGAACTCGGCAGCACTAAGACCTGTGAGCCCTTTACTAGAAATAACTATTGCAGAGGGATAATAAGGCTGAGGAAGAAAGCAGCACCAGCAGATCAATGCCTGAGCTTTTGCTCAGATATGCTATACAGACATTCCGGCACTTCTAGCTTCCAAAAGCTTGGCTTTTTATTAAGGTTGCGCATAAAGCGTTGAGTTTGTTCCCCACCGTGAATTCTATAAGGAAACTAAAGTTACCCACGTGGTATGTCAGAAATGTCTGTCTCTCAGCAGTAATACTCCTGACTCATTGATTAGTTCCAATTAAACCCGATAGAAAGGTGGGGCTGTTGAAGATTTATGGATTCCAGGACTGCCTGATAAACCCCTCCCCGTGCAGCCCTGAGGCTGTTGGCTTCATGCTCACCAACGATGTCGCCGTCGGCAGCGGCCAGCTGGCCCACCAGCACACCTCTGGCTTCAGTGGCACACGGCGTGTGCCTCTGCCATCCCTGCAGAGGCAGCTGAGGACATGGAGGGGAGCTGAGGTTACTGCAGAGGAACAGGGAGGGATGGGTGCGGAGCTGGGGAGTCATACTGTAGCTGCAAGAAATCAGTCTTCATTAGTCTTGCTGCAAAGATTTGGAGCGATTCTTCTCTGTCTCTCAGGAGATCATCTTAATCATCTGGGACAGGGGAGTTCAGCGTCTTTCTCCTGATTGTCCCTCCAGAGGCTGCCCCTTTTGTATGGATAATCCACTATTCAGTATAGTAACACCAGGAAATTTCTAGAGGATATCAGGAGAATGCATCAGCCATAGCTGCTGTAGTCCTTGGCCCATGGAAGATTGAAATGTTTTATACCCATTTTCAAAAGGAAAAAGGCATTAGAGGATAGAAAGTACAGCGCTGGGGGAGGGGGAAATAACTCATCCCTCTTCTTGAAGCTGTTGATGTCTCTGCTACATGTTACAAGTCACATGCCTTTAAAATAAAAGGAGGAAAAAAAAAAAAATCGTGCAAGTCTCAGGGTAGGGGAGGACTCAAAAAGGTAACCTGGTTCAGAAAAAAACAGAAACAAACCAAAAACTTTTTTCCTTCCACCCAGAAACAAAACCTGAAACAATGCCAATGACATGGTTTGGATCAGTGTTGCAGGACAGCTATCTTAGACCCATTGCTTTGGCAAACATTTTGGGTACCCTGAGAACCCCTCCTAGGCAGTGTTAATTCCTCCAGCACTGCAGGTCTTGGAAGAACGGTTCCGTAGGGAGTCCCTGCTACAAGCTGCTCAACTTTCTGTTGATTCTTCTGCTTTGGTTTTGTCAAAACTGGGCTTTCTTACAGGGATAATTTCATCCTTCAAAAATCAAGTGATCCCACCGAAACAGTACGTTGTTAGCATATTATCAGTCACCTTCAGGTTTCATCAGGTTTCTGCAAAATGCTCTTGTCAAGCCTGACAGAATTTTCATTCTAATTTGAAACTAATTAGAGCCTCTGTCTTACTTTGATTTTATAAAAGGCTGCAGCTGGGGAAAAATCAGTTACTCTTACAGTCCTAGACCTAAGGAAACATCTCTATATAATATAGTAGACATCTAGATGTAAAACATGTATTTTTACATAATGTTTATGTGCAATATAGTGAGACACTTGCCAGTTTTAAGATATGGCCAAGAACTAGCAGTATTTCTTTGTGTGCAGATAAACTCATATTGATTCCAAGACAGTAGAACAGAATTAATATTCTGGTAATTATCTATTTCCAATTAAAATATCATTGTGCAATGAATAATAACAAAAAAGACCCGAGACTTTCAAATGTTTGAGGTTGAGTGCCTTGAATTAATATTTATGAACCACAAATAAATGTCCTGACTTCATAAGTGTGCTGTGCACTCAGCAGCATCTTCTGCAATCAACAAAAACATGGACGCAGCATAAAGCAACCTGGCTCTCTTCTGCACTTTAAATAAGGATAGGGCTTGTTGCCTTAAGTGCACAAGGCTGCAGCACTTGGGTCAGGTGTAAGAGAGTCTGAGTTTCTTTGGTTAATGATGACAGTTTGCAGTAATAACTGGTTTTAAGAAGCAGATGTACTTAACACTTTGAAAAGCACTCAGCAGCTTCTCCTGAAATCCTGGTTTCTGAAATACAGACCACTTATTTAGTCTTTTTTTTTAGCTGCAGATCCATGAGGGTGACTTGTCTGGGTGTTAAGGCTTTGTTTTGAACTCTGTGGTTTTCATTGTCTGAAGATCATGAGAGTACAAAAGACAATTATTACCATCCATTCCCCTCAAAATAAGCTTGCTTGAGCTCTTCCAAGGGCTATGGAATATCTGTTTTTGCACTTGAAAGCAGTTGTTCTGTAAAAAGACACAAGTTCTTCCATCTGCATTTGCTGTCCAAACACCTTCCTGGGAGCTTAACCACTTAAGCACCGCATCTTAGGGAGTACAACAAGACAGTTGTATAGCTCTGTGCTGCACCCAGATTTGTGGCACTGCACTTGTAAACAGGGTTTAGGTGATGTGGGATGCAACAGAGCAAATTGCAGGGAATTCGACCCTGCTCCCTGCAGTTCCTGGCTTTCCACAGAAAGGACACAGTGCTCTGCCTGTGAAGATGCTGAGAGGATGCTTGCACCAAGCTGATAGATATTAAGGGCTGACACATCAGCTTGTCTGTTTAGCGATGTTGCCTGTAGCCCTTTTCTGATTGGACTTGTGCAGACTTGTTCCTCACTGACATTCTCAACTTTTGAAGAGTCTTTGAAAAATTGCCCAGCCTTAGCCATTTTCCTGTTGCAGTGGGAGGTGCTCCTTTTATAAACAACAAGGTTAAAATTTTCTGCTTCATTCTTCTGTGCATCGGGTTGCCTGTTTGCTTCTGGCTGTCCAGCCAAGAATAATTTCCATAACTTCTTAGCCTCGAGTGTTTGGCTATCGCAGGCCCAATAGAATTTTCCCATACGTATCTATGAGTGACTGATTAGCTATTTCTGAAATCTACTTTAATCGAAAAACATTAACCTTCTTTATAGTCTTCAGAGTGAGCCACTAGAGAAAGCACCGGACAAGAATTAGGGCCCCGCTAACCTCCTGTACAGCATCCCTATCCGTTCTACCTCCTCCCTGGGACTCTACAGCTCTGTCCAATGTAATCCCACAGTGACGAGTGAAAGAAGTGTTTTAACATCTTAAGGGGTGTGGTTTACTTTTTTTGCTTTACTTCCACCCTTAACTGCATATGTCTACTAAGCAATAAAATAAATCTAGTTGAAAAGAAAGATGGGTCATGGTATCAGCTGAAGTTGAATTTGGGGTTTTTTTGCTAGCATAAATGGTTAATATATATCAACATTTCCTGGGTTTTAGTGATTATTCCCCGACTTCTATTTCTTCTTAGTTCTGCTAAATAACATTGTGCTTTGCATAGGAATTACAGAGCAGATTGAACCCGAGGGATATCTAATCTAACAGTCAGATGGAGGCCAGTATCAGCTATTTCAATGGAAGGTGTAAAAATCAGTAATCGGTAGACATCAGGTAAAAACATGTCATGTCGGTTCCTTGTACCTAACAAAGATTGGATTACAGGCTTGTGTATGGCATTTAAACACTCCATTCACTTGGGATAATTATGTGAAGCATTTTTATCAATATACATGTCCGATCCTCTGTGGCAAAAATAAGTATCTGCCTTCCTATGGTTTGATACCTCACTTCAAGGAGTGTTTTGTCCCAGACAGGTGACCAGTGACCTTTCATTAAAGGCAATTAATTCTCTTGGTTTAAAACTATTTACTTACTGCCTCTTTACATTCATTTCTCAGGTATGTCTGCAGTAGTAATTTGAATAAGATGGGGAGTAATCTCTTCCATCCACACAGTAGTCTGGAGTCAGCACAAATCCATTCCTGGCATCCCTGACGTGCCAGGGGAAGTTCAGCACTCCAACACTGGTGAAAATAACTCTGTTTCAGCATCTCTGTGCTGTTTAGTTAGTGCCAATTTGCAGGAATATAGATTTCTCCGCTGATTGCAAGAACAGGTTTTTGGTTGACTGAAGGGAAATATTCTTTAAAAGTCTCCCAAAATGTTGCCAGATTTAAAGCCTGATGAAAAACTTGCATTTTCTTTCAGAGATGCTCTCCTTCCTTAGCACTCTGCCCCTGTCCTTCCCAGCTTTTAAAACATGGCTCTGGCTTTCTAAAGCCAAATGAAACCCTTCCATATGTAGGAGATTTCTGTCTGCTTGGAACCCTCTCCTATTTGCATTCGGGATGAACAGCTGCTGATTGCAGGTGGTTTATGTGCACGGTATTACTTGCAGTTACCTGTGATCAGCTCGTGAGGGGGTATTTGGGAACTCAGCAGCAGACAGCTGCTTAAATCAGACTGTCAGAGAGGTGAAATGGGTAATGGAGCCTTAAAACTCCTGAGGCTCCTGTTGAATCTGAGTGTAGTCCGCATGGTGTGATGATTGGAAAAGCATCGCATATGCTGTTTTTTAGGTAGTATTTGAGCCCTGTCCAAATACAAGAATTGTACAATGTGAAGTGGAATTAAACTACACAGTTTAGCTGCACAGTTGTGGTGGAAAACTGAAGAAACAGATGTATAATAGAACTCTCCTGCCATAGATGCAGGTATTTCATCCTTTTTCTTGTCTCAGGTTTTTACCTGTGAGCTGAGAACAGTGCAAATCTTTCTCCCCATCCTCTGTTTCCCACGTGCAGAGAAGATCATGGGGCAGTGACTGTCCATCCCTGAGGACCATCAGGGAGGCCCATGGCTGCGAATGGAAGTTTTCTTGATACAAATAATTCACATGGGGTAATACAAACAATTGAAATGAGAGGGGGAAGTTCCTCTTTCAAAGAAAGTCTTTAACCCGCAGGTAATACCAAGTAATTGCCTTATGCCTGACAAGGGCTGCAAATCTGTCACAGGTTTCCTGAATCAGACTTAGTGCCACCTCGCATTTAATTAGGGAAGAAAAGGATTTCCTAGTCTTCTAAATGACATTGTCTGATGGGATCTGGATCTATGGATGGACAAAGAACTGTAGGCAGCCCTGAGCTCTGAGTATTTTTCTCTCCTTTTT
Organism: Vanellus vanellus; assembly: GCF_965231255.1. Lineage (NCBI taxonomy): Eukaryota > Metazoa > Chordata > Aves > Charadriiformes > Charadriidae > Vanellus > Vanellus vanellus. The sequence goes on along the minus strand of NC_138909.1, from coordinate 55,118,639 downwards.
GAAACATCATGTCTGTGAAAAATATCTGATTACTGATGGGTTTTTAAACTTTTATGGCTTCTGCTCCATGTTCCTTTAAGGCATACGTTTTTCTCTTTCCAACTTGTCATATTGAGATATTGCTAAAGAGATCAAAGGAAAACATTTAATTTATTTCTTTAGTTCCTATTCCATTTTGAATATAAAGCCTTCATTACCGTCTTCCATCTAACAGACCTACGTGCAGCTAGTTGGTCCCACTATCGCCCGCTCGTATCTGCCGTACTGCGTTTTCACACAGGCTTTGGTTGGATGGGAAGACCTTACCTCAAGGACTGCAGTTTGGCACCTGTAGTTTGGTGCTGTGTGACTTTCCTCCATGTGTGTCTTAAACACCTCCAACCCTTGTTCTCCTATTTTTGTGACGTTAGCGTCTGCAGCCCTTCACAAAAAGGCAGAGGAGGAGAAAGAACAGCACTGTGAGGCGGATCAATGCATCGATGCTGTGAGCTGCAGAAGGCAATGCCCAAGCGTTCCTGTCAAAGTCTGTGGTTTAACAGCATTTAGTGCTAGGATTGAATGTAGGGGCCTGAACCAAAAACGTGGAGGAAAACTCCTGGAAAGCGTTAAGAAGCGAATGAGAGTACCTTTGAGACAGGACTGCAAATCTCACTGCTCAGGCCTCACTGCCTATTAGCTTATGCCATAGGTAAATGTACCGCAAACAGAGACACTGAGCCATGCAGTGTACCAGCGCGTTCACCTGTTCCAACTTGATTGAATTATGTGATTATTTTTTTCTATGGCTGCACAATATTAGTTAAATTAGAAGTTCAGCTGGATTTCATCACCAGCAGCCAAGGGGAGGTCCTATCATCGAATCTTCACTTGTAGCTTAATCGTACAATCAACAAAACTGTAAAATTTTGACAGTGAGCTACAAAGTGTCATTTGTGTCAAGCTAGCACTGATTAATTTATTGATCTGTTTCTCTTCAGTTCTTTATAAGTAGTTGTATGATTCTGTAAGTAGCTGAGACCTTACCCTGGGATCACACCGTGCTGTTGATATTCCCGCAGAGAGACTGTGCCTCTGCCTGTCCCTACAGAGGTGACCTGCAGCTGGGTGACCAGTGTTCTGGAGCTGGTTTCTCTGTTCAGTAAACTGTGACAGGACCAGACCCAGTCACTGCGTAACTGATGGTTTCTATGCCGTCTATGTACCTATGACAAACATAGACTGTGAGGTAGGGGCAGCTTAAAATTTTCCTATTTTCTTCTTGTCAGTGGGAAAGTTTATCTTTTGCAAAAAAAAAAATCACATATATTAATATTTGGGGGGAAAAATTGAAGAAATCTTAATGTTTATTGGATAGAGGCATAATGGTAAGGTCTAGGCACCGATATGAAAGTTCATGTAATATTCACAGAGAGATAAGATGAACTGGAGCCCCTATAAGCATTGGAAATACTGTCTTCGTGCTGAGTATTTAGGCTTTCTGAAAACATGGTTTTGCTTGAGGTCTTTCTTTAAATTAAAAATCTTCACAAAGCAAACCATTATCTCTTAAAAAAAACCCTAAAGCCATAAGCCCCGTTTTCTCTTCATAAAAGTGAAATATAAGGGATTACTGAATATTTTCCATTGAAAGCAGTTTATCTATCTTAGATTTTCTTCAGGATATAAAAAGAGCATTTTCCTCTGTGTGCTGTCTCCTTGCTCCCCTTCACTGGGCTTTAGTCATTCTTGGAGAGATAACATCCTGCCTGTGCAATAGTTTCTAGGCTGCCAGGATAACTACACTGGTTAGTTAAAATCATCACTGAGGGCTAATGTCATTTCCAGTTTAGGTGTTTCCCACTAAAACGCATTGTGCTACCTTAACGTGGTTGAGCAGGTGTTGATATTTTTTTCAAGTACATTTCTGATGCATCTGGTTGAGATGAAAGTAACATGGAGAAACTGTGGCTGAGCCGTGGATTTTCAGTGCATTGCCTCAGCCAGGAAAGGTGGTTAAAATAATCTGGCTGATGGCGGTATTTTTCTGGTTGTGTTAATCAGAAACAAGGAGGGAAACTGCAGCTTGAATGCAGAATCCCATGGGAAAACCCCAGCGGGAACTATTCACGTTGACTTCATTACCAAATCCAGTGTCCGGTGAAACTATGGCCTTGGATAAACACAACACGGTATCCTTGGGCATGAGCATTATGCAACTTTGTGTGCTGTAATTTGCACCTATATGTTGTATGTGCTAAATACTAACAAGTCTGAATGATGGTGATTTATGCCTGTTTTATGGGGGGGGAGGGCGTTGCTGACCAACAGGAGTGGTAGAGGACCAAGCTGAGGTTGTATCTCATTTTGACTGAAACTTCTCAGTGCTGCCATATTTCCAGCAGTTGAACTGGGTATTTCTTTCACTAGACTCTATTTCAAAATCTTCAAAATCAGGAAATAAAAACAAATGCTCAGACTCCCCTCTCCCCTCCACCCCCCCAAATAAAAACCCCAAGCAACCTAAAAAAAGCAACCCCCCCCAAACCTAGAAAAAAAAAAAAGCCCATCCCAAAACCCAAACAAAAACCAACCCAAATGGAACAGCGTACCAGTGGGATGTATCAAGGAAACCATGAACCATTGGTTGATGTATCCCGTGTCTGAGGCAGTAGAGGCCAGTGAAAGGGTGCAAAGGTGTCACATAGTCTTCCTGCCAATTTCTGTGACTATCTCTGTTTCACCTTCCCAGGTAGGTCTGGACTGGTAAGATCACATTTGCTATAGCCAAAGAAAAGGATATTGCAGTAGTTGATACTGAGAGAATTATCTTTGGGGTTTTTAGATATGAAAACCCAAAATGTATCATATATAAATATATACACATGCATATACAGTCCAAAGAAACTGACCTTGGCTAAACCAAGAATTTGCAACTCTGAGAGCTGGGGAAAAATTGGAGTTGTGTGTTGTTTGTTTTGTGTTTGGTTTTGGTGTTGTGTTTTGTGTGTGTGTTTTTTTTTTTTTTTTAAGAGAATGTCTAATGAGACATCCAAGGAAAGGAATTGAGATGGAAGACTATCTATCATGGCAGGATTAGTCCTGCCCAGGTAGAGTGTCCATAAGATGCTCATGAAGAGACAGGACAGAAGCCGTGCTGAGGCTGTAGCGTATTCATTGCCCGTCTCGCTCCTCCTGTACGGAGCAGCTCAAACTGCAACATCCCACTGCATTTTGGAGGTGAAGGCTGCTATTTTCAACCCTTGCTGTACGAGGCTGGATGTCACACTTGCCTCAGGTTAGACAGGATGGTGCTCAGACTGTCGGTAGTGAGGGCTTCAGGTGGCTTAGGGCTCTCATGCTTTGTGAGTCACTACTAAGGGCTATAAATAGGAAATAATATGAAGTGTATGAACCTTACAAACCACATGGTGTGGGCATAGTATGACTCAGTCCAGTCAGCCCGTACCCAAATTTCTTTTGTCACTATATGATACTTGAGCTCTGAAATACTGGGGGCAAGCCAGGGCCTGTTGTATTAATGAGCTGTTAGTTCTTGTTCCTCAAGATACATTATTTATAATGTATTGCGACAATTGGGAAAAGGCTTGAGTGAAAAGGCATCGTAAAAACTAAAGTCGAGGTAAGGTGGCAAGAGAGAAAAATAGGTGATGGGAGGAGTGGGGAATGTTCATACTACAGATACCTCAAGATTTTAAGTGAAACCGCAATTCCTGATTAGGAAAGCACCAAGGGGAGTGAAATGCATCTCATTTCCGCGTTCACAGCTGTGGATCTCTATTCAGTGATATCTCTTAAGTAAGAAGAAAAAAGGTATAGCAGGTTTCAGGATGACCACGCTGGGGTACAAACAGTGGGTGGTGACTGATGTGAAGGGACAGTCCCATAGAGCAATGCCCAGGGAGTGCAGCAGAACTGGGTGCTGTCAGTCATCGAGCAGGACTGAGTTTGAGGTGGAGTTTCAATAATTTGGTCTGGTCTTGCTTTGCCTTTGTAGTTCTTTGCTGTTTTGTAATCACATGCCCAGCCTTGCATTTTGCTAGGTTGAATGTCTTGTGTGTGATCTTGTCCGATAGCAAACCTTATCTCAAAGAGGCTTTGCAGACTTTGCCAGTCCATTCCTCTGGGCACTGAGAAGGTGTCTGGAAGGGTGCAGGTATCCTCTGAAGTGTCTTGCATCCCAGGGATGTGCTGGAAACCCTTTACATCACCCTGGTTAAAGGTGACAGTGCCTGGTTAGAGGGAAGCGTTGATGGAGAAGCATAAGTAGGTTCAGAATTTAGTGAAACTCCTGTGTTTTGAAGAGATTTCTTACAAAGAGCCGGAAGCATGAGCTATGTTTCATTATGTTGCCTTACAAATTAGACAGTCTTACATGTGACCATCCATATGGGCTGCAAATAGAAGAAACTTTGGATACTGAATAAAAGGGTTTCCCTCGGGAAAAAAAAAAAAAATATATTTTCCACTTCCCTTCTAAAAGGTGTCCTTAGCTGGATGAAAATGTAAAAGGTGTGCAGGAGGGTGTGATGTGGCTTCTGCCAGCAGAGAAGGTCACACCTCAGGAGGGAAGGGAGCTAAACCTGAACTCACGCCGAGATTGATGGTGGAGGTCTGATTGAAATCTTGCTAACTGGCAAATTCTGAACAAAAAAAGCAAAAAGAGCTTCTTCCAAATCCTGGCAACTTTCTTTTTCCCAGCTGGGAATAACTCTGAACGGTCTGGATAAGTTTAACCTGCTGCAGTGCCAACAAAATAAGCAGAGTTACCCTGGGACAAGTTCATGCTTGGCATGACTACTTGCTGAGCTGCTTTTGCACCAGGGATTGGTTTTATTCAGCCTTCCTTTATTTCACTTTTCTGGACTATAACAAGCTCTTATCTGAGACATCTGAATAAAATAATAATTTTAAATCAAAAATATTAATAAAGTAGATATTTCAGATACTTCACTTGCAAATAATTCATTGCACTGAATTAGTTTTCTTTAATCAATTAGGAGTCTGCCAGGTACCAGCAAATGGTAATTTAACAGGAGGAACAATTTTATGTATTTTTAGAGAGGATGAGAGAGTAGAACTAATTTCTTTAAAATTGCTCCTCCAACCCACAGGGCCCTGGCTGAACATTTCCCTCCGATGACACAAAGGCTTTTGTTCACCAGTTTTCCTGTTTGGAACTAGGTTATATTGACTTGGTGCTACTCTGAGCCTAGCTATTTCATTTGCTGGTGGAGCGGCATGAGTATTCACTCTTGTGAGCAAAATAGAGAGTCCTGTGATTTATGTACCTCAAGGACAAACCCAAAATCTGCAGAGAAAAACACGAGTGCCTACAGTTTCTACATCTATAGCTGGTATGTGGTTTTTGCAGGATGGTGCAGACCCCTTTTACAATCAGTGCAGAGACACAGAGGACCAGAGTGATGCAGAACACCCATGTGGTGATCCAAGCCATGTTACAGATGTATTGTTTCTGCAGTTCTTAATAGATGCTGCTTACTAGTCTTTAATGGAGGATTCTTTGGTCTAACCTGATTTGTTTGCTCTTATAAGCTCAGGTGCGCCTACAGCTAGCTAACAGGGAGCAGTAGGTACAAACTGTGTCTGAACTCTCACTCCTCTTGGCATTTGGGTGCTTGATGTTATATTCTTTCACCCACACAGAAGACAGATAGAAGCAATGCCTTGCTAGCCTGTGTCGCTTCTCGTGATGGAGTTAGGGCTGGTCACCTTTTCCTTGATGAATTTGGAATCCAAAAACCTGAGAGGGAGGATTCCATCTCTGCCTGATTGCTAGGCCATAAGCTGGATTTGTGCAGTGACATCCACCGTCACCGGCTGCTGCCAGACCTGCCAACTGCGCTTGGGAATGCAGCAGGGAGGAGCGGGGGAAGCCTGGCTGGTACGGCGGTCCCTGCTGACTTAACCAAAGCTTCTGAAGGTTACAGACAAATCTGTAACCAGGATGTCTTCTATCGGTGTGGGGTGTTTTGCCATGATCCTGTCAGAAGCAACGGTTAAGGGATCACCTTTTAGTGTCCAAATCCTGAAATCTAAAACCTGTTGTGACTTGAAAAATGAAAAACATAGGTCACGGTCCCCTCCACCCTTATAGGGTGCATTCCAGGGACAATGAGATTGGATGCCGGAACCCACAAAAAGCTCCTGTGACTTTTCTGGCTGTGCTGCCAAGGGCTTTGGTTTTCTTTCCCTGGGGGTTCAGGCCGAGGTCCCGCTCCGGCTGCGTGGTGGTGCAAAAGGTGTCAGTCCCAGTAACGTGTGTTGACAGTGCAGTAGGGAAATGACAAGGCAAATGCCCCTGTCACAGAATGCCACAGTCAAGAACGAAGCCACATGGTGGCTGGCAAAGCCCGTGCAGCTGTCAGTAGATTAAAGCCGCATGTCTCAAAAGAAAAAGGCATTTTGCCCCGGGCAAAAGCAAGTTTGTGCCATGCAATCGTCATTACTGCTTTTCCGTATGATCGCAAAAACTTGAACAGCTTGGAGTTGTCACATTTAGTGCCCTAATCGGTTCCACATTTCACTGGGTGAAATCTCATGCTTTGCAGAGTTCAAGAATTCTCCTCTGCTTGCACAATATTCTACATAGCTTTTACTCTCTGGTGCGCGTTTTGGTCTGCCCAGCTGGCTGTCTCAAGCCATGGTTAAGGGGAATGACTGAGATGCAGCCCTCTGAAGTGGTACAGGCTGTGCCTAAGGCAAATCTCTTTCCGTCCCTGGGAAACTTCATCAAAACGTCTCAGGAAAAAGGGCTGCTGGTCTTTTTTGTTTTAAGTGGAACCAACAAAGACATTTCTGAAAATGCCGTATTCTAATAGCTCCTCACATACATAAGAAAAAGCTATAGAGGCTAATATTAGTACTATATTGTATTTAGTGCTGAACACACGCTAAGTACTGTGCAAAACCCCAAAACAAAGACAACTTCTAGTCGAATCCAGAGCCCCTGTATACCAAACTTGTTAACCATACACACATTTTCTCACTAATTTAACCGAAACAACTTACAGGCATGAAGTTGAAGCATAAGCAGGAGAGTTTAGCAGGTCAAGGCTTGAGGGATTTTAAAGGGCATGAACGGAGGTCCAGGGATGTCAGTGGGAACCTCCAACCACCAAAGGAGTTTTAGAGGTCTGATTGTAAAGGCAGTAAATCAGTGCACAGACGCATGTCCAAAAAAGCATTCTTGCAATTGTGCATGGTAACTGAGGTTAGTACAAATTTGAAACCCAGTGTGTCACGAGGGTGCAAAAAAACCCCTCTGTGCTTAAAGCAGTGTCAGCTGTGAAACCAGCCCAGGCTGCCCACGGCTTTGCCCAGCCCATCCTGCTGCTGGACGGTCCTCGTGGGGCAAAAAGTTCCTCCTTCTTTCCAGCGTGCCTCATGTCTCTCATCCTACCCCTGTATGAAGAGTCTGCTTTTATAACAAGAATTTAACATTGCCAGGGGCTTGGCAAACTTCTATACTTATTTATTTTTACAAATCGGGTCTCATTTTTCCTTGGAGCTGGGTGAATTAAACTGTACAACAATATTTTCTGTCTGTATTTTTGAGACCTTGTGAAAAGCAAAAAGCGGTTCTGTTAAAAATGTGAATAATTGTAACGGTTGTTGAACTTTCAGCTTTCAGTAATTTCAGCTACAATTAAAATAATTAGTGTGCAATTTACTTAATGAAAATGTTTAACAGAAATGCTAGAAGAACATACCAAATTAAAATGTACATGTTTTGGGATTCATAAGGCTTTCAGTCAGGATCTCAAAGGACCTTATGCTTATTTAAAAAATAGTGGAACCATATTATGCAGAACTGCCAGATTTCTGGGCCTTTTCCACCTCAAATATTAGGATTCTCTACAAGCTTATGGAAATCTCTGCAGATAAAATATACCTGAAGAAAATTTGCTCTTGATATTGTCGGTGGAATAGTCTTCCCTGTAGCACATTAGTGCTTTGTCTAGCCTCGTTGTAAAATAAGGTTATACAATAACTTAATAATTTAACCAAGAAAACACATCTCGGTGCTCAGAAAGTCTTTTCCTGTTATAATGAGTTGACTCTTTTTTTTTTTGCGGCGTGAAGTTTTGCCTGCCGGATGCAATGAGATATGTTATGCAGGTTCAAAATGATCATGTCTGAAATGACTTGGGAGTGTAGTTTGGTAGGACGGAGCCATGACCAGCAGAGAACTGTGATGGTTCAGGGCAGTGGCAGTAACTCACCTTTTCTGTCCGCTGCCGTTATATGCTGCTGCATAGTAGGTGGCAAACTTGCCCATCATGGGCTGGAGCAGTACACGCAGCTTTTAAATACTGGGCAGAATGACGCAGGAAACTTCTTAGTGTCACTGATACAAGCCTTGCCTGCTGGATAAGAGATTCCATTACCTGTACAGCCGGAAAAACAAGAGAAGGCTTTTGCTTGGGGTGGCGGAAAGGGCTCTACAATGTGCTGAAGATGAAACCTCTTGTTCCCAGCACCCTGCTCAGGGAGGCTCTATCTGGTGTTGCCCTTCCTTAATGCCAAGTCTATTTATTTGATGTTACACATAACCACAAAATGTTTTGTTGGTTTTTTTTTTAATGTGCTTTTGTTTGTTTGTTTTCTTTTTTTTTTTTTTTTTAAATAAGAAAACATAACGAAAAAGTGCAGGTGAGTGTGTCTCAGCCCCCCTCTCCCTCCCGGAGGTGGGAATAACCTGCCAGGCAGTTTCTCATCCACCTAACGAGTCCCTCTAGTGGTGCCATCCAGAAAATTTTACTCCTGCATTCCCTTGAATTAATGAGGAGCAAATGCAAATCAAACTGAACAAATATTTTAATGTTATCTGGCAGTAGTGAAAATACTATAACTTTGTGAAATGCAGATGTGTTTGGTCCAATTAGTGCCATGCTTTTGGAAAATCACGTACCAGGATGATTCCAGTGCTTTCAGTTTAACAGGAGTTGAAACTGTTTGCAGTGACAGCTGAACAAGGTCCCCAGTTTTCAAGCAAACAAGAAACAAGCTAAAAATATGATTTTTTTTTTTTTTCAACATGCAAAATGTTCTCCTCGCTCTTCTGAGAAAGAAAGATATTTTAGGATGTTTATTTTGAGCAAATTAATTATATTTCTGTGGTGACCTTGTGAGGGACAATTTCAGCGTTATCAGTGTGCATACTGCAAATGGGGAGTTCAAGTTGGGGCGTTGTGTTCATAAATAGACCTGAGAAAATAAAAGATATTTCTACTTTCTTGAAGCCATAAAATGTTAGGAAGGAAAAAACAGTGAAAAGATGGAAGTGAAATGGAAACACCGCTGGAAGTGAAATGGAAACACCGCTGAAAGTGAAATTAAAGAACTGAGAAATGCTGGGATGGTTTTTGAAGCAAACACCCCTGCATGTGAATTGCTCAATACGGCATTGTTTTAATTTTAATTCTTAGTAGGTTTGGTGGGGTTCGGTTTGGTTTTTCTTTTTGGGGGGGGGGGGGGCTGGGGTTTTTTGGGGGTTGGTTTTGGTTTTTTGGTTTTTTTTTTTAGAAGTGTAGCTAAGTAAATAGGAGAAACCAGATTTATTTGTAAGGGCTTTTTTAGCTTTTTGGGGTCACGCCAATCAGAGTAGATCTGCAGTACGTTTTGGTTGACTCTGAACCTCTGAGTGGTGAAACACAGTGTGCAAAGGCAGCAGGAATCAGGCAGTGACCTAAATGACAGGGAACAGAGGATGACCAAGCGCAGGCTGTCCTGACCGGCTGCGTGGCCAGAAGCACCCTCAGCACTGCCACGCACGCTGATGGGAAAGGGTGCATTGCTTACAGCCCAGCAAATCCAAAACTGGTTGAAAGGGACGTACCGGGAAAGCACAGCACTGCTGCCACAGCAGACGGGGCTGTCCTGAAAACGCAGTGAGCAGGAACGGTGTAGCTACAGGTAAATATGGGTAATGAGAGTTTTACTTCCCATTTGAGCCAGACACGGTTTATCCACTCCCCGCTGCTCCGCCTGGACCCCCGGACACCTGAGCTGATGTGCTTTATTTGCCATTCCCCCCATTGTCCAGCACCCACTGGGTGAGAGCACCTGATATTTCTCTTTGCTTAGACACTTACTTGATCAAAATTCAGCTTTATTTGGGAATACAACATTAACACTGTTAGTCTTAGGAATTGAGAGATTTGTGCAGAGGAATCAAATTAATTTCCTTTCTTCTACCAGGCTGTCAGTCAAAGTATGGGAAGGAAAATGATATCATTTTTCATTTTTTTCCTAATACCTTGAGGTTAGATGAGATTAAATATACTGTAATACTGCACCCTCATGCAATACTCCGCAGAGATACCTGACCAAAGTCTGATGACTGACAAGTCAGTGAAACTGCATGTAGGTCCTTCCCTGGTCCTCAAAGTAGCCAAGCTGTGTTAGCCTGGCGAGGCAGTTCTGCTTTTGGGCTGGAAATTCAGTTTCCAACCAGAGCCCGGAGCCAGCAGAGCTCTTCCTACCGGGCTCTGTACTGCGGGCTGCAAAGCGCTCGGACCCACAGAAAAACAGTCCGTACCTCTACCCTGGGACATTGCCCATTAGAGAGGTAATGGATGAAGTCTTCAAGGGCACCAGCTTAAACCTGCTATCAAAGTCAATAACAGGGAAACACAGACTGCAAAGTTTCCTGTAATAAATCTAAATGTTAACTCTGTGCAAGGACACTTATCAACAGCTGCTTTGGTAGAGTTACAGGTGCCCTGGGTACCACAATTTTGCATTTCTCAATGACGTGTTTGAATGTTTAAAGTGTCATCCAAAATTTATCTAAATTTCCTTGAGTTTGACTTTTAATAGTTTTGTGGGGGTTTTTTTGTGTTTTTTTTTTTTTTTTAATCATGTATTGCTTTCAAGACAAAGAAATCCTCTTTCTGGGAAGCTTTGAAATGTAACAGGTTAGAATAATAATAAAAATAAGAAGCGGGTTCACAAATTATTCATTTTATTTCAAAAACATAAAGCAGAGAGCCGTCACTGCCTGGTATTTGTCTTTATGCCTCTGCGTGCAGAAGTGTGCTGACCAGGGAGGGAAGGTTTGGGCTCTGGAATCAATACTGAGCACTGAAGTAGCTTTTAGACGCTCAGCTCCTGCTGCGTTTGGTCTAATTTGCAGTTTGTTGAAATCCCATTTTGAATGCTGCTGGAGGAGTCTGCTTTATCTCAGCAAGAAATCTAGGGGAGTTGGTAGTTGAAAATAATGGATCATCAGGAAATAAATGTAGGGATAATGTATGCAGGGAAAACTTCAGCCATGAAACTTGTTTTGGAGGAGGCCAAGCCTGCTTCTCTGCTCAATTTTTACCCTTAGAAACAAAATCATCAAGTCAGTATGGAGAATCATAGAATTATAGAATGATTTAGGTTGGAAGGGACCTTGAAGATCGAGTTCCAACCCCGCTGCCATGGGTAGGGACACCTCCCACCAGACCAGGCTGCTCAAAGCCCCATCCAGCCTGGCCTTGAACACCTCCAGGGATGGGGCAGCCACAGCTTCTCCAGGCAACCTGTTCCAGTGCCTCACCATCCTTAGAGTGAAAAATTTCTTCCTTATATCTAATCTAAATCTCCCCTCTTCCAGTTTAGACCCATTCCCCCTTGTCCTGTCACTACACGCCCTTGTAAAGAGTCCCTCCCCATCTTTCCTGTAGGCCTCCTTTACGTACTGGAATGCTGCTATAAGGTCCCCCCGAAGTCTAATCTTCTCCAGGTGGAACAACCCCAGCTCTCTCAGCCTGTCCTCATAGGAGAGGTGCTCCAGCCCTCTGATCATCTTTGTGGCTTGGGTGTAATGGTTACACTTGGGTCTTATGGCTGAAATCCCAGGAAGACTTACTTTACTAATTTGATCTAGCTGACAGGGATAAAAATTTGTGCTCGAGCTTTCAGAACAAGTCATTTGAGAGAAAGTCCCACTGCTCCTGAGCTCTCCCCTGCATGCTGGGTTTCACCTTTTGCAGCATTTTGAGAAGGGTCTCGGCAAAGCTGGCCCGGTTGAGCTGTGTATGCACTGCCTCACTATAAAACATTCCCAGTCCCTGCCCAAAAAGCACAGCAGTTACCGTGTTTCCCTTTGGCAAACTGATGCTTGCAGCAAAAGACTCGTCAATGTTGGGCAGGAATCCCAGAGGGTGAGAAAGAGTCCTCACCCTTCGGAGACGAGAACGTTTTGGTCAGTGAAACTTCCTCTCACCCCACTCTTTGGCAGCCCCAGTTCACGGGGAACCAGCAAAGAACACGGTAACTTCTCAGCAAGTTAAATGGAGAAATGAAAGGGAGAACTTAAGAAGCTCATGCAGCCTGACTCCATTCATTGCTACAGCAATAATTCCCCATGAAAGTGGTGCAAAAAGATGTTTCAGATGATAATGCATTTTTAAACTGCAATACTGCTAGAAAAACTCCTCTCTCATTGTAACCTGTGGATCTGTGAAGATCTTTAACGATATTAATAAGGTTCTTTGCTTTCCTCATGGAATTCTCAATTAGCAACTCCTACCTTGCAGTTACAGGTGAGAATCTAGATGCACAAGTGCTTAAACAATAGAAGTTTTAAGAACAGGTTGTACCTTGATACGAGCGAGTCCTCTGCCTTCTCTTACTGCTTCAGATTTCCAAAGCCATAGCAGTCAGAGATGCAAAGGCAACTAAAAGTCGCTAGCTGTTTTTTGGATGTTAATTCCCTTTTTGCACTTTTGAAAGTCTGCTCCGTAACGAAGTGTTAAGGTAGGAGAAACATTCCCAAGAGACATGTCCCAGCCAGAGCTGTCATATGTCAGGGGCAGGATATAAACCAGGGTTTTGCTGAAATACATTTATTTATTTTTTTTGCTATCCACATGGTGCAGCTACCTTCTTACCATAGCCAGCGCCTTACCCCTCTTCTCACCCTATTTTCTATATAAGGAGAGGACATAAGAACTCTTTCCTACCTTGTGAGGGCACTGGGAAGGTTATAGGCTGTGAGGTCCTTGCATATGGTTGATCGATGGTGAACAGCGGAGGTTCTGCTGGACTATCTCCCTCTGACCCATCCAGAAAGAGTCCCTGGAGGCACAGAGAGGATTACCCGCCCCTCCTCTGCGTCTGCGAGGCTGTAGTCCTTCTACACGTTGTATTTTTGTTCTTCTACGCACTCGAAAAACAAAGTCCAAGGAATCAGTGGGTTATTTGGCTTGTAAGTACTTTTTTTTTTTTTGTGCTGTTCGCTGAGGTGTTAACCATACCTTCTGTGTTTACGTGTCTGGCAACTAGCAATATTGTTTTAATTAAATGCCTTTTGACTAGGAGAATTCAGCTACTTTGTAAAAGCAAAAGTATGAAGCAGCTCTGTTATACACTGGTATTTTAGCATGACCCTGCTTTTTCTAAAGTAATTAAACAGAAACTGAGAAAGCATTTAATTTTAAAGTACAATCGTTTGTCTTAAGGCTTTCGAGTAGCCTTATTACTGTACCTGCTTCAGCTGAACAAATGGAAAATTCTGTTCTATTCAGCCCAGATTGAGCTCGTTTTAGATTTAGGTATTTTTTACCTACCAACATGTGAATGTTATTTGGATTTTTCTGTAAGAGGAAAAATCTAGGGCTTTTACCTCCTGCACAGAACACAATAGGAAAAAAAAAAAAAGGGTTTAATTTCTGTGGTCAAAGTAGAATAGAATTGGGAGAATAATTCAATTTGGTTTAAATTTAGGAGTTTGAGTGTTGGGGTGTTTTTTCTTCTTTTCAAAATGGGAAAAAATGTGGTTGGCCAAGTAATAGTTTGGTTTCTCTGAAATAAATGTGCTTTTTTTATTATTTTGGGGAAATTCTTGTTATTACTTCTTAATAAAGCTGCATGTTAGAATCATTTTGAAAAGGTACTTGAGTTTTTCCCTGAATTTTCCTTTGAGCTGAAACTAATTACTTAATCTAATCCAAATGTTCGAACTGCTTTATTACCCCTGAGTCAGGATTTCTCAGTGAAGGAGCTGTCTGGGGGAAAGCCTTCCCGAGCCCCAAGAAAATGTGAATTCTGAGGGAAAATATGTGTGTGGGAGTTGCCAGGAAGGACCATGTATGTCTCCAGGGCACGGCGGAGTGCGGAGGTCCCATGGCACAGGGGGCCCAGGGGAAGAAATCTGGAAGCAGGGAGGTGGTTTTCTTGAAGTGAATAAGATCCAATATCATAGGATAGGATATCCTATATAAAATGATTCTTATAACACTATATAATAGGATATTATATATAATAAAAATACAGTAATAGGATAATTCCTATAATATAGGATATAAATAATAATAGGATTGTTCCTATAATATAGGATATCCTATAATATAGGATATCTGATATCAGGATGCTCACATCCTGGGGAATATGAAGCTATGGATTGCAGGGTAATGAAATAATTATTTCCAGGCCTCTGGTAGCTTGTCATCATCTCTGACTCCTCGCTGTCAGCACTAGGATTTGCAAGGAGTATAGAGAGAGCGAGAGAGAGTGCAACATCTGAATCAGCTCAGCTCAGGCACGGTGACATGATCTAGCCAAAAAGAGCAAAGCTAAAGGCCGCTTGTACCCATCTGCATGTTCAACTGTTCGGGTTTTTGCCTCTGTGAGTCATTGGCTTTTTCAAACTTCAAACTGAATAAAGCGAAATCTTGAAATGAACTATCGGTTCCATCAAACCAGCTGCTCGAATGAAGGAAATATTCTCCTAAATGGACAAAACAAATGTTGCAGCATTAGCAGGCATGGTTTTTTGTGAAGTGAGCGTCGAGAGGGAGGTAGCAGAAAAATTGCCAGTTAAGCGCATAAGTGCATTTTCTCTGTTTTGTCAGAACAGCCAGCATCATGCAGAAGCCCCTTCCTTTCACTAACTGTCAGTCCTCGGGGTGAAAGCCCAACGGTGGCTGTATGCTTGGCAAGACTGGAGATGGCATTCTGGCTGGAAGAGATTATCACTCTCAGTCATGAACAAGATCATTACCCGATGCAGTCTCAGTTAGACTTTCTCCCCACTGTGGAATCATTTAAAGATGAGAGAGGAAAGTGCAAGCATGAAAACCCATTATAATATATAGCCGCACTAAGCCTTTCAGTAATGGAAAGTACACGCTGTATCTTGCTGATGTCCAACGCCGGCTCAGGGTCCATAGCAGCTCCTAGCAACATCTGCTGTGGCAGAATCTCTCAGCGACAGACAACCCACTGCGATGCTACAGCTATGTCAAACGACATCCTCCTCCTCACGGCTGAGGGGCTGAACATGGCTGCAGGGAAAAGAGAGGGACCCAGAAGAGATCTATCGCCGTAGCTCCCAGAGCATCATCTCAAACTCCCCGCGCGATGCAAGCCTTGAGTGAGACAAGCTCCTTCCCTCCACTGAAGGGCTTTCATCATAAGGTGTAACTTATAGTTGTAAGCCAAAGGAAGGGAATCTCAAACCCTGTACTCTTTTGTTTACTAGTCAGACCTCAGCTAAAGCCATGAGATTTACATATCTTGCCCCCAAAATTGCTCTCAAGCTCAGGGTCACTGTCCATCAGGGCTACCTTTAGGGAAGCCCCCAGCCACCATTTGTGTGCATGAGCAGTCTTGGCAGCTCTTCCTGTGGTTTTTGGTGGTTTAGTACAACAGCAGGAGAGGTCAGATGGGCTGTTTGTGGACTGCGTGTAATGCTCCCAATCTGTGCTTGAACTGGGAATACTGGCTGAGCTGCCTAAGACAGATGTAGAGATACTTTCTATTAAGTACGCAGTCAGTTTTTATGAGTATAGTATACACCGTTCATATTTCTAGCCACTGAATTCATTAGTACAATGAATGCAATTTAGATGGGTAATGAAAAGTCCTCTGTTCTACCTTAAACTGGCACATAATTTTACCAGTCAACAATCTGCAGTACAGAAGGCTGTTTCTGAAATTCCTGGCTCTAGAAGTTACTGAGGTACTTATGAAAATGTACTTAACTGCCAGTGAGTCAGCATTCAGAGGTCTGAACCTCACTGCCAGGAATTATGTGATTTACAAGGCTTGACTTCCAAACCTGGCGACTGATATAGCAAGAGAAAGAATAAAGAAACTCTCAAACACAAACCCCACGTGCCTTTCAAATGCAAACCACAGTAAGAAAACAGTTGGTCTCTTGAGACATATCTGCACCTGTCATTTAACATCAGAGGGTAGTGGAGAAATACTCCATCTCGGTCATTTTTTCTTTGGGGTCACAGTTTCTTCACTGATGGCAAGCCCAAGGATCCTGCTGAACCAGAAAAAGGAAATATTCTTTAAATTTAACTATACTAAAGAAGACCATTCTTGTCCTTTTGCATCCTTTAAATGTGGAATGAAAGTGGTTGGTACATTACCAGCTTCATAACAAGTAATGGCATTGGCTTTGGGCAGTGCTGGGTGAGTGGGGTGGAGGTGGCAGACTACTAGCAGCAAAAGTCTCAGTATTATTATTTAATGTTGATATGCTACTGGATCCCAGGAGCACTTTGGCCAGGCCCATTTCCAAAGTATTTCCAATAATGCCAGTGCTTTTTAGGTAGAAGTGAGAACATTTGCAAGCCCTATTTAGGGAATGAGACGAATAATTTATTTAGAGTGTTAAGGCAAGGGAAGTGACCTAGGTGCCTAGGTGCCCCCCAGCCACTAAGCAGGTTTCACTGGTAGCAATCTCTTAGGGAGAATAATTTTCCCTCCTGGCAGTGCCTTCAGCAGATGACTGTGTGCTCTTGGAAATAAATTGACGTTCTGTCTCATTTCCTTAATTTCCTGGCTCTGTGTCCTACTTTTCAGACAGATATTTTCCCTCTTTGTTAGGAATGTTATGGTAAAGGTATATTTCATACTTCTAGGAGCCAAAGCAGTAGCAGAGGTGTTAAACATGCTGGCGATGCAACCTTATGAGACCCCACGGCTGGAAGGGGCATCCACACTCTGGACCAAAAGACGGGACAAGGCAGAGGCTTGTGGTTGCAGTTTGCTGGGAGGCAGAGCATCCACCCCTTGCACCAGCGCCTTGGCTAACCGAACAACGCTGATCCCCTTAGCGTGCTATGTTTTTAGTTGGAGTGAGGCACATGACAGCAAAGAACTAACCAAATTTGTGGCAAGCCTTGTAAGAAGAGTGGCATCTAGTGCTTTTATTTGCCAGCTGACTCCTATCCTGCTGCTGAAGTTACCACACTCTTTGCTGTGATTGGTAAATGCCACTGAGGAATATGAAAATATATAGAAAGTGCTAGTAGCTCTTGTATATACTGAGTTTTCCCCTTGCCTATGGAAAGAGTAGTTACTTGGCAAATTCCCAGTGTCATATAGTCTGTAGTATTTTGCATTGCTATCAGTCCATTTTCAGACCTGGTTATGCCATGGGAACAAGCTGGCTTTATCTTGTGACAGCAGAGGATGTCCTCAAGTATGTGGGTACAGGTAAAGCCTCTGTCGTGATTGTCTGAAAAGTTTAGCAGATTTTACTTAATTATGTAGTAGTTTAGACCGGTATGTGTGACTTGGCTGGACCTGAAACATTGCCCGAAAGCATATGTTTCATTCATGTCTTAGAAATCTGAGGTTTGCAGTGGCAAAGTGGTGTCTATTCTGTGGTGCCATCAGGTTCACAAATTCCTTCTGTATTTCTTTTGTTTGGTCAATATAAACCTCCAGGGTCTCAATTGTGCTTGTAGAAATTAAAAGCCCTGCCTGTGCAAGACATTAGTACATATAAAATAATTTGAGTATAGAAATAAAACATATGAAATGAATTTGCTTGGGCTTTATCAGAACAAGAGAGGAGTTATTTTCCAATGTTGCTGCCAAGCCATTAAATAAAAAGGAATATACTCAGTGCTCTGGTGGTAATATGCCACTGGGGTTTTTCTTTCAAGCTGCAATATGCCAAGTCAAACTCTTATGTTTCAACTGGAATCCAACAGGTGACCTGCATAAGTTTTTCTGCAAACAGATACTATAAGACCCTTTAAGTGTTTTATGGATGGGGGGGGAAAAAAAAAAAAAAACCAACCCAAAACCCAGAACCCACTTCATGTACAATTTAGTCTATTCACAAAGCAGCAAAGTTGTCTGTTATGATAGCATCATCCTAACTAAGGTAAAATGAGTTTAGAAATGTTCATGGATGCTACTCTATAGGAATAGGAACCAGCCAGAGGTCTGACAGCACTCTTCATTTTCTCTTCATCCAAAGCAAACTGGTCATCCTTCATCATAATTTTGTATTACACAACTTCTAGGTCTATTCCTGGACTGAATTAAGAAGCAAAGAAAAAGGCATTTGAAATGAAGGAATATTAAAAATGACTTGGTCCAAACTCAATGTACAGATGGGTGCTAGGTATGAAGGGTCCTTGTTTTTCCACACTAGTTTTGTGTTCTTCAGTTTAGATCTCAACATTGCACTGTACAGGGTGGGCTACTTAGAAGTAACAGAATGAAATACCACATGCAAAAAAATGTAGAGAAAATACTGTCTTTCTGAAGAATATTGTGCTGGAAATACACCAAAATATGCAAACAAAACACTTTTGTGTGTAAGTAAATATATACGTATAAGTAACTTATGATCTTTATTGCGTATAAAACAATAATGTTCTTGAAATCCTAAATAATCAAATGATAATAAATGAAAAATAAAAGGGCCTGCTGTATCAGGTCTCTGCATTTCCAGAGTTGGAGGAAAGCTTGACGTTTCAATAGGCATTATGTATACAGTCGACAGAGCACTTAAAAAAGGCATCTGTAAATTATTTCTTACCACAGCCTAAATAGACCATTTACATTTTATCTGGAGAAGAGAATTTCAGTAGTTGCCTTAGACATGATTACTGAGTTCAAAGCAAAAAACATTTTAACCGAGACACCTTTCCATCTACTTTTGTTTTGGTGAGGGTTATTTACGTTCTTGTTAAATCATCGATTAGTAATCAAGTGAGGAAAGACAGGAGGGTAAACATGTTGGAAATTAAGATAGAAAGCATTAAGGAAGGTTGCCGTATTACTTGTGTTTTGCAGACTGCAGAATTTGGCTTTAACACGGCAGCAAGCCAGAAGAGACTCGCCTCTACGAAACCCGAGGGTCCAGCTGACTTCAGTGGACTCTGTGTGGGCAGCCACTGAGCCATACACCTTCAATCCTGGAAGGATTCACCGCCAGACGTGTGGAAAACAGGTGAAAATCTGAGGTGAGAACTGCTCCACAAGGGACCGGCAGCGTCACAGCGAATCTCCATACTGCCACGACTTTGTTCCTGGGCCGGGTGCGGTTTCAGCACTTGCTCCTTGTTTCTTTTTGTTTCACAATTTTGCCAGTAAGATATTGACCCCCTCTTCTCATTTAAAAAGGGCCCTAGTTAAATGACCAACATTTGTAAAAGATGGTACAAGAAGATACATGGCACCCTTGTGTTTTAGGTAAATCTTATTTTAATATTGGATATTTTGGTGTAGCTTGGCCTTTTTATTTTTTTTTTTCCAGCGTGTCTATCTCATGCATAAATAACTTCCTATGGTGAACCAGCAGCCTCACTAGCAATGGATCATATGGAATATCAATTTAACGCCAGTACAAATGATTACACATTTTAGCAATTTTGCAGGGCTGTTTGTCTCTAATCTTTTGTTGTTACATTATGGGACTTACTGTTACAACAAATTATCTGAATTTGTCTTGCAATGGGGATGATAGCTATCAACCAGATGCTCACTCACACACCAGAGCGTTACTGAGGAACGGGCACAAAAGGTACAACAGCTCGAAGAGACAACTCTGCTCTTAAAGCTAAGGCAAGCAGCTATGGTTGCAAACCACTGCAATACTTAGAAATTTTTTAAAAGCTTTTATGCAAAAAAGATAAAAACCCCACTAAATAATTGTGCTAAATGAATTCTTGATATCGAAAGTAAAAAAAAAAAAAAAAACCCACAAAAATGTAGTTTATTGTGACTGTCCCAATTGTCTCTCACAAGTGTTATGATCCCATTTCTCATTATTTATGCTCACTGTGGTTCTCAAGAGAGCAGTGAGCAACACACCATTTTGGAATTGCAGTTATCAAGGGCATAAGGAGTTTAATTATTAAAACAAAGATGTTGTGTAGTATGCTCTAAATGCCACTGCTGCCACTTAGAAACTGATGTGATTTGCATTTCTTTTAATAAATTAGGTATTTAATTACATTATAAATGTAACCTCTAATTGAAGCACCTTCTCCCAGTGGGCACAACTCCATGATGATTTCGCATGAGCTACCTAGAAGTAGATGCATGCTGCTGCAGGAGTGGGACTCTCACTAATAAGCACTTAAACATCATTCTTGAGTATTTTTGCAACTTAATGGATCTTCCCCCAGGACATCTCTTAGGAGGATATTTGCTCTGCTGTAGTATGTTGTCTTTTCTCGTCCTCCATTGTGACCATTTGTATGTGTGCATTTTTTTTCTTTGATAGCTTTTATTTTGCATGCCTGGATACCCACTGGTTTCTCCAGAGTCTATAAAGGTGTGTGGAAGTCCCCATCCACTGGTATTTCATGTCAGTGGTGGTACTGTTTTGTTCTGAACCTATTTAACTGTCCTGAGAAGGACTTGGGGGTATTATCAGGGAATCATAGAATGGTTTAGGTTGGAAAGGACCTTGAAGATCGAGTTCCAACCCCCCTGCCATAGACAGGCACACCTCCCACTAGACCAGGTTGCCCAAGGCCAGGTCCAGCCTGGCCTTGAACACCTCCAGGGATGGGGCCTCAACAACCTCTATGGGCAACCTGTTCCAGTGCCTTACCACCCTCAAAGTGAAAAACTTCTTCCTAATGTACAATCTGAACCTGCCCTCTTCTAGTTTAAAGCCATTCCCCCTCATCCTATCGCTACATGCCCTAGTAAAAAGTCCTTCCCCAGCTCTCCTGTAGGTCCCCTTTAGGTACTGGAAGGCCGCAATAAGATCTCCCTGGAGCCTTCTCTTCTCCAGGCTGAACATTAGTATTAGTTGATGAGAAGCTTAACATGAGCTGGCAATGAGCACTTACAGCCCAGAGGGCCAACCATATCCTGGGCTGTGTCAGAAGAAGCGTGACCAGCAGGTCAAGGGAGGTGATTCTGCCCCTCTACTACACTCTTGTCAGACCCCACCTGGAATATTGTATCCAGCTCTGGAGCCCTCAACATAAGGAGGACATGGACCTGTTGAGTGGGTCCAGAGGAGGGCTACAAAGATGTCAAAGAGCATCCCTCCTATGAAGACAGGCTGAGAGAGGGCTTGTTCAGCCTGGAGAAGAGAAGGCTCCAGGGAGACCTTATAGCAGCTTTCCGGCATCTGAAGGGGGCCTACGAGAAAGCTGGAGAGGGGCTTTTTACAAGGGCATGTAGTGATAGAAGGAGGCCTAATGTTTTCAAAGTGGAAGAGGGTGGATTTAGATTAAATATCAGGAAGAAATTTTTCACTCTGAGGGTGGTGAGGCACTGGAACAGGTTGCCCAGGGAAGTTGTTGAGGCCCCATCCCTGGAGGTGGTTAAGGCCAGGCTGGATGGGGCTTTGCGCAACCTGGTCTAGTGGGAGGTGTCCCTGCCCAAGCGATCTGGAAGGTCCCTTCCAACTCTAAACCATTCTATGATTCTATGAAATACAGGTCATATTTTTAATATCTATAATGTTACTGAATACACCAGTTTGCTCTGTGTGGTAACTCATGGACCCAATTTAGAAGAGCAGTTCCGTGCTGAGGTTACTGGGTAAAACTTCATTGTATGCTTAAGTCCTGTATCATTCTGATTGTTAAAGATTTAACAGCTTTAAATATATTTATTTACCTTAACCTCTTGGCTAAGGTATAGTCTAAGCTGTTATTTCCTGCTTATCTATAATTTGTTGGTGCTTTAGTAAGGAATTTCATTTTTTGTTTTTGTCTGTTACTTCATACTGTTTCTGCCCAGTTTAACTCCCAAGGTGGCTAAATTGATACATTCAAATAACACCTGCCTGTATTTCTTACACCTAGAGAGTGTTGTGAAAGTGGTGAAAACAGAGTATAAATCAATACATTTAACTAATGTTACCGTTTGATTGCAGGTCATCGAGGTGTTAGGCAGGAGTAGGTAATAATAATAATAATAATTTGTGCTGTGTGGTTGAAGAGGAGCTTTATGGTTTCTTGCCCTGATTTATGTTTCCAAGACAATCCCCGGACTTGCCCTCTGTGCTTGATACCAGCTCTCCCGTTGGCTTCCACAGGGGGATGAAAACCTGGTGCTCAAACCTGAACAAACGAGGCACGCTCATGACAGTTAGGAGTTTTGATCCGATCTCTGTAACAGCAGTACAATTCAATTGCTAAAGCTGTGAGGGAGGCCCTGAGGAGCAGGAAAAGATGTTAAGAGTTGTTCAGAGTTTAGGCAGCTTAAAAGGCTCACTCAGTCAGTCTAAAATATACAAGAATTTCAACACCACATTAAAACCTGGAGTCTATCTACTATAGTAACTTACTCCGGTGAATAGACAGTACGAGGTATCAGAGAGAGGTCCCAGGAAATAAAAGAATAAAAAGTGTCATTTGTGTGTTGCTTACAGCTCAATTTCTTCCCCGCTCCCTGGCTAAATACACAGTGTTGGGGACATATTTCTTTGGCTTTAATTTACCATCTTTCACCAAACTTCTCCTGGTTCTCACAGTAGGGGAAAGATGATCAGACATTTGCCATATAAAAAAACCCAATATTTAAATTCAATACGATGCAGTTTCCAGGATTAGAACAGATAAGATAAATAAGAGCTGGGTGACCTTAGAAAAGTCTTATCTCTCAAAGAGATCTTGAACAAGGTCATGTTGAAGAAGAACAAATCATAACTGTTTCTGGTTACTCTCTGTATTCTGTAGACGACACGAGAACCTTCCCAGTTTCTCTGGGAGAAATCCAAATATTAATTCAAACACATATATATATAGCTGATAGATTGCAATATTCTCCCTCCCCCACCCACCCTCTCATTTTGAAAGATGAAGCCTGAATTTCAAATACGAGATAAGCAGCCCGTTTAATTAGTTTAGGACTCTCCTATCTGTAGGCAGACAAATTCTATTTGTTTCTCTGAAGTATGACAGCTCCTTTTCACATAAAGCTGAGAATGCAATGCCATTTATTTTTCTTTCTATAAATTGTGTCACTAATACCTAGTTAAACTTGTTAGTAGAATAAATGAAGAAGTATGGGAATACCATCTCTGGAGGAAAAAACACACAAAACCAGCCTGGCTGCAAAATGTATGTTGGTAAACACTGGATCACGTTCTCGACTGTGTAGCTTCATTGACTTTGATTAATAAGGAACTGGTCTATTGGTTTTCTCTCAGATAAATATTAGTGTACTCTTCCTTTTATCTCAGAATGGTTCTCCCTGATACCAAATGCAGAAAGATGGACGGCTGTAGCAAGGCTTCCTGGCGAAGACTTCTAATGGAGGCTATGGTATTTTCAAAAATATTAAACTGTGCAAACTGGGGCTGCAGAAGAGGAGCAGCTATTTTCATGTGGGGAATCTCACTTCTTCACCTTTTGTGGGACGTGGCATTATTTAAGGTCTGCTCTGCTGTGAATAAACAGAGGTTTTTGAGACTTCATCCTGTGCCTGGTAACACGTGTTCTGTACTTTCAGCAGCTTCAACAATCACATCTGCAGCTACAATGAGAAGACAATTAAAAAGTAGAGGGATCACAAATACTTTTTGGCCAGGTTATCTTCTTGCCTCTTAGGACTTTGCAATAATGAGGCCGATGATTATACAACAGCCTTGGGGTAACCAGTAGCAGCCTCTAAACTTCAGGGTTATAAAGGTGGTTTTGCTGGAGACGTGAGCACAGCCTACTGCAGGGCTGTGCAGGAGCACAGTAAGGTCTTCCTCGCTCCTTCTCTGCTACTGCTAACTAATTAAACTTGTCTTGGTCAAATAACCACAGTGAAGTTGGATCAACAGTGAAGGGTTTGCTTTTTGGGTGTGTCTACTGTAGAGTTTGGTAATTCTCAGGATGTTTGGGGTGGCTTTTTCTTGGTGGTCCCTACGGCCATTCGGCGCAAGGCAAATTTCTCCACCTCTACACCACCACCTCGTGTCAGCATTGTACGCATTGCTGCTCATAGCGCCTTTTTTGTCTGTCAGATATTGCATATCTCTGGCTCTCCAAATTAAGTTTTCTATTAAATCCCTGAGCTGTGAGAGAATATCATTACAGAATTCAGCACAGCTGTGGGGTCATCGTGTAACCTGTGTTTGGAAGATAGACACGAGCAGCAAGGTAGGAAGCTCCTGATCAATACTGCTGGGAAAAATAAGTGTTCTGTACAACATCTGTGCTGGGAAAGGAGAAACTGTCATCTAATGCTGGGTGTGGGAAGCTCAGGACAGTCATGATACTTGATGCCACTGGCAGGATGCCCCCTCCCAGCTGATCTCCACCTAAGGCATACAGCAGGAGTGCCTTGTGTTTTATGTGAGGTGGAAAAAAAAAAAAAAAAAGCCTAAATCTTCATGCTCTGCTTGACTCCCTATGGCTTTGCTCCACGTGCTTTTTGCTACATGACATATGGCTTTATTATGAGACTTACCTTCAGCTTGGGAAGTGTCTTTTCACTGCCTGGGACTTGTTTCACTCCCTCCTGCCATCTGTAGCTGTAACAGTTAAAATCATGTTGGTCTGGAGTATATTCAGGGTTTGTTGGTGAAAAACCTCAGAACTGAAGATGGCCAAGCTTTTTTATTAGCAAAGGCCAAAGAGATTATTCACGTGGCAGAGATTAGTGACTGCTTTGCAGAGCAGTCCCAGTGGTTTCCTCATGATAATTTTTTTTTTTCCACAAAAAATAAGAATCTTCAATGTTGTGTGACTCGTTTTACACCTGATTTCACTAAAGACTAATTGAATGTACTATAGCTTTCTGAAAGCAGTTTTGATTGACTTCTTTTTGTTCTCCACTTTAATCCAAAAGGAAAAAAAAAAACCAGGCATTTACTTGTGCTAATTAATTTATTTGTGTTAATGAACATCTATTGACTCATCCTTCTGTATTGCACTGAAATTTGAGATGTGCTGCAAATAAGGCATGGCTTAGCATACCAACAAAACAAAAGCATCTGGAGGCTTTGAGTTGGTTATACATCTACCATAAATAAAGGCACTCAGGAAATTGAAAGCACTGACTTCAGGCTGCTGGTTAGAGGAAAGCCCTTGTTTTCAGCCTGAGATGTGGCTCAGCTGTGTTTGTGGCACTGGCTATTTACAGCCATTTATACTCATATACAGATTTATAAATAGTTTACAGAGATATCTCTGCGGTTGAACAAAGTAATCTTTTTTTTTTTTTTTTTTTTTTTCCAGAAGTGATGGTATGAGCCGCTGAAGGCTGGGGAAGTTGTTGATAAAAGGAGCGGAGGAAAACCAGCTCTGTCTGGAGCAGAATGTCATGCAGCCATGAGGAGATGGACTTAGGGTTGTCCAGCCAGGATGTAGCTTTTGGATGCCCTTCAGGATCTGTCAGACCAGAGCAGCAAGGCAACAACCTCTCCTTGCTTGGATTGTGGGTTCAGAAGAAGGACAACCAGAGGTGTGGTTTGGATGTCCTGTGGAGGGAACAGCTGGAGGAGTTTCCCCAAAGCCCCTGCCACCAGCAGAAGAAAATTTAAGCATGGCTGAGGAAAATGCCCGTGATGGATATGAAAAGGGGAAGCTTTCCGGTAGCATTGTCAGCTGCCACTCCCCCCATCTGTCCTTCTGTTGGTGATGCAGAGGGTCAGCTCTGACCGCTCCCTATTTTTGCTTCAGTCCTGTTTCTCACCTTGAAAACACCCTCTGCACTGAATTGGCTGGTCCCACAAGGGAGACAGCTTGAAGGGCTGCGAGAGGGATTGGCAGGCTCTTCTACCTCTCTTAGATACCAAGTGATAGGTAAATGAAGTGTCCTTGCAGGTCCAGCCAAGGGAGATGTGGATCATGTGCAGTTGATGAGAGAGGAAAAAGCCCCATCAGTTACTGCTCCCAGTCTCTGTGGCTTCAAAGGTGATCTTTTCCCTTTTCCTCATCCTCTGGTGAACCTCAGATCCTCATCTCAGTCTTGGAGGATCCATATTGGTAATTTTTTACTTTTTTTGCCCAAATGCTTTGGTACCAGGCCACGATAACCCACTTTTGCTCTTTGCAGGTGTCTGCAGTGACTTGATGGAGACCATAGTTCTGTAGACTGGGAGGTCATCCTCCCCATCTACTCTGCCCTGGTGAGGCTGCACCTGGAATAGTGTGTCCAGTTCTGGGCTTCCCAGTTCAAGAAAGACAGGGATCTGCTGGAGAGGGTCCAGCAAAGCGCTACAGAGATGATTAGAGGATTAGAACATCTCTCTTATGAGGAAAGACTGAGGGACTTGGGCCTTTTTAGTCTAGAGAAAAGAAGATTGAGGGGGCATCTTATTAATGCTTACAAATACTTAAAGGGAGGGTGCCAGGGGGATAGGAACAGTCTTTTTTCAGTGGTGTCCAGTGATAGGACAAGCGGTAATGAGCACAAACTTGAACATAGGAAGTTCCATCTTAACATGAGGAGGAACTACTTTACTTTGAGGGTGGCAGAGCACTGGCACAGGCTGCCCAGAGAAGTTGTGGAGTCTCCCACCCTGGAGACATTCAAAACCCACCTGGACGCTGTCCTGTGCAACCTGCTGTAGGTGACCCTGCTCTGGTGGGGGGGTTGGACTAGATGATCTCCAGAGGTCCCTTCCAACCCTGACCATTCTGTGATTCAGTGGCATGACAGGCAGCTTGCCTGCAGGTGGCACATTACGGTGGGGAGCTATACTGTGCCCTTCCTACAAATATACTTTATGGTTGAAGAATGAGAAAGATTTGGGGTAGTTGAAAAGGGGGAAAGTCTGAATGAGAAGGAAAGTTGGAGCCACGAAAGTGTCAGAGGTGGGGATTTCCCCATGGAGACGAAGGTTGTGTTGCTTACTGCCTTTCACTGCCCAGCCGTTCTGGTGAGAAAAGACAAATGATGATCTCTGTCAGGATGAGAGACTTGAGAAGAACAGAAAACTCTCAAATGTGGGTGGGTTAGGAGATTTCTTCTCTTTCCCCTTCCCACTGTGGTGAACGTGAGCAGCAGCATAAGCCTGCAAAACCATGCCAGGTGTACAATAGACTTTAAAACTAACTGTTCACAACAAAGCCAAACGATATAACCCAAATGATGCTTGCTAGCGTCCCATGCGCTGGGCAGGCTTCCAAGGCAGGTAGGAAGTGAGCTGGAAAATTGCCAGGTGAGTACAAAGTGCAGATGTGCCGACGTGATCCTCGGTGCTTTACTGTGCAAAGAACTTAGTGAAGTCTCAAACAAGAATATGGAAAGTGCCGTTATTTCCCCAGCTACTACAAAAAGCTTTGTTCTGTGCACACACATACTCACAGGCAGCAACCGATGGTTTCCTTCCACCGTGGGTGACCGGACCTGATTGCATTTCAAAGCTCTCTGCTTTGTGGCAGCATCCTGATGGGAATTCTCTCTTCTGGCCTTTCTTCCTGGGTTAACTGCCCAGTACAGGGGAAGCCTTTGCCCTTTCTGACATAGGGATTCCTGCTTTGTGGTTTTGGTTCCTTTAAAATTGGATTAAAATACTTTGTGGAGGTGGGTTTTCTCTGGTGGAAAGGGTGTCTCTCTCTATTGGGTAGTCTGGTTAAATCCAGCGTCATCATTTGGGTGAGTCCACCTGAATTCTCACTTTGGGATGTGAAACAGCAGCTTTTCTTTCCAAATTGCTTTATGTTTTGTGGAATCACTTCCATCTGTGAGGCTTTAAAATAACATCAAATTTAAATGGTGGCATTTTGTGTTTATTTTGTCCAAATGTAAATATTTAGGCTGTTAGGCAGCAGAGAGTCAGGCCCAGAATGAAATTTACCTGTTATTGAAGAAAATCCCCTGAGGAAACACAGTCATCATTTAATCTGCCTTTAATCATATTTCTTGCAATACTTCCTCTCTTTTCCCCAAAAAAGAATAAGTTCTTGGCTTTTCTTTCTTTTTTTTTTTTTTTTCCCCCAGTTTCTACAGTAGAAAAATTGGCAAAAATACCGTGTTTGGATTAATCTGTTGCAGGGAAAGAAATCAGGCAGTTACTACCTCTAGAAATCACGTCATGCAAGGTTGTCTTATGCATTCAGCTGGCAGAATTTCAAACTTCTTTTTACCAGGAGTTGCAGCATTTCAACATACCCACTTTCTGGGAATGTCACTTTTTCCTTGCACTCTGCAAAGTGGGTTGTTATGGAACAAATTAGAGGTTTGCTTGACTATTGAGTAGCTAACTTCAGAATCTGCTTTAGAGAGGTAAATGTGCTATCAGCACTTGAGGTTCAACAGTGTAATTAATAAGTATGATTTGCCTGATTTTTGCAATCACTTTGAATATTTAGTTAATTGCTAAGTTTTTGTTTGTGTAAATTCCTCAGAGAAAGTGCTTATGATGCTCAAAATTGTACAAATGGATCATTACTGTATGTTTTCTCTCCTTTGGAGGACCCATAAGCTCTCGGTCAGCTCTTCGTCCATCCCCAGGTGGAAATCCATGCACTCCAGATGGTCATTGACATAGAAGACAACACCCCCTCCTCATCTCCCACGCCTGTCCTTCCTAAAGGAATACGTGAAAACAGAGTAAGTCAGTTCATAGCCACTGTGAGATTATTTTTTGTGGCTTTCTGCTCAGATAACCACGCAAAAGTAAACAGGAATTACTATTGATGTTTGAAAAGGTGAGAACTCTTGCCCATGTATCAGTAGCTACTTGCACAGGCACGAATCCCAACCGCTTTTATCATAAAACAAATACTTTCAATTTAAAATTATTGCAAGTTTATTTATGAACTTCAGATCTATTAGAACTTACTGGTTCTCCAGGTGAAGACAGGGTTGCTTCCTAATTAAAATATAGAGATAATTTTTATCTGTAGAAATGGAATAGAAGGGCATGCTTATGCTTATCGGTCATTAGATCTTTACACTGGAGGAGATACAGTTGTTCATTGTGGTAGTAAGCACAGACAGGATATATAAGCAATATATGGTGGGCATGCTGGTTTGGAAAAAATAAATATTATGTAAATTTTGCCACTAGTTGAGGTGGTCTGTTTTTTTTTCAGCCTGGAAATATTAGGAACTAAATTGCTACAACAGTGGAGCCTCATTTTTCTTACACAGGTGGTTGGGAAGCAGTTGGATCATGGCTTGGTATGGAAAAGTTAATCTGCTAGAACAGGAGTTTTTATCACTCCCTTCCGATAAGAGAGATCTGTATCATCAGTGGTCTGAGAAGTCATTAGGCTGTTCTAGCTAATATTGGTGCTTGGCTACTGCAGGCTTTCTTTTAGTCAGAGTAGCATAATTATAGCTTCACCACGGGCAGTAGAAAATCTGGGCTCTGAACTTGCATTCTACATATTTGTATTTATCTCATGCACCTCCTAGTTTTTGTCTATGGAGATATGGGGTTGGAGACCCAGTGGTTTGAAAAGTTCGAAACCATTAACTTTCAGCACAGCTTCAAGTACCTCTTCTTAGCTATGTTGCATATATGGTCCCCTGGACCTAAAAGAAAGATAATAGTCTACAACTCCCTCAGTAGCTATTAAACAGTCACCTTCACCTCTATCAATGTGAAAATCTCCACAAGGACATTGGATTAAACACGAGGCACACAGAGAGAAGCTGGGTTTTGTGAGTTTTTTTTAAACCCACAAACTAAAGTTTTTGCTACATCTTCTCTATCAAGGAAAAATGTCAGATGCCTCTAAGTCGTCTTTAGCACATTAAAGTGCAAGGACAGTGAAAAAGTAAATGAATGCCTTTTAGATACAAAGTGTGTTTGCATAGCTGTAAAAATCTGGCAAGCAGATGGCAACACATTGAATTTCATTAGGAAACGAGATCTGCAAAACCACTGTTTGTTACCAGGTTGCTCTTGAAGACACCAATCGTGATGACTGATAGGAGTCCCTGCGATGAACCCCTTGCTCAGGCTGGCAAGCAGTTTCTCACGTGGATAGCTGTAATGATTTCATTGTACTGGCTTTCTCCCCAGTGCAAGGCAAGCGCATAAGCTGGTCCAAATCTTTACTTATAAATCAACAAGCAGGTCAGCAATATTTTCTCTGAGGACTGGCATATGATAAGATTAAGAATTTATCAGTAATTGCCTGCACGTGCTTAAGCCATGGCGAGTGAAGCGTGGTACGACTGAACAGGCACTGAGCTCTGCTGAGCTGTGCTGCATTTAGCCCAAGCTAAAAACAGGCATGTGAAAAGCTACCCCAGGCCAGCTGATGCACGGTAAGCCTGTAACCTTTTCTGAGGCATCAAAGAGCCTTTTTTTTTTTTTTTTTTTTTAAACAGGAAAATCCCATCTGCAGAAAGTGGGGAAATTTCAGGAGGGAAAGCACGGAGCCTGGTACAAGAAATAGCTTCAGAGTGGGAGGATATGCGAGAAGTGTGCCTGAGATGCAAAAATACATCTAGGAACCTGAAGAAATCCTTTCAAGAGCTGTTGGAAAAGAACAGGAGAAAGTCCAAGTGGTTCTGAGACATCACAAACCAGAGCAATGCTCTTTTCTCAGTACCTGGGACGCACAGCACTGTCTGAAAAATCTTGTGTGTTGTCGTTGAAGGGGCAGAGCGCAGCTTAGTCCGTCGCTGTGTGTTTGATCAGGAAAGGCCATGAGAAAATCATGAAAGTTTTCTATCAGTAGTCACTTGCTTTTAAAGTTCTTGCTAGTTAAATTTAGGGAAGAACTGAGAAGTGCTGTTTCTGTCAGTCTAGCTAAAGTCTAGCTATGTCTTTGTGTCAAGTCAATGTTTTTCATACATTTAGGTATTTTTGAACTCCTTTCATGGAGTCTTATGTGAAAGGTGTCAGAGAAGAAAAAATCCATCCATGTGATGGGCTTATGCAAGAGTCCCTCAAGTCCTCCCATTCTGTGAGATTTTGTGCTTCCATTGGGAAATATTTAGAGCATGAAGAAAGAGAAACTGCAAACCACTTGTATAAGAGAGGGAATATTTTAAAACCTCTAAATGCCATCTAGGCCTTGGAGGTAGCTATTACGCAGTGAATTCCCAAAACTCTTTTGGAGGAGGGTCAAGAAGAGCATCTGTAGAAAACAAAACCGTTGGTCTGAGATGCCGTGGATCTCTTCACAACCCTATATTTTGGCATTTCCTCTAGGTTGTATTTTTCTTTGTCTCTTGTTTCTTGGCAAGATCTTGGCTATTTCTGGAACTCCTAAACCCAGTGCCGTTCCAGTCATAGCTTACTGCAGGTGATTCATTCTTTGGGGAGCCATGCATTCACGGCTTTGCAGACATGGACACTGGCACAATTCTGCAAAACAGCTAAGGCACAGCTTCCACAGACGAATGCACAGTAAAGGAGGGGAGGAGGAGGTTAACAAATCAAGTGATATGGCCTAAAAGTTCTGAAACACCTTAAAATAACATTTTGGAGTTAACCTCAGGCCTCCAGCTATCCCTCATATACCTTCTATAGTTGTATAGTTCCTTCTCTCAACTGTTATTTTTGGGACGTGACTCCTCCTTAGTCTCAAGGGTCACCTGAAGATTTGACAAAGCAAAATGATGATAGTTCTGATCAAATTCCTTTACGTTCTTGCTAGAATTTGATGAAATCACAGGACTTTTGTGTTGGCTTTTAAAAATACATTGGGGTTTTTTCCCTGTTTCCATTTTCAGTAAGGTAATGGTGTGTTCATGCATACGTCTGTAGATTTGTTCTCCATTCATGCCACTCACATGAAAGGTATTAATTTCACTGACAGTAATTGCTCTCCAGAAAGACCTATGCCACTTCTTGCTTTTTATCCAATACGGTGTCTTAAAGAGTAATTAAACAAAAAAGGTCAGATATACAAAGTCATACGGTAATTTAGGTCAGAAGGGACCTGTCATCTACTCCAACACCCTGCTCAGAGCAAGGCTAACTTCAGACTTAGGTGTGATGGCTCATGGTTTCATCCAGCTGAGTTTTGAATATTTCCAAAACTGTGTATTCCACAGCCTCTCTCACAACTTTTTTCCGTACTTAATCTCTTTCCTGGTGAATTTTCTCTCGGCGTATCTAGCTGGAGTTTCCCTTTTTTGCACCTTGTCACAGTTGCCTCCTGTCCTGCTGTTGTGCCTCTCTGGGAAGAGCCTGGCTCTCTTCTCTTTAACCCCCTTATTAGACAGTTGAACCCAGCAACTAGGACTGCTCCCGTTCAGGCTGAAGAGGACGAGTTGTCTCAGCCTTGCCTCACACGTCGTGCTCTAGCCCCAGGCTGCCTGCAGCAGAGCCTGCTCCAGTTTGTGGAGCTCCCTCTTGTACTGGGAGGCCAAAGATGGACACAGAGTGCTAGGTCCAGCCTGATCAATGCCAAACAGAGGGCAATGACAGATTGTTGTTGGGACTTTCTTTTAAGACCGTAGCATGATCCAAAACCTGATTCCATAAACAAATAAATCAATAGCACCCTTTTAATTGCTTTTTGAAGAAAACTTACCCATGAATGTTTCTAAGGAAGTAAGCGATATGGCTTTACTTACCGGCTTCCACAGTTTGTGCCACAATATCCTTATTTCCTAACGAGGTATTCTATGATTAAAAGTTAATTAGAAGTGGAAATTATAATCAAAATGATTTAGGATTTGTACTTTGCCGATAAAATACAAGAGCTTGAACACTGAAGTAGGAAAAATAGCAATGGATGTGGAAGAAAAGTAAGTCTGCATGCTTGGCATTACCATTGATGTGACACCGTAGTCTTATTTCCCCAAATTCAGGCATACATGAAATGGAGATAAAAATAGGTGGGTTTTTTTCTGACTTTTAATTATGGGGATATATTGTACTTACACTTCACTGCTAATATTTTCCACTGAGGGCTAATGTAACCATTAACACTTGCAATTGTCAGCCTTTATAAGCAAACTGCCGGTCTGTGTAAGGACTGGAGCCAGTTTTTAAGGGGTGTCAGTTGATTGCCTCGCTTGAGTGCAGTAGAAGTGAAGATATGTCCAGGGGTTGGCACCCATGATTGTTCCTAGATCCTGCTAATGATAGCAAATCTCACCAATCTCCAGCTGTCAAATGTTTCAAATTTGGAAGCCTAAAACTAGGTGTGCAATTAAAAAGTTGTGAGCTCTGCAACTGTGGACAAGAGTCAAGGGTGTAAATAACGTAGCCACAGCTGACAGCGTTGAATGAGAGGATTGCCTTGGATCCAGCTGTCCCTATTAAAAAAGACATTATTAAAGAATATGGGCTGACAAAACGCATACTAATTTAAACTTCCCAGAAAGTCATCATGTGCGCTGTGGGGGAAACTCAGTGTGCTACAGTAGAACTGCAAATCTCTACCTACATTTCTGTCTCCTGTGTCTAGCACTGTACTAGTCTTCTGTATTGCAGCAAATACTTCAATTTATCTTTTTTCCTGTGTGTTTCCCAGTGCTTTCACAGCTACATCCAGCCTTACGCCATTGCACCAGGGGCAGAGGAGCTGACTGCTGCGCTCCTGGACTCACAGGAGAGGATTTCTGGGCAAATCATGCCGCAGGCAGAAATACACCTCTGCTGTACTTGCTGCCTCCGCGGAGCATATTGCAAAGCCTGCCTGGAGTCATGTAAGTGCCGTGCAAAGTTGTGTGAGCTTGTGTTCTGATCCTCATTTATCAGAACAAATTGAAACGTGAGAAGAACCTTAATACGATAGAAATGGTTTTAATTTTGTAGCAAAAGAAGAAACTTCACATGGGAAGATTCAAGTTCAAATTAATTTATATCTGATCATGGGAGACTGATGGAGGGCTTCTGGTCACAAAGGCAGCTCACGACCTGCCTATTCACATCATGCCATTCACAGAGGTGGTGCAAGTCAAAGGCATGGCAGAGTCCACCATTTTGTTTTCACGTTCAGTGTGACAGAAGTCACTGGAAATTACCCTCGTCGGTCTGATAGGATTCCTGTGGCTAGCAAAAGCAGGAACAATTCAATATTATAAAGTATTTATAAGTCCCTAAGGCGCATTTACAGATGTCCTTGGCAACATCAATTTCCAGTCTGTTCATAGCTTTAAAAGCTAAAAGCAGAACTGTAGACCTTTTCTAGGCACCAAAAAGCAGCAAACGCTGACAGACAAGTAGTGAGTAGGCAGATCCCTCTCTGCCCACCCTTGATAACAATCAAGTCACTGTATTGTGCATTAGCTTCAGGGAATGGATTAGCCCTTTTGGCAGCCCACTATAAAGCACTTTGCAGTAATCTCATTTTGAGATCTCAAAGGCATGAATCATCCAGGTCAAGTTTAAATCACGCTTTGAGGGCCAGATTCTTATCTGGCTTACACCACAATGAATAGAGAGCTATTGCGTTAGAGCCAATGTTGTCACACAGCCATGTAGAATCAGTACACAGGTAATCAGACTCAGGCCTTAAGGGTGAAAAATTGGCATACTAGTAAAAATGAACCGAGGGAGGAAGTACGAGTTGCTATATATAACAGTAAAAGAATCAACTACTTCTCACATGGAACGAGGAGCTTTCTTACGATAAAGAAAAGGAAATGGTCCAATTTCAACTGAGTATTTAAGGTCCTTACTGGTTAGGTTCCTACTTCTCCACTGAGTTCACTGGACCTCTTCTGTAACCAAATTATAAGCATTTTGCAGGCAGACACGAATATTTGAACACATGTGTCCTTGCATCACATAAATCCATGCCCTTTGGGATGAGGCTTGGGATGAGGTCTCTTACTTCTGGCCCCTTCTTGTTAGTAGATGAAAGAGGTGGCAGACAAGAAAGGTGGCAGACAGTGGGCTGCCAGGTGACTTTATCCAGCCCATTTCCCACTCTCCCCTGGCATCTGAGGCTACCCAGAAAAAGAGGGCTAAAGTGACACTGGGTGTGGGGAGGTGTTCTTGGGGCCGTATGGGCCTCGCAGGCAGTATCTTTGGCATTTTCCCCGCTTGATCAATTCTGAACCTACTGGCTTCAGTGTGAGTAAACTGCAGGCTGCACTCCCAGAAGGAGGCATATGTTTTTCAGCTTTGTATGATTAAAAAAAGGTATATAGCACCGAGCTGTTTCTCAGTCATTAATGTCTAGGGGTGAAAGACCTGAATACTTTAGCCTCCTCAGACCTCCTCTCATTAATAGCTGGCAATGCACATGTTTTTATGTTTTTGAGGCAGCTGACCCTGCAGCCTCCCTCCCTTTTCAGCCCAACCTTTCCATTTAAATTGCTTGCATTTTTCTCATTTGTAGGTTCCTGGTGAGCAGAATAGATTTATTCCAGTGGAGGAGAGAGCAAAGTGGTAATGCAAGAATTTGCTGAAGAGTTGCACACAGCTTTTCCTCTGCAAATTCAGAGGAAAAGGACTCAACCTGTCCACCCTTTTCTAATGGTTTGCTTTGGAAATAATGTGCTTAAAAGCTGCCTGGATCTCAAGAGCTTCAAATGCAGAGGATGTAAACATTGTCCAGAAATCTGAAACGGAACAAGACGCTGCTCTGTTTAGTGACCTGGAATAAAAGCAAAGTGGCTCAGAGGATCTTGCAGCGGCCAGGTAGTCCGTGACCTGCCTTGCAGCAAGCTCGGCTCTTCCTAGACCGTTACTAACAAATGTATATCTCCCCTGTTCTTGAAAAAATCTCCTGTAGGGGAGATTCTGCTACCTCCTGAAGCAAACTGCTCTGGTACGTCCTCAGTTGCCCAGAAGTTGGACTAAACCTAGGACCAACTTTTAGTTGGTCTAAACCTAGGATCCCCTACTTTGTTTTCTGTTGCGACAAAGATGGTTTTGGTCTGCACTGGAATATTCATTTTTGAAGGTTTATGGGGTGGAGAAGACCAGAGCTCTTGCTTCACATGTCAAGCATATTCTCTGACTTTGAATGCAAAACGAAGAGCGTCCCCCAGTGATTCTGAGCTCAAAATACTTGCAAGGCAAACTTATGGAAGCTGTAATTTCTGCAACTACCAGTCAAGCTCAGACTTCTAGGATTGTTAGGCATCTGGCTGCACGGCGGGGAGTCTGTCAGCCTTGTGAAATGCATCTTCTAGGCTCTGCCACAGGCAGTGCAGGAAAGGTGACGGAAGGGCAGGCGCATTTCCCTTTGAAGGCTAAATCAAACCAGTGTGTCCCTGCTAAATATTCAAATTTTTGAATTGGCATATCTCTCTAGGGGGAAAAAAAGTCCTGTTAAAAAGGGCTAACTAGCCTTTTAGAAAACTACCCTCCCACCATGTGTATATCAAATGCCCCTCAGATAGTTTGAGAGTTGCTTTTGCATGGATTTGCTGGGTCTCAGTACAGATGCAAAATTCTTTTATGTCATTCTACAAGATCATTTCTGTTTGTGTTTTCTTGTAGCAGGCCTCTATATGGACAGAATCCCACTTCAGCTTGAAAGATTGCCAAGCAAGAGCCTTTCTGCATGTGTTCTTTGTAGGAAGTGATCTAATAAATGGAGGGAAAATACTGAACTTTGTATGTGTGTGCAGTTTTGTGATAGCGTATCCTTTATTGCCTGCAATGTAATCAGCTTTCATTATGATTAATACTGCACTGCCAATGAAACAAACTGCCTGCATACAGACATTTAGGGGAACAGCTCATTGAGTGGGTTCACAGCTCTTGGGTTCACTTTCCAAGAACATCAAAGAAGCAGTTAGGCCTTTTTAGTTTGCCTGTTTTTTCAGCCAGAACGCCAATATTTACGATTCTGCACATTCTTTGATCCTTCTGTTAATGTCTTCATCCTGGCTGACAATGTTTTTGGAAAAGTTAAAAAGAGAGAGACCTCAGCTCCAGCAAGACTTTTTGCCTGTGGAAATAAACACTGCTGCTTCTCAGCTGCAAAGAGCGCTGCTACTCAGCTGCCATTCAAGCCCGGGGTTATGAGGAGCCTTTGCAGGAAAATGCACTCTGAATGCAAGAGCACTTGCTTTTCTGCTTACACTTTGTTCTCTCTCACAAGACTTGGAATTTAAATGCTTCAATCAGCCACCAGGTTCTTCTTTGTTTTGTTGGAAAACGTTATCCCCCACCCCCCCCTTGCCCCCCCCAGGAGCCTACAAGATCAACAAAACCACAAGTGGTTTCTTTACAAAAGATGGGAGGCAAAGCTGTTCTGTCTGATGCCTGGGCAAGAGGAAGCGCAAACAAATGCTGCTCAATTACGTAAAATGAATTGAATGTGAAGGCAGGACATGTCTGAGCAGAGTGCAGACAACTCGGGATGGTTTCGGGACTCTCTTTACCATGCAATTGTTATGAGATGTTCCCTCTCCACAGCAGTGGAAAGGGACAGAGATGCAGTTCTCAGGCATTCTCTCCATCCTCACTACCTTCCTCCCCAGCACTAGGAAACATGCCATTAAAATATATACATACACACAAGACCTTCAGCAAAGGAAGTCTTTGTAATTGGGTTCATTTATTTAAGATCTCTTTTAAGTAATACAGCTCCTTTCTGGAGTTTAGTGGGGGTCTCTGCTTCAGCATCTCGCATAGCACCAGGAAGGCGTATCTGAGTGATGGCTTTTGGCTGTTCACACAAAAGCTTGTCTCAATGAAAAGGAGCGGGGAAGCAAAAGGAGCGGGAGGTAAGAATAAGAAAAGGTCAAGAACAAGCATGGGTGGCCCATGAAAATGCTTGAAAGAACTCAAGGTAGGTTTCATGCCCACGGTTAAAACACTGACGTGGATATCTCTATATGAACTAGGTGTTTAAAAGCCCGTTAGAGTTAACGGAGGCGAGAGGGCTGTGCAGCTGACCAGACACAGGTGTTGAGGGAAACCACTTACCCTGGAGCTTCTCTGCTATAAAAAGACAGGTAGGTCTCAGTCTGTGCTATCTCACTTGTTAGTTGAATTCTTGCCATTCTCATTCTCCATGTATCTCCTCATTCTCCTTCTCCCGCTCTTCTCCTTCTCAGTTTTTCCTTTCATATAGTTTAATAAATACATAGCTGAAATGGATTGGAGGCCTACAAAGACAACTGCCACCATCAGTTGACTATACAGCCACATAACCAACCTTTAAAAATTTGCAGACTGTGCGTCCTATTTACGATCTGTGGGTCACATTGTGAGGTAAAGATGTTTTCCATACACAGCGCTCTGCCTTCACTGAAAAATTTTGCTTTCCACCAGCCTGTTTGCTTACTCACTTGTAACTGAGCATGTACACTGGTATTTTGCAAGAGTCTGTAGATTGCCTTTCGATGTGAACCGTAATGAGAAACACTGCTGTACTGACAGCTTAGGCATTTGTGCTCTGGAGAATGGATCCACTCAGTACCCAAAATTAGGCTTAAATTAGATGAATACTTGCTTTGCTTACCAGAAATACAGTGCTATATAGTCCTGGAAGATACATCCTTCACCAGGAAATGCTCTCAAACTAATTGCAACAGCCTTTCATGTATCCCAAGATACATAAAAGACTGTTTCCTCTCAGTCTCCTCTAAGCTAAACAACTGCATTTCTTTCAACTGCTCCTGACAAGCCATGTTTCCTTGGGCTCTGATTATCCTTGTCGCTCTCTTATTGACACGCTGATTGTTCCCATCCTAATTTAATTAAGGTATTCCAGAGGAGAGGCAGGATTCCCAGTGAGGCCATGCCAGAGCTGGAAGGAAGGTGAGGATCGCTTCACATCTTGCATAAAACGCACCTGCTTCTGTGTGCCAGAAGGAGGTAGGTAGATACAGTGCAGCCGTGTGACACTGTAAACTTGTTCAATTTGCAGGTCTGACCTTCTTCTCCAAAACGTAATGTTTATCAAGTCCTTTCCCATCTTCTCGTCGTGCAGCTGATTATTCCTACCTTTTTACCTGTCTTTGCTGATTGCGTCCTATCTATTTTAGACTGCTACTCCAGCTAATTATGATATTTCTTTCCTTTTAATTCTACATCCAGAGAGCTCGCAACTCACATTAAACTTCAGATTGTATACAAATTGCATAAAGAGCAACCCCCACTCTCGTATGAGTCATTAATGGAAATACTGAGAAAAGCCAGAAGCGAGCTGGATTTTTGCAGAAAACCACAGGACATCCTACTAGTTTGACAGCGAACACTGATAATTTTTGGCATAAGGTTTTCAGGCAATTGTATATAGCTTATAACAATTTCACCTAGGGCAGTCATTTAGAAAACACGGTATAAGTACCTCCGGTAGAGTATTCAAGCTACTTTAAAATCCTTACTGTTAGGCAGCAAAATGCCTCCTTTTTACCTGAATTTTGCCTAGCAGAGGGTCAGGGACTTTCTGCCATTACTGGCAGTAGTAGCTTAGGAAACCAAGCCTGGGAACCCCTCACCTACAGGACGTTCTT
This sequence comes from Vanellus vanellus, assembly GCF_965231255.1. Classification (NCBI taxonomy): domain Eukaryota; kingdom Metazoa; phylum Chordata; class Aves; order Charadriiformes; family Charadriidae; genus Vanellus; species Vanellus vanellus. The sequence goes on along the minus strand of NC_138909.1, from coordinate 55,079,165 downwards.
CTCGCTGGTTTGAAAAAATGTCAGATTGGTAAGCTTTTCACAGAGTTTTAAGGAAAAACACGGCACAGCGTATCCATTTCCTGCAAGTGTTTTGGATCCCTTCTGGAATAAAATGCATTATTCAACATCGCTTGGCCTTGAGAAATTCACCTTGCTGTTGCTGGCTCTTTAGGGGCTTGTAAATTAGTATTTTTGCTGCAGTATTTCAAGGAGTGTTGGAGTTAGGCTGAGTAGGCTGCACTTCTGACACTTCTGCATTCCTGCTCCAGCCTTTTTTTTTTTTTTTTTTAAATAGATATGCAACCTGCACTTTCTAAAGTTTCTGTTTTCACCTGTCCCCCATAATTCTCAAAGCCAACACTTGTGAAATGCCTAAGATCGCACCACTCAGTACCCCATATGCCTCAGTGTGAGTTCCACCGGGACAGGCTGAGCCAGGAAATGCAATTTATAGAAGTGTAGTATAATTTAGGTTACAAATAATTTCTGGAGGTCATCTATTGCAATCCTTGCTCACAGGGTGAACTTGAACTTATCTAACCATTTTCTGCCTTTTTTTTTTCCCCTCCATTTTTTTTCCTTTCTTATTCAAGCTTAAGCTCTCTCCTTTTTATTACTAAGTTTAATTGTTGTAGCCATTTGATTACTATTAAACTCCTGAGAAGACTAAACAAAACAGAAGATAACACCAGAAAGCTGTTTATTAGCTTTCTAGTCTCATAGAGTGATGAACCAGGTCGTTTTATCTTCTTCTGAAGAATGCGTTGATTGAATATTTCCCTGTTTCTGTCCGTATATTTGTCAAAGAACAAAATGGACTGCCTTTTGGTCATCTTGCCTCTACATAATCCAGTATCGATCTCACACTCCTGAGTAATTTGAATTAGCAAAACAGCCTTTTCATGATATTCCAAGAGCAAAAGTATTTAGAAGTGCAACTGAACTATTCAAATTATTTTTCTTCACAGCAGTGGTTCCTTTTTCACTCTATATGTATTTCTCAAAGGAACAATTACTAAGCAATTAACATTCTTTTCAATACAAAGATAGCTGCTCCATTCCTTATATACTTCATCAGGAACCTTACTGTTGTTACTGCTAATTTTGCCCTTTTTACATTATTACTCAAGGTAGTCCTCAAAAATGTGACAAGAATGTGCCTCAAAAAAAAGTCTGACCATAAAACTCAAGTCCCCTTTCACTGGGGTAACTTTAAAACTAGAAATACGCACCAATATTTATATAGATTTGTTTTTATTGCACTGTTAGCTCTTAATCTGTTTAAATCTACAGTGTTGAGGTCATTTTCCCAGAATTATTGAAAACAAAAAAACCGTGCTCCCCTTTTTCATCTGACAAGAGTTATTTCCAGGCCTGTCGCCTTCTGACACAGACAGTATAATAACAAATGTTATTTGTTTTAACCTTTTTAATATAGTAGGAAAGCATGTTACAGTGTAGGCTTTGGAAGCTCTTCTTCAGGTTTGATCTCTTTCACAAAGAAATCAATGTAATTTCTAACGATTTGATTTTGAATGAGGTTTCTGGGCATTAACTTTATTAATGAAACATATTACCACTCGCATTGATTTTTCCCTGGGAACGAAGGCTGGCACACAACTTGAACTGCCCTGGGTGTCTTCTGGGAATGGCACCACTCTGACTTGATAGCAGCTGATACTCACACCCATAGGAGCTAGTTAACACTGCTGCTGGCATGGAAGCGGAACCAACTGCCACGAGCAACTGGCAAAAGTGTCAGAGCTGCATTTTAAAGGCATTTAGGTGTCTAAGTGCTTGTGCAAATGCTGTTATTTATTTGTGTCCTGGTTTGAGGTAAAACAGAACCAATTTTGTTCAGTAACTTCACTTCTTAGCTGGGCCTCTTCTAACAACTGAAATTAACTGCATATTGTGCAGACAGTGTTCACTCTCAGAGTGATAAGACCAATGTTTATAGCTGATGCCCAGGCGTGGTGTGCAGAGAGGCTCCTGCTTATACTTATTGCCATAACCCCCAAGGCCAACCAACTTTGTTATTTGCCACGTTGGAGGGTCGGAAGCAGAAAAGCATAGTGGGGTCCCACCTGCAGGGAGGAGCGGACAGGACAGGTGACCCAAAACTGACCAACAGGGTATTCCATCCCATCTGCCTCATGCTCAGTATAAAAGCTGAGGCATCAAAGGGTCATGGGTTCTTCCTTCAATGGCCCACGTCTGAGGAGGACTCTGTTCGTCTGCCTGTGATCCCCATCCTGAATCCACGTCTGGAATCCAGTTCCCGTCTGTCACTGAGTCCAGCCTGGGACTGCCCCAGTGCCAGCCGGTGACATGACTGTAATCTTGGGAGCTTGATACAGTTTTGTATATTTTTCATTATTTCTTTTTATTTTATTGTTAATATTTCATTAAAGTAGTTTAGTTCCTTCTAAACTCATAAGTCTCTTTTTCCTCCTCTGCCTCTCTCTTTGAAGAGGGGTAGAGAGGAGCATCTGTCGGTCCCATCTGGGGTCCCTCAGGTCCCCAGTAGTGGATTTTAGCTTAAACCACGACAATTCGGTTGTGGTTTCTAAAACCCAAAGAATGTGTCTACAATAATTAATGTGATGTCCAAGTGAGTTTGAAGTAAACTAGCATGCAAAGATAATAATTTGAGTCCTGAAAGCAGTAGAGCTGTGTTAGAATTGCTCTATATTGGAGTGATTAACACTGCTTCTCAACAAGGTTGTTGCCTTGGAACGGGGCTTTGCTGGCAGGGTTGTGGCTGCTGAAGATGTAGGTGGCTGGTTGAGTGCTGGGCTGAGTGCTCTGCTCTGCTCTACTGCCCACAGTGAATTCTTTGAGTCACTAGGATCAACCTATGATCATAGATATTTCAGTTCTTGAGCACTTAAAACTTAGGTCTTGAAGAAAGTTCATAGTTGCTTTCCGCTTTTGTCAAGTGAGGCTTAACTTGTGGCTAAAAGCTTCATTAAAAGATGTTGCTTCTTGGGAAGTGTTATTAAAAAGAACCTGAATTAGGACTTCATACACCTCATACACTTACAAACACTCAACCTTATTGAATGTTTGTAAATACATAAAAGAGCACTGCCTGTTCAGGAGATGGGACAGGTTAGTGTGCTTCAAATATCTCTTACTTCAGCATAGTCAGATGTTCAGGGATACATTTTCATGTCTCACAGAAAAAACACAAAGGCTTTTCCATTTAAACAAATAATTTTCTGTTACATGGGCATTCAAAGTAATTTACCTGTACAACTGTAAAGCAAATGCAATAAATACATTTGTCTTGTATTTGGATTCAGCTCTACAGAATCATTTTCTCTTTTCAGCTAAGTGAAAATATGAAAGATGACTGAAAATGAATGTTGCAATATTGCACTGTGCTGAATTCATTCAATTCAATTTTCTAAGGGAAAATATTGAGACATCAGTATCCAACTCCATGCCTTGGAGTGCCATCTAGTCATGTATAGAATTGTGTCTCGTGTAAAAGATGAAAATGCAGCTGCATTCAGATCTTAATAATTATTCATAAAAGTACTTTTTTTTCCCTTTTCTTTCTTCTTTTTCCTTCTTACTTCTTTCTTCCTTCACACATCTCCTCTCTTATCCCTTCTCCTCTCTCATCTCTTTTTTTTTTTTCTAAAAGAGAAAGTAAGCAGGAACCTGTCGACTAGCAGTAAAGCATGCAATAAAGGGAAGGAAAAATCTCAGAAAATGTCATTTTCAAATGGTCATGTGTGTCAAAGACCAACAGGGAAGGCTTCTGCTAGGGAAGCACCACAGATAAGAGAGTGATTGGGTGGCTTTAAAGCACCCTGGAGATGCAATGATGGCACCTTATATGAGAAATACATGCACAAAATGCTGCGTGGATTTAAACAAGTAAAATCTCATGTATTTTTTCTATATTGCATGGCTGATTCTTCCCTGCTTACTCGCTGCTTCCTAGCTGGCAAAAGTGACAATTGTTTGACTACAAGGCTTCAGCTACTCCAATTTTAGATGTTTGTACAAGCATCAAAAAAAGTTGCATGAAGAAAAATGTCTTAAACCACTAAACCCCAACATTCCATAAGTGTGGAAGAAAGCTCAATTACAGACATCCATAGCTAAGTGATCGTATCTGAATGCACAATCATGATCGTGCTTGTGCAACGGGCACTCAGTGCACCTGTGCATGCAAACGAAGTCCAATATTTTACTCAAAAGCCTGCAAATCATATCAATTGATTGCAGGTCATCCCTACTATTTATGAGAATGTAGCCCATTTTGAAAAAAGTAGTTGTAACGATATCAAAATTTCAGGAACTAAGTTGCAGCGCAGTGCTCTCATCAAACATGCAATTAGAGAAATTAAGGTTGACTCTTTGCCCGTGTATCTTATAAACTGTATTGTGGCTATGGCAAAGAGAGTATTGGCTCTATCGGATATCCTCCACTATAAGGACAGTGGGCCAGTTTCTGCAGTTGAAGAAGCCTTTAAAAAAGCCCCTTAAAAATGGGCCCTAATTCTTCAGCTACAAAACAGGAGCAACACCCACTGATTTTGAAGAGTGCTGCTCATATTGTACAGTCAGAAAAGAAAGTGCTATGATTAAAATAAAAAGAAATAAATTAGTCTTTTTTGTCTACTAGTACTAGAGCACCAATTGGTGCCCATGTGTGGGAGTACAATGATGCAAACATTTAAACTATTCAACTAACTATTCAATCTAACTTTTAATGCATGTCAGTGTTTGATTTCAGCTTTATACCTTATGCCATGCCATACCTCAGATTTCATCCAGCTGGTAATGAAGTTTTGGAGGAAGGGGAATCTAGCTTTGTGATTGCAGCTTGTGCTCTCCAAAACATTGTAGTTTTGTGCCTTGGAATAAGGCAAAGGTGCACAGGATCTGCGCAAGGATTTCTAACTTTTTTCTTTAAGAAAATCTTGCCTGTTTTCGAAACTCAGGTTGTAGTTATAGAAAACGTTTCCTGACCTGTGTGAAATGTTTCCTGGTTTTGCATGTCCGTGTAATTGTGACGCAGACTGTGTATGTTACCATTCAGGGAATATACCCATCCCTGTTCAACAAAGAATGGACAGCTCTTGCATTTTTTCCCCCTCAGAAGTACTAGGATTTTAGTTACTATTTTGATTTGGGTATTAGCCCTAAAGCCTTTTCCTAGCAAGATTCTCCGAAGTTTCAAATTTGTTGTTGGATTGCTAAGATACTTTTTAGTTATGTGTGGAAGAAACTTATCTTTTGAACAGCTTGTCTACAGGCAGTTCTGGTTGCTGGCACTAGTGACAGCCTTGAGTGCCGAGAAAGTCGCAGTCTGCATAAAAACATTGGAGAAAAATTGACAGACATGAAAGACATTGTTGTAGTTGTATACAATGGAAGCCAAAACACTTTTGATTAAAAAAAAAAAAACCAAAAAAAAACCAAAAAAAAAAAAACAACAAAAAAAAACAAAACAAAAACAACCAAACCCCAACAACTGTAGTGGAATAGGTGCATGATTGCATTTTAAGATAATATTTTGATAAATACTCTGAAATGTGTAGTTTGTTCCTCAAAATACAAAAAAAGAGATTTCTATGGAAACATTGATATAGGTCATTACAAATGAGATGCTGAAAGATGTCCCAAATCAGATAAATTTATCAGGCAGGTAAAGTGTCCATCTACTATGTTGCTGAGGTTCAGTGATGTGCTCTCCTATCTACCTCTTGTCTGCATGAGCTCTTATTTAGGAATAGCTGTTGCCTTTTAAATTAATGAATTCTGTCTTTATCAGAAGCTATCAAATTTAAACAAGTCCTTGTTAATGACTGAAGCATAAGGCTTTCCCCTTAGTGATGTGTAACACCAACTTGGACAGAAATATACACCAGAACAAGATTAGATGTAGCAGGAACAAGCTCAGGTATTTCTGAATCACAGAACATTTTGTATCAGGGATGTTTTAAAACCCACCAATAGCAGCTAAGTGCCTCAGTCCCAGTGTGGTTTAACTCCTCAGCAACGTGGCCTGCGACACACGTTTGCTTTTCACGTTTGCTTTTCGTAAGAGGTTGCCTCCAGTTCAAGGTCTCGCCCTTATCTTCAAGAGACTCCAGGCAGGCTTCATCGGACCAGATGTAGCCTCCTACATCTGAGTGAGTCATCACAGGTTCACTGTACTGTCAGGGAAGAGAAATAGGTGCTCGGTGGCAGAAACCTTCTCATCCTGAGGTCAATGCCTAAAATAGCGTAGACAAATCTTACCCAGCAGTGCTTGTTTCTTTCTGTGAACTATATTTGGATAAGATGAATTCCACCCGCGCACAACTGAACTCTCTGCAGCGAAGGGAAAAAGTGGTCTGCTGACTCTAAACACCAGCTGGATTATAACAGAAGACACTCTACTGCAAATATTTCTCCTGCTGGGACTGACTGAGTGAACAGACAAGTGACAAGCATGTTACAAGACCCAATGAATGTTGGAGGATGTGCTGGCTACAGGGAGAGATGGATGTGAACGTACACAGGACATGGCAATGTAGCAGGAGATACAAGCCCAACTGCTCTTCCCAATTTGGTAATCTGCCACACAGCTCTTATTTTATCCGAGTATAAATGTACTCCTGTTCAATGTAAAGGCTATATTTTATAAGTCAGTGACATCGGCTTCCTACTTCTCTTCTGGGAACAATTAAAATATTTCATATTAAATCACTGCATATGTTGTTCCTGGTTATCTCTGAGATCACTTAGTACTCCATATGAGCTGAAAATAAATGCTTGGGACTTTACAACTACTGCAATTTACAGTGCAAAGTCCTGCTGGGGAGTGAGCATTTTCAAATGAAGACTCTTGCTTTTAGAATTTGATTCTCTATCAAGTCTAGCAGAGAGTGTTTTTTTGACTTCTGAGGCAATGAAAACGTGCTTACTGATTATTTTTCTCTGTACAGCCTACTATCACTTGTCAAGAAGAGACGGATGTTTCTAGGTCTCCTCGGAGGAATATTGAAAGCCCATACATAAGGAATTTCTTTCCTTACCTAAATAGCTTCAGGCTACAAATTAGGATCTTACTATGCTTCCCACGTGAGCTAGGGGCCTTTGCAAAAGTATGCTGCTGTTTATGAAAACATGTCTGTCAATTTAATAATTAGGCAGATATCAGCTTTCATTCAGTGGATCAGAAATAATGCACTGATTATCTAATGCTATATTGTTTTGCAGACTGATTGGAACACTGTAGTTGACTGCAAGCTTTCTGATTTCTTTCATTATCATTAACATAATTTTCTGTTCAGTGGATTTTTTAATAGTAATTGGTGCTTAGGATTTATTACCATTGTTATGCAATCTATGCCATTACTAGGAATTCCATGTCTTTTAACCATTACACCAGTTTGCATGGATTTGGGTGAATGATACACACGAGAAGTATATTGTTAACGGATTATAATAAGGTTTTCCATGTAACATAGTTTAACTGATGGTCTTCTGATTCAAACTTGCAACACTGACAGTAATTCCACAGAGTTAAATAAGTTACTTTGACCTGAAGCTAGTAAAGGGGAGACCTGGAATATTTTGAGCCTACCATAATCTTGCTGAGACAACTGCATGTGATCCACCAATGCTGTGAGTTAGTTATTCAGCTGATCAAATGTAGGCTCACTTCATGGGGAGCAGAGTACCTCACTGGGCTCACTAGCTTGTGTCAATATTGATTGCAGCAAAGGAGTAGACACCATGATATCTATATTTAGGCACTCAGATTTAGATATCTACAATCTGAACTGTCTTCCTTGAGCAGACCAAAAGGCAATGAAGACTTTGAAGCCCACTGAGCCGTGGTCTGAAACTCATTTTTTCTTTTTCTATCTCTACTCAATCCCACTGAGAACACCTATGAGCTAGAATTTATGAAGAGGCTTGTTCCAAAATTACTGTTCCAGGAATGTGGTGATTTGAAGATAACATCCTTTACAAACTTGAAGGACATGTCTTTCTTTAAACCTTCACAGCAGTCCTGTAATTCTGGGTATGGTGCCTTTGGAAAGAGCAAGTAAAATAAAATGGTCATATAAATCTATTTTGCTACATCTAGAGTATTTGATAATAGTGTTTTGCCATGTTGCACCTTGAGTTTCTAAGAAAGATATTTTCCTTAATAATTTCTTTCAAGCCTCCCAGTCTTTTCTGTTGGAGGTGCAGGTTGGTAATGCTGCAGAAATAATGAAAAAATACTTCTGCTCTACTTCTGTGGAACAGCCTTCAATGGGACATTAATTCACTTTGCCAATGATTGGCTGGAGAGAGTGAAGGCTGGCACATGGTCTGGGGCAAAATGAAGATTTTACTCCAAGTTCTCCAACCCGTATCTCCCCCATAGACAATGGCAAACACAGTTTTATGTTGCAGTATATGGAAAGTAGGATGCATAAGTAGCAGTTCAGGTTTCTAGGAGTTCAACTCCGAGTACTGGTAACTCAAGTTCTACAGTTCCTATTAGTATGGGATGGACATTTTTTACTTGTTATGGGTAGGAATATCTGGCAACTAAAAGCTTGTCTAAAAATGTGATTACAAGTTCCAGAAAATGAGAAGTACAGGTGCTCAATCTGGAAGATGAACTTCACATGGCAAGGAGGATTTGCAAGAGTGTAGATATGTATGTTAGGCTTGTTCCATATTCTAACTTAAAAGCAACTTCTTATGAATTGTTTTAGAGAAAAATCTAATACAAAATGAAATTCAGTATGAATATATTCCTCTAGATAAGCAGCTACCACCTTTTCTAATCAATCTCTTATTAATCCCATCTGTGGTACAACAGCCACGCTGTAGCCTGTGACTGACTCCCAGGTATGTCTGGAGAAGCCTGTGCAGCTGACAAACATGGAAAACTCCTTCTCTTAGTGAAGGGTGAAAGCGCACTTATGGAAGGATGCCCTCGTAAGTGAAACCCAAATAGAACTTGTATTGCTTGAGTGTGGTATAGGTATTGCATCTCAGCCCTCAAACCAGGCACACATCTGTCTTGCACTGATCAAACCCTTAAGCTGGAGGTATTTTTAACTCCTACATTTATAAACTTTCCACTGTGATTTGACTGGCTGCACTGGCAGGAAAATCCGGAGAGTGATGTGTCAGGCTAAATGGCTGTTAGCAGATATTCCCACAGAGCTTCAAAAATAGCTGGTGAACATGTCTGGTAATTGCCATACTTAATCTCTGGATGGTTTCTGGTGGTTCTGCTGAGCTGCTCTGCTCATTCTTCAATGCACATATGTCCATGGAGATTTGAATCCTTATCTCCTCATCCATCTCCTTCCTCCACCCAGGCAAAGACAAAAGTTGCAGTATCATGCTCATAGATTGCAAACATCGTACTTGATTGCAATGTGTCAGACATTCAAAACCTATGAAAAATAGTTCAGCTCCCATTCCTGTTAGTGTGGGGTGGTAAATTTTAATTTAAATCTATGTTGATTTGAAATAACCGCAGAATCTGTTTTTAAAAGATATAGTGGCAAGCACTTTTTCTTGCTACTTTCTAGCAGAAATATTACAGCCTTTATTGGCCATCTCTACTGAGTGGAAGGTACTTAGCTAGATCAAACATATTTGAAGATCCCATGCTAAATCTTACACAGGTCATAAACTTTAAAAGCATGATTTAAACAGAATAGAAGCAATGATATCCACTCAGCTGCTGCCAAACCTGTCTTGGTGTAATGCTCTCCAGAAACCAGTAATTAGGCTTGTGTGTATGCCCAGAACAACTCTAGCTGAGCCTGTGTCCTTCAGAAGATGTTGATGTAGTACAGGGCAGGGGCCCACAGAAATGCCCAAAGAGCTGCTGAGGCAGCCTAAATGCTTGACGAGCTCCAGCCACTTAACAGTACTGCTCTACCCTGGCTAAACACACTTCCTAAGAAGCAAACTTGATTTTTCTGGGTGGATTTTTTTAAGTTAATACAGCTATGAGGCTTCCCCGGTCTTGTCTAACTGATTGTAAGCAAGCTTCTTTGCCCAACAGAGCACTGCAACACTGGGATTTTCTTCACTTGTTCCGAGGGACCTGATCATCCATGCACAGAAGAGAGTCCTTTATGGAGTCTAGTTGCAACAACTTTCCTTGGAATCATGGACAGTGATGGTGTCCCTCTTGGATAAAAAAGCCTAGTCCTTAGAGCAAACCAAGCAGCAAGACCTCTCCTCTACTTCTTCCCAAAAATGGTTCCTAGACTTGCCAGGGTAAGGCTAACATTTTGATGGAGGAAGGGCCGTTGCGCATAAAGTACTCAGCTTTCTTTGAAATTTTTCTCTCATACATTTTTTGGTCTACTATTCTGTCTCATAAGCAACCCTTTTTGGGCTGATGGTCATTTTGAATACTCTTTTAGGTCATCTCATCTCTTCCACGTACAACTCATAGTTCAGCTACCCAACTCCATGTTCGGTTCTTTCTTCAGGAGCTTCTCTCGTGGGTACCTTACCCAGTTATTATGCCTAATTATAGTACTCTCAGCAAAATTAGTGGCCTATAAGATGGTCAATATTTTGTGTATAGGAAAGAAAGTTGCATCACCATAGTGTCTTCACCCTGTGATGTCCTCTTTATTTGTGAAGACATGGAATGGCATACTCTACTCAGATAAAACTTGCAAGTTTTCTTGCCTGAGAATAACAGAAGTTTGTGGGTTTTTTCTAAATTTCAATGAGCCCACAAACTTCTGTCAGCTGCATCTCTTCTTATTGCTGAACTTCAATCAAACACATTCTGAGTGTACGACAATTAAAGCATTAAGTTGAGCCTAATGTCTAATTGGAGAGAATTTTCTCAGCAAGTACAAAGGGGCACTGTCTACTGCTTTCAGTCATGTTAGCTTTCAGTAATAGAGACAGGTAAACTAATCCTTTCTTTCCAGCCAGACTACACTGAAAATAGGCCAGGTCCCACTGGGAACAAAAGATGCTCCTAGAAAAGTCTGTAATTAGACAACTTCAACTGCTCTGCACAAATACCTCATTAAAGTTCCACTATGATCAAGTCTGCTGATGCATAAGACAGACATAAACATCTCAGCTGAAAGCTGTATTTTCTTTGATTCATCCTCTGAAACAAATATTGCAGAGAATGTTTATCTTGTTAATACAAGCAGATAGCCAGTTTTCTTCACTGATATCCCAATCACATGCCTATTGTAGCTGACAGAATATTTTCCAATCATCTGGAGGGATCCAATAATTTGGATCAGGCCCCGAGAAAGGCTAATGCAGGGCCCGCAGAATAAACTCCTGGTAGCACTTTGTTCATTCAACTCAGATGGAGGCATAGTCTGCAGCTGTGCCTGGTCACTGATGCAGAGTGAACGCCAGCTAGATTTTTGTTCAAAGTTTATATCCACTCTCTGATGTTAAGTCTGATACTTCAGAAAGTAAGATCAGAATGAATGTCTGATTTAGGATTAAGCATGGCAGAAAGAGGTGCAAACATGGTAATTTTATTCTAATTTATTTTCTCTAATTTATTCATAGTGTTCTGCATTGTCTGCCTTTTTGCAATACAGCTGTCAGCAAGTGAAACTCAAATTATCTCTTGTGAAATATAGATTACAGGGATCTGGACAAAGCATTTTCCTTGCACTAGGATCTTAATCTTTGATACCAATTCTTGATTTTACACTTACTCCCCACCCCATAAAACCCCATCCACTGAACCCAGTCGATGGTTTCTGCTGGACACAAGAGCATAAGGTAGCCCTGGTTAGATTGCTGCTTCTGTGTGATTCACTGTTAGATTGAAAAATCGATTTTTCTCTTTTAAGAGTGATGGTGTCAACTCCTGCCAGTACCTTGTAACTAGGATGTGTGTCTCTCAGCTGGCAAAGGGAAGCAGAATAGTGATCTCTCTCCCTGCGCTTTGGCTAAATAACTAGCAATACTACGGAAAGTTTGTTTTTTAAAAGAGAAACCCTTGGAGACTAATGACAGTTAAGTGGGATGTAACTTGTTCATATTATATTTTTTCCCAACTGCTACAACACCTCTTCGGAAAGAACCTGGACCTTATTAAAATGGATTGGGGAAAATGGGAGGGAAAGTTGGAGGCTGAAGCTGGAAGTCTGAAGCTTTATTTTAAGATATTCACAGAGAAAACATATGATTGTGGTGTCAATTAAAATAATCAAAAGGGATTTAAGGAGAAGAGATGAGTCTGCAGCCAAAGAGAAGAAATGGGGAAAGGGACAGGCTTGTGAGGCTTTATTTTGTGTAGGAAATGAGTCCACATTTTATTTTTAATACAGTTATTTCTATACTGTTTCTAAGCTTTTTCTTCTAGGGATTTACCAAAGAGTTTTGATGTTCAAGGCTTGTTTTGAAGCTCTCCGCACTGCAGTTTGCTGTTACAGATCCTGGGGACTGACAGATGCTCTGATCCTTCTTGGTGCAGTGCCAGGAGTGGCAGCAGGTAGTGAACTACACTGCGCGCCGCCAGCCCATATGGCATGTCCACACATTAATTAGTTCTCAAGAGTTGGTCCTCCTGAGCCCACCCATTTGTTGCTTTCATTGACTACTGCCTCGTCTCATTAATCAATACTCGTTTCTGCAAACTCCTGGTAAAGCCAGTTAGTAGACCTGTAGCAAGTACGACCTGGAAATATGGCTTTTTGTAGTACTGAAATCGAAAACTTAAAGGTCTACAAAGCAAAGATGGCTCCCTTTTACAGTTAGCACACTGGGGACTGAACTGCTGGCTTAGAAAATGATCACGAAGCATCGATGTACTGAAACCTGAATAACTGACAGAGGCTTGGGTCTCTCCTCCCAGACATGTTCTCTCTCTCCATCCTCACTGGTGTTAGTTGGCACAGATTGAGTTCCAGCCATAATGGGAGCATGTCTCCCTTCTCTAGAAAGGCTTTGGAAAGAGAGGAGAAGAAACCGGTCATTTCACTCCGGGCAAAAGTAGTGAGAGCTATGAAAAAAAAAACTGGTTAGATTTATTAGTTCCTTTTCAGTGACTTATTCTTCTTTAAATGTATCCAACTAGAGTGCAATTCCCATTATTTGCCTTAAACTGAAAAGCACCTGCCCGAAACCTTCCAGGTACTCTGCGCTTATATTTTCCTTTATGCTCATTGATTATTTCAAGACACACTCCTGTTCCTTGGGAATTTCATGCAGCCAAGGGCATCTTTTGCTTTTCACATCAAACTTTTGGCCTAGCGTGTCCTTGCCCTTTCTAAATCCCTGGGAAGCTCTCTCTCCCTATCTTGGGTTTTGTTATATGTTTCTGAAGCCAAGTCTTGCAAACATTATACCTGCCTGCTAGACACTTGGTTTTGTTTTTAGCTGAACTAAATTGCTATCGTTTGCAGGCAGGAGCTTGGTCAAGCCTTGGACATATAGTTTATATACACTAATAATAAACACATGAGATGATAAGCAAATAAGGAATATACATTTTTTATGACTAGAGCTCCTTTTAGTGCTTGAAAAAAATCTTTTCTTCTCAGAGCTTGAATCTGTTGCCTAAAATAGGTTTTGAGGACCAGCTGGGATGCCTTAGGCTATCCCACCTAGCCTCCAGCTCTGACTAAGCATGCCTACATCTCCTGTAGGTCCTGAGGCTATTCTGCCAGCCCTGTGCAGATTTCTGCTCACCGAGAGCATCTTGCATGGCACTGGATGCGTCTGTGAGGGCATGTGACCTGGTACCTTAATGTCTCCAAATGCACTTCTTATGTATCTTCTTTTCTTTTTCTCTGTTTTTATCCCCACACCCCCCATATCATCTCTGCTTTCCTCTAGTCTAATCTTGCTGGTAAGGCGATCATTACTGAGGTCTCCCATGCCACGGGAGCCAGCCAACCAGCCTGTGACAGGGAGGTCAGGGAGCCCATCTACAGGCGGCCTTCTTGCAGAAGACTGACGAGGAAGAGGTCTTGTGTGACAGCACTTCACTCAGAGGGGAGATGAATCTGTCCTACAGCGCTGTTCCTGGATAACAGCAGATAGGCATACACCTAGCAGGGGTATGAGGGGGCTGTAAACATGCTCTCCATCCCCTCCAAGATCCAGCTGCAACACCACTGTGAGGGCAGTGAGAACCCATAGCACAGCACCATGGTTTCTCTTAGGCTCCGTCACCCCAGGAGGTCCCTCACCCACAGAACTGTCCCTCTCCTGCCTGCAGCACCACGCTGTGGTGCTGATCCTGCCATGACACCTTCACTATGGGGTCAGGGAAAAATCCCTTGGGTTACCATCACAGCTATTAACCACTTAATCCAGATTACTTTCCCTAATGATGCCAGGTTTTGTACATGCTTTCCTGTGTTGGAAGAGTGTTATGCAGAAGGAATTGGTCACCATGAGTGCCCTTGTGCTTGGGCTGTTGGAAGACAGAGGTTACAGTGCTGGATGAAAGGAGTCTGAGTGCTGGTGCCTTAGCTGGGGAGCCTTCCCTCCCCTTTCTGTTCTTAAAGATTGTTTGAAAAAGAGATGGAGACAAGGGGGGTCCTTTGCCAGGTCCTCACAATTCTGGTGTTAAGCTTGCTTTCCATCAAAATGGTTAGTCCACAGAGTCTCTACTCTTCTTTCATGGACGTTACCCTGACAAAAGTGCTGGACACCAATCGCTCTTCAGAGAGTTATCTCACACATCTCTTAAAAATGCATTGATGACGGTTAACTTTGATATTATACCTCTAGACCTGCCTGCTTTGGGATCAAGTTTTGTTTAAATTTCTAAAGCAGAACATGGAGCAGAGAGATGAGAGTTCGCCCTGGCTAAATCCAGAGGAAACTCTTGCCCTGGCTAAATCCAGAGGAAACTCTTATCAGTCCATCACCCAGAAGCTGTATCACCATGTGAACAGGGGGTGGATGTTATCTTGAGCACCATGCCACTGTCTGAGCTCTGCTACTTCCAGAGCAGAGCTGGATCATATCCAGTGAGCATCAGCCACAGTTGTCTAGCTTTACAAGTGAAGGGATCTGAATAATTGTTCACATGGAATCTGCTTTGTGCCTATTAATGTCTTTGAGCCCCAGGTATCTTCTGCACAACTAACATCTCATGTAAGCCTGATGAGAGCAGTGACACTCCCCTGTGCAGGAAAGGCCACATCTGGAGCAAAATTTTCTGATGTTTATACAGGCCAGGGAGGTGCTTTCTTCTTCTCTTGGTGCAATAAGGAAAGATAGATGAGAAAGCAGGACACATATCTGGAGTAGCCTTGAACCATTCTGACCCTCGGTTGCAGTTTGGCCCCTTATTTCTGCTGGTGGGAACGAGAGCAGCACTTGAGAGCTCTGAGCTGAAAATGAGAGCAGGTCTATTAAGCTGCACAGGAACCAGCCCAGCATATACCTGTACTGGGATTACAGGACCTTCCAGGTAGGGAGCCATTTAAAGCCAGTATATTACTCTGTGTACTGCAATTGATGACATCCATAAACATTTAGGTTACTTGCTGCTTTAAACCTCCCCCCACTTCCAGATTATGGGTCCAGTATGTAAAACCGTTCATTAAAAAAGGTCTATTTTTTATATATATATATATATATATGTAAATCCAACCTGGTTACAGCTGGCAGGAATTCTAATACTAGTAAGTTTACAGATCTGATTGCTTTGGGAAACATTTTTCCAGGTTGTGATGCCCAGAATGCTTGCCCTCTAAAGAAAAACTTTCCCTCGAACATGAAGATGTATGCATGTTAAAAATCAATGGAAAATGTTACTCCAATACAGGAATTTAGGAATTTGTCTCTCAGAGCCATCTCACCAACACGGCATACCTTCACGAACCCTTGCTCTTCAGCAAGAAAGGAACATGCAAGCAGACATCTGCAGCTCAGTGGTCAGGGGGAGCCTGAAAATTGGCTTCTGCTCATGCCCAGCCCAACAAAATTACACCTCTGCAGCTGCAGCACAGTCTCTGTGTGGTACGGTAAGGTGAATATTCATTTGATGTATATCATGATGAAAACGTATATCCAATGAAAGCAAAATTGTTATAAGGCACAGCTAAAAGAGAAAGTCTTATGGTACTGGGATACGGAATGACCAACATACTTCCATTATCAATTAAAAATCAAGTAAAATCAGGGACAGAGCACAGTGTTTTTCTTTATTTTTTTGTCATTCCAGATTTCAGTACTCATTACCTTTTTTTCTTAAAAGGAGTCATTTTGCAGGCATAGTACAGAACATCACAGAGTGTTTTTTATAATAACACATACTAATGCTGCATCCACATTCTGTTTTAGCTCTGAGCAAGTGCTGGTAGACATTTTAAGAGAACGATTAAACCCTAGAGAATGTTTCACATTACCATCAAATTTAAGAATTTTCTATGTTCATAGTTTCTCTGTCCTCTAGCAAGACCTTTTGCTGGAAGTTAAGGGACATCTCCTCCTGTTGTTCTCAAAGACATAGCATAGACTCCCTGGAGGTAGAGCTTATGAAACAAGAAAATCCACAGAGAAGATGATGAGACAGAAAGGGCAAAAGTGGAGCGGAGGAGGGAGAAAACTCACCAGCGAGACCATACATCTGCTCAGCAGGGACAAGTGTGCAGTGGAATGAAGCAAGTCTGAGAGAGAAAAGAAATAACTGTCAAGGTAGACAACTGCTTTGATATTTTGCCAAATGAGTGGGTATTCACAACGGTCTGAGGAGAGTGTAAGTGATTTTGTAGGTGGTCCTAGGAAACGGAAGAAAGCCTGGAGACAGTGGTGAGGGAAGCGGATGTGCAGAAGGTTTGGGAATTTAGTGCGGTCTGGGTAAATATACAGAAATCTGAACATGAACTTAAATCTGCTCAGACTTAAGAAGTCCCACATGTTGCTGTGGTGGTAGGCAACCACTACAGAAAAGTATTCAGAGACTCACTCGTAAGGAAGGAAGTACCTGGATGGTTTTGTGGTGTAAAGAGACCAGAACTAAAAAATAGTCGGAGGGTGGAGAATTTCCAGTCCCATGTTTATTTGTTTTAACAGGTAATTAACCTCACTTGAAAATATCAAGCCTTCATTTCTCCCTTTAGTTTTCTGAACTTTGGTTTCAGCTGCCAGCCATTGAATTACACTGTGCTTTTACCTGATGCCTTATAGATCTTACTGGTATGACTGCATAGTCTTGGGTGGGTTTTTTTATTTGGTTTGATTTTGACAAGTTAGTCTCATGCAGTGGATGTAAGAAAATATTTCCTTCCCCAGTTCATTTGTGTGTGTTTTAGGGGCATTTGGATTTTCCCCTAAAAAGCTCCCAAAACACTTTTATATTTCTAAAAGGCAGACAGATCCCTGGTATAAAGTGGGGAGAGGTAGGGAGAAGCTGATTATTGCTTTGTATCATATCGTAACACATGGGAGTGGGTGCTGTAAAAACTGGTGCTAAGGTTGGCCCATTCACTCTTGTTTTACTTCTACCCCCAACCCCTAAAATCTGCACCTGATATGAAAAACATCATGTAAATTTGAACAAATAAGAGTTCACATCTCACTACATGTTACGCTTCATGAACAAAATATAGACCAAAATATGAAAATGAAAACTCCTAAAATTATGATTTGATGTGGATAGCTTTTGTACTTCAGGAGAAAGCTTGGCAAGTTGAGTGTATTTATTTGCTGAAAGCCATCTGCTGAAAAAGATTTGATGTTGAACTGTAATTCCAGGTTATTACTGCAAATTCTGCAGAGGAAGGAAGTGGGAATTGACTGCTTATATTTCAGCTAGTCTACACTAAATGAGAATGACAACACTGGGAAAAGAAACATCATTTCAAACACCGGGTGCTGTCTCATGGGAAAGAAGCAGAAATAATTGATGTCTAAAAGTAAACTACTCATTAGGATGGACATGTGTATTAGAGAACCTGTGGATGAACAACAGGATTGACTTTAGTCAGAACTTTTTTCTCGTTCTCAGTGTATAAAAATATCAGCAGTGAACAAAATAGTTCTGCGCTGAAGCCAACACTATAGGCCACCCCCTGGGTGAGGTAATTTTATACCCAAGTTTTCTTGAGATCTAGACCAAGGCAAGATGCCAGAGCTATTTCTGTGGTTCCTCGGCCTGCCCTTCCACTGGGACAAGACTGGTCACTGAGGTGAGGGTAGGAATATATCTTTTGCCAGCCAGCATTGTTTTGTTCGTTATAAGCTTGGCTGTCTTCGAGCTGTCTGAAGGGGAATATTACTCAATGGGCAATATGGTAACTGTTCCACTGCAGAGCAAGGCACGCTTATCCAGTTAATTAAAGCAAAGAGGGAAGAAATAAGTACATGGGTGTGTATGAATGTACAGACCCTTTTACTTAACTCTGTGAGGGGTCAGCAGGACTGGGAGCCAAGGAGGACACCAGCTGGGCAGGCTGCACTGTCCCCAAGCTGGCCCCAGGCCCCAGCAGCCAAACCCCAGGAGGGGATGGATGTTCTCCAGGCCCCTACAGTGTTTTTCCAAATGGTGAAGGGGCAGACCATTACATCGATGGGAAGGTGGTATAACTAGCTTTAAAGCAGGAGCTTTGCTGCCTGCTAAAGCCGGTCAAGGACAAACCTGCAGCCAAGGGCCCTTGGCTGCAATGCAAGGGGTGCAGCTCCCAGCACCCACAGGTTTCCTCTACACAGAGGCATCTTGGCTTGTAAACCATGGAATTTGGCGGTTGATGCCCAAAACAAAATAAGTCTAGCTCTGTCCCAAGTCTCCCCACAAATCTGCTTTTTCTATCATCCCCCTTCAAGGAAAAAGACTCATTAATATACTCAAATTATTTTCAGTGCTCCCTGTTGAGCACGTTGCTGTCAAAGGAAGAAGAGGCCATAGGGAGAGCACTGCGTCCCGCGTGTCTGCTTTGCATCCAGCAGGCAGGTGTGTCACCTCAACTGTGTGCTCGTAGCTCAGTGCTGCTCTGCTGTGTCATAGCGAGCCCCTGGGGCTACTGATAGACCCAGGGAAGGAGAGTGGCCTTTCCTACCACCACAAGCAATGGCATGCTCTGGTGCCCGACTCCCACACTGCTGCAGGTGTTAAAAAGGAGAGAGAGCACCCAATCATAGAGTGGGTTGAGAACCTGAGATCTGTGTTGCCTTATCCCAGCAGGCGGCATCGATGAAGGGTGCCTGCTGAGCAACGCTCTCATGCTTTCACGGTCACCTGTGTAAGAAAGGAGTTAACGCACTTTTTTCATAGACAGAAGTAAAAGCCCACGTAACATGGAATTTAAGCCGATCTTTTTAAGAAGAATCATGTCTATAAGCATCTGAATTTAAAAATGGCATACAACTATTCTTTTTAAGTCCTTAGCTGCCTTCCCACTCACACGTGCATTTCTGAAATCCAGGGAAAAAAATTAATTGTGCACCTCAGGCAGTACAGGTACAAATTGGTCCTCTATTTAAAAAAAACTACCATAAATACATTATGCAGGTGGACGAATAAGCACTCTTACAGAGCCATGATTGCTTATTATGGTTTCCAGGGAGTTTATTTCTGCAGAAAGGTGCCAATTCACTCACCTCACTCTCTGTCGGTCTTTAGTTTCAGCAATCATTGCAATCAGATTTATTTTTGAGTTTCTTCTGATTTAGGTGACTAAGCAGCATGTAAATAGCATGTATTGTTTTTAATTATTGTTCTGGAACCATTTTTAAGACTTTAATTTTTAACTGAAAAGGAAGACAGTGTATACATTCTTTGTGGACAAGACCATCACATGGGGAAATCTCTTTGTCACTTCCCTGGAACAGTAACACCAGATACAGCTGCACTTTCTTAGCTGTGGTGAGTGAGGATGGCAGTAAAAGCTCAATTTAACTGAATTTCTGTTTCGTAGGAAATTCTGACATTTGGAAACTTGTTTTTCTTCCGAAGCAGAATGATTTGCAATGCCTTTGGAAATCCTGAAAGGTCTGGGCTATTTTAAAAAACATCGTTCCCCATTTCCAGGAAATCTTGTATTGCATAGTTGAAATAAAGTCATTTCAGTGTCAAATTCAAAGTCTCATTAACTTTTTGGTAATGTTTCTTTTATGCAAATCACTGATGAAAAGAGTAAACATCCCAGAGTTAGGCTGAGTGGCTTCTCTAACTTTCTTTTTTTGTGGTCCCAGAGGAGAGCTGTGGTGTGCTGGGGGAAGAGGAAGCATCACAGCAGATGCTGCTTTTCCCTCCCACAAAACTTTCTAGCACAGAGCTGGAGAAGCACTGTCTTTTCCCATGATGATGAGGCACTTTTTGTGCCTTGCAACTAGCAAAGTTATGCCACCATAGTGATGTTGTGCCATTGAAGTAGGCGTCACATGGGTTCAAAGATCCTGAGGAGCAGGAGATGACACTGGTGGAGGGGGAGGGAAAGCACAGGCTGCAGTAGCAGGTCCTCAATAGGAAAGATGACAGTGAGAAATGAAGAGAGAACCAGTGTAGTATATAGAGGTGAGACCTCAAGGGAAAGAAAGGAAGAACAGCTTCTGTCCAGAAAAAGGGGGTTTGATTGGTTAGTTGAGGGTATTTCTCAGAAGTGGTCAGTAGTTTCCTTCCTTTCAGGGAACCCTGAACACCTCGATTACTCTGCCACTGCTGGGGAAGAAGCTGAATTGTCCAGAATTATTCTCACACCCAAAGTGATTACTGTAAGGAGTTTGCTGTTGTGGTCTCCTACAGAAGCAACCTAAGATGTCAGTCCTTTTACCAAGAACACGTTAAAACCAGCAGCTGATTTCAGCCTAGAGTTCCACTAATTTTTTGTTGAAGTGGGTAACTGGAGAGGAGGAGGAGAGGGCTGGGGTCTTGGACCTCCCAAGTTTGTTCCTATAAATTGTCATAACTTCTCATTGTCTTGCTTTTTTCTTTTTCAGCAGCATGACTTTGCAAAGCACATCACTTTTGTCTCCAAGTGACGTGAAACCTTATGAGACAAGGAGCCTGTTAGTGAACAGTTCAAGAAAAGACTTAGATAATTCTATCTTCTGTACCCCTACGTTCCCTCAGTAGCTGGAGCTAAGCTAGAAAGTGTTGTAAAGAGACTTATGATGGGGGTTGAGAAGACAGAAATTGGAAGCTGGCATACTCTTTGTGATGTCTCTGTATTTGATGTGGGCTGCATGTGTAAAGAGGGTCATGGCCAATGTACAACAGCCCAGCTCCTACCCGTCATGCAGAGCAGAGCTGCTGTGCTACACCTCCAGGTACACAGGGGGAACAGGCATGTCTGACCATTCTCCTCTTCCATTAAATCTACCTCTGCCCATAGTGATAGCCCCTCTTTTACTGACTTTCTGCATCCAGTAATAACATGCTGGTTCCTGAAACTATTGAAGTCTTTTTTACTAGCCCTGAGTTAGCTACACTTTTTTTTGCATGCATACTGCCTTCCACGGTCAGTCCTTCTGTCCACATCTGCTTCTAACTAAAGAGAGTAGGTTGGCTACTTGTTCTGAGTTTCAAAATGTTTTAGCTTGTATCCTGCCTTTTCCATCTCTTAGACTTATATACCTTGTCCTAATATTAAGTCTTAAACTCTTCTGGTGTCAGTCATTAACACCTTCCAGCACAGCATCTTCCATGGACACTTATTTTCTTGTTTCCTCTAGTTATCTTTAAATAAGCATAGCTGATAATTATAGGTGAAAATGCATTTTTGCCTTGTTGCCAGTTCACCTGTCCACAAACAATTTCATATCTGTTTTTCAGCATTTTTTTGATCTACCATCAAAAAAGTCTCTTTACTATTTTAGGATTAACCCAAGTATATCTCACACTGTAATACACTTATCTTACCATTCTTCTTTATGTATTTCTTTTTTTCTGGTTTACCTTAATCCTACAAAATTTTGAAGTTTTCTTCTTCCTCTTCTTATGCAACTTTTAGTACTGTCATGTCAAGCTCCTGTCATGAAAACCGGTAATGAAAGTACTGCTTTTTAAAAAAAAAAACCCTCATTCATTAATCATGGTGACATCTCATATTAACTAGTTAATGTATAAAGGCCTTTGGGCATTTATGAATCTGTCATTTCAGAAGAACTAAGATGAAGCAATAGTATTTCAGGCAACCAAAGAAAAATTCACCAAGGGCAAATTTAACGTTATGCAACTGTTCCAAAAATATTCGTTCTATACACGGAACAATACACTTTTTAAAAGTAAAATCAAAACACACCAGAAAATTTACATATGAAAGCCTGGCTGCTTTCCAGGCAGAATGTCAGTTCTGTATTGAATCCTTATCATTCTGAGGGCCTCTTTCTTGCAGTCAAAAAGCCCTTTGAACAGAATAGGAAAACACACTTGCTAAATTTCTCGGGTTTTTTTTTTTTTTTTTTTAAGGTAGTATACATAGCTACTTGCTAGTGATCACTTTATAGGAAAGCAATATATCATATGAATGACTCTAATACTTTTATAATACTCTTACCCAACAAGTAGTCCCACAAATCTTTAAGGGGTTTTGTGTTATTTAATTTGAGTAAATTTTGGGACCTGAGTGATTTTTACTAACATGTAAGCATACTAGCTAAGGCTTTGAACCTCATGTGTAGTTTATCACTGTCATTAGGTAAAATTCCTTCTAAAGTACTAAAATAGCCTATGTCACCAGAGAAGCCACTTATGCTGGGAAAAGACTGTATTTGAGGAACTAAGATAAATTATTTTAAAATATTCAAGTGAGATGGAAATGCAGAATGTTCAAAAGAGGAAGAGAAATAGTGAAGAAAAAAAAAAAAACAAACGGGCTAGAAGAGTGGCTTTACGGGAGTATACCTGAGACGTGACCTGGCAACTTCTCATGCTATGACGACTGAGTCCTCTTGTAAAGTTGCTTTTCTCACATGTACAGAGTACTTTGTCACTATTCTTTTTTTTGAGAAGGAAAACCACCTCTTTTGACTGAGTGTATATGAGGGTGGTCTTCAGATAACGGTGCAATAGCAGTGCATAGGGGTAGTGGAAACGGGTCTGTGATCTCCGATCAGGGTGACCCACATGCAGGCTTGCTAGTCACTCCTTGCCTCTGCTCTACATTTCTGTGCAGTCTCTCATAGTTGTCCAGGTGCATGTTAAAGAGTTCAGTGTGGTATTACAAGACAAATTAATTATTTAGTCTGTGTGAGTCTTGAATTCATTACCTCCGCTGAGCGCAGGGGTATGGCTACATGAATAAATTACTGCGAGATAAGATAGGCTGTGCACTGAAAAAGTATCAGCTGCCCAGTGGAATCTGTCTACTTGCACGCTGTCACTCTTGAAAAATATCAGGAAATTTGGGATAACATACTTCTCAAAGTTTACAGTTGGACTCGATGATCCTAAGGGTCTTTTCCAACCGAAACGATTTGGTGATTCTATGATTCAAAGCATGTAAACCACCTCACAGGACAGTTCCTGGGAGTGGTTACTATGAGGCAGCTGACATGCTATATATCTACACTGGTTATGATGTTTTTATAAATTTGCAATGACTCCCAAAATATGGGAACGAGAAGATTTGTACACTGTTCTGACCCCAGTGAAAGATGTTTTACTTAATTTACAGCTGATCCATCAAAGAACTGAATATTCTTTAAGAGTAGAATGTTTTCTGGCAAATACCAAGATGTTCACAATTGACACTTTAGACTGTGGTTAACAAGGCTGAAAATGACATGGAAAGGTCATTTAATCCATTCCCTATCCAAAGACGGGATCAACAATACATTTATCATTCCTTACAGAAGTTTGGCTAACCTTTAACCTGACTTCTGGGGTTAAAGCTCTGTGAATTCCACAGGCAGTGAATTGAAATTCATTGTAAATCGGAGCTTGTAATTAAATTGTTTTCCTAGTGTCTTGTCTAAATATTCTTTGTCCTATCTATCACAGATATGAAGAAAACTTTACAATCTTCTATTTTTACAAAACGGACTTGAAAACTCTCTTGCAAGATTTTAAAGAGTCTTTTTGAACTCAGATAATTTACAGTTCCCTATCAGCCTTCCAACAACTTTGATTCATTCAGCTGTTCCTCACATGCAACCAGAAGCAATGTTTGCCATACTTCTGTCAGTCTCATTGCTTCTCTTTGGACTTCCTCTCTTTCTGCACTCACTTTCTGAATGACATTTCTGCAAAAGAGCTACGCAGTCTGTTGTTCCCCATCCTGTCCACTTGGTTACACTTCTTTATCTTTAGAACCTTGCACTTGCCGAATGTCACACATGCTGAGTTTCATCCCAGTTTTGGACTATTCCTCCAACTTGTCAGGGTCATTATTAAGTTGTTACCCCATCCTACAGCCTATGCACAGTCATTTCTAGCTTTGTATTATCTGCACTTTTAATAGGCATACTGACCATCCATCATCCAGACTGTACAGACTTTTGGAGAACTCTGCTTGACAAGTCTTTCAATTTTGTCAGTGAATCCAATGAATTACTCTCTGGAAATGAGTAGCCAAACTCTTTTTTAGCATTTTCATTTAGAGCACTGAGAGTCTGTCCTAAGGCTAAGTTAATAGACTTACCAAAACCTAGATATGTGATACCTACTTCGTCTTTCCATCCACAAAGACTGATGATCAAGTTATACGGAGAAGAAAAATTTTTTTTGGTAGAATCAAAAAAGATTGTACTTAACAACTCTGTGCTATATGCTCCTTCTTTCCTTGCTAAAAAATAGTTGGCTCTTCTTTTTAAATAGGCATAGTCTTTTAAAGATAGACATAGTCTTTGGCTTCATAGAGTGTTTCAGTGCTATAGTTATCGTTGCTGGAGTCTTATAAGCATCATCAGTTGTTATGATATTGCTTCAGCCAATTCCAGCCAACAGGATGCTGTTCTGTGCCTTGGAGAATGAAACACTCAATTCCTGTGTTTCACTGAGCAGCTCAGTAAATAGAAATACTGAAAATTAATTTTTTCCTCTTGATTTACATTGAACAAACTGGAAACACAAAATTTGTTTCCATTTGGGTGTTGCCTTCTCTCTGCTGATAAAAAAGCGTTACATAAGTGATAAAGAAAGCATTATTCATTTTCAAGATAGTGCTGAGATCAAATTAAGAATGAAAAATGTCTTTTGCCCTTCTCATGATGGTTCTTTCTGTGGTAATGTCCTCCTTTCCTGGCTATGATTGATTGCTTTTATTCATTATTTACAGATTAGTTCAGCTTATTTCTTTCACACACACACACACAGGCAAAAAGTCTATCCCCTGTCAGTATATTTAGTAGAGAGTCTAGTCCACAGCTTACTGCATTAACCTTATAGTAGAGTTGGAAACATGTAGGGAAGACACTTATAACCCCTGATTCTCAGAGCCAACTACAGCTAAAAGTAGACTTCAGATCCCTGGTGGGATTTCTTTAAAGTTAGCAATTGATATTGGGTACTTTGTGTCTCTGCTCAGTGACTCATCTTCCATGGCACTCTTGTTCAGAAACTGTAGACCATAAACCTAAGAGTTGATTGTGGCATATTTGGGTCACTTCAGGGGTCAATTTTGGCAATTGAATTCTCTGAGGTAAACCTGGATCTAAATAACTGCCTCTTTTACATTCTTGTTAGTTCAAACACTGTAACAGAGCAGAGTGTCTGATCTTAAACAATTTTTTTGTTCCTTTAACTTAGTCAATACGTTATACTCTTGTCTTATTTCTTCTTTCATATATATTGTAATCAGGCTAAGTCAAAAGACACTACTGCATTTGCCATTTCATTAAAATTCTTGTTGGTTTGTTATTTTTTCACCTTCCCTCCTTTGTGTGCCTCAACATCTGAAATCCTCAAGTGGTTCCTTCAATGTACTTCAGTCCATGCAAACCCCTGTACAGCCAGCCTGCAAATGTTACAAGTCATTTGTTCTTTCATGGTATATTGCTTGATTTCCTCTGTGCTTGAGCGGCGAATGTACTTACCTTTGATCAGCCCCCTGGTTTGAACTGTATCAGAATTTCTCATCAAGCTCGTTCCTCTACATGTATTTTAAAATGCTGAGTGCCCTCTCCCCAGGAACTGTTTCAGATGACCCTCCTTATAGATACTCCCCTATCTTTATGCTCCAGGGCCTTTTTTATTTGGCAGGGCTGAAGCAGTGCACTGAGAAATGTCATTAAACCCACGCTACGGTCTACAGAAGTGTTGTATTTCAGTTTAATTCACACTGGTTTGAAGATGAATGAAAACAGAGACCATTATAAAACAAAACGGAAGGGTTCATACGGCTTTTGGGACTAGTTTAATTCTAGGGGTGGTTTCAAATGTGTCTCGAGCAGATATTCCATCATCTCTGTCTCTGCAGCCAGCACAACTGAAGCCTCTCAGTCCTGCCTGGAGTTGTGCTCAGTTGCAGCAAAGCTCAAGTCCCTTCCCAGAACTGAAGGTCTCGAAAACATCCAGGGTCTGCACCTCTCACTGTCTTTTCTTACGGGTTGTGACTGTACTGACCTCACTTCCACCCCGCACGGGTGGTACATGGATGGCTATGTTAATTTAGACCGTTCTTCTTTAGGTAGAGGCCTTTAGTTGGTATTTAAGTCAATCTTACTTGCAAGGTTAGTGCAAAGCCATTTTATGGCTCAGGCTCAATGCCCTCGCTTATCTGTTCTACCAATATGAGTATGTAAAGACTAAGAGAGGATATAATTGTCTTCTAGAAATACATTAAGAAGAGACAGGCAGTCTGTATAAGCAGTAAATGGCAGTTGTGCGAAGGAAAGGCTATTTAAGCCAAAGGCAATCTAGGTACTAATGGGTAGATGTGGCCTACGATTGCATTAATGATGAATAGTAAAAGAAGGTTACAGTAGTGACTCTGGAGTGACTTTCCAGCAGAAATAGTGGAGACAGAAGCAAAATGGATTCCAAATGGAGCCTGAGGCACTTCTGAAGCTGTTTATGTGGTTGTTTTCTGCAGCGGGGACCTGGCTGTGATAGCCAAGATTTCTCCCAGGTCTGTGCTTTGTATTCCTAAATCCTTAGTGACACCAGAGGAATGGCCAATGTATTCAGCAAAGAGTTTGTACTGCCCTACACCACTGAAAGTTTGAAGTTAGCTCAGTTTTGAGAAGGGGTGACCTAGATTTCTGGAGATCCTTTCCAGCCTTAACGTTTCTACATTGTTTTCTTTACAAAATAAGTAAAAATAAAGAAAGCTTCCTAAGAGGACTCAGAATTTTGGCTCTGCTTTTCATTTCAAAAGCAGGAGTTGGTTTTCTGCAGTTGTTTGAATCAGTGTCCTCCTTTGAAGAATAGCATTGCAGGCAGGGGGAAGAGATCACCGGCTCTGGGAGGAGAAGCAATGGTCGTTGTGTCCCAGTGCGGTGGTATCATACAGCTGCCCACTAACCTGCACTCCCAAACGTGGGTTACACATCCTGGTGAATCCTGGTAGAAAGGTTTAACCAGGGTGACCTGGATACCTGAAGCTATTATGGAGTCGTTGAGTGGAAAGATAAGATGGTTCTCCTGCTTTGTGTTCATCTGATATTTTCTAACTTGGGCAAAATTCCAAAAGGTGGAAAACAACGAAGTCTGAGGAGGGAGAGGTAACAATGTTGGAAGATGTGGTTGTCATACAGCAGGGACACAGATCTGATATCAATCGTTTCTTCGTAGCCCAAGATGGCGCTAAGATAAGCATGTCTATGAAGTGGTCAGATGTAAGTCTGTCTTTAAATTACCAGGCAGTGAGTAAGAATCAATTAGTAACTATCTCCTAGGGTTCTTGAAGAGGAAAGTTCTTGCTGAACTGCATAAAATATGATGTGATGTCATGAAGCTACCGCGAAGCTTGGATTATTTCAGCACTGAGTTATGTGGCTATTTTAACAACCTCAGGATGGCAGTGAAACAAATGCATTGCCAGACCAGGGGAATGTAAAGCAAATTATGATCCTATATCTTACATAATTGTTCTTAGCGTCTCAAGGAAGTGAATGAGAGTTCGACTACATTTCTAATGCATTTTCTTGAGGAATGTTTTCCTGGTGAATGTAGTGACTGGTGTTTTCTGTTTCATATATGACAATGAACTTAGGGCCTAGTACTTTCAAAATGTATCATCAGTCAAGTGTAACTCAGAGATGAACTGCTCTGGTTTATTGCTATTCTTGCAATAAGAAAATATTTTTTGAAACTGGAATGATCCTATTTTATTTTGCTGTTTGGGAAAACTTTACGTGAAATTACTTCTTGGACGGCAATAGATTTTTCTGTGACAGCTTGGCAAGTAAACAGCATTTCATTATTTCTGCACTCTGTGTCATTGCATCACATTAACGTTCTTATGGAGGTACAAATAAACATGAAATCAACACTGGAAAATAACATGTGCTGAAAGGCTATTCCTTTTGAAAATCAAATTCTTATAATGTGAAGGGAGATCTGTGTACAATGGGCCTTAGTTTTAAAACAGAGCCAAATTCTTCCTGGAGCTCAGCTTTCAGACCAAAGAAAAGTGGATTTTTAAAACTAAAAGTGTCTAAATTTTCCCTCAGATATCAATGGATTATCAAAGGATTTTAAGTGTTGAACACTTTTAAAACACCCAATCATTTATTTTGTTTCACTCTTGCCACTACAGTGTACATTCTTTATGGTTTAATCAATTTTGTGTCACACCTGTGAATTGCTATTTTCATAGAGATTCATAGCTGTAAAGCCGTTCTGATACAAAGCTTAATGCCTTTGAAATTATATTTTTGTGTGAACAGATGTGTCTGAATAACAGGCTTGGAAGTGGAGGACTTGGTATCTCAAGTATTCGTTCTCATTGTGTCATTTTCTTTAATGAAATCCTCCACGGAGTGACAAATTCAGAGATAAACAGCAATTAATAATTTACAGTGACCAGAGGGAAGGAACAGCCGGTTGCACTTCATTGCACAGATCTAACAACTAACACATAGCTTGGACACAAAATTGAAGGAGTTGGTCATTGGCTGATTCTTCCTCAATTCTACCTCAGTTTGGATAAAATGGGTGCGTAAGCATAAATGCTTCACTTCATAAAGCAATATAAAAAATACTTATTTCTCTAACCATTGTCTTATGAATACAATCTAGAATCTATTCTGCAATGCACATTGGTATTTTACGTCACTAAAATGGGATTCTTTTTAATCACCTGGTGTGTAACGGAGAAAAAAACCCACTGTGAATTCCGGTCCCTTTCATGTCTCTTCTATCTTCTTGAGACTCGGTGTGTTTATTCGATACATAGTAACCTCATTTTATTTCCTGGAGTTTGCCACCATGGGGAGTGACTATCACAGCCATTTAGTCATTGCACATGCAAATGTCTAAAACCATCTCTCGTATTCAGGCTCTCTTCAGTCCTCACTAAGGTTTACTTTGCCTTCTTCCTTCCCTTGTCTGTGTTTTGGCTCCTGCCTGTTGACACCTTCCTGTTCTCCACAGATTGGCTAAAAAACCTTTTTAGGTCATGGACTTCAAATACATCCAAAATGTTCTGCTTGGCTCATACCACACCTAGAATTGCCTCTTCTGCCTTTTACCTTAAATCCAGGTTCAGTGGTCACATTTTCTAAGTCATTTCCACGCTCAACAAAAAATCATATCAGAACAAGACAGACCTGAAGTGGATACTCCTGCAGACTAATCTCCAATTCCAGTGAATTGCATTGTCTTTTATTCCTGAAGACCTACTAATGCAGTTTTCTTCAATGAATTTAGATCATAGAATTGTTTGAGTTGGAAGGGACCTTTTAAGGTCATCTAATCCAATCCCCCAGCAGTGAGCAGGGACATTTTCAACTAGATCAGGTTGTTCAGATGGTGTCCCCTTGAACCAAGAAAAATTTTAGCAGTTGTGATAGCTCCTGTGTGACAAGGAACTTCCACAGCTTCCTTTGGTGTTGCTTCAGGTGATTTTCATCCTGCCATTTGCTCTTCTAATTTCGGCTTGCTTAGTCATTTTACAGGACGGGGCAATGAACATCTGTTACTTTTTCCCTCCCATCTGAAATATATTTTTCTGTTGTGTTTCCTCCTTAGTCACGTCTTTTCCAATGTATAGATTCCTGATCTATTTTATCAGTCCTCATGCAGAAACTATTTGATTTTCCTTATCCTTTGCACTTGCTTGAAATGAGGACTTTATGATTTGTTACACACAGTATAGATAGATCCCTATACAAATCTTAACTACTGGTTTACTTTGCTTCAGCAATACGCCTACATCTGAAAATGTTGACTGATGACCTTGAACTATTCTTCTATCCCCATAAACTACGTGGGCTAGGTACGAGGTGCTAATTTCCCTTTTCAGTACATCTGCATTAATACTGTATAGTAATAAGTAACTGAATATTCAACTAATGTTTAAAAGTCACATCTGTTATTTAGCGAGTTTTCATAGAAAACAGGTAAAATAGTAGTCAAAGTGTTCCACAAAGGACGAATCAGCTTGATTTTTTTTATATTAGCAATGGTTTAAATTCTGAACACTCAGTATATTTTTTAAGATAATGCATCTATTTCTGGTGTTTATCTGGAATTAATCTGGTGTTTAATGGTAAGAATTTAGCACATTTGGCTTTAACAGGAGTCAGAAATATGCTGGGAGAGTGCAAAAGGATCAGCTTAGTTCTGATTCTTTGGTAGCAATTTCAGGCTGAATTTTGCACCAGCTAGGGGCAAAAGATTACATTTTCACTAAATACAACATTTCTTACTGTTGCTAACACACTTTTTTTTGATGTGTAGTAAGGACTATCCCAATTACTGGTCTGTGAATAGATTATTTTGAGGATTCTGAACTTACAGTATTCAATATCTTCTCATATTTGGTAAACAAACTTTCCCCTTTTTTTTTCCTTTGGTTAATTTTTTCATAAGCATGCTGTTTCTTGTTCCATACACTTTTCTTTTTCTCTGAAAGCATGCATTATTTATTTTTATTTGTCAAAATTCATCTTATCTTGCAGTGTGCTGAATTATAGATACACTGGAAGGTTAGGTGAGCTGCCTCAAACTGCTGAGAGATCTTATCTGTTATCCTATTTCAGGAAAAAACTGCTCTGTTAAGGTGGTTTTGGTGAAAGTCTAAAGTCAGCATTCAGAATGTGAATATAACTTAGAAAAATGTTGCTTGTGACTAGGGTGACAGGTATGCCTAAGATGCCAGGAAGAAGAAATGGGGGAAAAAACATATTTTCAGTCATAGGACAGCATTTTAAAGTAGTTTTGTTTTTCTTCCAGAGAGATGAAGACATGAGGCCTTTCCAGGAGTCAGTGAGTAGTGAACAAATGTTAAAATAAGATTAACTTTAGTTATCTGAGAAAGCACGAGGGTCTATCACGCCCAAATTAACTTGCCTGTTGTGTTGGGTCACGCAGCAGCTTTTTCTCACAGTCTCTCTTTGAAACTCATGCTCCATGAAAACTGTGGATAAAACCTCCATGAGGTGTATCAAGTCTTCAGGTGTTTTGGGGGGTTCATTTTGGGTTCTTTTTTCTTTTTTGTTTAGACTCTCTTTGCTCAATATACAGCAAAAAGGGGATTCTAAATTTGCAGGTAAACAGACATGCTGGGAATCAAATGTTTTCACAGAATCACAGAATGGTCAGGGTTGGAAAGGACCTCTGGAGATCATCTAGTCCAACCTCCCCACCAGAGCAGGGTCACCTACAGCAAGTTGCACAGGACGGCATCCAGGTGGGTTTT
Organism: Vanellus vanellus; assembly: GCF_965231255.1. NCBI lineage: Eukaryota > Metazoa > Chordata > Aves > Charadriiformes > Charadriidae > Vanellus > Vanellus vanellus. The sequence goes on along the minus strand of NC_138909.1, from coordinate 55,047,474 downwards.
GAATGTCTCCAGAGCGGGAGACTCCACAATCTCGTTGGGCAGCCTCTTCCAATGCTCTGCCACCCTCAAAGAAGTTCCTCCTCATGTTAAGATGGAACTTCCTGTGTTCAAGTTTGTGCCCGTTACCTCTTGTCCTATCACTGGGCACCACTGAAAAAAGACTGTTCGCATCCCCCTGGCACCCTCCCTTTAAGTATTTATAAGCATTAATAAGATTCCCCCTCATTCTTCTTTTCTCTAGACTAAAAAGACCCAAGTCCCTCAGCCTTTCCTCATAGGAGAGATGTTCTAATCCTCTAATCATCTTTGTAGCCCTTTGCTGGACCCTCTCCAGCAGATCCCTGTCTTGAACTGGGGAGCCCAGAACTGGACACAGTACTCCAGGTGCGGCCTCACCAAGGCAGAGTATAGGGGGAGGATGACCTCCCTTGACCTGCTGGCCACACTCTTCTTGATGCATCCCAGGATGCCATTGGCCTTCTTGGCCACCAGGGCACATTGCTGGCCCACGATCATCCTGTTGTCCACCAGGACTCCCAGGTCCCTTTCCACAGAGCTGCTCTCCAGGAGGTCAGCCCCCAACCTGTACAGATGCATGGGGTTATTCCTCCGCAGGTGCAGTACCCTACACTTGCCCTTGTTGAATTTCATAAGGTTTCTCTCTGCCCAACTCTCCAGCCTGTCCAGGTCACGCTGTAAGGCGGTACAGCCTTCTGGCAGGTGAGCCACTCCTCCCAGTTTCGTGTCATCAGCAAACTTGCTGATGGTACACTCTATCACTTCACCCATGTCATTTATGATTATATTGAACAGGACTGGACCCAGTACTGACCCCTGAGGGACATCACTCGTTGCTGACCTCCAACCAGACTCTGCACCACTAACCACAACCCTCTGAGCAATATCTGTCAGCCAGTTCTCAGTCCACCCCACTGTCCATTCATCTAGCCTGCACTTCCTAAGCTTGCCTGTGAGGATGATGTGGGAGACAGTGTCGAAAGCCTTGCCGAAGTCAAGGTAGACAACATCCACTGCCCTCCCCTCATCCACCCATCCAGTCACCCCATCATAGAAAGCTATCAGATTAGTCAGACATGATTTCCCCTTGGTGAATCCGTGTTGACTACTTCTGATAACCTTCTTTTCTTCCAGGTGCTTTGAGATGACACCCAGAACAAGCTGTTCCATCATATTTCCAGGGATGGAGGTGAGGCTGACTGGCCTGTGGTTTCCCAGGTCATCCTTCTTGCCCTTTTTGAAGACTGGAGTGACATTGGTTTTCCTCCAGTCCTCAGGCAACTCACCTGTTCTGCAGGACCTTTCAAAGATGATGGAGAGTGGCCCAGCATGATTTCCCCCAGCTCCCTCAGCACTCAAGGGTGCATCCCATCGGGCCCCATGCACTTGTGGATATCTAGTTTATCTAACTGATCTCTAACTTGTTCCTCATCAACCAAGGGAAAATCTTGCTTCCTCCAGACTTTCTCTGTTACCCGCAAACTCTGAGTCTCCTGGGGACTGGCCCGAGCAGTGAAGATGGAAGCAAAGAAGGCATTCAGCAGCTCCGCCTTCTCTGCATCATCTGTCACCATGGCACCTGTCTCGTTCAACAGCAGGCCCACATTTTCCCTAGTTTTCCTTTTGTCTCCTATATACTTAAAGAAACCCTTCCTATTGGCCTTGACATGACTTGCCAGGTTCAATTCCAAGGCGGCCTTGGCTTTCCTTGTTTCCTCCCTGCATACCCTGACAGCATCCTTATACTCTTCCCAAGTGCTCAGCCCCTTCTTCCACCTATTGTAAATTCCCTTCTTCCACCTGAGCTTTTTCAGAAGGTCGCTACTCAGCCATGCAGGTCTCCTTCTTCCCTTGCCTGATTTCTTACTCTTTGGGATGCACCGATCCTGAGCTTGGAGGAAGTGATGCTTAAATAGCAGCCAACTCTCTTGAGCCCTTTTACTCTCTAGAGCCCTCTCCCATGGGATTTGTCCAAGCAATTCCTTGAAGCGATCAAAGTTAGCCCTCCTGAAGTTTAAGGTTTCAAACCTACTTGTCATTTTGTGTATACTGCACTTAATCCTGAACTCAATCTTCTCATGATCACTGCAGCCCAGTCTGCCCCCAACCTTAACGTCCTCCACCAGTCCTTCTTTGTTTGTCAGTACTAGGTCCAGTAGTACACCTCTCCTGGTGGGCTTCTCCACCACCTGAGTCAAAAAGTTATCATCAATGCATTGGAGGAACCTCCTGGACTGTACAGGCCCAGCTGTGTGGCTTTCCCAGCAGATGTCAGGGTAGTTGAGGTCCCCCATGAGAATCAAGGCCTGTGATTGTGAGGCGATTCTCACCTGTTTGTAGAAGGCCTCATCAACTTCCCCATCATGATCAGGTGGCCTTTAATAGACACCCACAACAGTGTCTCTCATATTACCCTGCCCCTTAATCCTTACCCACAAGCTCTCAACTTGCTCTTCGTCTGCTCCCAGGGAGAGCTCGTTACATTCCAGTTGCTCTCTCACATAAAGAGCGACTCCACCACCTCGCCTTGCTGGCCTATCTTTCCTAAAGAGAACTTAGCCCTCCATGACAGTGTTCCAGTCATGTGCGCTATCCCACCACATCTCAGTAATTGGAATTTCAATGTTGAGGAAGTAAATTTGACCCTGTCTGAATTCTCATTAATAGAACACGAGCTACTTCAGATTTTTTCTCAGACTATACAACACCGCGAAGTGATGGGGTCACTGCTGAAATTCATTACATAAATTCTGTGGAGCTTGGTGTGAAGGGTGCCATGAAAGTACTTTGGAGTGTGATTTGGATTGTGGAAACTCATTGACTACATATAAAAACCATAAGCATCTCTCTACTGAAGTGGCATTTTCAAAGTGGAAGAACAAATAAGTAAGCAGATGTGGCAAGGTCAGTTTGACATTTTGTAAAGCTTCTGTCAGTCAGGAATTTCTGAACTTGCTATACTGTGGATAGTATCTTAATACAAAATCCGTGGATTCATCTCTTTGTAAACATGCAGTAACTTATAGCAACTACAGTAGTTGCAATTGTATATAATTCTTCTTCACTATTTTTACAGTAAAGTGTTGGCACATTTATTAAAATGTATAATTTTAACTTTTTTTTTTTTCCGTATACTCAGTTCCTCTGCACAATTCCTGTCTTCCCTCCCATAAATGCTTCTCTGCCATGTGGATTACTTCTGATTCTTCCAGCTGCCCCTGCACCTTGGGTACCAAGTTTCTGTCTGGTAATCTAACAGTGCTTTCTACTAGTACTTCCTACTACCTATTAGGAGTCCATGGGGGATAAAACAGATTTCTCTTTCATCTGAGAATATAAGGATGAAAAGGACCACAAAGATCATCACATCCTTTCCCCTGTACCTGCAGGACACTCTGCACCGAGCATGTGACCCAAAAGGATATGCTGAACATCCAGTCCCTCTGCCTTTACTTGCCAGAGCACGTAAAGGGTTTTCAACATCTTATAACAACCCTCAAATACAAATTCCTGACCTATCCAACCAGCAGGCTTTGGTCCAGAAATTTTTAACCCACGGAGTACCAGGGGCCAGTCATCTAATAGCTGTAGACAATGAAGTTTGCTTTGTAGGGCAGGAAATCTGACACCTATCATTTTAAAATCAATGGAAGCAAGAACCTGCAGGCAGACCCATGGACGAATTACCCGTTACAGTTGATGACATCAGTGGTATTTAAATTTACTGTCCCACACTGGCCAGCAGCAGTGTGGCCCTGCAGTGTGGCCTGATAAGTGTTTTCCCGTCAGGTGAGAGGACTCTTGGTGGTGGTGGGAGTGAAAGCTGCTGAGCATCACACAGGAAAGGATCTGGAAGGGCTTTTTCCTGTGGGTTGCTGACGCTCACCATGCATTGCTTTCAGCTTGCCTCGTTTCTTCTCTTGGAACTGTCCCTAGACAGCCAGGGAGATTATATTTTGAATACAATTAATAGCACTTCATTCATTATTAAGTCAATATCCTTAGCACTATTTACAGCCTTGGCTATTTTTAAAGTCTTCCAATGCCAATTTTACAGGCACATTGATTAAAAGCTGATTATAAGCCATAAACCAGTTTACCATTACTGTAAACTAAGAAGAAATAAAAAAAATAACACAAACAGGGAAGAACCAGCTAATTCTAAATTTTCTTTCAGGTTTCATAGATTGACATTATCCATAATGTGAATGATAGCATCTCTAAAAGTACTTATTACTTTCTGCCAAACAATATGATGTCTGCCACAAGAAATGGCAGCACATCTGCACCGTTTGTCCTGTTTTCCAGAGGTCTCTGGTCGAGCTTGGGAGAACAGTGCAAAGTGTGCAGCAAACCGAGCGTCTTTGTAAATCTGACTCAGACTTTCAGGAGTATTGATTCAGAGGCATTATCCTGCTAAGGAAAATGTATTAATCAAAAGGTGAGACTTTGCACCTGTCTGTTCCTGGTCATCACGTTCCTATTTTTTTATAACAGATCCTCTGGTATTGACTTATTTCATCTTTGTCCTTACTTCTCACGTTAGAAGTGACTAGTTAATTCAGGAGCTTTCTAGAAAAAGAGAAAAAAAAAGGTTAAAATTTAAAGATTTTTTTGGTAATGATGCTGTCAATGATATGCAGGTTAAACACGTCTGTGTTCATTATTTAAAATAATGTACACCCCCTCCGGCATGCTTTAATGGACTCTGTGGCTGACATGTTCAGCTTCCCTTTAATTTATTGCATTTCTTTATTTGTTCTACTTATTGCTTCCATTTCATCCTTCACCAACAGAAACACTCTAAAATTTGTTCTTCATGTCTTTTAAATTATTTTTCACTTGTTCCCATTACGAGGGTACTTCTGCAAGTCTCCATTTGCAGAATTTACTGAGAAGCCAATGTGAGTTCGACAGAAAAAGGCATCACTGGAGGAAAAGTGAATTAAATTGTAGCCTTTACTAGGATTGTCCCTCTTCATTGTATTGAGAGTTAAGCCTTTATAGCTGACTTCTCAATTCATTTATAATAGCATGAGCTGTAAATGTGCAAAACCTCCTCAAGTATGCCTATTACTGTTAAAAGTGTTTGGGTTCCTGGGGCAGAGTTTTTAGTCTGAGGTGCCTCATTATTTAGACATCCAAGTGCAGTTGTAGGTGATGTTTCATGAGTCAAATCCTGTGGTCCTAGCATCACTGTGCCTGACCTCTGAAGTCAGCAGGAATTTTACACGGCCAAAGAAAGTGACATAATGTTGTTTTAGTTAAAAAAAACAGCACATTCCTTATTTGAGTAAGAAATGGAGTCCAAGGTAGCACGAGTGAGGGAACTGAAGAGTGAATTAATCATTTTGAAAAGACTGATCAGTTCTCAGTGGGTTTACATTATGTCTGTGAGAAACATATAGGTATTTTCAGTCTTTCCTTTTAATATTTGGATTAATTCTGCTTATAAGTCTAGTTTAAAAAAAAATGCTAGAGTATTTAGCAAGTGATTAACTAGATTTACCAGGAAAATCAAATAATGTGTTTTCCTGGAAATCTAATCCCCAGTAAAGTTCGCAGGGAATGTTCAAGTGTTGGTCAGCTGTTGAACAGTTGCACCGAACAAGAAGAGCAGACTCTCACTAGTTAATATCCTGAAAAAAGGCTGCAGTTTCCAACAGACAGTGAGAAGCGCTTTTCTTGAATGTCATCTTCACTAAGAGAAACTTTGGCCAATATACTTTGGTGACATTCCAACTGACACAGAAGTCCACCTGCATGTGTCCCTGAGGTCCCAACCTGCGGTCCCAGGGACTGGTACAAGATTTCGACACTCCTGAGTCCAAAGCAGTCTCAAGCTGCACAAAGAACCCTAATGCCATTTAATGAAAACTCTGTCTGATTATTTTTGAGTGGTTTGTTTGAATGTGGGCATTCTTTTGTTTTGAAGAAATAAATTATTATGTGAGAAAATTATTAAGTGCAAAAACTGGAAAAAAATTATTTTAAAATGACAAGAAAAAATAGCTGGGATATAAGAGAGTTAGGTGCTCAGACATTAAATGTTGTGCTGTCCTAGCTATGAATTTGCATTTCTTTGCCTTTCAAGATAAAAATAAAAAAAAAAAAACAACAAAAAAAGAACTTCCATTATAATGTCAGATTTGTTCATTTCTATTCAAATCTTAAACATGGCAGGACCATTGTGATCACCTACTCTGATTTCCTGCATGAAAAAAAAAACAAAAATAAAATACAGGCAACAGAACATTAGCAAGTAATTCCTGTATCAAGCTTACAGACAGCAGAGCCTTTCTTTTTCAAAGAGATTCAATCTTCATCCTAATATTAAAAGCCGAATGCATAAACTAGACTGAAAAATATGAAGACTGTATTTACTATACCTTTTGCAAAGTCATATGTCTAACTCATTACTTCCACTCTAAAGTTTTCAACTTTGAAATGTTCATTCACTCTGTCTATACATTATAACCTGTATATAAATGAGACTTCTCATTGTGTCTGACAGCTGAAAAATGTTTTGCCAGACAAAAATTCTCACCGTTCTCCTCCCAGTGCATTTTTCCTGCTGAGTAAGAGGAAGAGCAGTGAAGGAACTTATTCCACTGTTGCTGATTTTTATTAGATTTCTTTTGATGAGGGCAAAAATTTCCACATAGAATACTCCATGCAGCCTAGAGGGACTGCTTGTTTTCATAAACACCATTATGCTTCACTTATCTTTGGTTATTACATTTGATGGATAAATAGGACTGTGCATTGGATTAAGGGTAAAATCAGAGGATCGCAGTACCTTGGTTTTAAGCACCTAATCCATTGAGAGTATCTAAAATCCAGACTTAGGTAGGTGACATCTTTATGTTTGTAATTTCCATACACACATATATATATATATAATTAATTTACAAATTATTTACATAGTTTACACAAAACCTCTGGATGGTCCGACCTAAATTTAGATTGTATGAAAAACTCCAGATCTTGGTCTATTTTGCTGTTGCTGACTAAGTTTTAAGGAGAAGGCAACTGCAACCCAGTTTTATGGGGTGTTCCTGGCTGTGCTGGACATGCCTCATGCCTGTTGGATGGGGTAAGAAATCGAGCTGCCGTAGCACTCCATCTCTGGGTATCAGCAAGGATGAAAAGGCAGTTTAGGTGCTGTCCATCAGCAGACAGATGCTCACCAGAGATTTTGGGGCACCATCTATTTTGCAAATAAATTGTTACTCCTACTCTTCTAGATCACACAGCTCTTGCAAGATTGGAAAATTTATTTTCTTGGTTTTCTTGAGATACCAATCACCTTGTATGATGGAAATCTCACAGCATAAGTCATTTCCATAACTTTTTAAAAACCTGCATCAAAATATGGTAAAACAACAGTCCCATACAATTTTGCTTGCCTCCTGCTTGGAAGGAAATGGCAAATGGACGTGCTCCCATTGTAGACTTCCTGAGACACTAAAAATGAAAGGGCAAGTTTCAATATATCAATTTGTTCCTCTTCCCTTGAAATTTGAGTTCAGTGGGTTTAATTTGTCCCTAAAGAAATATGAGTCCATATAGTATTAGATTAAGAATTAAGTGTTAAGAATGATAATAAGCTATTTGGGATCACATAACGTGCAATTTCCAACTGCTGAGCACTAACTTTGCCTCAGTGAAGCTCACGGAAACAACATGCAAAACCACACAAATTGGCTGGAAGTCCTCTTCAGCGATAAATACATTAAACCTCTCCAATCAGCCACTATAGGCCATCGACTCATTCTGTTGGCAAGCCAAAAGGAGGGCTGGCTTCCTCACGTGTTTATGCCAGACTCAGGTGGGTTTCTCAGAAAAGCTGGCACAGGGGCCCTGAGCACCTCCAGGGCAGGTGGATGTCAATAATCTGGCTTTTTAATTGACTTGATAAAAACACAGGAAAAATAAGATACAAGAAACGAGAAGAATCTACAGAAACTACTGGTCTTTTTTGTCTTTTTTTTTGAATAAGGAAGATTGGTGCATTTAAGAGTGGGCATGTTTGCCAGCAGTGGTAGGTCCTTGAGCTGAAGCCTACCAGTTGCTCTCTGAGGGACAGTGGAGAGTGCACCTCTCCCTTCTCCCAGACAAGGTTGAAAGCACAGTCAGGATTTCCATCCCGGTCTTCCCCCATTACAAAAAAAAAAAAAAAAAACCAACATTTTTCCCTGGGGCCATCCAGTGTATTTTTAGACTCTCTAACACAGAAACAAAGAAGATTCGAAACATTTCCTTGACTGCTGCAATTTGGTGCAGAGCAACCTCACTGACTGAAAGTCCTAGATAAGTGCATATCATGGTGTTTGTCCCTTTAAAGCATCTGCTGTCCAAGCAATCATAATTTCTACCAACCATTCTTTAATCAATAATCTCTCTGTTATTTTTAAAATTTTCTTTCTATAGAGAGCATGAGGACTCCGCAGGATAAATGGGGGTGGTGTTTGGGACCCTTTGAACTACAAGTGGATGCTCCGTATGCCATCTTGACAGGATACACATTGTTTTTAATTTTCTTTTTATAATCATCTTGTGTTGGCTTCGTTTAGTTTTCCAGTTTATTAAAGTACACTGGAAAGCAGGAATTCAGGAACTGAAAAATACATTTGTGCCTCAAATATAAACAAATGCTGCTGAAGCTCGTGCTTCTGAGTGATGCAGCCATGCCAAGCTCCTGCCAAGAAAGCTTGCCTACGCCCGATCTCAACGTGAGTCTCTCTGTCTGGCTGTTTCTGCTGTAAATAAAGTTACTCATTGGTGAGCATCCCAGGAAAACTTGCTGTGCATATGCGCAGAGAGTACAGACCCTCAAAAAAAAAAAAGACAAAAAGAGAAGAGAAACAGGCAATGACCAGGATGAACTGGAAGAACTGAGTATGAAATAATAGAGCTGGATTTCTTTTCGTTCCAGGTCAATGTTCAGTTCATTAGTGAACAGTACAACTGTATGAAAGAACCAAAAAATACAATTTTATCAGAAAATGAAAACCAACAAACACCCTATCAATAGTTACTGGAATAGCGTAACATTCTTTTGGGTTAACAGATTGAGTTATATGTCTTGCTTGTGGATTTTGATGAATGCTATTATCTGGAAAAAAAAAGAAGCAATCATATTTTATTGGTTGTGAAGTATTTTTATAACTTCAGCTGAAGCACCAGTTCTATAGACACTTCACACATATAAGTCATTACAGTGAAATCAAAAAAGCTACTTGGATGCCTGGGGTCATACACTGGTATCTTCAGGAGCAGGCTTTATTTTCCTTGGCTTTACACTAGACTCTAAAAGAATAAATCCCAGCTCATGATGGCCCAGCAGTAAGTAGTCTCTTAGTTATTCAGGTTGGTATTCGCTGGAGCTTAATTAGGAATCTAGGCTGCACAGGTAGAGAATGGAGAGGGGTATGTTCCTGCAGAGCATGATTCAGAGCACCTCATTTAATAGCCTAATGATTGCCTAACCTACGTGCTCTGAATCTTCTTCTGGAGATGTCTGCCTGCCAGGAAGGGCCGAGCATGTCCAAGGTTGGGAGTCAAGAATACCAGCTTTACCTCCATGACCCTCTGGCTCAGCTCAGCCCTGGGACCAAGGACAGCTGACTTTGGCATGAAAGAGTATTAGATGGGCTCCATGTCTGTTATATCTTTTAAAAGTCCTTTTGTCAATTTTGTTAATGTCTTGTTGGTATGGCGCTGTATCCTCCATTTCTCTGTGTTTCTGCCCCACTGTATGCCACCAAACCCACGGTATTCATTTTCAGACTCAGAATTCAGGTTCTGCATCCCCCAAAAGGAAGCTTAACTTCATCTGAAGGGGTCACCAGAAAGAGACCTTTTCTATTCTCCCTTCAGCATAGGAACAGTCTGTTTTGCGATGACTCTGATTTCACCCTGGCTTTACAAGCTGCCAATGCACCAAACGGCTTATTCAGTCACCTCTCTGCCTACCAGTCAGCTTCCTGCTAAGAGGCATTGGCTCAGCTGACGGCATCCCACATGGATTTCACTTGGGCAGATAAGGTGGAAGCCCTTAAAGGAGGTGTTTGGAAACCAGTAAGGCTTCCTTAGTTTGGCCTTTCCTTTGAAGGTCCTCAACCCTGGTGGGAAGCCAGATCGTAGGAACCCAGTGGGCTTCTGAATGGGGCTGTGACCTTCAGGACAGAAGTTTCCTCTCCAGCTTCCCCAATGCAATCACTGCATCCTGAAATTTAAATTTTGATTTGCCACATGCGGCTGTCTCTATTACAGCATCAACCCGTTCATCCTCAGCAAGTGGGTGGACTTTGTTTCTCTTTTCTGTTAATAGCAAAACTGCATTTAGCCACTGTACGTTCCTATTACTCATAACTGTTCCTAATAAGCCAGTCACCGTTTTCTTTTTTACTTCCCTGGTTTCAGTGAAAGAAGCTTTACAGTGGGACTTAAACCTGACACTGATCAGTGTTGGCAAAAGATGTTAATGACCAAGAAAGGCAAAAATATTCCTCAAAAAGACTCAAAAAGTACCTGAGGTTACTGCTTGTAAGGCTGCTAGTTTGGTGAATTTTAGTAGAATCCTGTCATTTAGAGCCTATGGATAGAAAGGGGATTAATCTTTAAACCACAGCTAAGGAATTATAATCTTTCCGGGGATCTTAATTTCCGTCAGCCTCATTCCTCAGCAGGTCTGATGAGGATGAGAAAGGCTTGATCCCAAACTTACTGAAATCAAAGTAAATATTCCCAGTGATACCTGAGCTCTGTTGATGCAATGTAAATTATTAGTAGGATGAAGATCTGTCAAAATTGTTGTTTTGTTTGTTCCAATAAGTCAACCTCCACATGTAACACAAGTGAACTGGTCACATTTCCTCCATCACAGGCTGTCTCCAGGGTGTTTTGTACCCCTTCCATTTGCAAAACTCTTCCTTCAGGCCTTTAGGGTTTTCCTAAAATCATTGTTCAACCCTAAGAGCTTTCTTGGTGAAATGAAATAAGTCCACACGGTATCAAACTAAGGCCACCCTCTTCATGAGGACACACAGCCCCCCCCATGTGTTGTTCTGTGGGAAAATCTCTATAAACTGCAGTTCTGGCAATTTATATGCTAAGATTTATTTATATTTATGGTTCCAGCTAGTGCCTCTGACCTGTGGATTTAAGGCCTCACTGCCCTTCTTTCCTTCACTCCATATGCCCAAGCGCGAGGAGCCCAACGCTCACCCCAGATGAAGGGACGTCACAACTGAGCCAGTGGTGGGGTGTGTGAGCTGGGACCTCACCTCTTCCCACTTACAGTCCATTGATTGAAGTGCATTTGTGCACTTACGCCTGAATCTGCAACACGGGCTTTGCAGTCAGACAGAGCAGAAAGACAGATTGCTTAGGGAAAAGTGAAATCTTACCTGGTCACAGCAAAACTGTTTATTGGTGTCTTTCACCTCAAAGGAACACCGGAATGTCATGGTATCTGCCCTGCCATTTGAAGTTCTTCTGTGACTGTTTAATCTATAGACCCACAAAAAAGCCAGTGTTCATGCCATAAAGAGTAAATTGGAAAGGTTCAAATACTGCTCTGCCATTCAGCTCAATTTTTTGTAAAGTGTTTGCACTAATATGGAGCCATGAGTTTTATTTAAAATTCATGTTGGTGTGCATTTCAAGGTGACTGCACTCTTTATTCTGAAAACTTCTTCTGCATTACTTCGTTCAGCCCTATAAACACTTATGGAAAACACAGTCTAAAAATAATTCCTTTTGCACTTCTCTCATTTAAATTGCTCTCAGGAAAATGCTGATATCAGGAAAGAGGCACCCACATCCATATGTTTACATTTATAGCAATTCTCAGTCACTTTTCTAATGTTAACTAGGAAATTATGTTGTTTGAAAAACCTGTAATTACTCACAGAGCAGCCCTCTGTCTTCATATTCACTGCTCTTATTAATGTTTATGGTACCTACAAAAATTGCACTCAGATGCAGCGCTGAGGCACACAGCTGAGGCAGACAATATAAATGAAAAAAGACATTCTTTTTCCCGCCGGCCGACCACAGGTCAGAGTGACCACCACTGGGCTGTGCAGAATGCGGGGGAGAAGAGACATCACAAGATGAAAGGTGCGTTCCTGCTGCAGAAGCACACATCGTCTGCCTGCAGCAGACCTCCTCGGCTCAGGAACTAACCCGTTGTCTTAACGGGGTTAGTGACAAAGAGAGGTTCCTCTGCCCCAGACACTTCTCAGGGAACATTTTTATCCTGTCGCTCATGTTGACTGATGAGTCTGCACGGGGTAATCCAGCTCTCCTGAATGGTTGCTGGTGGCAGCCGCGCAGTGCAAAAGCTGATGCGTCTCCTCCGGGTGTGGGAGGGGTGTGGGGGACGGTGCACTGCTGAGGGATTGCTGGGCATGCGGGGGGGAGAGATGAGGCTGCAACAGTTTTTGTGATTGGGAATTGAACCGGTTCAACACTGGAACAAACCCCAAATCTTCAACCGTTTGGAAAACCCGTTCTTGTCAATCAACTTTTTCTAGCAAAATGAAGGTCTCCCTTACTCTTCCCAGACAGAAATAGAGACCCTATCATGAAACTCAGGTGCTTTCTGCATAAAAATACATCTTTCAACATGTTTGTCCTTCTCAGGCTAATTGTTTGTTGACTTTTTATTGGAAGTATTGCGATCTAACAGATGCCTTGGGCAGCTGTGAATAATGCACCGTAGGTATATGGATCCTATGGGTCTGCTCCTTACGTAGTAGGTCCCACCTGGTGATGTCCCCCCATGAGAGGTACATGGTCTTTGATGCTCCGTGTGAGTAGCTGCTTTCTCAGCTGGCTGCTGAGGTCTCTCTTCAGGGTCCACTGTTATGCACACAGTAAATAAGAAGTATCACTTTGCGTACTTGAGAAGTATTGAAAGGGCGTGTGCAGCAATTAAAGTGTTTGTTGGAAATCAACAGGGTGTTAAAGCTTGAAACGTAATTATGTTGTTGGGGGAAAAAAAGTTGTTCTGACTGCTGCTAACTCTGGAAACAGTGTTTAAAATACATTTTGTATTGACTAGATGGTGTCTATTCTGTCTCAGTGAGAGATGGCTTTTTACAGTGCCGCGGAGTAGCTTGTTCTTGCTGTACAGCTCGTGAGTACATCAGAAATACAAGGTAGTCACCTAATTACAGAGCAGGTACAGTGTTATTAGTGACGTGTAGTTCAAAATGGAACCATAATTATGTATGAAGATCACTCCAAGAAACACTTAATTGCATCACTTATTGCTAACAACTTATAGCTACCAGCATGCTGCTGAGTGATAAAAGCAGTTCTTCCCCACACATTCCTGGGTCGTATAATATGCTAAATCTCTGCCAGGACAGAGATTGAGGGAAAGGACGTACTTGTATCAAGGACTCAGATATAGCTCTTTAGAAGAAAACATTTTGTCTAAAGGAGAGTGGAACGGCTTACCTGGTTTTTATTGTTCAAAAAATGTCTTCTCTTAAAAGCAAAACTTCTCCCAGTGATTCTTCATATTCTTTGGATTTTTTTCCTCTGTTGTCAAATGTGTAGCATATGAAACAAGTTATAAAACATTGCAGTTGTAAAAGAGATTGTACGCTCTAAAAAATAGTTTTGAACATTCTATTGAAAATTCACACATTTATGTGTTCATATTCACATATTCTTATGGTTTAGTTTAATTTCTTAGCATAAGGGTTTTTTTTAAGAAATGAAAAGGTCACATTTTTAATTTAACTTTTCTGTAAAATAATCATGAACAGAAGAGGTCCATACTTAATTTTATCACATTTTGAAAAGATTCCTGAAATATTCAGTTTATGTTTCAACACGTTTCAGCACTGTGAAGTATATTGAGGTTTTTTATAAGAACTCTTGAGGCAATAATATAAACATATTTATAGAACAGCTTGGGGCTGATTTGCAAATTAATCTATTACAGTTTTTTTTATTATTTTAGAACTAAAATAAATAAAAATAAATTCATCTGTTGTACACTTTGTTTAAACTTGCTGTTAAGAATGGGAATTTCTGTGAAGAGGAAAATATTGGATGTGCATTTTTAGATATTTATTCTTTTTTGTCTTCTTGCTTCAGATATATATTTGCAAACCCATGATAATGAAGGCAGCCCTGTATGATAAGGTTAACTTGAGTTTTCACTTTCAAAGGCAGGAGATAAAGACGAGGCTGTATACCTGATATAATTAGAAACATTAACTTTATCTTTTTTTGAATTTAAGCTAATGCTGTACACATGATCTAGTTTTTCTTCTTCCTTTTTTGTTATATGTTTGCAAACATTATCTAGAACCAATTATTTTTTTTTTCCTGCACAACTAGGGGGGAAAAAGGCAGAACTTTTGCCTTTTAGTTTTCTACTACAGAGGAACTGGGAAACATTCTTGCTGGGAACAGGATGAGTTGACAATTTCCACTACTTTTCTTAAGCAGTCAGGATCCAGGTCCGAATCTGAGCTTTTCGTCTCTAAGTCCTCACAAGGGAAAGGTGGGGAGTCACGTGCAATGGTCCACTCCTTGGATGCTAACTCCAGCAGGCAGGTGTCAAGCTGCGGAAAATAGCTGAGCAGTGGCATCTGTTCCCTAAGGAAGTTAGCATCCAAAAGTGGAGGCTTTGCTTATTGCCTCTGGGCCTGCCATAGGGATGTCCTGTCTTCCACAATTCCTTTTGCTTGACTGTTTTCTTTATTTTTAACTCACATCTCTGTCTATGAAATGAATATAATGTTCCCCTTCCGGGAAACTTCAGGAATTCTGTGGGATATGTATATATACAAAACCATACACCTACACATAGGTTTACAACCTACAAATACATACGTATGTTTACCATCAGTCCCGTAACCCCACTTGCCAGTTTATTCTGGAAGGTAAACTCTGTCTTTAAACAACTGCCTGGGGAATGAAAATAAACAAAGTGAACCTGATGGCCCTCCAGATGCCTTCTCAAAGAGTCTTAGCAGTGAAGAGAAACTCCCCGCACAGCTGACAAAATAAATGATCCAATAGTGGGAGTCGCATCCTTAGATCTTGCATCTGGGAATGTACTGTGGGTCGTGAGACCCCGCATGCTGCAACCCAGCGTCTATTCTGGTGGTATGGGGAAAGCCCTGTGTTTCGCTCCCAGAATGAGGTCAGCGGCTTGGAAAAAGGGAGGGCTATTTCAATAAGATTTTGCAGGCAATTAGCCTAAGACAAGGGAAAGCTGCCTGCAGCTTCGTACCAGATGCTTTCCACAAAAAAAGTGGGGGAAAAAAATTTGAATCACATCATAAAATTATTTAATAGTTATACACAGAAAATTGATTTCTTCTGAGCTACAGAGTTTCTTCTAATATAGCAGAGACAGAAGTTAATAACAGCTCTCAGGAGGTTTGTATGTCTCTGTGGTAATGTCCCTGAAAATGTGTAATGTCAAGAAGGAGTGAAAAAATCAAAAGTGAAAATCTCTGCAAGAACGAAGGGGAAGCAGAGGATCTTCAGTTCACACCACTCTACAGAAATGGGGCTTTTGAGGCACACCAGAGCACTTATATATCGGTGACTGAAGGAAAAAAAAAAAAGAAGGTAATTGACTGAAGGGGGAGGGGGGGAATTTTGTGTTATAAGGAGGACAATAAAAACGCTATGAAATTGCAGCCAAATGTATAAATCTGTGCGACTGTAAAGGACTTATCAGCATGTGTTTCTTGGCATTTTCACAAATGGGAAAGGGCTGCTTCCTGAACTGGCAATTGATCTCCTCCCCAGGGTTGATGTTAGCATGCTTGGACTTTACGGCTGTTAACTTGGTGGCTTTCCAATTGATAAGAAATATTTTGATTACTGTCTTAATTAATCCACATTCTGTCATCTTACATGGTATCAATTTTATAAATAGGCTCATTATTCTCCTTGGCTCTGGCTTTTCTGCCCTTAGCACCCAATTTAGACGTTTTACCTCCCGCACCCTGCCTGGTTGCCCTTTGCTTAAAGCATGGGTGAGACAAGCTCCTGCTGTCAATATCAGGGCCAGGCTTTACAACATCCCAGATCATTTGTTAACATCTGTCTTACAGAGTAAGTCAAGTTTTGCCCTAAATGTCTGGATAGGGGATGCTCTGAGGGTTGCAATGTTGCCGTGGTGGGACTGGTGGGATGCTCTGCGCTCAGGCGCTCTGAGGGCAGGAGGCAGAGCAGCAGCCCAGCTTGTGGGAGGTGAAAAGAGATTGATTTCTGTTTAAATGCAAGTTCACTAGGCATGGCAAAATGCATTTTTTCAAAAGCATTTAAGATGGCCATATCTGGCAGATGTTCACATGGGGGTCATTATTTCTTTCCTCCTCCCTGCCTACACGCTGGTTCTGCCAAATTTCAGAGTTCCTTCTCCAGATCAGGGAATGGAAGAACAAAACCGAGAAAATATGAAGATTTCTTTAACATGTTCAAAATAATGTATATTCCCTACTCCTGGCATTTCACCTGATTTTTTTTTTTCTTAATATTTTGCGTGGCTTCCTAAGGAAATGATGTCATGCTACTTGTTTCTCATTTCCCATCTAATAACTTGCAAGGGCCGGTTTCAACCGAAAATGAAAGAGGAGTAGAAGTCTTGGCCATAGTTAAGTTTTCACTAGTTCTATTAAAGAGGGTAAGGAGAGACAATGTAATGTCACCACTGAGGAAAGACAGACAGAAGGTAACTCTGCTGTGGACTGTAGGTCAGTCAGCACAGTCCCACTTCCCTGCACTGCTGGGAGCAAAGGTATGCTTCCTTAGGTGCTTAGGCACAGCACCAGGCACCGCAGCTGCTGTGCATGTATAGCCAACCAGCTCAGGTCTGTTTGCACATGCTCAGACTGACATGTTTTGGCATTATCATGAAAAACCCAAGAGCTCTTAATATCAATATGTGAGAAAAGAACAAACTCTTAAAACCTGGTGTAAGGCATAGAGAATTGGTAGGCATTTTGTGGGGGGAAAATGTCAAATTAGAGAAGCAGGAACTTTATAGCTGTAGATATTTATTTTCTCTGTTCCTATGCCCATTTTTAAACAATTGATTTTAAAAGAATGGTGTTATTATTTTTAAGTAGGCATGATTCTTGCTGATGTCTTTTAGCTGCTCTAAAATTTCCAATCTGTGCGCAGCTAATAGAAGCCCATGATGGTCAGAGAATAGATTGACAACGACCCTGAGGAAAAGGACTTGGGGGTGTTGGTTGATGAGAAGCTCAACATGAGCTGTCATTGTGCACTCACAGCCCAGAAAGCCAGCTGCATCCTGGGCTGCATCAAAAGAAGTGTGGCCAGCAGGTCGAGGGAGGTGATTCTGCCCCTCTACTCCACTCTCGTGAGACCCCACCTGGAGTACTGCATCCAGCTCTGGGGCCCACAACATAGGAAGGACATGGACCTGTTGGAGCAAGTCCAGAGGAGGGCCACGAAGACAATCAGAGGGCTGGAGCACCTCTCCTATGAAGACAGGCTGAGAGAGAGAGTTGTGGTTGTTCAGCCTGGAGAAGAGAAGGCTCCAGGGAGACCTCATAGTGGCCTTCCAGTACCTAAAGGGGACCTACAGGTAAGATGGCGAGGGATCCTTTAGCAGGGAGTGTAGGATAGAATGAGGGCTAATGGTTTTAAACTGGTAGAGGGTAGCTTTAGATTAGATATTATAAAGAATTTTTTTCACTCTAAGTGTGGTGAGACACTAGAACAGATTGCCCAGGGAAGTTGTGGAAGTGTTCAAGACCAGGTTGGATGGGTCTTTGAGCAACCTGGTCTAGTGGGAGGTGTCCCTGCCCATGGCAGGGGGGTTGGAACTAAGTGATCTTTAAGGTCCCTTCCAACCTCAACCATTCTGTGATTCTGTGCCAAAAGCTGGCCAGACACAGAAGGATGTGCTTATTATTACAGCAAGAATAATAGATAGAAAAGGAGAAATAAGAGTAATAAAGAACGGAATTATAAAAAAAAATATGTTTTTAATGGAGGCAACATTTTCCTGGGTCAATGATCACAAAGGAAAACACAAAGAATGAGACAGGAGGGTCCAGAGCTGTGAGGATGGCATATATAGGAAAACTTCAAAAACTTTTTTCATGGAGACCATGAAATGCCTGAGTGACACAGTGAATACTACATGGCTGAAAGGTCAAGATTTTGTGAGTAACATAGATTGGATCATCAGCACTGAGATGAATGAAAGCTTTTCAGTTCAGGTTTATGTAGGTACCATGTATGCACCCCTGCAATCACTGGCTGTGGTATGTATGAAGTGAATGTCCAGGGAGCTCCATAAATACACAGTTTCTACACGTGTCCCCCAAAGCTGTTCCAGTCAGAAAACTCTCCCTAATCTTAATAATTAATTTAAAACATTTACCACAAAAAGCCAACAGCCATAAAACCACGGTATAGCACAGGAGGAGACATCAAGGATGGCACCAATGACCTAGACACCTGCAACAGCAAGAAATATGTTAGATGAAGACAACCAGAAGAACAACTTCAGTGCGTGGGTGCTTTTTCATACTACACAGCAAGAAAAGCCCAAATAACCTGCTATGCTTGGCAGTCTGACCCAAGGGGAAACTCCTATTACTGAAAGGGCAACTGGTTTGGAAAGAAGGACTAATTTCATAGAATCATAGAATAATTGTCAGGCATTAGCCTCCTGCCAAGCGCAATCTATTATAAAAGTTGTCAGAACCAGTATAATAACTATTGTCAGGCAGTGTTTTGTCTGTGTTATGACTACTCTGTTCCATTTTTTGATTATTTTTTCCATTTCCCTCAGATGTGATGACCAACACTGTGTCTGCCTTGTTTACATTGCTGAAGCACACAGCTAAATTGGTGACCCAGTGTTTCCTCTGAGAGGCTTCTTTACTTATAATGCTAACACAAATAAGTATGCTTCAGGAATTCTGCCTTAAAAACACATCAGAAAGGTGTGCTTTACTGAGATATCTCAAGTCCACTCACTTCTCGTGAAATTCAGTTTCATACGCACTAACTCTATCAATGACTTTGGGGGTTTTGTTGGTTTTAATCCCAACCTTGAGCCCATTCTTTTGAGAAGCTAAAGCTCAGCATTTGAATGTTTCACCAAAAAAAAAAAAAAATGTGGCTTTTTTTTAAGTTGGAGGAAGGTAATGTAAGGAATGTGATAAAAATGAGGACACTGCTTCAGAGAGAAAACATATACTGCTGAAATACAAGGATTATTAAAAAGTGGCACAAAAAAATTCCATGGGAAAATGCAATGAAAATTTACTATACTAAATGTGGAGATTAAATCCAGCAGCAATTAGCATATCAAACAGATATGGGCCTTCCTGTAAATGGAGAGCACAATGCTTCTAATTATAGGTCATGAATACAGTTGACCAAGGAACAAACATTTCACAAGCATAAATTGAGGCTTCAGCCTTTGTCTCCATTCTAATGGGTCTTCAAAATAAATGCCATTATTTTGGGGGGGGGAAGAGGGGGTGTTTAAGAGAAAGCGGAGGAACAGAACTTCACCTGTAGTGGTGATTAGGACAGATAAGTGAGATATGAGATAAAACCTTGACCTTAATCAGGCAGAAGTTTAAATACACATCTCTCTCATGCTACCTGAGACCTCAGTCCCTGCAGAGCAAGAAGAGGGTGATCTTTCTACCTGGGAAAGCTAAAGATAGAAAATCTTGATGACTTTCTTGCTTGAAAATCGTATCAAAACAGTCACAATCCTGCCAACAACTTTGGTTTAGTGGATTGATACTTTCTAGTGGTCACAGAATCACAAAATGGTTGAGTTTGGAAGGGACCTCTGGAGGCCATCTGGTCCAACCTCTCTGCTGAAGCAGGCCCACGTAGAGCCTGTAGCCCAGGACCATGTCCAGATGGCTTTTGACTATCTCTAAAAATGAAGACTCTACAACCTCCCTGGGTGATTTGTGCCAGTGTTCACACTCTCACAATAAAAAAAATGTTTTATGATATTCAGAGGGAACCTCTTGTGTTTCAGTTTGTGCATGTTGCCTCTTGTCCTGTTACTGTGCACCATGGAAAAGAGCCTGGCTCCATCTTCTTTGCACCCTCTGTTCATGTATTTATCTACAATGATAAGTTCCCCCTGAGCGTTCTTCTCTCCAGGCTAAACAGTCCCAGCTCTCAGCTTTCCCTCATAGGAGAGATGCTCCGGTCCCTTCATCAGTTTCGTGGCCCTTTTTTGGACTCTCTCCAGTCTGGCCATGTCTCTCGCACTGGGGATCCCAGAACTGGACTCCAAGTGTGACCTCACCAGTGCTGAGTAGAGGGGAAGGATCGCCTCCCTTGACCTGCTGGCACTGCTTTTTCTAATGCAGCCCAGAATATCATTTGCCACCTTTGCAGCAGGGGCACATTCTTTGCTCACGTTCAATTTGGCGTCCATCAGGACCCGCAGGTCTCCGCCTGAATCTATAATCACCACGAGTGTCTCCACAATATTTTCTCTCCTAACCAAGGTAGTGAGAAACATGGTGTTGCTCCTCATTTATGTCACAACCTCTTTCTGCTTCTTTAGGAAGTTAAAGAGGTATAAAATGCTTACTTGTACCTTCAGTTCAAAGCCCACCCTCTTCATGCTGCCAGAGTGGCACGAACGGAACTTGGTGAAAAGGTAAGTGAAGTCCATTACTTGAATTACACACTGATAATGAACCACTGCATGGAGTTAGTCAGAATAATTTTAAGAGTCAGCATGGTTTAAAAGTTACTCTTGCTAAATACTTTTATTTTTGATCTCTTCCTGCAAGAACAGCAGTGGTTCTCAGCCAAAATGTTGTGCCCTGTCTGAGCGCTGACCTTACACGTACTCTGTTCCCAGGGGATTATTTCATTATTTTTACCCTGTTTTAACTCGTGCTGTTCAAAACCGCCTCTGAAGTATATCCCCTGGTGACACATCAGTCCTGGAAGACCACCGTGCAATTTGCTTCATCTTCTCTGCAGGGACCACTGAAGTGATGACAATCCTCTCCAGTATTACGGGTAAGAGACAAAAGCACCTTTGATGGGATTTTTTTTTCCAAAACATTGACCCTACTGATTATTACCTGTTTGCAGAGCAGATGGGGGGGGGGGGGGGGGGGGGGGGGGGGGAATCCATCAGGAATGGTTGCTTTTCTTCCTGAGAGGATATGAGACATTAATTTGGGTTGAAATGATTCCAGGATCTGCCAAATAGTCCATTTTCTTCTTATAGCATAGCTGGGAAGGCTCTGAATAAGGAAAGGGTAGGAAGACTAAACCTTGTTTTGCAGATACAGTGTCTTTTCTGGATGCAAGCATGACTTTTTCCAAGTCACAACAGGACACCAATGGAAACTGGGTCCCTAAATGCCTTTGTAAATCAAAGTGAAACTGTAAGTGAAAGTTAATGGGTTCCATGTTTAAATATGCATGTCTGAAATTTTCCCTCACCACCCATTCTAATATAGGAGTGTGAAGGGAAAACTGAGGATGTTACATATTTAGAGTTCAGTAAAGCACTTGGCACTGCCTTTGATGAAGTCTTACTGCTAAATTAATTCCAATTGGCTTGGATAGCAGCATACTCGTGGGCTGAAAACTGCCTGACAGATTGTAAACATGTGGCAGTGAGAGAGAGTCCTCCTTCTACAGTGTTAGAGATGTGTGCCTAGTGGCATATGCTGTAGGGACTGCAACTAATCACATCTCACTATATTATATTAAGAGTATAAACATCTTCAATATTAGGTGAAAAGAGACCCCCAAATCTGGAAAGGCCGAAGTATACATAGCTTTGCAAAGGTTTATTAATCTTTTTCAGGTCTAGAGATCAAAAGTCCTCAAAAGTGTAGAAATGCAGGGCTGAGAGATTAGAAATAAGATTAATTTGGATGGATTAAAAAAAAAAAAAAACAAAAAAAAACCAACAAACCCACCCAGAGAACCTAATAATAAAAAATGCAATGAGAGGCAAAAGACTGGAAAAGTGTAATGGTTTATTGACAATAATCAAGAAGTGCATTATACAAAACTTTGCAATGTGATACAGGAACAAAATAAGCCAGTGACTTCAGAGTGTATACAAAGTCATGATGTAATGGACTAATTTTGTTCTGATGTTAGCTATTAACCATGCTCATCAGAATTATTTCACTGCTATTGCTTGAAATCATCGTCTTTCTCCTATGGATCATAAAAAAATCAAATGACTCTTCTGTTGTGTGGTGGAACAGCAGTTTGTACAGTGAAGCTCTGAGCCATCTCTTGGCATTGCAGAAATCCAGTGAGTAACACAGATGCCTTTTCTCTATAGCTCTGAGATTACTATATCCTTCCTAAAGATTGCATTCTTCATATTATCCGAAAGACATCCAAGGAAATTCAGAGAAGTAAAACAAACACCAAAAACACTGAAATGTGCCTGACTGCAAGGAAAGACTGAAACAGCCAAACCTGCAGAAATTTATAAAAAATGAAGAGGTATTGGCTGTTTTCCTCCTTGAAAACATTTAGAGCCATTTTATTCCATTACAGGCTCACTGAAATCCACTGTAAGACCTAAGAGTCAAAATAAATATTTTTCATACTGCTGAGAATTTCGTTAGCGTTCAAAATGTATATTTTGCAAACACAAAGACAAACATAATCTCTGGACTGAGGAGGATGTAAATTAAGAATCATTCTACAATCGTTTCAATGTAGCTTTACTCTGACACAACCTTATGATATGTCAGTTCAGATCTTCAGCTTGGGCTAAATCTGAGTTCCTCTTCAATGAAAAAGGAGTTATTTACTAAAGAATAATATTGCTTAAATAAAAAGGTACCATTGATAATTGATAACTGTATATCATGATGACATAATAAGTGATGCTCTAAATATTTGCACTCCCATTAACCTTATTTCACCACGTGCGAAAAATTGTTGTTACATCCATATCTTGGGAGTTCTGTAGCAGCTACAAAGGATGCAGTCTTTTACCAGCAAAAAATCGGGTTAAAAGCTGGCAGATTATCCTGTACTCATAACGTATTGTAATGTAACATTTTGCTGATGGCTATTGGGGTATGCTTCTGCTTCACATTTAAAAGAGGGGAGAAAATGAAGGTTTGATCTGTCAAATTGTGAAGTTTTTCTGGTGAATGGCTTAACACATTCATGAAAGGAATGGGCTGAGTGGGTTCAAACCCAAGGTAATGGGAAATGCCACGACCAATTGAGTATCTTGATCTATTAGGGCCTTACTGATCATTTTCTGACTGTTTGCTGCCCCATCCCCAACCCAAATCTCAACCAGCTGGTTAATAGAGAACAGCACTTACCAGTCTGTATTTGGGTATTTGGGTACATTTTCACAACAAACAGGCCTCCAATATATTCAGCTTGACAGAATGGTTGTAAACCAGTTTTGAAACTGAACTTTAATCTGAACAAAGCAAAAAAGAGTGTCTAGGTTAGTCCAATAATTAATGCAACATACATTTATATAGCTACAGTGCCACTTCTACTCATTTTTTCGGATATGTGGACAATAAACACATGCATTGGCCAAATAACCAATTTGCTTTTAGCCTGGGCTGGCACGGCAGAGAGGTTTTCTTGTTAATCATCATCCATTAATGCTTAGCCAGCTGAAAAGAACTCTGAATATGACACCCCTTGCTTTCCCGCACTAATGCTATAAATTGAGAGTAATTAAAGGCAATCAATGATGAGAGAACTAGATCCTGGGAAGCTGCAGTTTATTCTCAGTGTGGCCAAATATATACGTTCCCAGAGGGGAAAAAAGACTTAAAAGTCTGATTTTTTTCTTTTCTTTTCTGTTACTTATATCATCCAAGGACAGAGCTAGGGGGGAAAAAAAAAATTATAAACCAAACTGCAGAAAGATAAATAAAATTCAAATAAACAACTAAACCAAATCAAAAGCTTAAACTGGATCACTTAGACATTATTTTTCCCAGTTAATACAGACTCTTCTTCTACAGTTGGCATTTTGATTATAAACTTTTTTTTATTGTTACTTTGTTCCCATGTCATTTTGTTCCCATGTCATTTTTTGCTACTTAAACCGGAGAAAAACACTATCAGTTTAACCAGAAATGAGAGTTTGTCCTTTCCTGTGGACCCGCTTGGAAAAATAAGGTACATGCTTAGTCACTCCAGTTTAATCTTACTGAGTGCCTTTGGGAATCAGGAAACCGAGGCTTCAGCAGAGCTGCTGGCCTGAGCACTGCCGGAAAGCCACACGGCCAGCTGAGCCTGGAAGAAGAAAAGGGAACGGGTACGAGCCCATCACTTGTCTGTTGGACAGAGGGAAACACCATCCTCAGATCTGTGTATTGTTTTGCTGTTACTTGGAACCATCAGGAATATAATCAGATTAAAATATGCAAAACTGGCTCTTTTGCTACATTCAAGAAGGAACAGGAATAAAGCTTGCAGATCAGGAAGCCCCCCCACGCCTCCAGCACCCACTAACTTCTTAAAAACGCTAGCGTTATAAAACAGCACACATTGTTTTATGAGATTGCAACTCTCGTTTCTGTTAGAAGATTGCTGCTCATAGCCTGCAGAATCGTCCTGCGTGTCGCTTACATTCAAAAACATCATTTGGAGGTTCTGAATGTAGAAATGGCCAGATTTCGATCATTACTTTCATGAAAGTTGTTGGGCTTTTTTTTTTCCAACAATGGAATAAGGTTGTCAGTTTTTATTTGTGAGCTAGTTATTATAAAAATCAATTTACATAAAAGGCAATTTTAAGTTGAGAAATACCATCAAATTACTATGTTTCTTAGAGAATACCATGGGAAATTGGTTTTGGTCTGCAATATTTAATGCTTTGATCAGGGACTTGGGAGATAACAGAAGATCACTGATAAAAGCTTCAGCTCAAAAAGAGAATGGAGATAAGTAATAACAAAGAAGAGATGACTATAACTTAGTGATCCAAATCAGCCAGCTAAATAAAAAGCACTATACAGTATATGCTTTAAAACAGCCCGTGTAAAATCATACCTGTAGGGGCATTTCATTTAGTTTATATTGATAAGAAAGAGCCCTCTGAACTTGGGAAGAAAGTACCGTAACAAGGATTTTCAGGTAACTTTGAAATCAGCTGTATCTGATGCCACAGAGGGATGTTGTTTAATATAAGCCTTCAGCATATAATAGTGTGGTGTGTATCACTTGTGAGCACATCTAGAAGGCTGTGCTTGTGATTTCCACTGTTAAAGACATATGATGAAGTGGAGAGGGCTCAAACTAAGGACTGGAAATTGGTGGACTGCTACTGTCAGTTTACAGTAGCAGAATTTAGGTAACTGACTTTCCAATTGGTGAGGAAATGTATAAGCAATTCCCTGGCTGAAGCCAAACCCGAACACACGCAGTTCAGAAATGAGCCATACCTTTTTCAGTGACAGCAATCAGCCAGGAAAAATGTGGTGGTAAATCCCCTGCAATAGATTCCCTGCATAAGACTTTTTTGTCCTCAAGATTGAATTTTTGTTTGTACTGTAGTCCAAACAAGATAATACTATAGCCATTTTTGACAGAATGTTAGAATAAATTATCACAGCTGCTCCCTTTATTTGGTTTTATGATCTATAAATCCTCTTAATATACCTTGATTATTGATTTTTAAAATTAGCTAATTAAAAAAACCAACACAACTTTCAAGGCAACGCTCTTTTAAGCTGTTATGCATAAACTCATTCAAAGTTAGCAAACACCTTGTTTTCGAATACAATTATGCAATATAATTGGAAAGGAATAGCACATATATAATCTCAAAGAACATGGAGGATTTTATAAAATGAACCTAAAGAGCTCCTCCTGGCACATTTTTACTAGATACAGCCATTCGTAAACAATGAGAAATGCTGCTCAGAATTGTTCTGGTTACTGAGGCCAGCAATTGGTTTTGTCGACATATCATCACGGCCGGTGATTACTCTTCTGCAGCACAGCCTGTACTCCCTGTCATTTACCTCCAGCCCACCATAACTCGTGTTTGAGGTCCATCCCTGCCCTCCACCCATCGCAGTGCTCAAAGACTGTCCGCACACCGAGCTCCAGCAAGCGGGGTGCCACCTACTCCTGCGCTGGGCAAAACCTGTCCCCACTGACCTGGGGCGTTTCTCACCCGGTATGGTGCCTCCTTCCCATCATTGACCTCGAATGACCAAAGATGACAATGTCTCGTGCTCCTAGAAGACTATTTTTAAGGAATTTGCACATTTCAGATCTTTCTTGAGCAGTAATAACACTGACAAATATAATTATTTGTCATTTCTCTAAGGGTAATATATATAGGAGCCCCCAGCAAGGTGACACCTCACAGACTGAAGAGAGAGACTAAAAGTCTACTGCTGCACATAGATTTGGTGATAAATGAGATGAGACACAACATTTGT
Organism: Vanellus vanellus; assembly: GCF_965231255.1. Taxonomy (NCBI): domain Eukaryota; kingdom Metazoa; phylum Chordata; class Aves; order Charadriiformes; family Charadriidae; genus Vanellus; species Vanellus vanellus. The sequence continues at coordinate 55,021,003 of NC_138909.1, read as the reverse complement.
GCAAGTAAGTGAGAGGAGTTGGAGTTTGGGTGAGGATGAATAAAAAAATGCAGAGTAACAAGGGTACAGGCTGCTGGCTGCTACACAAGAATGGACAGAAAGTGATTTTTGAGACATTTTGAGACATTAAATTTGTTTCTCTTCAACATCAGAACAAAATGAAAACTTTCTAAATGTTTCACTAAACTGTAGACAAGAAATGGCTGCCCTCTCTTACCCAGCGATTTGGTCACTGGCCTCTGCAGGCTTAGACCCCTGCTTGGGTTAAAACAAGGCAAATTTTTTTACCCCAGATTACTCAGGCAGATTAGAGAATTAAACCCAATGTTTTCCTGTCCTAGATTTACCTGAATTAGCCCAGCTAGTGAAGGTGCTCTCCCAACTGCTGGAACGTTTTTGGTTTGGTTTTTTTTTTTTTTTGTGGGAAATAAAGGCTTTTTTCATATGTCTTCTCCTTTTTTTTTTTTTTGAAGTTGCTGTGTCAAAAGTACCAGCTGTATTGGTGCGGCAGGGAGAGCTCACAGCAGCTCTAGACATCAGTTGCCCAGAACTGCTCTGTGTATGACAACAGACCAGTGTATTTTCACTTAGTCAACTCATTGCATAAAGCTAGATGATGGGTACAAAGCTCTGCTTAGCTGTTTCCAAGACTACTGCTATGTTAATGAAAACAATTATCCAGGAAAGAGACAAAACCTTAAATGACCTTAAGAAGCAGAAAAATATATAATACATAATTACCAAAAACAATATTTCAGAATGGAGAATAAATTAATAATTTGTAATGCACCTCCAAAGAAATCGCAGAGGTTACAAAACTCAAGGGACCTCATCAGCATAAGGGGGAAAAATGTTGTTCTGAGAATAATTGATTTGCACTGGGCCCCAGTGGAGATCAGACAGAGCACAGGGTAAGTTTTCTGGTACTTTTGAGCGGCAGTGCCCAGCCAGGCACAACAGAGAGCTTCAGCTGCAGATAATCTCCCAGAGCCCTTGCCGAGAGAAGGAGCAGGTGGCATTTCTTCTTTCACTACCTGGGAAAGACGTACATGCCCACCACCCTCCCTCAGGACTGCGGTTTGAGGAAGCAACGTGCAAAAATGCTATGTGGGAAACAAGCAAGAGTCCAGTCCAAGGGTTACTCAAGTCCCTGCGGCCATAGACACGGGAGAGTTCAGGGCAAGGTTATTCCACCGCAGTGTATTGGGAATGAGACCCCTCCCTATGGCCTTCTACACAGGTGGGCAAAGGTGGGTGTGGAGCTGAGTGAGGGGAATGGCTTTAGAGGGCCATCATCCTCAGCTTGTGCTTTGCTTCCCCATTCCTGTGTGTTTCTGAAGATCTTACTGACTTTGGCAGGTTTTGCTTGCAGCGGGGTTCCTGGAAGAACAGGGGACCGACTTGTCCCACGTTCTCCAGATGAATGCTCATCCCAGGTAAAGGTGAGACTGAGACCCATGGAGGGCTGTGATATTCTTCACTTCTGCACTTCCGGTGGGAGACTGAGTCTCTCTCCCCGCATAATCGGAGGGGATGATTTGGGGCTACATGTTATTATTGTTCCTAAGCAACATCACTTACTGTGGGAACCCCTGCTATGCCAGTGCGCAGAGTTTGCATTATACCGTGTCAATTTTGTCCTGGCAGTTCCTTGATTTTCTTTCTTTACCCTAATGGAAGGGGGGCTTTTTGGTGTTGGTTGTTTGGGGTTTTTTTTTTAATACACTCAGTGAAACACGCAGTGAAAGGTGCGTGATAATAGAGACTCCGAGATAGCTGTGCGTGCACAATAACCCGCGTTCACATTTAAATGTCTTAGCCCCAGAGAGGGTTTTTATGAAAGCAGCATAGTACAGGCCTATTTATTACCTGCCAATTCCATTTCTTCGAGTGAAGTCGCTTCTGAGCCAGAGTTTTTTCTGCAAGAACATGTTCCTGCGGATGGATGTGGGGGTGGGTGGAGGGGTGGGTAGGCAGGGGAAAGGGTGTGATGGGAGGACAGTACCTAGATATTACAGAATCGCTGTAGAAAATATCTTGCTATTTATTCCTCGAAGCAGATGGTGCCAGTTGATTACCTTCACCAATAGAAGCTGTACCTGTTAGCAGGGGTGTGAAGAAACCTCTCTGCAGTGATAGCTTAGAGAAAGGCAAACTGTTGCTGAAGGTATTCAAGCAAGAACCCGCCACAGAAAGATTAATGTGTGAAGGTTAAAGGGCCGGGGCAGGGGAAGCAGGGTCAACTCTGCACAACGCAAGGCTGTTGCCCTGAATGATGGGGAAAGGTCCACTGCATGTCCGCGAAGGGATAAGTTATGTGACACCCCCGTCCCGTAGGAGGGAATTTGCAGAGCCGAGAGGCAACGTGCCATGATGCCAGAGCAATTTGCCCCGCTGCGGCTGCTCTGGTCATGTCTGAGTTCAACCCACGGCGACTTGCCCATCCCAGAAGCCCAGCTCTCTCTGTTCCTTTGATTCAGCGTCTGTTTAAACTGCTCTTGAGCAAACAGCTTAGGAAAGAGCTCTCGGCTGTGTGCACACACTCCTCCTCTACAGCCATCCAAAGGGCTTTGCGCATCTCTCTCCCTGAGCAGCTCAGCGGTGATCTCTGTCAGATCAGCCCTTCCACGGCACAAGGTGGGGTTAAATTCTTTTCCTGATGTGCTTGCTGAGAGTGTTCTGTATAATAAATAACTATAACCAAAATGGCCCCCATCATAGAAGCTTCATACTGTTTCTGCAGCCTCATATTTGATTGCTTTCATTTCCGCTGTGTCGGTTTTCCCAGTGCTTTTATGGGACTTATCTTGGGCTTGCACTGACTTAAGGAAAGCAGAATCAAACCGTCTGTGTCAGATGTGGGGGGGATTTTGAGCAAGTAAGGCAGGAAAAGGAGAATTTCTGCAGTACAGCAGAAGAGCACATGCTGTTTTTTCATATGTTGGCTCCTGGAAGTTCGCTGCAACAGTAAATAAATTGCCTCAGCAGTTTCTGAAAAATGCCATTTAATGTTTGCTGACCCCTGGGAGTGCTAAACATTGTCACATTTGTTGAAAATGCCAGTCAAAGACTCCTGGGAATTTCATCCCCATGCCTGCAGCTTTGATAAGTTTTATAACAAGCTGGTGTAGTGCAGCACTGCTAGTATGAACCACTGTGTTTGTGAGGCACTGTGGAAAAACAGCACGAAAAAAAAAAGCACTTTCATCTTTATTCCTGTCAGGTTAAAAGCTATCGCTATAACAAAACCTTAAGAAGTGGACAAAATAGATGAAAACTGAAGGAGGCTACATGTGCTCTTACATTGGGATTCAATAGGAATCCACTTACCATTTTATTTTTTCGCAAGACTGCAGAAGAATTGTACCTTTGTAACATGAAAAATTCTGGTTATGGCCCAAGTCCTGAATATTCCATTAAAACAGGAGTAACTCTGTTGTAGAACTAGTCTGAGGAAAGGACTGGCATAGTCCAGGTATTCTGAAGAACTTGACACTGAGTTATGGAAGACAGAGATTTAAGTTCTTGTGCCATTTGGTCGAGGGAAAGGTATTCCTCCATTAATATTTCAGACCTGCATTACAGCAGGTGTAAAAGCTAGTTTGTGTTTGTTTACCTCCTAACACAAACTTTGCTGAAATCAATCTGTTTTGCTGCTCAGTACAATAGCATTTTTTTTGCGTTCACTGTTTTGCATTGTACTCTAGGGAAATCTGGTCAGCTTTATTCCAAAGCTGAATCTTGCAATCTAGAATGCTGGTTCTACCTGCTGCCTTCCTGAAGAGGAAAACAAAATGAATCGGTGGGAGAAAGAGGAAGCGTTGACCCATATCCATACATATCCATTTTTAGAATTGTATCTCAGCTGAAACTGGTTTGAATTCTGTGAATATTTTACTGTTTTCTTTTCATCCTCCAGTATCTGTGCATTTCCATTTCCATTAAGAAATATCAGGAATAGAATCATAGAGTATTTTAAGTTGGAAAAGACCCTTAAGATCGAGTCCAACCGTAAACCTAGCGCTACCAAGTCCACCACTAAACTATGTCCCTAAGCACCACATCTAGATATCTTTTGAATACCTTCAGGGATGATGACTTAATCACTTCCCTGGGCAGCCTGTTCCAATGCTTGACAACCCTTTCGGTGAAGAAATTTTTCCTAATATCCAATCTAAACCTCCTCTGGCGTAAATTGAGTCTGCTTCCCCTTGTCCTATCACTTGACGCTTGGAAAAAGAAATTGACCCCCACCTCACTACAAGCTCCTTTCAGGTAGTTGTAGAGAGTGATAAGGCCTCCCCTCAGCCTCCTTTTCTCCAGGCTAAACACCCCCAGTTCCCCCCAGTTCCCTCAGCCCCTCTTTGTAGGACTTGTTCTCTAGACCCTTCACCAGCTTAGTTGCCCTTCTTTGGTTGTGCTCCAACACCTCAACGTCTTTCTTGTTAGTGAGGAGCCCAAAACTGAACACAGCATTCAGGTGTGGTCCTGAGGTTATTCTGGAGGTATTTTTACCTGTTTCTTCAAACCTCAGCTCCATACTCCAAATCCAAATATTTTCTGCTTGAGTTATTTTGAGATCAATTTTTGCAGACTGTAGGAATATGTCTAGTTTGCACAAACACAAACACGAGCCAAAAGATTTTTGCAAGTATATAGTTTTAATACAACCGCGAGATTATCTGTTGAACTATGATATTACAATATTTAAGCAATTTCGAAGTAATTTCAGTTGGAAGAACTGCTGCATTGTTGAGCTTCATATTTATTTTGCTCTTCTCCCTTCCCAGCTACTTATACACATGGGTTTTACTGCTCCAATTTTTCCCCTGCAAAGTAGAGTCTACAGGAGGAATGTGTAGACCTTTCAGTTTGGCTTTATTCCATGTTAGGAAGATCTTTATGACAAAGCTACTCCACAGGTGGTAAATATGCCGACTGGAATTCTGCCACAGGAACAGCGTTGCAGAATTATATTAGACTGATGAGTCAGGCCTCGCAGCTCTTCTGAAGAGACTAACAGCATGTCAGTTATTACGTTACCACTACCTACTTGCTTATTTGTCGTATTGTTCCAGAAAGAATACAAGCTGTGTTAGTCTAGCAGGTAAGGACGCCCTGCTTGCTCAAAGACCCTATAGTTCAAATCGTAATAAAGCAGGACTCTGAAAAGAAAGAGAGAATAAAAAAAAATAAGTTTTTTCTGAGTCTTGGTGGACTGAAGGACTCCACCTTCATTAACTAAAACTAATGCGACAATAACACACCTGCTGCCATTGTGGTGGTGAGGAGATGTTGCCATGTGCTTGTCGGGACTATGAGTACCAGAGCTGTTTACACAGCATACTTAAAAATCTTATGGGTATTAACCATTCTTGCTCAGTTTTGAAATGGGTCGCTTTTTAGCAAGTGGACTAGAACTGAAAAGCTTTGTTCTTAACATCAGTTCTGTGAGTCATTCCATTTCCCCCTATATTGGTTAATATAATTTAATTTCCCTCTCTTCACCTATCATAAGAAAATCCGGGGGGAAAGGGTTGCTTTTCTCTGTACTTGCAAATTATTTGATATGACTTGTTTGAGATCTCCTTCTTTCATGGTGCTTTCTTAAAATTAGAACCAAATTAAATGTGTTCCTAGCCATTGCAGAATACATTGATTAGAGCTGAATTATGCTCAGTTGTGATCTATATTGAAATTTGCATGACACATCTCTCCTGGAGTGAAACTAAAAGGGAATTTGAATCGTCCCCTATTCCTTTCTAATAAATACAGTCCATTAACCATTAAATCCAATAAGTTGTGGTCAATATTTAGAACAGATGAATGTGTAGATTTAATGAATGATGCAGCTATTAGAATAAAAGTCTCAAGTACTTACCTAATCTGTGCTGAATTGTCTATGTCTATTAAAGGATAATTAATGACAAGCACCTCTTTTTTCCCTTTTCTTATTTGTATTGCAGCAGTCTCCACAGTCCCCAGTTTCAATCAAGATAGCATCCTTGATTATAAATGTAAATACTGTAAGATCTTGATTTGGAAAACATGTGTGTTTAGTATGACCGCTGTAAGCATTTGCAGTGATTTATGTACGTCTGCTTATATGCAAAAAGGTAGCATGAGTATGTATGTTTTCAGGGGTAAGTTGGCAGAAGCCTATTTTTGCAAACCCCAGTGGGAAGCTCAAGCCTTCTGGTCTCACACAGATGACTGTTTTCAGCCTCGTAAGCTGTAATTGGGCATTTGAACATCAGACTGAAAGGTGGCCTGTATTAAGTGTTATGGGCTGCTGCCTGTAAATGGGAAAGGGTCAGCAGAGGACCCCCACCCCACAGGAAGTTATGCATATGCTTAACTTGTCACGCTGGCAAAAGTCCACTGTAAACAAAGGGCAAAATATAACAATGCCTCCCCTACTGGGTTCTTTGAGCCCAGGATGTTGTTGCAGGGGACCACAGAACTCACTGTACATGTGAAAAAGCAGAATCATTTTTTTCCTGGCTTTCTGCTACTTGCCACCTTTTTTTTTTTTCCTTGTCTTATTTTAATGTGTTCTTTCTCCATTAGATTTCAGAAACAATTTATTCTTCATTTGAAAAGGCTGTATGAGAAATTCTGTGTGCACGCGTAGAAAAGAGAGAAAGAAAGAGACAGAGGTTGCCTTCTGTCTGGGTCCGACAGGAAATAGCTTCTCAAGTAGCTATTGCTGTAAGAGAGTAGCACATCTAGGCTGTCTCTGTGATGGTATAAAATAAAATCTACCCCACTTGATATCGTTACACAGACAACCTCTAATCCCAGATGGTTAACATAAAAGCTCCATAACCTTGTGATACAATTAAACAAAAGGTAAGTCATAGATGGATTCTGACTAGTAGGAACTTTAAGAATTACCGCTGTGAGAGAGGGAGTAATTGCAGAACTTCTCCTCTGCATGGATGCAGCCAGCTTCTCCCACGATGCTTCAGTTCTTCCCAACCCTCTGTGCAATGTTTGGCTCTGCAGTGTTGGTTCCCTGATGATAGAAATGCAACTCTCAGATAACTGGTATTGTCATGTTTTTATAGATGTTTTTTTTTCTCAAATCCTTACATGACTATATATTGGATTTTTGTTTGTCAAGCATAAGCACTGTCAAATGTATCTGCTCTTTTTTAACTTTGGAAATGACAGCTTTCTGATCAAAGAAAACATTCATTTTCTTTCCATCCTGAGGAATAATACAGTACTGGTTCTCTTCCAAATAACACATCTCATGTCTTGTTGCTTTGTTCTTTCTTTAAGACATACAACTTACCATAGCAAGCTTTTCAATTAGGGCCTGATCCAAACCTTATAACTGCTGTTGGGAAAAACAAAACAAAACAAAACAAAAACAAAAAGCAAACCATTGCCTTCAGGCTCTTTCAAGCAGTTTTATGTGCAGTTATTCACACAGTGGTCACACTTGCGTGACAAGGCTACATTGTAGGGACAATATATACAATACAGCATTTCCTTAGGATATTAATAGTCATTTTGGATATTGGGAAAGCTACCTTTTCTTCTCCTTTTTCTTCATGTCAGTTCTGGCGATCAACTGTAAAATGTGATAGTGATTAGACATGGCAGCTTTTTTCTGTACCAGTGTTTTGATGCACCAAAACTTACTCGCTCTTTTTTTCTTTTATATTTCTCTCTGTTTTGGTGTATTGTTTTTTTTTAATCTAAGACAAAGATTTATGGCATCTTTGGGAATTAGCTGTGTGATCCACTTTCCTGAAAGGTGCAGAGGGAGAATTTCTGGCCTCTTTCATGTCTGTCTTTTCAGCTTTTGCCACAATGTGGTAACTGAAAGAACCCATCTTACCATCACACTGCTGTGTTAACAGTGTAAGTGGAAAATAGTAAGAGTGAGACATTAGTTTTCCACTGAATGTGCCAGCACCACCCTAACGTGGGCACTTGTTCACCCAGCTGGGGCTTTAAAAGTGTGAATCCAAGAGGCCAAAGTGAAGTCTCTAACCACACAACATCTCTCATGGCTGGACGATGGGGACAGTGTAAATACCCAGAAGGCAACCATGGCTCTTCTAGGCGTTTATAATAAAAGGGGGGGGGGGGGGGGGGGGGGAGCAAGTAATCCCTCAGATGGTGGTGGGGGGAAACCTTCCAAGGGGCACAGACGGCAGCTTTTCGACAGGTTCCAGGAATGCAGCCGGTGCACTCAGGGTGTGCCTGTCCACAAGCGCAGGAATTAAACTACCAGCAACTCGTCGCCAGGTCCGATCTTTCCTGAGCTGCGCATTAGCGGAAAGTTGGGCTTCCTGTTGCTCTCGCCTGCGGTCCTGGAGCGGATCACACCGACTCCGCGATCCCTGACTGAGCCTGTGCCTCGCAGCCGCTCGTCTGCGCATGAGTCGCCGCGGGAGGCTCCGCGGCTGGAGTATTTCAGGGGCTGGGCACCGGGGGAAGATGCTCAGTGCCTGACGGAGGCCGTGCGCCCGGCGGGACGCGGAGGGAACCGCGCCGAGCCGCGGCGGGACACGGAGAGGGCGGCGGCGGCGGCGCGGGGGGGACCGCGCACGGCGGCCTGAAGGCAGGGCGGCGCGGCCGTCGGGGCAGCGCCCGCGCTTCAGCACCGCGGACAGCGCGCAGCGGGCACCGCGCCCCCGCCGCTCCGGCTGCGGCTCCGCTCCCCCGCACCCGGCTCCCCGCTCACCCCCGCCCGGCTACCCCGCACCCGGGCCCCGCTACCCTCGGTTCGGCTCCCCCTGCCCCGGGGCCCGCTACCCCCAGCCCCGCTTCACCGGCCCCGGCTCCCCGCTCCCCCCCGCCCCAGCTCTGGTTGCCGGGCGCCCCGGACCCGCTTAGCTCCCGCTTCGGTCCCCGGCTGCCCCGACCTCCCCCCCTACTCACCCTCGCCTCCGGCCCCACTCCTCCCGGACCCCGCTCCCCCGCTGCCTGGCACCGCTATCGGGGAACCCCGGCCGCTCTCCCCCGCGGGTCCTCTCCCCTCTGCCGCGGCCGGCCGCTCAGCCCCGCTCCCCTCGCCCCTCTCCCTGCTCCTCCGCCTCCGCTCCCCGCCCCCTGCTCCTCTCCCCCCACCCCGCTGCCCCCGGCTCCGCTCCCCGCTCCCCCGGCCCCTGCGCCCCGGCCCGCGCCGCCGGCAACATGCGCGGGCGGCCGCGGGCGGCGGCAGGCGAGGCTGCGGTGCCGGCTCGGATGCCCGCTTCCTCCTGCCCTCGCCCGCTCCAGGCGACCCGCTGAGAGATGGACTTGGCAGGCGTGCTGCTGGCGTTGCTCCTCGTGCTGGTGCTGGTCGTCTCTCTGCTCTCCAACCTCCTGGTGCTGCTATGCTTCGTCTACAGTACGGAGATCCGCAAGCAGGTCGCCGGGGTTTTCCTGGTGAACTTATCCTTTTGCAACCTGCTCCTCACCGTCCTGAACATGCCTTTTACCCTGCTGGGCATCCTGAGGAACCAGCAACCCCTCGGGGGCTGCGTCTGCAAAGCGGTGGGTTTCCTGGAAACTTTCCTGACTTCCAACACTATGCTGAGCATGGCAGCGCTCAGCATCGACAAATGGATTGCCGTGGTGTTCCCCTTAAGCTACACCAGCAAGATGCGGTATAAGGACGCTGTGATACTCATGGGCTACTCGTGGCTCCACTCCCTCACGTTCCCCTTGGTATCCTTGTTTTACTCGTGGGTAGATTACAGCAACGTTTATGCCTCTTGCACCTTGCACCTGAAGGAAGAGACGGAGCGGAGGAGGTTTACAGTGTTCACCATCGTCTTTCACTCCACCAGTTTCATGCTGTCGCTGGTGATCTTGTGTTTCACCTATTTAAAGGTGTTGAAAGTTGCCCGGTTCCACTGCAAGCGGATAGACATTATTACCATGCAGACTCTGGTTTTGCTGGTGGATATCCACCCCAGGTAATGCCTGCGTGTTCCTATTCGCAGCCCCGGGGCACTCGCGGTAGGTACCCCGGGCGGAGAGGATGTCCTGCCTCCCCGGCACCCTTTCCTGCGCCCCTGCCTGCCCCAGCCACATGGCCAACCCTTCTGCCTCTAGTTTCAGACGCTGCTTATAGTGCTGAAGACGGTGGTTCGATGCATGTGTAGCCTGCTTTGTTTAAATCCTAGTCCCGCTCGCCCGGTGCTCCCACTCGCCCGAACTCCCTTTAACAGGGACCCGCTGCTTCCATGAGTGCGATCGTCCGCAGGCTCGGCGGAGCCGGGGCTGCCCCCCCCTCCCCCGGGAGCTGCCCCTGTCCCGGGCCGGCGCAGGGGCTACCCTGCCCCCCCATCCCCGGGAGCTGCCACTCTCCGGGGCCGGGGCTGCCCTCCCTCCCCTCCCCCGGGAGCTGCCCCCTCCGTCCCCGGCCGGCGCAGGGGCTGTCCCCCCCTCCCCTCCCCGGGGCAGGGGCTCTCCGGCCGGGAGCGGGTCCTTCCCCTCGCCCCCCGGGCTCACAGCTCGCCTCCTCGCTTCTTGCCTTAACCCACCGGCTGCTCTTTTCCCTTTGCAGTGTGAAGCAGCGCTGTCTTAACGAGCAGAAACGGAGGAGGCAGCGGGCTACCAAGAAAATCAGTATTTTTATAGGGTCGTTCGTGATCTGTTTTGGTCCTTACATTATCACCAGGTTAGTATCGCCTGTTGGGGTGGGGGACTTCCCGAGAGCGGTATGCCCTCTTGATGCGCAAGTACCCGGCGGGGACTACAGTTCATTTTGGGGTGCCAGAGCCTGGCGAAGACTCGGGGCCGTCCCTGCCCGCACGTCCATCCCGCCGGGCAAAGCCTGGGCAGCCTCTGGCTCTCCTTTCCTCCTTGCAGCCAGGTCTGGGCGCCTCTGCCAAGAGCAAGAGGCTTTTAGGACAAGTACCAGGAATTAATTACATGCCAGTGGGAGCTGAAAGCAATTTAAAAGACTCGCCACCCTTCCTTATTAGCACAACCAGAGTAATAGAGAAGAAAGCAGACAGCTTTTCCTGATTATCTCAGGTCTTTTTTTTTTTTTTTTTTTTTTTTTTTTTTAAGGCATAAGGCCAAACTTGCTGCTATTAGAAGCTGAGGTGACATAATTTAAATTTATCCAGGCTGATAATTTGTCAGATAAGCTTTGTGTCTGGAAACATTAATGTCTGTAAATATATTGCTAATGGTGCGGCAGGGCCTTGTGATGAGGTGTGAGAGTCAACTCCCAGGAAAACCGAGAATAAAATGTATAGGCAATATCATGCTCCTCAACTGGTCAGAATCCTTGGCATCCACCCTGGTGGCTTGCACCTTTTTAAATAGTCATGTATCATTCTCATTCCGTACTTGCATAGTCTTTATACAACATATGGTTATTATTTTTAAATCTTGCATAAATCAGTGAGCTGGAAGCCAATGTACCTCTACTGAGTTGCAGCACCTCAGCATTTAGCCTTTCATCTCTAAACTGAAATGAGCTACATCTTTCACCAGTGATTTTTTAAAATATCTCCCATTTCACAGTGTGTTCAAGACACACTTGTAGAGAACTGACTTCTGTCGAGGAAGGTTCACTAGTCTTTGCAAAACCACCCTGGTGACAGCTTTCTCAAGGTTGCTGCCAAGCTGCCAGCGTCGGCAGCCACACCAGCTTACAGAAATTGGCCAGCTTTAGAGCACTGATCTTACACAGTCACATACATATAGGCCACTTATGATCACTGTAATTGCCCTTTTCTTACATGGGTAGAGGGACAGATTGAGGCCAGTTGCACAAAAATGGCAATGTTTTTTAACCTTTCGGATGACATTTCTTTCAGTTCCCATTTATATGTTGAAAGGGATTCCTGACTGATTGCCTAGATAACTGCATTTTTTTCCCCGCAGTTGAAAGGATTATTACAAATATTAACATTACATCACAGAGTTAAAAGGTTAATTGATCACTGTTCAGTACATTCTGAGTCATTTTCTATTCACTTTTGCCATAATCAGGATATAATTATATTGAGCAAAGTGGATTTTGCCATCTTCTTTCCATCTGAACATTACCAAGCTCAGCAAACTTCAGCATTGCCACATTTTTCAGGGTGAAGGCATTCCTCATAAACTTCTAAAACAAAAGTGACTTCCTTTTTCAGACCTTGCATTTGGCAACTGTGAGATGGTGCATTTTCTATGTGTGACAAACTGGTACCTCATGTGTCACTAGAGCGAAGACTGAGGGTTGGTTTATATAAATGTGTGTGTCAAGGCGCAGCTGCTGTCTCAGGCACAAACACCCGAGGTGGTTCAGTGAAAGCAAAATGGGAAGTATTTGGGGAGGACATCCTCAAAGGCTCTTTGTCCCAAAGGCAAGACAGTGTCCAGGCAGCACTAAATAAAAGGTGTTGGTGGCAGTGCGTTTGGAGGACTTGCTGCCATGCCCGTTTCTGTATTCCTCCCCTATTCTGTTTTTCAGAGGGGTGGCACTAAAGTAATCTCTATGGAGGTAATGTGAGAGATTTCCTCCTCTGTTTTCCTTCTCTTTGGCCTGGTGACTCAGTTTGCACTGTGAGCTCCTCATTTTAGAAATATGAATGAGATTATGATCATTAGCAATATATTCGTCTGTTCACTAAGAGCCGACAGATGAATTACATCTTTTCTGTAACAGCACTGAAAAGAAGAAAATGATACTAAGATGCATTCAGATGGATATTTCTAAGGCTGACTTGATTTGGCCGGGCCCATTATCTTATTAAAAACTGTGTAACTTTTCTTCCGTTGGTTTCAGTGCAATTATGTTTGGGCCCATAATACACTAAAGGAACACATAGTAATACACCTGTTTCCACGACTGAAAGATACCTTACTCTTCTTATTTCTTTATAAAAACATCAATTGTGTAAATATCAAATGCATATTTCTTGTATTAGGATGATATACAGGATGGGATAAACCTAAGCAACCATGGAGCAAGTGTCATTTATTGTATGTTTATTTATTATTCCTCACATTTTGTGTCTTCATGTGCTTTCTGTTTTGAATTCACTGGAATTTTTTCCGAGCAGCTTCAAACAGAAGTCATCAGGTTTTTAAATGCACTTGCCATAGGAATGATTTCACTTTTACGTATACAAATGAGAAATTTTCCTGTCAGAGTTGAACCACTTGTTGCCATGTTCAGTCCTAGTGTGGGTAAGTCAGCATTTCTACGCGGAGGGGTCAGAACAGCTTCAAAAGTCAACTCCCTGCAAGTTGGGAACTCTGCACTTTGGAAAGAGGCCAAAGGTTCTTCAAGCCTTGAGGAAGCTTCTGATCTTACATCTTCAAACAGAAACGTTTTAGGGTACAGAAAAGGGCTGGTTTATCTCACGGTATTTTTTTTTTTTCTTCCGGAATGAATATAGCAAGATAGTATACTCTTGCTCCTGCAAAAAGTTTCACAAAAGATGTACAAATAATCAAAACTTCTCACCCTGTTCTTTCCACCTTCCTGGAGAGTTTTCCCATTGCCGATGAGGTATACGCCAGACACTTGGTGGAATAGTCTGGAGGTTTGCTCTCACTTCTGTGGAAAAATTGTGTAACTTAGTTGCAGTTTCTGCACCCATGATTAATACACCCATCTCAACTGAGGTGCTGAGGCCACTAATCATCCGTGAAGCACAGACTGGGAGACACAGGTCCAGAGACAGCTGGCTGGTCATATAATGATGATAAAAGTGTTGTCTCCTTGTTTTCTTTGGCCAAACTAGCGGTCAGCCAAGTGCACGCAGAAACTTTCCCAGGTAAGTAGACGCAGTTGTGCTCCTAAGCATACTATGGGATTGCAGGTGCCACCCAAATCTCTCGGAGACACTGCCGTGGTGTGTTCATACTACAACAGTCTAACATGAAGCCTCTTTGGATTCACAGCAGTGGTGTAATGCAGATTCACTGTTCTGTATCTGAGGGGGTGGATTCAGTGATCTAGACCAGGTTTCTGGTGTCATTTGAGACGCTGCATAGTACCCAAAACCTCTACATAGTTGGGCAGATATGGCACAGGAGCTTGACGAGACCCACAACTTCCAGGAGCAGCAGCCTGATGCCAAGGGGGTTATGCCCAAATGTCGCAAGTGTCACTATAGAGCTGTACTGAGGCAACTGAGCTGAGTGAGCCTGGATGCCCCAAATCACATGTGTCTATCTCAAGCTTGCCATGGGAGAGGGGTAGCCAATTATGTCACCAAGATTTTGTCCTCTTACTAGCACAAGTCTCTAAATTCAGAAAATGAGCAACAAACTGCAGCACTTTCTTATCTCCAATACACAGGAGCATTAACATTGAAAACACACTTTTTCTCTCTTTCTATAGAGAGAATGATTGTTGTCTCCCAGTGGCCTTAGTAGAAAAGTTCCCTTTGCCTTTGTTGAATCCAAGGAGTCAGGGCCCTTCTCCTGCAGGGACCGTGTACTGTAAGAAAATAAGTGTTGCTTTAATGTTTCATGAAGCATGAGTTTAGCACTGGGCTCAGTGTGAATATAACACTCAAGTGTTTCCGTCTCTCTTTAATGTTTAACAGGTTGATAGAGCTCCTTCCTTTTGTTACCATAAATTACTACTGGGGAGTTATAAGCAAGTGCCTCACCTACAGTAAGGCTGCATCAGATCCATTTGTTTACTCGCTTTTACGTCAACAATACAAAAAAGTTCTGATCAACATCGTCAATAGGATACTTAAGAGGGACCTGTATCCCTCATCGGGGTACAACAGCTCTCTCGACACCGAAAACGATTACTGCTTGCACAGAACAAACTAACGACGTGAAAAGCATTCCCCTTCCAGTGAGACAGGGGTTTGCTGCTGCTGGAAAGCTGCCTTTTCTCTCTCATGCTGACAGTGGTGACAATGTCTCCAGGGTGTGAAAGCTGCATTAATGCGATGCATTTCATTGTGGACTTTCATGAAAGGCTCTTCCCTGGTCTGCAGCCAAGTACAATATACGGCAAAGCCTTGTCCCTGAGTGAATGGAGTAGGCTTGAGGGGTTTTAAGAGAGCCTTTGGAGGCTTTAGAGAAGCCTAGAGAGCTTTTAATGTTTCATGTCTGAAGACTTGGTACATTTTGGAGCGTCCCACATCAGATGTGATATTCCAGCGTCTTCTGGGACCAGAGGAATCCCTAGGTTGGAAGGAGAGGTTCAGAGTCCTCCGTGCTGCGCATGTAAATCGGCAGCCCTGGATCTGCTCCGTTAGTCTCAAATATTACAAATAAGTCTTTTAATTGATTGATTTATTGTATTGGTGCCTCAAGTGAGTGATATGGGTCAGCACTTTGAATCTGAGATTGTTATTATTATTATTTATTACTAGGCATCATGATTGTAACATAGCCTTTAGGAAGTGGTACATATATTTGATATGCCAGTATTCTATCAAGCATAACCAAAGTCCACATATCTGAGTTACTAATATTTAGCACTTTGGTGGTATGTGATTACAATAATTGCAGCAACAGTAACGAAGACATATATGGAATTTAGTTAAATAGCACTGTAGTTCCATCACTGAGCTAGTAGTCCTATTCAAACAAGCTTTTATTCAGAAAAAAGAAATCACTTAGAGAGTAGAAGTGACAGATACCACTGTGTTTAAGATATATCACTTCAGAAGCTATCTGTTTTTAAAGAACAGGCTAAAATATATTAATTCTTTTTAAGGGATATATAATGTGTAAAATATTTCATGCATTGGCTATATTTGGTGCATTGTAATAATATTGTACAATCTTTTCTTTT
This sequence comes from Vanellus vanellus, assembly GCF_965231255.1. Lineage (NCBI taxonomy): Eukaryota > Metazoa > Chordata > Aves > Charadriiformes > Charadriidae > Vanellus > Vanellus vanellus. Next base: position 55,005,276 of record NC_138909.1, on the reverse strand, counting down.
ATAATGATCAATCGATCTGGTGATTTTAATTGATACCAAGAGATATCTGAGAAATATTATAACAGACCTGCTGCCAAATGCCCAGAAACACAAAGCTGCTTTATTATTATAGGTATTTTTCTCTTTTATTTATTTTTAAATCTAAACAGGCTTTTGAAAAATGTGGGAATTATTTTTGAACAATATTCCTTTGATTATATAAGACATGATTCAAAATATTCTATGGCATTCAATAAACTACTATTTTCTAATCAAGTACATAAGGGGAAAATTAAAGCAATCCTAAAATATATTTTAAGGAAAAAAAAAAAAAGAAAAGAAAGAAGACAGTAAAGAACACTTATTTTTTATGTAACAATGGACTCGACCCTATTAAGCATTGAGAAGGCTCTTCCTGGTCAAACTAAGCATATAAGCATGTGATTAGGCACAAATATAATTTCCTTTGAAGTTAATGGCTCTGTTCCTATGCTGAAAATTAGGTACACGCTTAACTGTTTTGTAAAATCAGTGATGAGCAGTCAGCACATTGAGAGGGTTATTCCCGCCATCCACGAGGAGGAAGAAGGAGAGCACCTTATTGCAATCCCATTGAAGTCAAGGAAAAGTGATGCTGCGTAACAAATAATGTTCCTTATTTCCTGCTTTTAATCTCTGAGGCCTTTCAGATGCTTGTTTTTTCTTTTGTTTTTTTGCCATGCAAGTACCTTAGGCCTCTGTGTTTTGCATCTATAGTTCTGCCTGTGTTTAAATTGAATGTACTATAATGGTTTTGTCTTCTTAGTAAAGTATTTGTACTCTCTCCAATTTTGTGTAAATACAGTATTTCAGAAAAAAAAAAAAGTTGTCTATGGAATCTTTCCAGTTTTACTATCTTCCTGTCTGCCTCCACATACCTCCCCCCTCTGCCACGTCGCTACAAAACTTGATGCTGCAGTCTTTCATTTCAGCTGCAACATAAGGACCAGATATCTCTGTGGGGGGTGGGACGGATGCTAAATTTTCAGTTATTTTTAGTCAGTTTTGCGCCAAAACATTTTGATAGACTACAGCATTTATCTGTGAACAAACATGAGTTTAATGATACCTACAATTGTTAGCTTACCTTTGCCTTCCTAAACAAAATGGTGCTCACTTTAAGAAAGAAATATGTTACATACAGTTAAATGTATTAAATTGTCACCTCCAAGACATACAAATTAAATAAAGCTTTACTTTGATTTTTTCTATCCTAGTGTCAAGAAAATAGCAGAGGAGAAAAAAAATAAGAAACTTTAAAGCTACTACAGTAATAAACTTCTAACGTTATTAAACTATAAGCCACATTTTAAAGATATAATACAGGACATAACTAAACTGCTACATCTGCTATTAAGTTAATTGATGAAGCTTATTCGTGCCAGCTGAGGGTGTTGTCATGCACACGCTTTACAATACCGCTCAACCTCACAAAGCATTGAACATGTCCAGAGGTGTTTAGGTCTGGATGCAGGGGGCGGGGAGGGAAACAGCACAGGGGAGCCTGTGCTGGGTGTTCCAGGACATCTTTTAGATTTAATTTCCATAGAGAACTAGGAAGCTAAAGTCTACACTATGCTTCAAATGTAAAGACACCAGAAACTAAGGAAGGGTGAGGACAGCTGTAGTCCCCTTGGTCTTCTTTTGCAATGAAGGTTAAGTGCCTTGTTTAGCATTACCAGAAGGCATCTTCCTCTGCTCGGCATGGTCAGCCAGCTCCGCAGGTAAATTTTTCTTTCTCCCTTCTTCTCCCCACCCGCTGCCCGCCAGAGGAGGGCTTGCTCTGCTCTTCTAACCCAGCAGGAAGCGTTCAGTGAGAGGTCTCGGTTTCATTCCCCCAGCTTCCCGGTGTAGGCTAAACTCCTCTTAGCTTGGTGCTTCATTCGCCACGCTCGGGCTTATTCGGGGATAGGAAGAGGTAGGGGGAAATGACATTTTGCCCCCATTTTTGGGGGAAGCTGCAAAAAGGATCAAAGGATTTAGAGCCATACTGGGGGTGAGATAGGAGCATTCACCAGAGGTGGCAAGGTTGTGGATTCTTTCTTACTAACGTTTTAGATAAAACAAACGTTGGATATGTAGTCCTGACGGTAGGGTTTAGTTTGGATCAGAAGATTTCCAAAAAAGCCGAAGTGTGGTATCCAAAATGGCATCTTGCCATTGACACGCTCTTGCCAACTCAAAGGTAGTGCTCCAGGAAACTTTATCTGGATTTTCTGCTTTTGCTGGGAGACAAGAGACTGACAAATACCTGGCAGATGTGTTGCAGAGTTGGAAATGCCAGAAGGATCAGTGGGAACTGCCTGATAGGATGACTTCCCTAGCAGAAGGAGCTGTCACTCACCTGTGGCTGCTTAGGAAAAACGATGGTGAGTCATTAAGAGTATGCAAGAGAAGCATCATTTCCTCAGAGCAGTAGCAGCGGGACTCAAAAAGTTCCTGGTTGCAATCTGAATCAGCAAAAAAGTCTTCTCCTATCCTCCAAACTTGTATTTTGGATGCAGAGTCTGGAGTTGAGGACTGCACTTTCCCTGGGTGACCCCTTCATCCCAATGGTAGTCAAAGTACAAACTCTGCAGAAAAACAAACCTTTAATTAGTCCATGAGGTTATGGTGACATTAAACTTCAATGTGTTCTTCTTAATACACCTCCACCAAAGTGTTTCCAAGCCTGATGATTTTGGTATTTTCTGGTGAGATCCAGGATGGAGTTTTGAATCTGCCTTTACAGAAGCAGGAAGAGAGTCTACGTGCTCCGCTTCCCAGGTGAGTGCTCTGACATTTATTTATGAGACAGTCACCTCTTCCAAAGAAAATAGAAACTTTTTTTTTTTTTTTTTTTTTTTTTTTGCCTAGCACCTAGATTGCGGGTAAGCTCTGAGACTGACAATCAGACCGAGTTTCTGAGGCAATAAAGGCGAAGCAGTACTTAGACTACAGATTCCCAAAAGGCTTAGGTAGGAGCTGGATCCCAACCCGCTAAATCCTGATGAGACGCATGTGCTTCACTCCAAGTGCAAAAAACAAAACTAGGTTTTTTTGAGTTGTGTGACACTGAAAGCTTATGTGTCTCTGAGCTTAGATGGCAGCTGAGCAATGAGGACCTCCGGTTCTGTGTCACTCCACAAAATTGTTAGCCTCATTGAATAGCAGGCATGTTATTCATCTGGGTAAACCAGCACCTATTAAACTTCTGCAAATAATCTGTGCGGCTCAGTGATTACTGAACACATATTTACCTTGTCTTTATATGAGTAACGGTTGTACTGAACTTACATTTCAAAGCTAATTGCAATGTTAGGCTTATTACGTGGTTAAGGATGTGGGAACCAAAGTTCTTTAATGCAACTGCTCTTATAGGACCAGAAAGTGGTTGTGCTCTTTACAACGATGGGTTAAAAATTGAGCTCCTTGAGAAATTTAGCAGCATTGAACCTTGTTGAATAAAATGACCTGTGACAGGATGTTCAAACTCATCCAGGTAAAGTGCTTAAAAAACCCAAAAAATCCAAACTGAAGAGAACAATCCTGTGTAAGTGGGAATGTTTGACAACATCACCTAGAGGGAATATTTTCTGTTGTATTTGAGGCTTCGTTTCCCCAAAATAGTTATGTGCACTTGTGCGTGCAGAATGAACAAGCAAGTGTGTGTTCGTCTCAAAAGCAGGTAGCATATTTCAGGATTATGAAGTGCAAATGGCTTGTTCGGTCTGGTTCAGGAGGACACCTGGTTTGAGGGAGGTGTTAATTACACAAGTAAATTAGAGTTCTGCTTTTTATTTTTGGAAAGCAGGTCCAATTAATATTTAATGGCTCAGCTGGAGACACAGCAGAGATGACCTTAAGAAAGGTTGTAAATATATGAATATCTTTCAGTGCCAGAAGCTTGGGAGAGCAAAATGTCACCTGGCACAGTATATGCAACCAGCTCCTTCTCTGAGCTGGAGCTGCTTTTCCTTCTGGCTTATGGATGTGACACAGACCAAATAACCAGTGCCATTTCTGCATATCTCTGGCTCTTCTCCCTTTACCAGCAGGTTTACCTTCCCAGGACATAAGGGTGCATGATGCAAACTAGGTGCTTCTGCTCTTTTCTGTGAGCGAGCAATGCATGAACCAGGAGTTGCTCCCAGCCAGGCTTCTCATACGTTCTCTATGCAAATGAAACATCTTGTAAAGAATGTATGTTAAATGTCATAGGGTCCATACGGTTAAAGGTATTTTTTGAGTGCTGAAAACTACAGATCATTCCAGTCCACTCACACCACTTCTTTAACCAGGTGCCTTCAGAAATGTTATAAACTATAACTGAAGCATCTTCATTTCTGAGCCCAATCGACTGTCACCTATTGCCAGTGCAAGTTGCTGAGCAGCCTACTGTGGACAGTAAAGACTTTCCAAACAAAAGTCAAAAATGTTCCCTTTGGGACATAACCGAAGTTATGTTGTGCGTGTTTCAGCCCTTTCGCTGCATCCTGCTGCTTGCACACGGCATATACAGGTGTGTATCCAGCAAATTTGGAGCAAACTATCCAGCATGCGTTTAAGTTTCCAAGTTTCCTCTTCTAAACCAAATTGATTGAAATCTTGAAATGCTTTCCAAGAATACCCCTGCTCTTCATGCCTAACCTTAGAGTAGCTTTACTTAACTCACTTTCTCAGTTCGAACATTTTTTTTTTTCCTCAACTGAAGGCTTAGCACTCTAATTGTATTTCAGTGGAGCCTGACCTTAAGTGCCAGGCTCATTACCACCTTCTTTTCACTTTTATAATTCCTGTCTTTACATATCCAGCCACTCTGTTGTCTTTGCTTGCAGCTGTCAGCCCTGAGGCACATTTTCAGAATGTTTTATGGAAACCCAATAAATTACTCCATGCCCTTGGTCCATGGCATGGGACCAGAGATTGGGTTTGTGTGCGCATCTGCACGAGAATATTTAAACATGTTTTAGGGCTTCTGTTTCGTACTTGTCCTTATCCACGCTAAAAGAAACTGTCGATTGGTGATACCGGTCCTTTGTTTTACGAATAACTGCTGATCACTCCTTACAGGTGCATAGTTCAGACTGCTTTCAGCTTGAAAGTTAGCTTTCCAGCTAATCAGACTCTTATTGTTGTTGTTGCTGATGATGAAGCCTGCTTTTAGGCGTTTAAAATATCTTTTGGGTTCCCCACACGGTAGTCTGAATACTTCATTATCTTTTTATTCTTACGACCTAGCTGGAAGCCAGGGAAGTACTAGAACTGCTTTTTTTTCAGGAGACCTGAGGCGCAGACAGATGAAAGACCACATGGCCAAGAAAGGATCAAACTGCATGAAACAGGGTTTAGTAGATACCTGGGAATGGAAGACAAACGCTTTCATCCTGAATCTGTCTGCTGATCTTTTGCTCAAAGTTTCTCGGGCATTTAAAAACGTGCTTCCCATGATGGCTGGGGATACCTCAGAGTTGACAGTGGAGCTGAATTTCCAGGAGAAAACTATTTAGGATACAAGCACAAGATGTTCCTCCTGTCGTCCTGAGGAGCTTGCCACGCCATCACTGTGTAAAAAAGACTGACAGAAAACTGTTACTCATAAACACAGCTGCATATGTTTAAGCCACAGCTCCCTTTTATGTGCTTCTAGATGGAGCTTCAATGGTCTTCTCTGGGTGTGAGAGCTCAGGCTGGGATCTCTCTTCTTGTAGAATGTTACTTTGGGCCAGGCTGGAGGCTGGATAGAAAGGAGTCCTGCTATCCCTCTGGTCAAACAAGAGTGAGATGCAATATATGAGAGAGCATGGACTTCGTGTACATGATGCTGAAGTTGTGTGGGTAGGGCCCTTGTTGCAATTGGGGTGACGATGCTCCTGCTCCTCTTCTGAGGGCTGCTTATACCCCATCGATGTGTTACATCCCACTCGTTTTGTTAGTGGGCAGAGGCATAACTGAAGGGGAAAATATGTTAAGGGTAAGATCCTGGCTTCACTGACCTCAGGTAGAGGTAAGCCAAGATTTTACTTGAGGGTTTTCATTAGTAGAGTCTAAGTCTGAATTTGCATAAATCTTTCCAAAGACCCTTTAAGACCAGCTCAGTTAAAAAGTTTGTTCACTGAATGAATCGCATTAAAAAAAAAAAAAATCCTTGGATTTTTGTATATCCTAGCAAAGTACATTAATGGCATTGAGGAGAAATGTAATCTGGAAGGTGTAAGTTTTTCTTCAAATGCTAACATAAAGATATTGAGCAGACTGAAAATGCAGATAGTATGGCTATAGGGGAAGCTGCACTCCAGTCCTCTGACAGTTGCTTACACCTCTGAGCCCTGTTTTTCCCCTAAGCTTTCTCATTCGTGTCTCTCTCTGTATACTCCTGCTCTCCTCTCTCTGATGGATACCTGTGGCTTGCTGAGCGTCTACAATCACTCCAACCAACTGAATCTGACACTTGTAAGCTCCTTTCTTCTAGAACCAGAGGAGCACTATGAGAGTGGTTCTGAGAAGTGATTCAAATCCAGCGTTTGTTCCTTCCTTCTTAAAGATCCTGTTTATTCTCATTATTCATAAATTCCCATCTACTCAAATAGTTTCATCTCTGGGCTTAGAGCTGAACAGGCACAGGAACTGCAGCATTTGCTCTTTGTATCTCTGCTAGCCAGTGCTCCCTTTTGGAACTGCTGGAAGCTCAGTCAATCCCCATGCTTCTTCCACCTTCATCACCTTTTAAATTCTCTACCCGCCCTCTGGTTTCTTGTGTCACCTAAAAGCCAGGCTATTCAGACCCTTTATTTTCTTGATGCATTCCCTCAGGCTATTGTTGAGGCATTCTCACTCCCCCCCCCCCCCCCCCCCCCCGTGGCTTTGGTTTTCTGCGGGTTTTGTTGTTGTTGTGCGGTTTTTTCTTAATTAGTTTTCCACTGACAGCTTTTTCAGTTTTTCATTTTGTGCAGCTGAGCAGGATTGTAATATGCAAATTAAATAAACTAGAAAGAAAGCTGTGTGGCTCACTTTTTTGTGCTCAACAAAGCAAGCAGGCAAAGGAATCAAACCAAGAATCTTACTGAATCTATTTTGTCCCTTGGGATTACAGCCTACCAATTTCTGCAGTCGGTGGCACACAGAGAGTAGCGATATGACTACTGTCACATTTTCACTTTCAGATAAAATTACCTGATATCCATGTATGGCCGAATCAAGGTGTTCAGCATGAATTCCTCATAAAAATAAAATTCTTATTTTTGGAACTTCAAGAACATTTCCCACCTACTGTCCCAATAAGCCTCGTGAAGGGAAGATTGGATGGAAATGCAACCTACCTAATGCGGGTGCATAGTGGGTTTCTCCAGGCTTGTTCTGCAACGGCTGAATGTCTGTTATTGCCCTGGCAGCTCACAGCCTCTATTTCCAATGCTGATGCTCTCGGGTTCAGCCCTTCGAGTGTCAGTCACCTTTTGACTTCCAATTGTACATGATACGAACTTGCGGGGGAAAAAAAAAACAAAACAAACCCCAAACAGATAAATGGATCCCAGGACCTTTTGCCTTGTAATTTCCCATACTGCTGCTGCATTGATATGATGAGTCTTGAGGGTAGCTGTTGCTTGGCAACTTGAAGCTAAACAGGTCCAGCGTAAGGTGGAGTATGTAAATGGCTTGCTCTGAGCTAGCAAGGTTTCTTGACATCCTGACTGCCTCACAGAGGAAAGCTGGAGGTTGGACTAGCTTCCTGGTGCAATGTAGTTTACTTCAAGGAGAAAGAAGGAGCTATTGAGAGCTGTGCCTAGCACGATAATCTGTAGGAAAATGGAAAAATCCAGCTCCTGGAGGTATTTCTCTGGATATCTGTGCTCCAAAGGTGTTCTGCTTAGCAGTGGTTTAAAGGAAGGCCCTGACTAATTTTGACAAGTAAAGTTAATCTTTTTGATGAGCTGCTGGTTCTTTTTTAGTTCCCTAATCACAGTAAAAGAGTAGAGGATGATAACTCAGCAAAAGGAATAGTTGGGGGAAATTAGAAAAATACAAATTCCCCATTGTCATAGGGAGCTCACTGTCACGGTAGGTTAGAGAGCTAACGGCGTGGCTAGGACAAGCAGTGACAGCTTTTGAGCTGCTAAGGGCCTTGTAGGCTGAAGGAGCGAAGAAACCTCTCACACAGAGTTTAGGTTGATGTGTGGATGATATGGCACTTTTCACATCTGTAAAAAACTTAGCAGTTCTGGATCAGATCTTTAACCAGAGCCACACCATGACATCAGTAGCACTACATGAGTTTACACTGGCAGAGGTTTTAATCCAAATTATTGTTGTTTTTTTTTTTAAAGCAGGGAGAAGGATTTGACTAATTGATGGAGCTGTTCCCAGAGTTTAGCCTGTGGCTGGTATTTGGGACCCTATAGCCTTTTGTTTACTCTCCCTGACTGCCCGTTCCTGCTCTCTTGACCTCTCATAACTGTGGCTTGGCCTATCCTATACAACTTACTTTTTCAGAAGCATCTTGCATACTTGAAATACTTGTAGATAACTCCTGAATATCCAATTAGTCATTATTTGGCCAAGTAAAACCCATATTCAGTAGCTCAAACTATTTCTCACGATGAGTCAACGCTTAAGCCCCCATCCTATTTGTTACCATTCTCCAAATCCCTTCCAATTTGTTAATGCTTTTGCTGAAATGAAAACACTCGTGCTTTTAATGTCATTGGATGCACAATAACATTACAGAAGAGTGGCATGTGGCAGTGCTGCGCGGGACTCTAGCTGAATCCTGGAACAAGTTATACGAGGCAGCTCTGAGCTACCGACCCCCCTATATTTGAAATAGATACCCATATCCAGGAACTAATGACTTTCTTTAGAAATAATTTAATGAGATGTTGCATCGGGGTCTGGCATGGCCACGTAGTCTACGCGCCCATGTAGACTTTGATAAAGGTGGGAGAACAGCTCTGAGGTTAGCTGGGTCTCTGTAGAGCAGGCAGGCTGTTTGTGATGATGCCTCTGTGGGGCAGGGTATCGTGCTGCCAAATACGATGGCTGCACGGGATCCTGCATGATCCCAAGGATGGTCTCCACCTTTGCTATCCTTATCCTGCACCTCTGGTCTTTGAAGATGTGCTGAATTGTCCCAAAGGACAGTCTGAGCGCGGCAAGTGGAGCTCGCCTGAACACCACAGCCTAGAGATAATGTCTTCCAAAGGTTGTCTGGAAAAAATGGACCCTACAATTGTTTTATATTGGTCTCTGTAGTTTCCACTGATGGTTTGTAAACTCTCTGAATGAAAGAAAATAAAAACTGAACTAAAATTCCTCATCTGCCAAAAGACTCTATATTTAGGGGAAACTTGCGCTGTACCACTCTAAAGACTTGGAACCTTCATATAGAAAACAAATCTTAAGACATTTAAAAATTATCATGGCCCAGACATTTAGTTGGACGTAGACACTCGGTATACCGATATGTAATTTTAAAGTGCCTAAATACCTTTTAAAACATCCGGTTTTAACTAGTTTAACAGCCTATTTCTCCTGACTTTGTGAGGCTTGGGTCTTGATTTGACTTGGGAGTTTATTTCTGAAAGTCAGGTTGAAATCCTCGGACCTCTCATGCCACTGTCCTCCAAAATGGCTCCTGGTCCTTGCTGTCGGAGTTTCCTGGAGAGTGTCAGCCTTGGAGGGCCTGATTTTTTGGAAAGTGCCAAGGATCTGCCTGTGAGAAACCGGGCTCTGTTAAGCGTTTCCCCCATCAGGTATCGACAAACTAAAGCACTCAAAGTCACTTTTTCAAAATGCTTCCCAGCACCTCTGTGAATGTGCAAAGCAAGCCCTAGAGGACTTCTTTTGAATGTTTTGGCATTAATGTTCTGTGAGACAGGGAAAAGAGATAAAGTGAAATGAGTCTTAAAATAGGACTGTCAAGTTCTTTTCTGGTGGAGCTTACATTAATTTTTAATACTCCATCTGTGATCAGAAGAAGAGAAAGACCTTTAGTTCTCAGCACAGATCTTTTTTGAGCACACTTCTTTTTCCTTGTAGCCGTTATATATTCAGTTCTGTGATTCACTGACTGATTTGTGTTATTTTTCTTGCTTTATGGGAGTCGGGCAGAGTCACCTTTGGGCCTCATCTTGAACTATAACCGCAAAATGCATTACCAGTAACCCCTTAGCAGTAATCCTGCTTTGTTACTTCACATGTGGGAGTAATAAGAGGCAGCCTTTGAGAGGATAACAAGGTCCTCATGTCAGTTCTATCTTTTTAATGACTAAGTTTAAATAATATTGTGTGCTTATAGCAGGGCTTGGTGATCGGTGCATGTTATTTTGCACGTGTTCTCCTGGATACAGAATCGTATTTATTACTTTTGTCCCTTTGTGGTCTTGTTCTACCATCTGGTGCCAGGTTCCCTTCCAGTTTTTTGTATCACTTGTGCCTTTGATCATGGCTGAATTTTAACTAGACATCATTTTCTCCTGTCATCAAAAGAAACTTTCTGAGTGGCTTCATTTCTTACTGGCTAGCCTAAGCAGGCACAGAGATCATATGAAGGGTATGCTAAAAGAAAGGCATATATTCAGATGAATCTTTCTGGGATGGTAAGGCCTTCTCCTGCTTTAATTGCATTTCTCTGCATTATGATAGGATCAATTCAGTGGATCACCTGGAAGTGCTATAAGAAACTAATTTTGTGGGTCATTGACTTAGTTAATCTGTGGCGAGTCAGAAGATGAAAACAGAATTTAATTACCACTGGCAGTACTTGTATTGAATTTAAATGATTTAAATATTTTTCAAGAGCTGCATTTATTATTTTTTTTTAACATTTATGTTTAAACAAGGAGAAAAGAAATATCTGTGACGCTAATATCAATAGGGGTGGAAAAAAAACCCCACCCACTCATTGCTTGCTTTTTTTTCCCAGCATATGAGGAAAAGCTGGGGGAAAGAAGTTGGCAAAACATGCCAAAATACCAAAAATAAAGAGAAAATAATTGAAGTCCAATTTTGGAGCCATTGCAGGAAGTTTAATTTTTGGAGTATGGCTAGGCTGGTTCCCTCTGGGGAGGTCTACCAGAACGTTACTCCTCCTCCCTTAGTGAGCTGGTACAAATACGCACTTGGTCAATAATGATCAAAAATAACTGTTAGAGGCTACAGGGAATTTGTGAAGTAATTGAGACATGTAGAAAGTTGCAGTCCATGATCCATTCTAGGTTAAACTTTTAGGGTACAGTGTAGGAAAACTGTTTGTGTGGTCTTTTTCTCTACTTTTAGTCTCTCCATCAAATTTCTGGCGCTCAATGTTTATGTGTGGTAGTTTCTAAAGCTGGTTTAATCTTCTGGGTCATACAGGGAACAAACTGAAAGTTGAGATAAAAGGCACTGCTGAAAAAATTCTCTGTGAGGAAGTTAAAAGCTCCACAAGCGTAACGTAGATGGTCCCAGAAGGCACAGAGAAACATCCCAAAATATCTGCTCCTCTTAACAAATGCAGAGCTCGGAATAGTCTGTGTATCTTTATAGTAAAATAGCCGTTTCTCTTATCCGCATGCATGCTACTTTGAATTAGAAATATTTGTTTAGAAAAAAAAAAAAGTGTTTTCCTCTTGTAACTTAGCACCCAGAAGCTGAGAGAGAAGCCCTTGTGGGCCTTTCTCAGATCTCTGCTGTTGCATGAAGCACAATCAGGGCACAGGGGGATAAGGCCTTGCAAAGACAGGTAGACTAGTTTGTTGCTTTTTTAAAAAAAAAAAAGTTGCTATGGTTTTGCAGGAAGTTGCTAATTCACTCTCTGTCTGTCCTGGGAGCAGCTCCTCTTCTCTGCCCTGTTCTTCAGAAACTGAAAGGGGGGGGGGGGGGGGAAGCAGGCTGGGGATCGGATTCTGCCACGCAAATGAAAATATCTCCTGGATTAATTTGATCTACTGTGAAGTTCTAAAACTATGCCTGCTGACTTTGCACTGGAGCAGGGGTGATGGGCTGCCATAGAGCATCCTGCCAACTTCACTAGCACCTAGTGAGGGACAGAATAACAAGACATAAAGTAGCATTTTGATCCGCTCTCAGTCTGTTTGTGTCCTTCAGAAAACAGTTATCTAGACGGCACTGCTTCTGTTTGTGGTTCAACCTCCTCAGCAGAGCCAAAATAAAAAGAACCAGGTAATGAAAACCAGCCTGAGTCTGATATATCCCTCCACTAAATTTCTCTGACAATAGTAAGAACCATGAGAATGCACTGTATTTAATCCCCCTTTGAGTACGTGCCAAAGACATAAACCAGTTTTGGTATTTAGTCCTGTCTGAGGATTTCTGGATTGCTGCTGTACTGTGGACTGCAGGCTGACAGAAAGGTCTGACCAGAAAGGAGGTAATCTGTGATAAAAGCTAGTAAAATTCTCTAACTTAACCTTATTGTAGTGATTCAAGTGCAAATGATTAAACCCAGTTGATGCTGCTCATCACTCTGGGATCTTGTTTGTTCACTTTTAAGATTCTTTTAGAATTGGAGTGAATATATCATATTTAAGCCTAAACCACAACTTGATGTCGGCTCCCTGGAGAGCCTACAAGGTTTACTAAAGCCCAGAAATGAAAAGGTAGAGGTGGGGAAGTCCCTCTATTCCCACCCATCCTTTCCCTGGATGCTTTTTAATTCTTTTAGGTTTTGGTTGTACACCTGTGTAATACCTGCTAGCAGTCATCTTTGATATAGTCGGTGTTTGCACACAACAAGCATATAAGAAGGGCGAGTGACATACACAGAGTACTAATAATGGGCTGAAAAATAGCCAAACTGGATGAATGGAAATACTGTATGGATGCGAGGAGCAGTAGCTGAACCTCAGGAAGGTGCAGGTCTACCGGGGTACCCAGAGGAGGCAACCACGTGCAGGGGAATGGCCAGAGCTTCGCAGAAAGACAGGCTATAAAGCTTAGGTTGGAAAGGAGGAACAGAACAAGTGATCTAAGGTAAGAGTAAATGAAACAACCCTTCCAGATCTTCTGTTCTTCGTGCCTTACAGCATGCAACCGTGGAAACGTTTATAGATGGTGGTGACAAGCTGATAAATTTACCTTTGTTGCGAATTACCTTAATGTCATTCTTAGGCCCCCATCTACCCTATTTGCACTGTAAATTTTTTATCTTGGTGCCAGCCAGATATCCTGCTTGAATCTAAAAGGTCCGTGGAAGCTGAGAAACAGAACTTTGGAGCTTTTTGGAGGCCAGCAGCTGAGGGCTTTATTCAGTTGGGGCAGTGCAGCTTGTTAAGGATGTGATGTTTGTGGGTGCCAGATCCAGGCAATCGGGACCTGGGGGTTCCCTCTTCCTGGGTGTGCTCTGACACCCAGGGGTCTTTCTGCCCCAGAACTGTGGCTGCAGCTACTGCTGTTCCCAATTGCAGGTTCAGCCGGCAGCGAGGCTGAGTCCCACGTGCACGATGCCGGACAAGCCCTGCCTTTGCCGACAGCACCCGCATAAACGTTAAGTGCGGAGAGCCCAGTCCTGTTGCCCCTCTCTGGCTGTTCAGGTTTGGGGTTCACTAGTGAAAACACACGTGCTCCCACTTTCTGGGTTGACATGTGCGCTCGCATTCACAGATCCCCCAAATATCAGCACAAGCTCTCAGGCCATGTCTGCACCCTGGGCCCCTTACCCAGCCACTGATTCCGACCTTGAGTCTTTCCAGATGCGAGTCTTCTCCCGCTTGCCTGCTGAGCCAGGCTGAAGTTTGCTGGCAAACTGTGCATGCACACGCGGGGACGCAGGATTACCTTCACTCGGGAAATACAAACACATCCAAGTCTCTCCGGTCGCTGACACTTAGACCTTGCAGTTTACACCTTGGTATCTCCACTCGCTGGCACTTTGACCTTTCAGCACTCACACCTAGGTCAGAGAGGGAGATTACATAGAGGGGGAAAAAAGTTTAAGAAAGGATTTCATATGAAAATAGACTAGATTGCAGGGAGCAGGCACAGGACTCGGTTAGATGAGCATACTGCCCAGCAGCTTGCCTGCATGCAGCCGTTCCCTGTATCCCCCTCCTTTAATTTTCCTACTCTTGTGCCTCCCTGATGCACCCTGATCCTTCCCTTTGCTCCTTCCCCTAAGCAGGCCATAATAAGTTTTTCATGGTCCCTGAACCCACTTCTAATATCCCATAATGCTACTAATAATCACATTCCATGTTTCTTATCAGTGATAAAGTTCAGGCTGACCTTCTTCAAGGCTGTGCCCAAACTGTCGCTTTATAGCCCATCGGTCAGTGACCAACATGTTCTTGTCCCTGTTTATGTCTCCATCACCTGCTGGTTAATTCCTGAGTGTCTGTGGGTTTAATTCATCCCTTCCCTTGTTACTTGTTTATTCTGAATAGTCTGTAACCAGATAACTTACTGAACCAAGTGCTCCTTCATGGTCCGTACCTGTGCAGTATGTTGGTGTGTATAGGGGCCATACAGCACACCATACCCCGGGTGTTGCAGGGGATGAGCTAACCCTGAGCTAGGCCAGTCCTCCCATTCTCGTGCTTCGAACAAACCTGCATGCACAAACCTCAGGTACGGGTAATCTCTGACAGCAATGCCAAAAGCCTCTGCCTCTCCTCCTGTCCAACGCTTCCTCTTGATCCTCTAGAGATGTCAAGAAAAACTCAAAATGGAGAGATGAGAGCTTTAAAGTGCTCCTAGACAGCCCGGTGTACACAACTACAGAGCTGGGCAGGACATCGCCTTGGAAACACAAAGAGTGGGTAGAGTTCTGCTCCTGTCATCTGAGATGGTGGCTTTTTAAAGCCATTCTGTAGCTCTAGACAATGTATTAAAGAAATCCAAGGTGACCTTCAGGCGTGAGGGTACCACGTTGCGGGTGTGTGGAAAGGCAGTAACTCTGGTCCTGGAAAGTTTCCACGGAGGCCAAGGAGCCTTGACCCTTGGCAAGGCTAATTAGGCTGAGCATATTGCTGTGATGATGAGACACAATGTTCTTTTTGTTTCGGAGCTCATCCAAGTTAATCACTAGGTTGTATGGCCTTATGCAAGGCAGAGAAAATACTGTCTCCGTTTGATTCTGATATGATACAATGCCCAAAGGCTGTTTGAACTGGGGAACGTGTGTGGAAATCAATGCATAGACAAGCTACAAATCATATTGGAAGGATACAATAATCTTGAGAATGAGAAATGATAGAATGTGTACCACAATAATTTAATTCAGGGAAATAATGAATGGACATTCTCAAATGACACCAAATCAGTATTCCCAGTTTGATGGGACTTTGTCTCTTCAGTATTTGAGATAAAGTATGGAGCACAGTATGAATGCGGAGTATCACAGTAGGGCTAACAGCGCTGGTCAAAGCAGGTGTCAGTGCTTTGCAAAACGGTTTGGGGAATCCTGGTAAAGTGGATTTACATATGATGGTATTTTAAAATATGTGGTCCTAAAGTATGTGGCATCTAAACTGGGGCTGGTGGCCTGAAGTGCAGTGGAGGGGAGGAGGCACTCACAAGGGTTATAGTGGCTAGGCTGAAGGATGGGAAGTCAAGTGAGAAATCACAGGCAGAAACAAAAAAAATGCCAACAAGAAAAAAAGACAGAAAAGGGAAAAACTGATGGGATTACAGCTACTGAAGGATTAATTCTGCAGCAGATTTCACCTCAAAAAACATTGAGATGTAGGGAGGAGATGTCACTCCATACTCTTAAGGGCTGCAGAAAATAACAAGAAAGACATCAGCATTTCCAAGGACTGGGGGTCAGCTTCTGTTTGTAAGCACAGTCTCCGCGGCCTTTTTTGCTGTAAGGAATTCAGCCTCATCCCTTAGGTTAGATCTGGGCACCCTCATTCTTTCCTGTTACCACAAAATGCACAGCCCAGGCACACAGCAAGCCTTGGGCTCGGACACACCCTCGGCTGCACTTGGGCACATCAGGTACCAATGTGGCAGACTGGTATTCAGACCAGTGGACCGCAGGCTGTGGGGGAGCTGGGCAGAAGGTGAAGTACTCCTGCCCTTGGAGACCACGCTTTCAGAGCTGTGTTGGTACTATCTATTTTTCTGTTTCTTTTTTTTTTTTCTTTTTTTTTTTTTCTTGAGAGTCCAGACATGCTGCTGTGTGATCAGGGCAGAAAAAAAAGGCAGCTAAATATTGTTCTCCTTAGAAATTTGTTCTTTGAACTCTGATGGGCTTTGGTGCTTCTTCCTCCCAGGGCAGACTCTGCGGTTTCCAGATCTAGTGGGAAATACTGGAGGAAAGAAAAGCCACCCCCCCGGCAGAGCCCGGCAGCAGAGGACATACTTTACTGCTGAGCTTCCCAATCCATCCAGCAGTGTAACCTCTTCCAAATATGATGAGACATCAATTGCTTTTTGAGACACATACAGCTTTCTCCTGCCCTGTCAGCCTCTTCAGCGTGTTTCCCTACAGGGACGGTTTATTTGATTACATTATCATATAGCACCATAACTCCCTACTGATCTCTCTGATAGTGATCAGCAGGAGCCAGTGGGCTCTGACTGCAAGCACAGATTCTCTGCTCTTATGTATAAGTAGGTATCTGTCCTCAAAGGAACATGCACTGCCTGCAAAGATAGGATGCTTTGGTCTGTTTTGATACATATTTTTGAAGAAAATTCCTTTTCCTGTGATATAGGATATTTTTTGATGTGTAGGTAAGAAAGGTTCACGTCTTACTTCTCCACCATACCTGTTGTATAGGGTTAAAAACATACAAAGCATATTTGTCTGGGGAAAAAAACCACAACCACCTAAAAAAATCAATTTAAATTAAACTTAATATAGATTTACCGTCCGATTAAAGCTTGTATTGTTGTTCTGGCATCTTATCTACATTTTTGTGAAGTTATTTTTTTAAGAATAGACAGAAAAGACTGATATCCCTCCAAATTTGCTTCTGTAAACTGGATCTTATATTACAGAAGATGCCCAGGAGAAGCACGTGGAGAGGGATCCTACTGGCTATTTTGCAGGTTCCCGTTCTCGCTGTGCTGGAGGGGATGCAGCTTAAAAGTCCCTTTGTCGCCGTGTTGTGTTTTAAACTTGCAGTTAAGTGGGTTATGAATACCACTCTTTGGGAGGAAAGTTGCTTTCGATTGTTTGCTTTTCTGTGTCGCCCCTGCTCTCTCCGGGCAGTCGCTGCCGGCTTCAGCGAGACACACTTTACTGAAGCCCCCATATCCCTTAGGAGAACTGCTGCGGGAAGACCAAAGGCGTGGGAGCCTTGGTTGAGGAGCAGGCAGGCACATCCCTGCAGGGACCCCAACTGTTTACGAAATTGTGAACCGGACTGCAAGCGGGAGCCGGGTTGGAGGCAGAGGGGAGGGAGAACTCATTCCTCCTCCCTTTCTGTCTCAAAGCCTTTTGCTTTCCAAGCTCCGATGCTAGCTGAAATCTGACGCCTGGACTGTACACGCTGTGGGACGTGGGCATGCCCTTGCAGCGCTCCGGTCTCCGCTGCAGCTCGGAGAGCCAGAACTGCACCGAGGCTCCGAGCGGAGGAGCTGCTCCATCAACCAGCCGGTGCCACATCGCTGTGGTGCCTGCGCAAGAGGCTCCAGCATGGTCCTGAGGCTCCTGCTCCTCCTCGGCGGGCTGCTTAGGGCCACCGAGCCGGCGCCCCGCTGTGAAACCGGCCAGGAGACCCTAGGTAAGGCTCACTGCCCCAAAAGCCCCGTTCTTCTCTCCTTCCTTCTCTTGGAGATGAGTGGGGAAAAGGGTTCCAGCTTCGAGGCGAGGCAGGCGGGAGCTGTCACTCTCCCCTAGGAGGGGATCAGCTCTTTGGAAATGTGCAGACTGCCAGTGGTGAAACTGGGATTGCGGATGGGAAGGCAGGAGGTGGTGGGGGTCTGCAGCGGAAAAACAAGTCTGGGATGTAAAGGAATGTAACCTTTCCCCATCGCTGTCTTTTAAGGCCACGTGTGGATGTGTCTTTCTGTCAATGTATGGAGTTCCCAGATAGTAGGATCCACCTCCCTGTGGTGGGGGGATGCAGATGCTTTGCCCAATCTCTGGCCCTGCCTTCTAGGAATGTGGTAGTTGGATTGCAAGAAGGTGAACTTTCGACCTTCTGTGTGCTTTTCTGCTTAAGAAAAAAAAATCTTTTCCTTACATTTAGCTTTAGGTCATTTATTTCAAGTCCAACGTATGAGAAGATTTATTAGGATCTGACAGCTGTAGGGTGTGTTTTAGCTTGCTATAAGCAATATGGAATTTGTATGAGCTGATTGGCTGGAAAAGCAGATTTACCCATTAGAATAAAGGTTAGATAGGAACATGCTGCTAAATGGATTAAAAGCTTTTGGTTCAGTAACCAGTTGACTAATAAAAAATATTAACAGTATCTTTTAAAAATACATGATGTTTTTAATCAAGTGGACTTAATTCAGATTTCATTTATGTGGGGTCAGCAGAGAGGTGAATTCCAGTGAAATGACAAGGTCGACTCCAGGAAAACTATTTTCAGAGGGTTCAAACTCAAAATGATTCAGAAAAATATTTACTTTATGGGATACAGGAAGGGATAAGTTAACCTGAATCTGACCTTAATGTTACCCAAGCAAGTTCAGCTATATTTCAGTGCTTAAATATAAGCCATAGACTGTCATTGGCACTGAACTGCTACACAATGCAGTCCATGTGCCGTGTACTGCATATAATTTGAGAGTGCCGTTCCCACGAACATCAAAGTGAGGTCTACCGCAGCCTGAAGGGATTTTATTTTTGGATAAAGCTGCACAAAGAGAAGTGTTGTAGACTATTTACAGCCAGTTACAGGAAGAGGTTGTGTGGTTTGCAGCACGTCCTTTCTCTGTGAGGTATGATTCTGCTCCAGCCCCAGCTGATCAAAGTATTGCCATGGGGTATTAATCGTGGCAACCACAAACATAGGGATCATCACGGGGTAACTCTGCTGTGGCAGAATGTTTTGCGTGTGTTGGCAACTGTGCTGTCTTTAGGGGAGCGCTTTAGGAAAGGCAGGTGATGGAAACACACCTTGCCTGTGGTGGGACTACACTGCTCAGTGTGGTCCTAGAGGGATGGGTAGTGGTAGGGAAGATGAGCTGCCAACATCACTACATGGTGTGTAACATGAGGAAGGGGCACACTACACACTGGACGGATGTTGGACTGGGTAATAAAGTCGCAGCTTGGCATTGAGAGGCCTGCCAGATTTCTCAAGGGGAGATAAGGTCATGTCAGGCCACATGAAAAGAAAGGGGACTGCAGTGCTGAACATGTTCACGAGGAGACCTTGCAGGGGACTCCTCCCAACATGCAGGGCAGTAGGTTGTGTCTTTAGCTGTAGCAGTGGGAATTTTCCCCCTGTTTTGGGATCCCTTGTGCAGATCTCTGTGGATCTCAGTGGGCGGACCTGCGGTGCCCTGCAGGAGGAGACCAGCCTGGAGCTGCTCGTGCAGGAAAGAAGGGCAGCAAGAACCAGTACCACTGCCTGACTCACAGCAAGCCTGGAGCTGCTTTCTGCAGGCTGCTTGGCCTTATCGATGATATTTGCTCTGCTGTGGTTCATTTTGCTCTTTTTTTTTTAATAAGAAACTGAAATGAAACATAGTTAACAATACCAAGATCCTTACAAAATGCTTTGTGCTCTTCTGTTTAGAAAAATAAGGAAATGATTACTGTCATCCAGCCCCACAATACGGCACAGCCATCACACACTGTGTGGGGAGCTTTTTGAGCAGCAGCTGGGAACCATGGCACTGAGAGAGGGCAGATCCCTTCTCCTCAGCTGTGTCCTGTATCCTTGGGGAGCCAGCAAACCACTGTCTCCCCCAGTGATAGGATCCTACGCTGTCTTGTTGCGAGGCAGCACTTCCAGACCCTAGTGAGTTTTACTGGCCTCTTAGCCTCTAGTTTGGGTGAGAAAAGTACAGCTTAGCATGTTTCCCCTGAAAGGTGGCCAGCCTTTGGTGGAGGGAGCTAATAGCCCAGGTTCCTGTTTTATCTGAGCTGAGTGCATGTCTGCTGCTTAACGTGATGTATTCCAGTGGTAATTAGTTAAATAGAGCACTTCACCATCACCGACAAGAAAAATAAAAACAAAGTAGAAGTAGGCTGAAGTCACATGTCCCAAAATACTAAAAGCAGGTGACTTTCCTTGCAGCTGGGGCCAGCTCTACCATCGAGATGCTATCAGGGGTCAGGCTAAGGATGCAAAATAACAGCCATATAACATTTCCTGATCGCTCATGTTCAGAGAGCGCTTTATTCGGGACTTCTTGGGCAGAGGTACACCAGTGCTCAATCACGTGTTCCAACCCCCAGGGTTTACAGGGAAGGCGACACCCGAGCTCTTGCCGCTCCCGGCGGGTCCCGCTCCCGGCGGGTCCCGCTCCCGGCGGGTCCCGCTCCCGGCGGGGCCGGGGCGGCAGCGCCGCCTCCGCCACCAGTCCGGGGCCGCGCCGCCGTCTGTGGTGCCACCGTGTGGGCTTCTCCGCTTGTACAGACGGCTTCTTGGGGAGACACCGGAGCTGGACTGAGTTTAAAAGCAAAAGGGATGCCTGCGCCTTTTGCTACCCCTCCCCGCTCCCCGTCCGAGCACCTGAAAGATGTTTCGGGTACGTGGGATAGGCCGTCGGGTGTCACCGCTGAGGACCGGAGTTGTTTGATCTGAAACTGCGGAGGTGGGAGAGCAGCTGGGAGCACTTGCCACCCGTGGGCTTCCTCCTCTCCCCAGCACCTTGGTGTTTCCCATCATCCTGGCTGGCTCTGCTCCTGGACCAGGCATTCCCGCATCCTGAAGGTCCCAGAGTTTAACCTCTGGAGATGGGAGGGAATGGGGAAGAATGAGGAAGAGAGCTGGGGAGGGAAAAACCAGCAGGGTGGGAGGCAGGGGACAGGTACTGTATTTCTTCTGGGCCCCAGAACAGCTTCTGTGTCGCTGGCTTCTCTCTAAGCTATGGCATCGAGTAAAATTAGATTGCCTTCGGGAAAGTCAGGCTGATTGAAAAACTGGCTTCACGTATAGATGCTATACCTTTCCCCTCTCCTTCTCTGGCGTTCCCATCTCCTCAGTGTGCCGTGGTTTATTGCTAAGTGACAAAAGGAAAAGCCATTGCCTTCCGTGAGCTTCACGCTGGCCCCAGCTGCATGGGACCATTACTTGACTTGCTGTGGACATTTCTAACGCTTGTTTCCTAGTGAAACCCCTGTGTGTGCACACTCAGGCAGGCAGAGCCTCTCCAGCTACTGGGGCTCTCACGCGTGTGACTGCAGTGGGTGACCTGGCAGTGGCCTAGGGTCTGCTCCTCTGCCCCAGGGCATGGGCGGGTGCAGACAGGGAGTATGGCCACAGCACTGGGCTGCCCCGTGTGGGAAAGCCCAAGCTGTGAAAATCTCGCCTGCTGCACGCGAGATGGATGTGTCCAAGCCTTGTCAAAACAAAAAAATGCAGAACTGGTGTCTACATCATGCACACTCACGAGATAAGCAATTCCAATTCTCATAAACCCGGTTTTCATTACCGAGTCATATGAGCTGCTCTGGATTCCCACCACTGACGCTAGTATTTCTACACAATTATTATTTCAGCAACATTGATTTTCAGCTACATTTAACATAGGAAATGGGATCAGAAACAACCACTTACATGAGGAAAGTAAGTTTATATTGAAAGTATAATACATGGGTATATCCTTTTTACTGCTGAAATAGTTTAATCTGAAGGCAAAATTTTCTTCAGAATACTTACTTGTTCAGATATTTTTAAAGTGTGGGTGTGTAAATACATAGAATTCAAAACTTGAACAAAACCCCATAGCCCTAAAGCACAGCCAGGCTTTTGGCAAGATTTAGTAACGCTAATGGTTGATCCCCATTAACAATTCTGGACACTGCCTTTCCCTTCACGCAGTCAATTAGTGGTGTTTAGGGGTGCTGTCTGGCTGACAGCTACTGTGCTCCCATTTGGGGTGCCCAGGCCCATCCTGGGCCATCCCTTCCTTAAGCCTGGACCAAATGTTGGATAAATGTCACAGGTGCCGTTGTCTAAGTGGGGACTAAGCATGGAGGTACCATGCAGAAGTCACCTATCTTGTGAACATGGTGTTTGAGGCTGGTGGGTCACGTCCTGGTCTCTTTGCTGGGCTTTTATGACCCAGGGCTTTTACGACTGCTGAATCTTGTTTGGACAGAGTCACCCTCCCAGTTGGATGCAGCTGTCACAGGTCAATGGAGTTTAAAGGACTTAGAATTGCTCTGCCCATTGCAGAAATATAACTGAAGTTTCAATCCCTTTGTTTATCTTCTTGTAACTCCATTGATTTAATTGGCACTATTTCAGTTTTACAGGGTTATAACAGGACACCCCTATCTAGGAGACAATATGAGATTAAGACACAGATTTGAAATTCCACTGTTATTAAGATTTCAGTCAAGGCTGTTGAATTAACTGCCAATCTTTTGTAACATCAAAATACCACATTTGGCTAAAATGCAACTACCTACGGAAGAATCAGATGTGATGTTAATTACAATAGTTCTCATACATCTAAACTAATGAAAAGACAGAGTTATGCTAGGGGGCTGCATAGACTGTGTTTAAAGGGGATGGAATGATGTTTTGGCAAATGTTTTGGAAGGATCGTAGCACCAAAGATAAAAACCTCATTTTTTCAGACTCTGTCCCATGGCATTCAACAGAGTTGAACTTAAAGGTAAGCTGCTCGCTCTGTGGTAAGCTGTTGGCCAAAGCACTTAGAGTACTGTGTCCTTAGACAGAGGGAACTGGACTATAGAGAGTATATGTTGCTGCACATAGAGGCATCACAACTCCAAAGTACCAACCGAACAAGTGGTTTCACCCTTTTCCAGTCACCCGACAAAAATTTGATCCGTTAGATGATAGTTGTACAGATTTCCTGACCTATTCCACTTTCGCACCCCATCTGTTGTTTTAATGCCAGCATTACCCAGATCTGAGCTGATTTCTCCTTCCTTTGTTGGCCAGACACTGACAGACGGTCTCTGTGTGTCTCCAGATCACCTTGGTGCACAGGGAATGCATGTTCGGCAGCTGCCCAGCCACATGTGCAGCCCAACAAATCTTCAGCCAATTTGGCAATGCCTGGGCCATTTTGCTGTCGCCATTGTTGTTGTTATTGTTGTTTCTTTGTGGTTTGTTTTCCTAACTGGAAGTTTTTCCCCTCCCAACTGGAAAAACTTCTCAGACGAGGCCAAGGAAAAGGCTCCTAGAGTTTTTTGGTTTGGGCTTATGCTTCTGTTCAGGATTTTCAGATGGAAGGACTCCCTGGAGTGGCACTTACTGGCCAGAGACACAGCTGGGGTGGCATCGGCGATCCTGTCAATAGAGGCACTGAGACAGGCGGTGGGGACAGACAGGCTGGCACCAATGCTCTTGTTCAGTTCTTTTAGGCTCCTACAACTGCAGCCCTGTTTGAGTCACACCTGGACAATTAGAAACACGGGAGAATTGTTGGCCACCATTGAGGCTGGCTCTGAGCCATTGCCGAGTGGCAGGTCTCTGTGTGCATCTGCACAGATTTTGACCCGTGGTCTGCAGGTTGCGTGAATTCCCATCACCCATGGGAAAGCTTCAGCATCTTCTCACAGGCCCCAGACCAGTCCTGTGAGAGAAACAGTCCTGGAAGAGCTGACTGCAGTGTCATTGCTGGGGGAACACCTTCAGTGATTCAACAAAAGCGGGTGTTTAACTGAATGCCAGGCAGCAGGTGGGTTAGAAAGAAAGGTGATTAATAACGAATACTGGCTTGCGTCTTCCTGCTGTGATCTTGCTCTGCAACGTGAAGGCAGATTAGGCATTAATCTCTTTCAGGTGCTTTCAGACTTCTTCATGTGAGGGAGCAGGGCTGAAGCAGGGCTTGTTTCGCTGCCTGCGCACTGGGCTCCTGCATACTGCTTCTGCCCCTTCGCAAACGCATCGCTCCCCTGGGGCAGTTACAGCGATTGCTGGAGTCGAAGATTAGTAACAGGAATTCAGTCCTCTACTCACAGAAGCTTTGATCTGATCTGGCCAGGAAAAGGAGTACACCACGTGGGCTGCTTTTTGCAACCTCTCCTCTCTCCTCCAGTTTTCCTGGAATCCCTTCTCCGTGGCTGGGGACCGGCTCCGTTCTGCCCCTGCATGTATGCCTTAGATATATAGCTGCCTTCTTTCCTGGGCTTTCTGCTCCACCATTTCCCCCCTAGCCAAGCTACTCAACTGCCTCATTCCTCTGCCACTAGTCCCCTTACTTCCCCACTCCTCCCTCACCCTCCTCCTGGCAATTCTGATCCATTATAGTATTCTAGAACGGATCTTGTCCTGCTCTGGTCCTCGTGGTAGCCAGGAGCTGGCTCCAGAGGCAGGCTGGGCTTTGCCGTTTGCAGGTGCTCTTGCAACGTTTTGCAAAATGGTACAGCCCAGCCGTGTTTGCATATTACTGCTGATATTAAGGCTTGTCTCTTTAGCGTTACAAGGCAGATTATCGTTGCAAAGACTGACTCGATGAACGGTGTGGAACCACACGGAGAGCAATACTAGTATGATCAGAAACTGAAAAGCTTTGTTTGGAAAAGCAGAGGTTTTGACTATAACCAGACTAAAGTGAATACATATGTCTTCCAGTTTAAAACAGTATTGTAAGGAACCCAGAAAGCTGGTAGGGGGTGTGCTGGTCTGTACAAGATAAATTATCTAATCTTGTTCGATCTGTCAGTCATAACAATGCAATTGTGTAACCCTCACTGAGTGATTTAGATATTTTGAATTTAAGACTGGCCCTTGGGCTTATTCTGTATCCTCAAGTGCACAAGTCTCCTGTTGGCTTTGCTCTTGAAAAGGCAACCGGCCAAGCCGTGGCACTGGAAGTAGCTGTTGAGCTCTATTGTCTGGGTTAGGGTTAATCACAGCAGCTTGCTTCTTTCAGTGCTGAATCATCAAGGGGAAAATATGTAAGCTTGGCAGTAAAATATGTATGTGCTGCATTGTAGATTTTCAAGCTTGCCTTTGCAAATTAAAACCAGAAGCGTGTATTATAGAGAGGGCTCAGAAAGCTTGAAATGGCTTTTCTCCTCTTCAATAAGTTATTTTATCCATAATCTTAAATAGAAGCTGTGCTACTGAAAGGACTTTTGTAGCTCTGGTGGAATAGTTAGAGTACAAAAATAAACATAAAAAATTGAAAAGGCTGTTCTGGGTCAGGAAGAAAAAGGTCGCTCTGTACCAACCTGCCTGTGGATGGGACTGTGAGAGGAGGCGGCACTGTCTTCCTCTGAGCCCAGGGAAGCCTCTGCTCAAAAAATCGAAAAGGTTTAGGCTCTTTCAAGCACAGAAGAAGCAGCGACTGAGGCCTGCCAAGTTAATCCGGAGACCTGAGAAACTCTGCATATCATTGCCTGTCATTCCTCTTACGAAAAAGGGAACGGGAGTGGCTGATCTCTTCTGGTTGGCGTTGCCGGAGCTTTGACAAAAGGAGCTATAGTGGGTGGGGACGCGGATTTGCCGGACATTTCTGTGCGCAGAGACCCAGAGCCACGGGCGCGGGGCTCCAGGAGCGGAGCGTGCGGCTCAGGAGCTGGCCCCGCAGGGTTTCCCGCCGCCTGCGCTCCAGGCAGGCCGGCTCCGGCCCAGCTACGTGCATCCACACTTATTTATATAAGCACACGCACTGGAGAGTTATCTTTGGCCCTCGCAGAGCCGCACCCTCCAAAACATATGCAAGCATTGGCATTAGGATACGTAGGAAAAGTCCAAGCACCACATCAGCACACATACGCACATAAGACTTGCTATAAAGCAAGTTTATACCAGACCTTTTCTCTCTTGCTTTTGTGTATATTAACTCCTGCCAACCCGAAAGCTCAAGCTGCGCCACTCCTGCGTGTTTACGTGACAGAGCCGTGGCTGATGTATCGCTCACATGGCAGCTTGCAGGGGGCTGCGGCGGGGAGAAGTGCCACAGTTTGGGCCTCTGAGGCGGCAGAAGCTGCATAGATGTCTCTGGCTGAGAGAGACAGTGAGAAAACGGCATGGTGTGCTGCAAAAACGTGAGGCTTCGCTGTAGGACCCGGGAGGAAGGAGTCAGTTTTGCTGCTAGTCAACGAGTGAGTCTTGGTAGCTCTGTGTTTGTGAGGGACGCCCTGGGCCAAAAGGAGTGGAAAAGCTTTATCCTGTGTTGAAGAATCACCCCTACTTATCGTGTGCTGAGACAAACACCTTCAGATGCCATAGGTAAGGTTTATATGAATTTGGGTTCCTCATCCGAAAAATAAATCTGTCCTTTTCTGTCAGCATCTTTGTTAATGCGTAATAGCCATGTTGCTTAATAGATTGCTTCTCCCTGTAAAGTATGGTAAAAATAACAAATTGTAGAAGCTGGGTAGCAGACAGGCTGAAACCAGAGCTGTCTTTACCTCTCCTGCGCTAACTTCTACTCCTGCTCACAAAATGATCCCGTCCTCTTGTGAACCCAGCTACAGCATATGACTTAGCGAAATTTCACGTGTCCCTTCCATCAGCCATCCATTGCTTCTCGACACCTCTCCTTCTGGCCAGCTGGGCAGAAAGAGGCATCTGCTAAACGCAGCAGGACTGCTGCTGCTGGGAGAGCCAGAGCAGGGGGAAGCAGCAGCACCGTGCCCAGACCCCGCCTGCTGCATTTTCCCTTTGGTTTCCTTTGCTTGTTCCAGCGTGTTGCCAGAATACCTTTTCGCTCCAGCTGAATAAGCAGAATACTGAGACACCATTGAGGATAGGTTTTTGCCACGTATCAAACTGACCGATGGCTACAGCACTCCTGGGCAGTGGCAGCTGTCTGTGCAAGATTGTGGGTGTCTCAGTTTCATTATTCAGTGCATGTTGCAGAGACAAACCAAAAGGACATTTGTAGCTTGGTCATGGAGCCAGCAGAGGCAAAATGCCTCTTCCCTTTGAGGAAACATGGGCAGTTACAGAATCACCCAATGGTCAGGGTTGGAAGGGACCTCTGGAGATCACCTAGTCCAGCCCCCCCGCCAGAGCAGGGTCACCTACAGCAGGCTGCACAGGACGGCATCCAGGCGGGTTTCAAATATCGCCAGAGTGGGAGGCTCCTCAACCTCTCTGGGCAGCCTGTTCCAGTGCTCTGCCACCCTCAAAGTGAGGAAGTTCCTCCTCATGTTTAGATGGAACTTCCTATGTTCAAGTTTGTGCCCGTTACCTCTTGTCCTATCACTGGGCACCACTGAAAAAAGACTGGCCTGATCCACCTGGCACCCTCTATTTAAATATTTATAAGCATAGAAAGATCCTTCATACTCCCCAAATGAACCCATGAAGAACTGCTCTCAGCACACAAGACCCTCTAGTCTAAAATAATAGCTACACTAGAGCGATTTTATGCTGAGGAGAAAAAAAGCGTCAAATATTTCTTAGCCACCCTTCAGGGTAATGAAGGGGATTCATTGTTAATGACCCAGGTGATAACCAGAGATAGTGTCCCTCTGCTCAACGGGATGTGGCTCAACTCAAGCCAGCCCCATCCACATCGAGTTCTCCCCTCTGTGTGGAACATTTGTTTGGCTCCTGACTTGTGCCCAATGCCTCCCAAGTTGTGGGTGTGATGGCATTAAGATAGAAGACTATCCGGATTCAGGGAGGTAGTGACATCCAATTTTATCAGCAGGATTAATTGCTGGAGCTCTTACTAACAAGAGATCACTCCTTTCTCTTTCCCAGCTAGCATTGTACAAAATGCTATTCCTTGATTATCCCCAGATGTAAAACTGCGTGCAGTATCTGGCTGAGACGAAGCTTTTTTAGAAATGCCTTGACCTTAATTAATTCACAGGGGGTATTGTGGCTAACTAAGGGAAACACTGAAATCCTATAACGGAAGGCACTGTTGATGAACCAGGTATTGTTTATTGCTATTAGCATAATGTACTAAACCAGGAACAGAGTCTGTATGGATATAATTTTTTCCAGCTTGCTGCTTACCAGAGTTTGCTGGTGTTGGGGATGGGTTGTTTCTGCTAGTTCTGATCCCTCATTTATTTTATGAGGTAATGTGGATCAATGACAATTCATCATATAGAACCAGACTCATTTCCAGTTAAATGTCTCCCTCCAAGATAAAATTCCAGGGTTAATTTTGTTCTCATTATAATGATTTTGTTTTGGCTAAAGAATGATCAACTCATTAGCAACACATATGCGGATGATTACATTTAAACAAATATGCCGGGAGTAGAAGTTTAAACTTTCCTTAGCAGGAAAAAAAAAAAAAAGAAAACATAATGAATTTGGTCTCATGAAGACAAACGCTCAATTGACTGTGCAAGAAGCTAGATGCCTGTCCCCCCAGCGAGAGTTAGAAGAAATAGCAACATAGCTAGATCCCCAACCCATCACAAGGAAAGCAGAACCTGTTGGTGCTTGAAAAGCTTGTGCTTAGTGGCTTAGCTCCTATGAAGCACTGGTGAAAACAGCTCCATGCCTTGGTAGCAATATTTTTCTTTAGTTGCCGGTATCGGAGAAGGGCAATACAGAATTGTTGGCGACAGGAGCAAAAAAGGCCACTCCAGGGCGATCAAACCACGTTCCTTCAAAATCAGGAGAGCTTCATTTATTTGTCCTAGCAAATAGGAAGCTGAGGGGATCTGATTGCTTTCTGCAAACACACGATGAAGGCATACACCAGGGAGCGCGCAGAGCTATTTAAGCTAAAGGACAATGCTGGCACAACAACACATGGATATAAACTGTCCACAAATACTTTTAGGCAGGAAATTAAAAGGCAATTTCTAGCCATTAGAGGAGTGAACTTTTGGAAAAGCTTTCCCGCGAGAGTAGTTGGGGAGGGAAATAATTAGTTTTAAGATGGTATTAAAAGGATTATAAAATGCAGTTGCTAGAGATAGGATGAAGTAGGATGGGGAAGAAATACGTCCCCTCATATCCACCAAAGGCTTAACCGCTTTACGAGAAAGATATGCAACAACATTATGTGGGACCAATATACGTGTCAGAGGAAGATCCGTCAGGCATCTTGGTATGTACAGAAAGACTCACACGGACTTTCAGACTAAACCAGATTACTAGAGACCTACATTTTTATTAGTGAAATTTCCTAGGCACCGAACTATTCATGCCTAGAAATATCATAGAGTTGTCAGGGGTGGTCAGCTCTACGTCTTTTTCAAACACAGGACTGATTTCTTATATAGCCACACTTCAGATATATTGTCAAGTCCCTCCTTTTTTAAAGTGGGTCAAAGACCGGCCGATCAGTGTGCTTGTCTGGCCATGCCCTGCACCTGATCACTGCAGTCTGTCCTGTCTTCTTATTAAACTCCATTTCCAATTCTTTGTCTGGGTGAGGGTCTCTTTTTTTTTTTGTGCGTGGAAGGGGGTGTGTGGGGCTCCACTTGCCAGTGACTGGTATGAGACCATGGGTCGGAGGGCCTTGTGTGTCTGGGGTGTAGCAGCTGGAGGGACCAGAGTGCATGTGCCTTGTGTGTACAGTAGCTAGCAAACACCAAACTGGACTAGCAGGGGACAGGACAAAAGATTTGGGAGCTGGGTATTTGAGCGGCTGTGATCCTGGGCTGGATACTGAAGAGACTGAAGGGTATCAGAGTTGGCTACTGGGGGAACCAGGAAGTCCACAGGAAGACTACAAGAAGACCGTGGTGTCTGGGGCTTGGCTACCCATGAGACCCTAGCTCTGGGCCAGCTACCAGAGAGACCAGAGTCTGTCAGAGCATGAGGCAACTGGGGCCAGCTACTGGGTAAACTGAGCCTAGCTACTGGGGTTCCAGTGTGTCCAAGCTGAGCTACTGGAGGGATCCACCTGTACTTCTTTTCCATCAATGGTCTTTCATCCTGATTAGCCAGAAAGGGGAACAGGATGATGCTTTTGGTGCTGGTTGTGTTTGCCTGTACTGTGTTTTCTCTTTGTGTATGTATGTAACACGTGCCTGTTGGGAATACGTGCTTATCCCTGGTACGGCTGGACCTCAGGACATACAGCTGCAGCAGCCTTAGTGGGACTACCAGATCGGACAATTCCTAACATGAGGAAGGTACCATGGGTAACTGCCCCATAAAGCCTTTTTTTTTTTCTTCTTTGTTTACAGGTCAATGCCAAAATGTACAGAAAGGTATGATGTGACTTTGCTCACTGTCCTTGGAGAATCTCGAAACCATAAGTATTTCTTCGTTATTTCCTGGCAAGTTTTTTAATGTTGGTGCTGTAGTAGGTCTTGTTCCTAGAGAGATGATCTCTTGCACACAAGGTATGATTTTGCTGCTGTGCCAATGGTATTTGTAACCAGAGACATTAGCAAGAGAAGGAGGCTTAAACATAGGCCCATTAGTGTAATAGCCAGTAATTTTATGATGAGACATCTCTCTATTACTTCCTTTTCACTTCTGAGCGGGTTGAAGGTATTGCCAACATTTTTCCTTCTTAAGACCTCTTAATCCCATTTCTTAAGGTGTATCAGGTTTATGAGAATATACATGTAAGCACACTTATGGGCCTGCTTGCCTGGGAGCCAGGTCCCAGAATAACTTTTCAACTCTTTGAGCGATTTCAAACTTCACAGAGGGGCTGTGGTGGGCTGTGTTTCAGAGATATTAAAATCTTACAAATTTTGTGTGGCCAAGCAACGAAGAGAGATATCTTACCGATGCCTTCCCCATTAAAGAAAAAATCTGTGTGATCTCACACCTTATCAATGAATCCATGCTAAAAGACAAGGGCGGGAGTGAGTGGTATCACAAATAGGCTTTATTCAGGAATCTGAGTTTTTCCCATGTCAGACACCAGCAAATTCACATCTCAGCAGCGGATTTTTCTCTCTTATGGATTCTCTTGTATTTAATAAACTCAAACTGTATTCTTAATTTAAATCAGATAAAATTTAATTGAGTAGGAGACAACCTTTCCTTTGGAAACCAGGCTTTATTAATTTTGGTGGTTTCCAAGCTATTTGTTAAATTAACTCCCATGTGGGCCAGGTACTCCAGTGTTTGCTGGCCAGGAATTTGCCCTTTCATCGCTGTTCATGTATTCAATTAAAAAAATCAACCTTATTCTAGGAGCAGTGCTTATCAATCAGATAACCCCTGATGCCCCATCAAATTGTCAGATACCATTTAAATTTTGAGTGACAACTACTCGCATCAAACTGTTTGCAATCAATCTCCAGACCAAGCATACTTGCCGTCATCTTTCTATAAGTGGTTTTAGACATCAAATTCCTATGAGAGTATTTCAAACTGCCTCCAGTCTATCCGTGAACGAAAATAAATAAGTTAATTGAAGGTTATTTTTTATGTTGTCTTTGAACTATTCAGGGTGTCTGTGAAGCAAGTTATTTTTATATGTTCGTATCCTTTTCATAGCAAAATGCGTGGACATCGCCTTAAGTTCTTGTACTGATGTTGCCTATACTCAAATGATGTATCCTAATTTTCTGGATCAGAAGTCTCGAGAAGTGATTGAGTACAGCTCCGAGTACATTCTCATCAGCGTGCTGCACAACTTGCTCCAGGGAGAATGCAATCCGGACCTGAGGCTCCTGGGCTGCTCGGTGCTGGCCCCGCAGTGCGAAAAGGACAAAGTTATAAAGCCCTGCAGGCGAGTCTGTGAAAACCTGAAAAAAAATTGCCTCCCTGCCTTCGACGCAATAGACATGGCTTGGCCCTACTTCTTAGACTGCGACCGCTTTTTCGCCGGGGAAGAAGAAGGGTGTTTTGACCCTCTGGCAAAGCTGCGAGGTAAGGAAGGAAGCTCTGCTGACACGTCTTACTCGTCTAGATGGGAAGGGTCTCATCTCACGCAGCTTGACGTGTCTGTGGCACAAAATCTCTCCGCTTGTCATCTCAGCTTGTCATCTTTAGAGACACCTGTAAGGTGTGATTCATTTCGTTCCACCTATTTTAAACACTTAATTAAACTGCGCTCAAGAAGCGTCTGTTTCTCTCCCCCATATACAAAGAGCATCAAGACAGGCAGCTCAGAGCTAGATGTTTGGACTGCTAATGTGCATTTAGATAAGCCCTGCCCTGTGTGATAGCTGTCTGTATATTTGAAATACGTGATTTAAAAACTGAAACTTTAATGCACTCATAAATTCAGGATTGCTTGACAAGCTTAACAGCTCATTAAAATAATCTCATTAGTAATTGTCACAGATTTCTGTTTGGATGAAGAAGATCCAGATAGCTGAAGACAGCTGAATCTTATAAAAAATGAGTTTGATCCACCAGATTTAAAGGGAAAAATCTGTACATTTTGTGTCTACTATGTGCTAAGCGTGCCAAAGGCCGAATTATAACTGGAAGTTGCACAAAACGGTTGTCAGTGTGCATAGGCATTAGTATGTTTTGTAGACAAAATATGCCACAATAAACAGCGTAGGATGTACTACCTAGATTTGAGGTTTTGATTGCAGCCATATTTTCTATAATTCTACTACTGAAAAAGATATTTTGTGGAAAAGTAC
The DNA here is from genome assembly GCF_965231255.1 of Vanellus vanellus. NCBI lineage: Eukaryota > Metazoa > Chordata > Aves > Charadriiformes > Charadriidae > Vanellus > Vanellus vanellus. The sequence goes on along the minus strand of NC_138909.1, from coordinate 54,972,782 downwards.
AGGCAGCCACGCAGTCCTCTGAGCACCGTGGTTTTAAACACTGTGTTACAATTTTTTGTTGCAGGAGAAGTAGATGTTGAGGAAGATTTGCCTCCAGACTTGCCAGCAACTTTTATTCAGTTCAAACACCATTCATATTCCCAAATGGTGAGCACGCTGAAGAAGACTGCTGCTAAATGCTCCCATATTGCAACAACGTACAGCATAGGTCGCAGTTTTGAAGGGAAGGATCTTTTTGTGATTGAGTTTTCAACCAAGCCTGGACACCACGAACTGCGTGAGTCATATCAGTGTTGATCAGGTTGCTTGAGGGAACTCCAAATTTTCCACCTGAGTGAAAACAGGTCCTTTCAACGGGATATTGCTTAAACTGTAAAAAGCATTGATTCAAAACATTTGTCCTCCTTTTTGTTCCTGAGTTACGCCAATAGCTGAGGATTCGCTCTAGCAATTACAGTCCAGTTGCAATTTCCTAACTTTATGACCTCAGTTTATGATCATGGTTGACATTCCTTGTTTCTAGTCATATGACCATGGACTTGGTTGCAGTGAGATGGCTATTATTTATCTGTGCCAGGCGTACAAAGAAGTTTTCTTTTACTGACCTGCCTTCTCCATCATCTACCACTTCCTCAGTCTCCTTTTGTTTCCCACTGTGCCATCAAGCCCTACACACTTCCTACAAGTGATGCCCGTCCCTAGTCTAAACATCATCCTTCACATCCTAAAATACATACGACTTGTGAAAAGGCCTCAGATAGAGATTGACGTCAAAAAAGGGCAATGCAGCACAGAAATCAATCCTCCTGAACAGAGGTTCAAGTCAGTGCAATACCTGTCAGTGTGACAGGTGAATGACACCAGGAATTTAGGTTATCGCAGCGCCTGAATACCTTTAGGTTGTAAGTCCTCACAACTTTTCTGCAAAGGGGAACAGTGCTGATCTCTATTTTGTAGACCCATCACTGAGACAGCAAGGGTCAGATTTTTAAATGTTTGAAATTCTTCAAAATGCAGCTCGTTTTCCTGGGGAGTATTAGGTATTATTTTCCAGTTACCAACTCCCAGCTCAAATGTAGTACCTGACTAAATTTGGTGGACTGCTGTGGCCATGGCTGCTTACCAAGAGCCTCAGGTTGCTACTCATCAGGCTAGCTCCAGCCTCAAAGCAGCCTCTGCAGTGTAGCAGGACTGAACTACATCTGACTTAATACTTTATTGAGATGATCACCTCAGGTCAAGCTACTGTGCCCCCTGTGTGCTGTGCTGCAGGGGAGGCAGAGAAGACAGCGAAGACCGGCGTGGGCTTTGTTTGCTCTCAGCCATGCTGCCTTCCTGGTGTAGAGATATCTCAAGGTGCTGAGAACTTGATCAAGATCCCATTAGACGTCTTTAATAGAGCAAAGATCTACATTGCTATTTCCTGGCCTAGCGTCTTTCCTCTCTTGTGTAAACAGCAGGGTTTGCAGGTGTCTGTTTAAGCTGATACTGCGTTTGCCAGGAAAACACAAAGCCTATGAATCAGGCTTTTAAATTATAACTGTGATATGGCATGATAAGAGATGGTAGTTTAACGGGTTACCTAGCATTTCCTTCTAAATCTGTTGCTTCGTGCTGCTCAGCACAGCACAAAGGAGAGAGGAAATAGCTCCAGAGCCGGAGATGTTGCCAGCCTGAGCCAGCTGGCATAATAGCTCTGTGCCAGCCCTCCTCCAGTGTGCAGTGCTCCAGGCTGGCCAGGATCAAAGGTGAAGACGATGGGATAGACAGGAAAGGGTGTCTCCAAAGTGCATCTATTTTCTACTTTCCACTGGTCTCTGAGGAAGGATGAAAATTGAGAGAATAACTGCAGGGAATCGTGAGGTTATATGTTTCTGCTAGTCTTGTTCCAAGGCTATTTAGCCTAAAAGCTACTTTTTTATGCATGACCTAATTTCTGTTCCAAATACAGGGGTAATATATTACACATCTGCAGGTCGTTTCTAGGATCTGTGACAATATAAGGCATTGAAGCCGCCCAAGGTAAGTGGGAGTGCCAGGGGTGTATTTTGTTCCTTCCCAGCCACGGCTTGACATTGCTGTTTGCAGCATTCTTTGTTGGCAATTAACGATGAGTCCAGCAAAAGCTTGGAGCACTGATTGCCTTTTATGGTTTGGGGTCCTGAAAGTAAGGACTTCCTTTATTTCACACTGTTTAAATTGTCGCTGAACTGACTTGTAACGGAGGGAAATTCACCTGGAACCGGTGTGCTATTTACAGGAAAGTATGCATTAAATTCGTGTAAATAAAACTTTCTGATTCATCAGTAAGCTCTTTGGGTTGCTCTGCTTTTGGAAGCCATCCAGGTACAATCAAATTAAAGCATCTCATTACTTCATGTTTCACAGTCAAGCCAGAATTTAAGTACATTGGCAATATGCATGGAAATGAAGTTGTGGGGAAAGAGCTGCTAATATACCTCGCACAGTATCTGTGTTCGGAGTACCTTCTCGGGAACCCTCGCATCCAGACCTTGATTAATAACACCAGAATCCATCTCCTACCTTCACTCAACCCTGATGGGTATGAACTGGCTGCAGAAGAGGTAAAAGGCTTTTTATAAGGAAATGTTCAGGGCTTCATGTCTCTAAAATTCCCCATGGGAAAGGACAAATGGGGAGGGGAGTGTGACGTATGGGAGGGAGGGTAAATAATCGGCAGCAGAATCCCAGGCTGGTTTGGTGGTAGATTGTTTTCCAAAGATAATGTGAACGGATCTAAGAGGAAATCAGAGACATGTTTGTCATTTTTGCTGCCTGAAATGTGATGACGTGGGAATGACTGCGTTACTTTTTCACACATTTAGCACTCTCTGCTCTCAGTTCTAGAACAAAATGCCCACTGACTCACTGTAATGACTGTTTAATTATTTTATAAGGAAATATAGTTTGATACTGTGGAATAGATGTTCTTCCTCTTTTGGAAGAGGAGGTATGACAAAACGTGAATATTTTCTGTACTGTCACACTTGCATAACGGATGTCAGTTTTCAGAGATCAGCTGGTGTCTGAAGGAGACCTGTGAAAGCAAAACTTCTGTTATATGTAACCTGACATTCTTCTTCTTTTCACCTCATTTTCATCGCTAACATCATTAGCATGAAAAGAGGACCTTTCTTTTTCTGGAAAAGAGGACCTTTCTTTATCTGCATTGCTCGGGTGGTGAGCTCTGTCTGTTGTGTGAGTCTGGGGTTGTTGCAGTCTGCCTGATCCGGTCACGGAGGGTCAGCTGTATTTTCTTTTTCTCCTCCTCTAACCCACTCTGCACGCTGCTCCGTGCTGGGTAAGAAGCTGCTGTGTTCCTCTCATGAGTCACGTTACTGGTGAGTGAAATGCTTCCCGCATGCTAGTTAGTGCGTTAGTGTCCATGGGCGTAAAAAATGATTAAGAAGTGTGTCTTTTTAACAGTATAGACATTTTCAGTTTACTTCTTTTAAATCTTCCCCTTGATTAAAATGGCGTTTTAAACAATTTCCGCAAAGTGGTATTTTGAGACAGGAAGATATTCTGAGGTTGGCTTCTTTGTTACAAATCAGGGAGCTGGTTACAATGGATGGGTCATTGGACGGCAGACAGCTCAGAACTTGGACCTGAACAGAAATTTCCCTGATTTGACATCTGAGGCTTACAGAAGAGCTGGGATTCGCGGGGCCCGCCTTGACCACATCCCCATTCCACAGTCCTACTGGTGGGGTAAGGTATGAATTACAGATTTTATAAATCACATATACTACAGAGCAAGTCAGGAATTAAGAAACTGAGATTGCTTGGTCTGAAGTTATTCTCTGGTAATCAGATTTTATAAGTAGGACTAAACTGGACAGGCTCAGAATTGGCATGAAAAATCATGGTGTAAGTCTGGCCAAATAGGCAGATGTCACAAATCATTGGGAAAATTAGCAGATAATTTGGATTTTACCATTTTAGATTAAGAATAATGACTGTTAGGAAGGGGTCACAAGTGTGTAATGATTCATCATTAGTGATTTAAACTGTGGTAATGTGTTAAAGACTTTACGGATTTGGCTCTCATTGCACTAAGCGGTTTCTGCCTTGGAAAACATACAAAGGCTTCATATGAAGTTGCGTGGCATCAGCTTCCACAAAAAAAGGACGTTTGTAAAGGACTGTAACCAGCTGGAGCAATGGAAACAGCCTGGCAAGCTGCAGTGGTGCTGGAAGGGAGAGCTGCTGCTGCCTCCAGTCTGGGGGAGCGGGATGGAGGTGGCGCTGCAGGGCCTTGCACTCATCATCACTAAGTTTTGTGTTGTGTGATGTCCGGGAATGCAAATCTCAGTCCTACCTGCGTCACTGGCAGCCCAGCGGCCCCCGACACTGGCAACTCACAATGGAACTTTGGTCCCCTTGAAAGAAGAGACGCAGGAAGCCAAATCAGTAGTTCTGATATTGGGAGCTCTGCTTTTCCTCTGCTTTTAAGCTCATTTGATTCTAATTCAATTTTTATTGTTAGCACAAAGCCTCAGACAGATGGGGAACAGGTTTGTTTCAGCGGCTGGTGTATTAGCAGAAGATTGGAGAGACCATACTTCAGTTTTCTACTCTGCTGCAGGTGGTCTTGTGTGAGGCCAGGTCTAAATCCCAAAAGCATCTCTGATGCTGCCCCAGTGTTTTGGTACCCCATTTCACAGAAGTGAAATCTGGATAAAAGCGCACCACTTCCTCATGATAATGTACATAGGAAGATGCAAGTCTGTGAGAAGCTCAGTAATGCACACTGTATTAGACCACTGATTTTCAACATAACTAAGCCCAAGAAGTTTATTCTACTTTATGCATGTAATTGTATGGATCCCAGCTCATGTCACAACATTTCTACATGAGTATAAGGTCACAAGCTTAATAGTTTCTACCTTTTGACTGAATAATGACAGATAACAGTGAGCTGGTAAATGCAAGTAGAGTACCAAGCCTCAGATGGGAAAGAAGGGTTGAGAGCATGTGGAGCAGAGCCTGAGGTCAAAGGAAAACAGCTTTAATAAAAAGGGATTTTAGGAGAAAAGTCTAGAGAGAGAATAGTTTTGATTCACCCTGCTTGTGTATAGTAGTTTTCATAGCTGTACATCTAAGAACCATATGTAGATATCACTGAAAGTTCTCTTCCCCAAATGAATGGTGCATGAACAAATATGAAGAATCTCGGGAGCGGGATTAAGCCCAGCCTTGCAGATATCTGGTGTGAGACCATGTTGTTTGCAGAGGGGACCTGGGCGCTGCAGGTGTGAGCTCTGAGCGGGCTGCTCTACAGGGTCTTACCTGGTCTCCTAGCATGTTTGCTTTCCCACAGAGGACAGAGGCTTGGAGCCATCCCTGTTTTCTTTTTAGGAAACCCTCTTCCTCATCCTCTAAAGCCAGGACTTTGGCTGGGGATGCTTGTGTTTCGCAGCAGTTCTCTGAAGATGGCTCACTTTAGTCCAGTATCTGTCATCCTGTTCCCATAGAGCAGAACAAGGTTACTCAGCCAGGAACCTGCCAGCTTTTGTAACATAAATTAATGTTTACTCAGAAGATCATGCTAAATCAAAAATATATAATAAAACAACGGTCATTACAAACTTATATATGTCTCTACCTTAACTGGAAGTCGCTGTGCTATTTCGGACCCTCTTGGTCACAGCTTCTCACTGGGTTCCTGATTTGAGAGCAAGTGTTGTCTTGCTCTCCCCTTGTCAAGGTTGGCCATTCCACACAACTGCAGGTCTGTTACCTGCCAGGCTTTCTGACCCACACCAATGTATGTGCTTTCCTGGGGGGAGATGCTTACAGGGAGATGTTCCCTGTCTTAGGAACATGAACTCACAGCCGCTTATTTGAGTTCCTGCCAAGGTTGTATAGGTGTCACCAAGCACTGCCACCAGCCTGCCCACAAAGGTATGGCTGATGAGTCAATTTGTGTCTGCAACATCTCACTTACCAGACAGAGTCCTTTGTGCGGCCCTTTGCAGAATCAGCAGTGAAGGTGCCAGTCTCCTAAGAGCTCTTTCTTGGGCAGTATTGTCCCCTGAACTACATGCAGACAGGCTACAGGAGTGCCTGGCACACCTAGAAAAAGTCGTTGAAAATGCCTTTGGTTTTCCGTGGAGGCGTCCAGGAAAGCTGCTTTTGCCCCTTCAGTCTGGATGTAGTGGCTGTGCAGCAGAGTTTGAGGTATGAAGGAAAGGATGGAAATCTCCCTCCAACCATGTGCTTGCTCTCTGTGTCCAGAGGTGCAGGGTTGAAGGCCCAAGCACCACTGAGGAAGGACAAACATGGCTTTGACCCCTCTGTGCCAGTGCCCAGTGCAAGCTGTGAGCTTGTCTCACACTGGGCAGCCCAGAGTCCCCATAACTCTCTGGATTTTCTGGCTCTAACCTGCCCACTCCTTTCCTGAGTCCCGCTTCTGCCCTGGTCTTTCTGATGGTCTTTGGGATGATAGGTGGTAGGCAGCCACTTGCAGAAGTAATTTTTACAACCATGTATTTAACTTAGACGCTGTGTAACATCATAGCAGTTTATAGAGGGCTGGATGGAGACAGCCGAACATTTCTCCCGCAGTTATCCCCACTGCTGTGCCCAGCTCTGCCCCAACTGCAGTGTGCTGGTCACCCAAGGGTGTCTGTCACCACAGACGATGGACCAGGAAGCCTTGGCACACAAACATCCTCTGTCTGAGCTCTGCCTCAGTGGGTACAGACCCAGGGTTATAAATACGTCCCTTCTCCTGCAAACCTTTTCTTGTTTTTGAAGAAGAAGTTGAAATAAGTTGACGGTCCAATGTTTCATTCCTCAGAGCACCAAACTTCAGAGAACCTCTAGATGCTCTCCTGACCCCAAAGTGGGTCCTGACATAAGCACCCAAAGCACCTCCAAATCCATGTGCTTTGCAGAACAAATGAGGGAACTAATTTCCCTGTGACCTGGATGGCACCACAAAATCTCCTTGATGACTGCAGTTTCACATGGTTCAGAAACCTGGCAGTAAGCGTTCTGTGAAGCCTTACGACCCTCTCCTCCACCGGTGGTATCACAGGGCAGCCAAATCAGCTCTCCCATAACGAGCTTCAATTTTGTCAGGCAGCTGAACCCGTGGCTCTTACAGCAGTCGGCCTTGTGCACGTGAAAGCATTAGATTGGATGTTTCAACACCAGCCTCTCAGCTCTCATTTCCTTAATAGTGTTTATTACCTGCCTTATTAAAGTAATTATCTGAGCATTGCAGGGCATTGTATAAAGATCAGAAAATGGAAAGTGAGTTCTCAGCCAATCCCATAAACTCAGGAGATCTCCTGCCTCCCCGTAACCCTTGCCGTACAGCGCGTTTTGTTCCCCGCTATCATGAATTACCGTAATAAGTGGTCTGAGGGCTCAGACTGAGAGACTTCGGGCTTCATCTGAAATGAAGTCTGTTAAATTGGCTTGATTCAAGCAGAATTTGGAAGTCTGTGCCAGTGGAGGCTGGCATAGTCTTTAGGAAAATGAGTCTGGTTGCTTCTAAAAGGGAAAAAAGAAATCTTTGAAAGCCATGGAGACAGTGACTAATTGCAGTATAATTGACAGAAATGAGATTCAGGTTTAAAAGGGGTAGTGGCCATTCCCTGTACTTATGCAGAAATAATTTAGCTGTTTTCTAATTGTGCCCCGAATTGTTCTTGTGAGATGGATACTTTAAAATTGATCTCCTCTGACTAAAAAGCAAGAGCCCTGATGAAAAAAAAAAAAAAAATCTAAACCCACGTTAAAGGAAAAGTCTATGAATAGTCAAAGGCCAGAGTGACACAGATAGCATCTGATATCATCCGGTGAAGCTGAACCAGGATGTGCACATTTCAAAGCCTTAATCACTGTACGTGATGTCACTGAAATGCTATTAGGATAAAAATAGTGACATTGAAACTCCTCATTTTCCACAACATTCGCTTCAATAAGACGTTGCCTGTGTGACACAGCAGTGCCTCATGGCTCATGCAGGTACCTAGTGAGCAAGTTGGCTAATCAGGGGGACTGAATTTAGGAGCTCTCTCAAGAAAACTGCATTTTGCTTTTGCCCACTGAATTGCAGAAGCAAATCAAAAGTCTTATTGAGGCCCAAGACTGCTGTTTGAAAGCAGGGCTGACGCTGGCGTGAGGCATGCCCTCTCTGCCTGGCCAGCGGGAGCAGGGGCAGCTGCAGGCCGGGCAGGGAGCTGCTGAGATTTTGGGGCAGCATCCTCCTGGGGGGTGCTGGTGCGGCGGGGCTCGGAGGGTGCGGGCACTGCCAGTTCCTCAGCCACCCTGTGAACCCCCAGGGCAGGCAGTGTCGCTCGCAGCCTCTTAGACGTCACCTGGGGTCTTCTGCTCTTCAGAAGAGGTGGGCTCAAAGGGTGAACAAAGCACTTTCAGGGTTCAGGTGAGAGTGGCTGGTTCAGTCCCAAATTCCCATGGGATAAAAGTCATTATTAGACCATCCCATGGGACTGTACAAAGAACAGAAAAGCAAATACTTAGACCGTCGCCAGTAATGTTCTTTGGGCACTGCCAGGTTCCTTGTCACGAAGCCTGGTGAGCTGTTTTCTTCTCCCACCTCTGTTGTGTGAGTGGGTTTGTGAGACTGCAAAAAGTGCAGAGCATTTTTCCTTTCCTTTCGCAGTGCCCTTTATCTGCCTTTAAAAAAGAAAGTTTTTCAAGTCATGCTTTTCCTGGAAACTCTTTGTCCAATCTTCCCAATTATGCAAAAAAAAACCCCTTGGTTGGGTTTTTGGTGTGCAAAGTGCATTCTCTGTGTTCCTGAGTTGGTCAGACTTTACCCATTACATCTCATCTTGCATTTAAGTTGCCTCTTTATGACACCGAGGTTGAAAGGGTTGCAACACAGAGATTCAGAGGCTGCCACTAGGTGGATAGATAAAATGGGCCTGGCCTGTTTCTTCTGAGGACAAGTGGCACAATCTGACTTGTGTCCATATGCTAACCGCAAACTACGTTACAGCAGTGGGAACCCCCAGGTTCCTGTTTCTTCCCAAGGACAGCCTTTTCAAATAGCACGTCTGCAGTGGCTGGAGGCAGTAGTTCAGCTCAACGACTACAGAATGGCATTTTAAGGAAAGCTGAAAACTAGGAGGACTCAGTTAACAACTATGGCATCTGAAGGGAGGTGGCCTCCTGCCTAGGTCAGGAATAGGCAGGGTCATACCTCCTTAAATCATTCCAGATAAAACTGTATTTAGACATGGTTTTTCCCCGGGACCCTTTGTTTTCTACCTCATTGCTGGAGCTGTAATACCTCCATGGTGCACCTTTGCCTCACAGTGGTGTTCTCTGCTCCATGCCTAAGTTTGTGCTACCCGCTACATCCCCAAAGCTGTGATTTTCCAATAGCAGAATAGGGACTGTTCCAAATAAAACAGGAATCGCTATTATTGCAACCCTAATGTACAAGTCTTTAGGTTGGTTGGTCGGTTTGGGAGTTTTTTGTCTGTTTGTTTTGTTGTTTTTTTTCCTGCACATTGCTGACTTGAGTCACCGTTCCTAGCCGTTAGCCACTCTGGGATCCCGGCTGGATGATTTTCTAACGGCTGATGGAATCAAAGCAAAGGGTGATATGCAACATTAGCAGCCCTATATAGAAGCTGGACTAAGTCCATCACAAGACATCTTGCTTAATTTTTTAAAACCTGCGTATCTGCACTTGTACAAAGCAGAGTCTGGATTAGCAGCCTCTGCCTTCACCCACTTCTCCCCTGGTAACTTCACAAGCTGCAGGGAAAAGAACCTCAGCTCCTCCAAGGTCACCGGCGTGTGTCTGGGCTTGCAGAGACCGGCCACCAGATGACACTGTTACCCCTAAGAATTAACTACCAGAGGCGCAGGTCGGTGAAGTTACTCCTCGGAAAAAGGAGGATGAAGGAGCCTCTAGCATGCCGGGGGGGCAGGGGGGGCTGAGCATCTTTGGGAGTCTGGTGCCCACTCCCTTGGCAGCTCTTACTGGGCATGGACTGTGAGAAAGACAAATTTTGTGGCTTATCTGCAGCAGTTCACTGCAGGTAAACTGCAGTCATTACCGTGCTTTATATACATTAGTTTTCATTTATTTGCAGCTGAACCTGGACCAAAGGATAACAAATAAGACAACGTATTTCCAACAAGTGCTGAGAGTTACAAATCGATCCCCATATTCCGATTTATTCACCCAAGTCAGTCCTGCTGATTCAGAAATGCAATTAGATAAGTTTGTTTTGCAAGTAGTGGTGCAACACCACAGTTTTTCAAGCCTAAAATCCTGCCATCATCACTTTGAACTGCTGAAAATGTCACTGTAATATAAAGTCATTTTTCTGTCAAAGTTTCTTTTTTTTTTTTTTCCAGTTTTTCCACAGAGAACAGTGTGTCTCATCTGTTCACTGGAGCAAATTGACACTCTCTCCCCATTAAACTTTGGGATGGAAGACCCAAAGAGTCTCAGCATTCTGCTTTCTGATGCACTCCCTTCTCTGCTGGGCTTCATCCTGCCTGGGATCAAATCCCTTCAGAGGTGCACGACCACTCACAGCTTTTTTTTTTTTTTCTCTGATATATCAGGTGGCCCCTGAGACGAAAGCTGTCATGAAGTGGTTGAGGTCAATCCCTTTCGTGCTCTCTGCCAGCCTCCATGGGGGTGAGCTGGTTGTGACCTATCCTTATGACTATTCGAGGCATCCTATGGAAGAAAAAATGTTCTCACCTACACCTGATGAGAAGGTAATATTGGTTTTGTGGGGAGACCATATCAGTGTGGTTTCCACGTGTGGAACTATGGAAACTTTTAAAAAGTAGCAAACTTCGAATTATCTAGCTTGTATATGTGTATGTATATGCATGTATGTATGAAATATGTAATAAATCACATGTTTATATATATAATGCATGCATATATACATATATATAATATGATTTATACCCTTATTTAATGTGCTTTCAAATATAGGATCGTTTACACACTGTCAGCTTGATCTGTAAAGATTTACCCATGTTTTGTGAGGCCAAACGCGATTTCACAAGGCACAGGTTAGGAAGAGCCAGGATTTCACTATTTAAAGGATGAAGGCTATAATATTTTTACCACTGATTTCCAGAAGAAAAGCCTGACCAGCTGTGTTATTTTCTGTTGAAATCTGTAGGAAAAAAAAAAAAAAGACTGGCTGCCATATGGTGGCAGCCTTGTAACATTTATTCCAGGTCAGATGAACAGGAATGGTTTTTCCCTCTCTGTCCCTAGAAAGTTCCCCATTTGGGACTCACCGTAAATCTTCTGTGAAATTTTTTGCCATCTTTCCTATTTCCCTTTGGTTTCCTCAATCTAGTATTCATTGCCGACATGCCCACTAGGAGAACAGCTAGTTTTTCAACCTTCCAGCGTATGTTAAAAATGTCCCTGGTCTCTTAAAAACAAAACAAAACAAAACAAAAAAAAAAACCCGGCTCTTTATATAACAGCCAGCAGCTGAAAATAGTCAGAAGTTGATCTTTGACTTGAAGCATCCGTTGTCTTTGAGAAGATATCTCTTCTAGAGTGACAGTTCTCAACAGCACCTACTAAATATTTAAATATTTATAACTATTAAACATTTTCTGTATCAGTCCATTTTTTTCTGAGCTGTACAATACCTACTGGCTACACGTGTGTGATGATGATTTGGCAGTAAAATCGACCAGGCACTGCACACTAGAAAGCCCATGTAAGAAATGTCTGGTGGGTGGTAATCAAAGCTACAGAAGCTTTTGGTGAGGACTAGGGGAAATCGTAAACCTCTGCACTTATATCCCATCACCTGGGCTAGGGCTATTCTGATTTACACGTAGATGGTGGAGGAATGGTGGAGGAATATGGCCATGTGTGCCTTATCAAGCAGTTCGCCTGTGGGATGGAAGGACAGCAGTCCTTCCATCATCCCCAGCCAGGGACAGCACATGAGTTTTGAGAGAAATGACGCAGTCACACATACAAAGCGCTCCATCCCAATGCAGTGCACAGCTGGGCAAGCCCTAATGGCATCCCTGCTTTGAGACAGCGTGAGACAGAGGTCCTTACACCACTGGCTTCTGCATAGTCAATGGCTGCAAAGCCTGGGAGGATAGCTACAAAATTGGAAGCTTCAAACACAGGGGAGGGTTGGGGTTGTCCTCAATTAAAACCAATTTTTCAAATGAGTTAGCACAGCAACCTTAACACCACTACCAGTATCACTTTAGATTTTTCCCAGAAAGTTACAAAACCTGTACCTGTGAAGTGACCTGCATTTAAGTCATGTCACCTGCAGCTGCTGCTGCCGGGGAACCTGCATCCTGAAACACAGCAGCTTGTTGTAGCTGCCATACGTTAGCCATAAGCCTTGTTCTGACCTGTCAAATTTGCCTTGCAAGGCAATTTTGCACCCTTGGCTGCAGCCCAGGGTGAGATGCTGCGGTGCTGATAATGGCCAGAAATTAAAAAGTGAGATTCTGCAAAGTATATTCAAACCAGGTCGCCCTGTCTGAAAATGCATCTGGGTGCTGCCACCTCCCTGTGACCCTCACGGTCTGTGTATGGTAGCACAAGGATCCTCTTGGCACTTGCTCCAAGAGACAGTGGATTTCAAGCCTCTTTAGCCTGCATCACAGCCTGGGCTGGTACCTGCTGAGACCATGTCCTTACGTGCACATTCTTGCATCTGGTTCAGCCCACCTAATCCAGAACTTTCCCATTTTTTGGCTTTTGTGGAGATGGATGTTGCTTTGTGTTGCACAAGAAGTTCCACTGATGCCTCCAGATGCAGGAAAGATGCTCACCAGAGCAGCAAGGTGCACACCAAGTCAAGTTCACTCCTTGGGTGAACGGAAACTCTCCCTTCCCTCCTCCTGAAAAAGACCAGCCTGTGGCAGTCAGTGGGATAAAAGCACTGGCCAAGGCGACAGCACTGACCTCATCTTACCAAATGAAGCATGACACTTCCAGAGTCACAAGGATTCCTCTGTGTTTTTTCCCTTTCTTTTTCACTGTATTACACCTAAATGTCTAAGGTTTTGGGGGGTCTGTGTCTAGTCATACATTAGCTGCTATGTGATAATAAATGTATTGCTAACCAAGCACATCTTAACTCTTTTTGTTAAATCAAGTTCACTCGATTTTGGATTTCTCATTTTCTCTTCTTGCTACCACCCCTCTTTCTTCCCTTGCACTGCTGGCCAGGCAAAAGCCTTCTGCCTCTTGGTGTGAAACAAGAGAAGAAAGATTTGGTCACTGCAAATAAAACATCTGCAAATGACTTTGGGCAAGGTGAGGAACATACTCTGAAGTCACATAGGCACCTTCAAAACTTTCAGCAAGTATCTTCCACAGAAGGTTCAGAACTGGGACCCAAATTCCTGTAGAAATTAAAGATATTGGGCCTGGTTCTTCTTACCATATTTAATCAACATCCATTTCTTTCCAGCAGAACCTTGAAGGACACTTAACTGTCCAGACTGAGCAATACTTAGACACATAGAAACTCGAGGGAGATGCAAAAGCATTTTATATTAAGTCAGGATTTTCAGTGTCTGGTCACCAGAAGTGTTTTGGTAAATTGTCCTTACATTTACCTACCACTCTCTTTCCACCTTTCATTGGTCACCTACCTGATCCCGTAATTGGCTCAGCTTTGTGAATATTAGAAATATTCATAAATATTAGGTCAAAGTTGTGTGCTTGGTCATTTTGATATTTATCCTTGCTGATAGCTTCAAGAATAAAGTTTTAGGATCACTTCTAAAAGCAGGATTTCAGCCACCCAACTTCTTGCACATGTTGTCTTAAGCAATATGCAACGAAACTTATGATACTGAGTAGTAGGACCAAGCAGCATCTGATAATTGCTGTCTTTTCAATGTAGACATCTGAAATTGTAGCTTTTGTAGATGAGGATCAAATAAATAAAAAGGAGAGGGGGGCATTTCTGTACAAAGTTGGAATAACCATTGGAGGAAAATGGCAGGAACCTCATTCAAAGAAATGGTTTCTGCAGATCACTGCTGTGTCTTCTGTCTTCATCACTTGTACCTGTCACTTTTCCTTTCTGGGTGGTGACTCCTCTGCTCTTCATCAGTATCAACACTCTTAGGAAATCAGTGGTGACATCCTCCATCACCATATCCTATCCCTCACTTTTTAGGAATGGTTTCTGCCCCACAAAGAAGCAACTGTCATTGAGATCAAACTGGCAGGTTGTCCTGTGTGAGTGATAAGCGCAGAGCAAATTGACACGGTCTATTTTAAACAGCAGCAGCCAATGCAAAGATCTGGCTGGGCTGAGGCTGGTGTAGGCAGTTTTGAAAGGGTAAAAATAGCAAGAGCTGAAACATAATGGGGAGAGCTAATTTCAGTTTTAAAACCTGGGGCTTGAAGTACGGCCAAACAAGCCCCCTACGCCTGCCCCAGATGATAGGTTGAAGCCAAGTATCACAAAATCCACCGGTATTTAACGTTACCTCTGGCTAAATGTATTGGATGGCAGAGGAGGACCTTGGAGAAGACAGGTGAAAACTTGCTGGCAGAATATCCTTGCAGGGAGGTTCACCCGCTCCATCAGCCTCGAGGATGCAAGATGGCTATTGTCTGGGCTCACAGCAGCACCAGTTATGAGCAGCAATGACAGCGTTTACAGTTTGTAAAAGAAAATGTATTTCAACCCCTTTCGTTACAGATGTTTAAAATGCTGGCTAAAGCCTATGCAGATGCACATCCAGTCATCTCGGACCGCTCTGAACTTCGTTGCGGTGGAAATTTTGTAAAACGCGGAGGTATTATAAATGGTGCTGAGTGGTACAGCTTCACTGGAGGTAAAACCACTTTACCATCATATCAAGTGAGGTAAAACCTCTATGCGACCTTTATGAGACACATGGGTTTGAAAGAAACATTTTTATTCACTTCAGTTTGCTTTAGGTCAGACTCCAGCAAAAAGTAACTTGTACTGGATATAAGTAGCAAAATGTATGTTGGTAACATTTATATTCAGGTACCATGGGATGTATTCAGCCCTGATATGACCCGAGTAAAGTTAACAAGTTATACGAGGGTCAACTTTGTTATTGCACAAAGTATCATTCTAGTTTTAAAATCTGAAACATAGAAATAAATGCTTAATGCTGTGCTCTCCTTCCTTGGCGGCATGAATTTGAATCCATCCTGCAGACTATGCAAGTGCAGTTTATTTAAACTCTTTTTCAGGAAAAACTACAGCAGAGACAAACATCGCATGCATTTGTGCTTAGGTTGCTAATTTGTTTTCCCCAACAATAGTATTTAGTTTTCTTCAGGATTACTGAAATACTGGCATGGATGAAATATCAGCGCTCACAAAATTTTCAGCAGTGCTTCAGTCGTGTGTTCAAATAGGACTCAGCTGGATCCCCAAATAATTATGTTGAAACTAGGCATTTAGAGAGCTTTGGGGCATGAGCGAGAATTAAGGTTAAATATATTTGGCCTACATTCTTCTGAAAATTATATCCAGTGTCCTTTGTACAGAAACAGTTTTGAACATACTAATGGCAAAAGGTCATCTCTTTGCTGGTGACCCTTGGCAATCACCTCTGATACAGCCGATTATCCAATTACCATGATTAACCAATCCTTATCTCTCTATCGCTACTTCTTGGTCAGGTGAATAAGAATTTAAAATGATGCTTTTTCGCCTGAAAGAAGTGTCATTGTCATTAGTCAATTCGTAGCTGAAACAAGTTGTAGAATTTTGAATGTGTTGATTACTTTTTACATATTGGCCATGCACACTCTTTACAACATATCAATCCACACCCACAGGGACTGCCTTCAGCAGACCGCAACAGCAACGCTCCAGTTGAGGGTTAAATGGCTTGTTCACGATCTGTCCTTTTTCTTTTTAAACCTGTAGGTATGGCGGATTTTAATTACCTTCACACAAATTGCTTTGAAGTTACTGTGGAGGTAGGATGCGAAAAGTTTCCTTTGGAGGAAGAACTGTTTACAATCTGGCATGAAAACAGAGATGCCCTTCTGAATTACATGGAAATGGTACGGCTCTGCTTTTACAGACCTTTGTGCTTACAGGCTTTTTACTTCGTTCTTTGTCAATATTCGTTTCTTTACTATTTCCCCATTTAGTTATCCAGATGGCACCGAACCAACTATCACACTCCACAAGGGGCCCCGGTGCCTCAGTTTGTCTAGCAGACGCACAGATAATATTTTGCCTCTATTGCAGGAAGGATGGAGATTGAGGACTGCAAAGGCCTTGAAAATAATGCAAAAGGAAATTGTCCGTAAATACTTTGTGCAACGTTACAAATCAACTGTCCAAAATTTAATGCTAGAGAAAGCCCACATGTTCGGCAAAATATGAATCGTAGAAACATTTAGGTTGGAAAAGACTTTTGAGATCAGCTTTTCTCTTGAAGTATAAACCAACAAGATCTGCTTTCCAGAGAGCTTCTTGGAACTTCTTCCTTTCCATATTCCATGTTTGTGGCCCAAACCCTACTGCACAGCAGCAGGAGATTTAGATCCAGCTGAAATGAGGCGGTTCTAAGTGTCTCGCTAGAAATGCTGTTTCCACACTTTTCAGCTTGATTTCTTGGTCAAAGTAGTTAAAAAACATCTGAAGCCTGATCTTCTAAAGGAACAACCGTATGTCTGTGAGCATTAAAACATGCCATTTAAAAGTCATTTTTAATAAGAAGTTTAAGCTCAGCAAAAACAAATACCTCCCTGACAATAAGTAAGTGAACACAGAAGCAGAAGTTGCTCATCTTTCTCTCGGCCATTAGTAGATTAGCTTTCTGTCATGCCTTATTTTGATAGAGTATGCAGTAATTTAAAATTGTTAGGAGTGTTTTTATGGCCTTTCTAAGCAACCTCTTGCTACTTGTGGTAAGTATTATCATTCAATAAAGTCTACAGTACAGACCACCAAACTCATTTCATTTTACAGCTGTCTGATGAAAATGAGTTTTAGTGAATCCAAATGGAGCTGGGTTAAATCCATATATATTGCAGTTGAAGTCTTCAAGATGTAAAGATTTTTATAGTGTGAGATACTGTAGAAGTCTATGCTGGAAAAGCTTTTTGAGTAAATGCAGGACAGTAAGCAAAACAACTTTGGAGATAAGGATGACTGAATTACTCCCGATAAGGATTAAGTCTGCCATAACCAATTCAAACTTTTCTTATTCTGATATATACCAGGCTGTTTGGTGTGTGTACAAATGTACTTGGCTTAACACGCAGAAGTAGAGTTCGTTTTCATAAACGCCGATCTCTTCTCCCCGTCAGAATTGATAACAAAACCCTCTCCCGAACTTATGTGGCACAGATTTGAGGCAAAACCCAAACCAGTATATTTACTAAAGCAAAACAAATCAATATTGTTAAAGACATTTCAATTCTGACATTTTTATCCCGTCATGTTGTAATTGCAAAATTATTACTGAAGTTGGATGAGGTCATACTACTTTGAGTATGTCTACACTGTAAATTAAATTTGGGTCTGAGATGACTCTTCTGACCAGATTTACCCACTATCCATATGATAAATCCTCAAGTCCATGCTGAAAAGCAAATTGCAGTGCTTCATCATAATAGTTCTTAAGGAACAGTTTTCAAGTCCTTATACTGAGTCATTCCTAAACCCTCCAGTGAATAGCTCCACTCAGTACGGAACAGCTATTTAACAAGAGCAGTGACAACACAGCCTCACCTTAAATAAGAACTAGATGAAGACTTTTTATTTTCCCATCTTTCTATTAAGAATTATTGTAAAGTTGGATATTTTAATGTTTGTTTTTAACATTTCTATATTCCAACAGAAAAGGAAATATATTTTTTCTACTGTTTTGATGCCTTGTTCTTTATTTCTATTCTTTTTTTGTGACAAAGGATAGTGGGGAGGGAAAAATGAGAGGAAGAGAAAGAAGGGTGGGGGGAAAAGAAGTAAAGAACAGTTCAAGCCGATCATAGGAGTTCAGGGGGAAAATTGAAATGGCATTACATTTCATTTAAAATGGTCATATAGAACTTCCAATAGAATTTTTTTTCACTTCAGAATGTTGCAAAAAAAGAACCTTAAGAGGTTTAATGTTTAAATACTTGGATTTTTTTCCGTTTTGTTTTGTTGCACTTCAAATATTGTGAGCTGTTTGTGCACCCCCTTGTATGACAGAATTCACTTCGCTCTTCAGTTTGTCACCGAGCACGTTTCTCATCAGCTCAAGCAGCTGGGTTCTGTGCTTGTAGAGAAGGGAAAAGGGATATTGTACACACTGCTATCATGACATTCTGACATGCAGTGAAGTGTAAGCAGCAGAGCGATGATGAGTCCCAAGTAGCTAAAGAATTCCTTCACCTATTCCTATTCATTGGTATTAAATAAGAATATTAACAAATCAATACTTTTATTTAATATTATATATCTATTAATGTGCATCAATGTATTTGAGAATTATTAAAAAATATTGTGTTAAAGATTGTACATTAAATAATACTAATATAGAGGTATCTATCTTATTTTATTCTTATGCTTCTGCTCTACTTTAAATTAGTAACAGTGTGTCTGTCACAGGACGGTTGTTCAGTTGTTGTTCTTTATCTCTGAGCAGTTTGGGACCCTTTAGATGCAGTGAAAGAAAATGAAAACTATATATTTTAACTAATACTAAAGACCTGGTTTATTGATGTAACCTGCATGAATTGATTCTACTGCCAGGATGGAAGTGGATTGTTTGATAGGTGGTCCTGTCTGAAAGCTAATAATTCTGCTTGATTCTGATTTATTTCACACATCTTTTAGTGCTGCACTTTGAATAGATTAAAGGGCCATTGCTCCATGCTAAATTAATGTCACTCTTAACACCAGCGATGCCTTCTCATTGTGTATAGAGCATCAGATTGTTTTTTAAAGCCTTAACTTTTCATTTCTTTTTGGTTCCGGGTCTAGGGCAGACACTCAGTAACAGTCTTTTAAATACTGCCGTCAGATCGTGAAGTGCCAGTGATCTGTGCAGAGAAGGGAAAGACACTCAATGCAGAGCCACATATGTAGCCCCAAAAAGCTCCTGTTCAGTTATCCCTTTCCCTCAGCCCCCTTGGAGCTCCCAAAACAGAGGATGTGATTTGAAGGGGCATTAGTGCCTAAAAGCCTCTATAATGGGTTGAATCTCTTGAAAGTTGTTTTCTCTCTACAGAGGTTTCCTTGTAGAAGATGAGGAGGTGGTACTGTAATAAATGACTCCCATCTAACTTTGCTTTGCTTTGCCAGGTTCATCGGGGGATAAAAGGAATTGTGTCCGATAAGTTCGGCAACCCAATAAAAAATGCTCGTATTTCAGTCAGGGGCATCCAGCATGATGTCACCACAGGTAATATCTTTAGTTTGAACTCTTTCCTGGGGCAGGGTGAAAGCACTGAGAGCTTAACCTGCAAAAGTCTTGTCATATTCGAAGGAAATGGCACCTTAATGGAGAACTGAAGGCTCCGCTGTGGGTTTGTTTCTAGAATAACGGGAGAGAAGACACGTCTGTTGAGTCTGTCATATCTCTGGGATGACACAGTCCTTGCTGTTAAAAAAATTCCGCCTGGAACTGTCTGCTATCCATCAACCCCAATGTCTCTTTAATGAGATTCAGAAATCAACCTTTATGTTCCATGTTTGGGGGAATATGGCAGTAGCCCCGTTTAGGGGCTATAACTCGGCACGTGGAGGTGTGGAGACCTCATGGAATAAGTTAGTTGAAATATTGTGAGCATGAGATGTTGACATTAGAGTAGGATCCACACTGACTTTAACAACTGGAATAACTGCAGTGATTGAAAGCCAGGCAATATTTTTGGTTCGTTTAGAAGAGCATAAATATATGCAATTTTTGGACAGCATTTATATCAAATGCAAAAAACCAGAACATTGAATTAGGTTCACTTCATACCTGTCACCAGCTGGTAAACATGTATTGAGGCATATGCAACTGTTAATTTTCACAGTTATAAAGTTCTGAGCTTTTAGGCTCTCCCTGAAATCAATGCTCTCATTTTATTATTGATTTCAGTGAGAACAGGGTAGGCCATAGGAGTGCAAAATAGAAGACATGAATGGTAACATTTTGCTCTAATGATAGTTGTTGAATCAATTCAGAAAGCCAGAATGGTTTATAATGTAGTGGACGCTTTCCAGCTTTCAAAAAAAACTAACATTAGAGGGGATACAATAGTGGAGATGATGCAGATTCTTGAGGCTGGTGGGAGACTCTGGCATGAATTAGGGTCTTTTTCAAACTTCTTCCCAGACAATGGCTTTCCATTGGCAGTGGACCTTTAAAGAATTAAGAATTAAATAAAAAATGTGTTTACATTGAAGGAAAAAGGAGTATTTGTTCTTGAGTTAGGTGGGGTTAAGAATGTCATACGATTAAAATGTCTTTCCATTTCAGCGCTAAAAAAGACTGAGGAATTCCCTGAGAAAATAGCATTAGCGCTATATTTACTGAGTTGAGAAACTTACCATTCAAAATAAAGGGAATATAAAATGAAGAATAAATACTCTGTTTTAAAACTCCCTGCTTTTGCCTGCAGGCTCTAACCTTCAGCTGGAGGAAATTTACACCCGTTTTACACACTAATGGCAATTTATACCAGCTGCAGCTCCGACTCCATAGTCTTGTGTGCTATAACGTCTGTGAAGTAATCGAATGTAATGTAATAAAAGCAGGGAATAAAAGCTAAGAAGCTCCTTAGACATGAAATATATGTATATATGTGTATATATAGAGTAGCCTGGATTCTGCTTTCACTTTCTTAAGTTTCACGTAGTTCTAAATTCATTTGATTTCTTTGGAATTATTCCTTGTACCCCTGGGAAAGCAGCATGAAGGAAAGCTTCCCTTTCCTGCGATACAGGCACAGCAGTTACTGACATTTTGTGCGTGAGTTTTACTCCATTAGCTCCCAAAGGCCAGATTTTCACCGGTGGAGTCTCTTTTTGTCATTCAAGAGTTTGCATCTGACATTCTTTCAAAATACAAATCAAAATCTGAGGTCCTCTCCAAACCCGCCCCCTAAACGCTTGTGCTACCTGTGCACGCGTGTGTATAGGAGTACGTTAAACATAAAGGGTGCAAGACTATAAACTAAGCTCAGTTTTGTTGTGCCTTTACCTTTCCTAAGCTGCTGATGGAGACTACTGGCGACTCCTGCCTCCAGGGACGTACATCATCAGCGCCCAAGCAGCGGGATACAGCCGGGTGATGAAGAGGGTCACCCTTCCTGCCAAGATGAAGCGGGCTGGGCGAGTCGACTTCGTATTGCGCCCTGTCGAGGCTTGGCCCAACAAGCTCCTCCGCCGGTCGATGGAAGACATGTACGACCCGAACGACCCGCTGGAACTTTTTGACCCTCACGCCCAACGCGGGCAGCCCGAGGCTCGAGGGGGGTCACCGCCGGGCAGGGAGAAGCCCTGGTGGTGGTCTTACTTCAGCTCTCTAGACCTGCACAAACCTCTGTGGCTGCTCAAGCAGCGCTGAAGGGTGTCCCGGGGCTCCGCTCACCTGGCTCTGCTGCCCTTCCACCCGACTCCTGACGCCCTCACTGCTCTTGGCAATATTTAAATCTGTTCCTTTTGAAAATACCATGTTAATTCAGGCGTGCTTACTTCTTTTGTTTTCTCTTCACACACAACTGAGTATGTTCAAGTGGTTTTATATATTAAAAACAATGGTGCACACCCATTCAAAGGCCAGGTTTTATGTAGTTTTTTTCTTGGTAGTGCTCTGTACTTCTGCCCATGTAGTTAATCATCACATTCATTATTTATTAGGTTCTAAGTACCTGCAGGAAAGTATTCCTTTAATGCATTTTTGTACATGTCTTAACACATTAATGACTGTATACTAAAAAAAAACTTTCAGAAACATTCAGAAAACTCTTTTCTTTCCTCTTTTTACATTATTTTAGCGTATTAAGTTCAATTCATTAACTCTTCTAACACAGCTCACAAAGATTTTTTAAAATCCATTATGTGATATTGGCATTGATTTCAGACAGAAAAATAAAATCATTAGGAATTAGGAATTAGAAAATAAATCTGCATCTGAGTAAGAAACATGTTCAGTAGGATGCGCTGCTCATAGGCAGGTCAGTACCAACGAGGGATCATTAAATAAGATCATATTTTCCCAACTGAAGTTTCAGAAGTTACCTTTTGAAGACACGTGTATTAAAAGCGTTAAATCCTTACAGCCTCCCTCCTTTGAAATCTCTTGCACCATGAGTAGGCCCATCAAATCAAGGAAAATGTTCGGAAAGTAAACTCTGTTCCAACGAGTCATAGTATCCAATCTTTATGATATTTAAATGTTAATATAATTTGAAAGTTTTTAATCTGTTAAGCAAATAGATTTTTAATCTACTTCAGAAAAACACCGAAAAATACTTTCCCTGCCAGAAACATGCACATTCTATGACATAGAAAAATACATGGGATAATTCCTGAGGAATTTAGGTTAAAATGTGACATATTACACTAAGGTGTTAACCTTACGCACTGTTTTGAGTCCATGTGCTTGTTAGTGGAATTCATCAGAGAAATAATGAACTTTTTTCCAAGGTAGCTGGGTAAAGCTAGGTGAACAATGGTCTCAGAAGATGCTCTCCTTCCTCAGACATCAGACATAATGTTTTTTAGGGCGGGATCCAAAAAAATGTCCTTAATTTTGGTGAAACATAGGCCCACACTTCCTTTTGGCTTGAATTGGTTAATAAATTCTATATACTCGCAGTATTTCCTCATCTAAATGCTGTGGGGTGTGAATAGGGTGATTGTTTGGAGCTGACGCACTTACTGCAGGAGCTGTATTAGCTCTCTAGATTGTCCTCTGATTTCTAAAAACCATTTTGCTCACCTTAAGTAAAGAAGCCCACATTGCATGAATCCTACAGTCCACGTGCACATATCTCATACTATAATTGCCTGAGAAGACCCAAGAGATGAATGATCTTAATTCTGCAACCAGATGCTGCACATGCCTAAGTACCTTATTCCCAGTTGTAATCTGATTGAAGTTAGGAGTCTGTTGTTCATGTGTTTGAATGTCTGCAGGACTGGAGACTCTGTAAAAATGAAAGAATACAGCTTCATAGAATTAACAAAAGGTAATTATATGGGTGTGAATGCACTGCATGCGCGTGGATAAGTGTTCCTCGTCCAGGCTTGCCAAGTTAATGCAACCCTGAATCCTAAATATGCCAAAAATAAACAAGCAAGAGCTGCACCTCCAGACTTTGTTTCCAGTAACAGGTATTACTGCTGCTTCCTGTGGTCGTTTTTTTCAAAGCCACCATCCTGTGAAAACAGTGGTAAAGCTAATAAAATCAGAACAATATGCAAAATTGCTAGCTTTTAGCCGCTCTTTTTATGCACATAATGCCTTGCACACTTAGAAAGATGCTTTCTATAAGTATTTCCTAGATTCTTACAGGGCTATTTAGAATTTTTTCAAGTAATCGCAGTAAACCCAAGCCAGCTAAAATGCAAACCAGAATGACTATGCAGAAAATCCACTTCTTTCCTTGAGCCTCGAGTTCAAATAGGAGATGGCTGTCAAGACTGGGGAAAGGTGATTTCCCGGGAAGACTGTAAAAATGTGTTACGTTTGAGAGAGTTTGAAAAATTAGTATTCTATACTACTATACTACTAATTTGAAATCGGTATGATAGAGCAAGAGTAGCCTCCCTGTGTGTCTCTACCTCATCCCCAAAAAGAGGTGTCTAGCTGAGAGAATGTTAAGATCAGATTTTTGCTAGTTCACACACAACAGCCTGTATGGATAGGATGTATTAAAGTCCACTGAAGCACTATGAGGCTCTTAGGAAAAGGTATGTCTCATCTTCTGGAACTACTTCATTTTTCCATAAAGTAAAATCTTCAGTTTTCAGCCCCTTGGAGATGGAAAAGACAGACACAATTCCCTGAGTGGCTTTCAAAAATCCATTTGAGTTTAGATTAGATTTAGGACATCTTTATTGGTGCTTTGAAGAAAGAAAGGAAGAAGAAAGAAAGAAAGAAAGAAAGAAAGAAACAAACAAACAAACAAACAAACAAACAGAATTGGTCAAAACCACCCAAATAACAATGCAACCAAAATTAGTATCACCTTTCCATTCTTATTTGAGATTAATATAGATTCAGTTCTACATTTATCTGGGAGAGAAAGCATTGAATTTGTATCCTCAACTGGATTACATAAATCTTCTTCAATGTTTATTTCAATCAAGAAATGTGTGTTTAATATCAGATAGTTTTGTTAAAAAAAAAAAATACAAAAGCAACCCACCCCACAACAACAATATGGTTAAAAGTATTGTAAGTGGTGGTGAAATTTAAGCAATTGTAGGCAGCTCTGTAATTAATAAACAAAAATGAACACAGTGATCAGCTCTCTTATGCACCTCTCTGGAATCACAGAATCACAGAATGGTCAGGGTTGGAAGGGACCTCTGGAGATCATCTATTCCAACCTCCCTGCCAGAGCAGGGATGCTCATGTGATAGGTTTAATTGAATATAAAGTTAGGAGCATACTAAATATTTTCTGTATAGAAAGAAGGGTTGAAATGCTTCAGTGAAACATGCCCTCCCACATGGTTTCCTAAGTACAAATAACATAGGAAACAAGCCAACACCAACCAAAGTTCCCTGTAAGTCTCCATCATGCCTAAAGCATGCCTTACGGACCAGACTTGGCCTTTTTCCAGTGCTACTTTGAAGCGTGACAGGTTCAGCAGCCAGACAGCGCTGTCAGGAATTACAGTGTGTGTTCATGAGACTCCTTCTCCTTTTAAGTCAGAGTCTACATAATTTTTTTCAATTACCTTCCAACCGCATATTGAACAGTATTGACGTATCTTTTTGTAACATCCTCCTTAATAATTAATTTCCCAGTCTCCACGTTCATTTCAGAGGGGATCTTCTCTACAGTGGAGCCAAACTTTTTCTGCACAAAGCAATCACATTAATAAACGTTCTGACCTGCCAACTGTCCAGACCTCATCGTTCTGCCAGCAATGAATCTTCCCAACAAGTTGAAGCGTCCAAATCTAACTAACAGCATTTACAAGCATAAGAGCAAAGAGCAAAGAGAAAGGTCTGCTTATGCCATATGCACAATTTCTTTTACATTCATATCGCAGAAAAAATTCAAGAACACATACAAAAAATATCAGGAGATAGATCTAAGTTACAAGTTGTGCGCATGCATTATACCAAAGAGTCTTTGGATCTGTTTGTTCCATTCATAAAAACCTTTTAGATCAGAAATAACAATAAACAAAGGCAGAAGAGTTTGCAGCCGTTGACATCTTTGTCTTCTGTAACAAAATGATGTTCCAGTCATGGGCCACCCACATGTAGGAAGGAGCATCTGTATTTTCCTAAAGATAGAAGAGAGAAGTGTCTTAAGCCAATTGCCTGAAAACAAAACTTTATATGTCAGAATCACTGACCAATAGAAGCTCTTCCTGTGATCATTTTTCATAGCGTTTATACAGTTCTCCTTTTCATGCCTCAGCTTAGCAGCTAAAGGGAAGCTCTCCAAAACAACATTACAGTCTGTTTTGAAGTCCTGCGAACCAGCTGTCGAGCAGAGTTTGCCAAGCCACTGCCATTTCTTTGTGTCCATCACTCCAGTATTGCACTGCAATTCAAAAACAAGCCAGAGATGTCTTCAGCCGTTACGAAAGCAGCCATCAAAACGAGAAAAGACTGTATGTCTCTGTGACGATGCCTGCAGACAGACTGGGAGATCTCTGTCATGGGTGGGCATCCCTCCCCCGCAGCAGCGAAGCGCTGAAGATTCAGCCTTCGGGAGATGAGGAACAACATGGAATGGAGCCGTTCGGGTGGCTCGGATGGAAATGTGAGCTGAAGCTGATACACTTTTTTACAAAGCTCCTGTCAGAGGTACTCTCACGCTGTCTTCCTTCGCTGTGTAGGAGCTGTCTTTTGAAGCTACCGCAGTGTAAAAGGAGTGGATGGGGAGGTTGTAGTATACTTCCTCTGCTGTCTTTGTCTTCACAGCGTGTTGGAGGAGAGATCCCGTTTGACGCTTGTCTTTTCTGACATCGTGTAGTCTCAAGTCGTGCAGCCAAAGGGCTTCACATCGGTTTCCTTGATGGGGCAGCTGGACATCGGCAAGAAAGTGTGCTGCTTCCAGCTACCCATCACGCGCAGGGGGACACCAGAAGAAGGGCTTCTCTGTAGGGGCTTTTTGTCATTTCTGGCTCCAGGTCTGGTTAAATGAGTGCATGGTGAATGGGGGTTTTCCTGCCAGTTTGGCAGCTCCTCCTGGCTCCCAGAGGCCACCAGTGTCACGCTGGTACAGCAGCACTAGTGTCAGCGTCACCATGGTGGCATAAAGGAAGAGGCTGAGCATCTCTGCAGCACACCATCAGTAAGCGCTTCATTGTAACACCAGGACTGACCCAGACTGCCTTTGTGGGCAGAGCTTGGAAGCGTAACACCACTTTCCCATCCCATTCAGAGATGTTAATTGCACATAAGGCCAGCTGGCAAGGTGTGGTCATATCACTGAACAGGCAAATAAATATTTTTATAAATATAGGAATTTTTGGCAGGTGCTTGCTATTGCAGTGACTGTGTCTATGTGGAACTGGATTATGGAAAGGGATGTAGCTTTTTTTAAAAAAAAAAATTATAAATTTACATATATATCTTTGAAATACGTCTATAATTTCAGTATATAAGTCCTAACTCCAAAAGGAGGCAAGAAAACCAAAGCAAATTATTGTCATGGTTTCAGCTGGGATAGAGTTGACTTTCTTACTAGCAGCTGGTATGGTGCTATGTTTTGGATTTGGGATGAGAACAGTATTGATAGCACACTGGTGGGTTTGGTTGTTGCTAAACTGTCAAGGCCTTTTCTGCTCCTCACATTGCCCAGCCAGCCAGGGCTGGGAGCGTACGAAAAGCTGGGAAGGGATACAGCCGGGACAGCTGACCAAAGGGATATTCCATATGAGATGATGTCTTGCTCAGTATGTAAAGGTGGGGGAAGAAGGAAGGGGTGGACATCTGGAATTGTGGAGTTTTGTCTTCCCAGGTAACCTTTTTGTGTGATGGGGCCCTGCTCCCCTGGAGATGGCTGACCACCTGCCTGCCCATGGGAAGAAGTGAATGAATTCCTTGTTCTGCTTTGCTTGTGTGCGTGGCTTTTGCTCTACAGTATTAGATGATGATGATTATTACAGTATAAGATTTATTTTACTGTTTTAAAGAAAGTTTTTTTCCTACAATAATGCAAAATCTGTTAATTTCCCATTAAAATTTCACTGAGCAGCCTCAGACCATTCAATGTGATACGTGGTATGCAATATATGCTGGGTACCACCATTTATGCTACAGCTACATGTATAAATTGCAGTGTTGCAATAATTAGAAATTAAACTTTAAAAAGTTTAAGGGGTAAATTTACAAGAAACTTTAAGAACAGAACTGTAACTTTTGGCACAGAAATTCAGCAAGAAAAGACTGGTTTTCTTTCTCAGCATCCTACTCTATTTTTAATTGGCTATAAATTAAATTAATCTCCCCCAAGTCAAGTCTATTTTGCCTATGACAGTAATTAGTGTTCTTATCTCAACCCACAAACTTTTACATCTTGTTTTTCTTTCCCTGCCTTGCTGAGGTGGGGGAGTGAGGGAGCGGCATGGTGGGCACTTGGCAGCCAGCCAGGGTTGACCCACCACATAGTGTCTGCGTGTCCCAACGAATTTTGCACTGAGTGACATGCCCTCTATATGCTGAGCGGGTATTTAACACGGGTTTTGAATTCCCCTAAGTGTCAGGGCCTTAAAAAAAAAGATGTTGTAATGATGAAGACAAAGTTTGCTTGCGAATCTTCATAAGCAGGCGTGAGGTGTCTCCTAACGAGTTGCTGGTGGCCCCTTCAGCAAACTGGCTGCTGAAAAAGCTAAGGGATTTTTTAAGACTATACATGGAGGTGATGATAGAGTGGGGATTGGGTCTTATGGCTTCTTGGCTTCTTCAACCACATGGAAATCAATGGCAGTTCTTCTAGTATGGATTTCCATTAACTTTTGCTTGGCTATCAGTGACTAGCAGGCTAGCTGAAACAGCCCTGTGTTTATTCTTCATTCGGGTACATCCATGGCTTACTATAGCCTGCTCTCCTCAGCTGCACTGTGATATTAGTTTAGGTGCAATAGCAGTGATCCATTTTAAAATGAGAATTTCTATTAAAGCTACACATGTAACAGCTAATGCAGATGATAGCAATAACACATGATTAACGATGAGTAGAGTGGTGAAACCCATGTAAGTTAGATTAATAAAAAATGACTTCAGAATTCACTGCTTTATTCATTTTTAACAGGAATAAAGATAACATTTGTCATCAAAAAATAAAGTTTCATAGATAAAAATCACAGATAAGTATGCAGCAATATATTGTAGAAAGCAATGCACCACTAACTAAAACAAAAACAAGACAGCATAGCTCTTACACTGACATTAAGTAGCATTTTATGTCTGTAATGATATTTCAGCTAAATATATATTTAAACCACATAACCCAGTATTCAAATGAACATTAAGTCATACCTTGGATGTCTCAGTCGACCTTATTGTCAGTCACAAATGTAGTTATAACACAGTCCATAAACCTACTAAAAAATCAAAGTGCCAAGTAAAAATCTTTACCCTATAGAAAGAGTAAATCTCTGGGAGATAGATCACATACATGTACAAAGAATTATAATCCAGGGCGAAGGTGATTTCTGAAACCAATAGTTTATGTATTGGAGGACTGGATGGTATGACTGCTACTCAGTCTTGGAGAATACTTTATCTCCTGTGCAGTCCAAAGAAAGTGATACCCAGTATAATCATACATATATTACCAACTTAGAGGAGAAATTAAGAAACTGAACTGCACAGGAGTTAGTATGAAGTAAATCAATCTAATGGTAAGGACTATCAGACATGGACGAGGCTGGTTTTATCATCCCTTCTGATCAGCAGTTCAGGCAAAAAATGTAAATATTTCTTACAAAACCCACGTTGGCACAGAGTTTTTACCCAGTCTGGCTCATTTTGACCGTAAGAAGCCAGGGCAGGTGATCTGTAGACCAAGGGCATGGTGATCTTTTGGGTGGCATGGTGGTGGCACAGCTGCCACTCACGGGGAATGAAGGAACTAGCCCAAAGGCTAGCAGAACTATTTCCCTGGGGGAAGAAGAAAAAAATGCACTTCTCTGATAGTATGACTGCATCCACAGGAAACCTGTTGCTGGACTAACTGGAAGTTTTACCCACCACTAAGAGAGTCTGATGAGTAGAGAGGAATGCAGGAAACACTGGTCTGAATCAGACCAGTGGTCATCTCTATGTGATGCTCCCTGTGGCTGGCAACTAATCCTCCCCAGAGAGATGGGACAGGTCACGGCAGGAAGCCCTTGCCTTTATAGTTTTTTTCTGGGTCTGAGTTAAGCAGAGGAAGGTTGTGTGATGTGGCTGCATTTGTTTCACAAATCCAATGCAGCAAAGTGCTTCTGACGGCAGCCTCGACCACATTCCTCAAGCAAAGATGCTTAAATTGAGCTGTTACATTACCAGCACTTCGGGGAGAGGAGAACAAAGCGAGGTGGTTGTATCTATGCAGTCCTCAACTGAACTGATAAAACAGCCTCTTGTCAGGGCTCAGCTCCAGGATGGCATCGTGTCCTGCTGCCAGGGCTGGGATAGCACTGAGGCGGGTGCCCGGGTGTCTCTGCATCCCTGTGCCCGTGATGCGAGCCCTCCTTAGGCTTTAAGAAATGCCACGAGCCTTTATTAAACCACAACATGTTTTATTCTTTTTCTTACCCACATGGACAATCCTCTAAATGAAAAGCTAGACCAAAAAAGGGATTTTATATTTATTAAATTAAAAATGTCTCAAACCAGAACTCCAAAAATTAGAATGCTCATTTGAAACATCTCTTAATTTATACACCCACACACCCATGCATACATATATACACACACGTGTATGCAGACATACATGGAGGTATATTTTTATGTAATACATATGTAAAAAAATAATTACTTATAAGTTACATAATATACTACTGTTTTCTATTGCTATCAAAAAGATATTTGAGCCATTAGGAATAAAAATAATAACATCATCTTTGTTTAAATTAGTCCTGATTTTTGAAGACATGATGAATATACCTTGTTTAAAGTCAAATCATAAAGGCTTCAAAAGCAGATGGCTCAAAAAAACTACGGTATTTTTCTTCATTACTTTTTTATCAGCTAAATGGAATGAAACATTGACTTGGCCAAAATACAAATATGTGAGGTTTTTGCCAAAAAATAGTGCTGTTCAAGTGATTTAGTCAGTTCTGCTGCTTTTATTAATGTAAAATACCAAATGTAGGAAGTTCACAAGATGCAAACCTTCAGTAACAGAATTGCTAATGAAATCAAAAGTGAGACCTGAGCCGGTTAAAGCAGCAGTAAGGCTTAGTGGTTAGGGCTACCAGGAAGCAAATCCAACTCAGAGTCACGGCAAGTTAAAACGACGCTGTTGTGTGGCCAATGCAATGCTCAAGCCAATACTTCTGCTCTCCAGTAGGTAACCGGCTGTCCTGGTTCCGGCAGGGATGGGGTTAATTTCCCCAAGGAGCCGGCAGGGGAGGCAGGTATTCCATCCCACGTGACCCATGCCGGGCTATAAGAGGCGTTAGCCGGGGAGCGGGGGGGGCAGTCGCCACTTGGAGGTGGGCTGTGGTGGGGCGGGTCCAGTCTGGTCGCTGCGGTACTGTAATCGTGTCCTTCTACGCCTTTATCGGTGTTATTGTTTTTATTCTCTTCCCGTTTGCTGTTCTGTTAAACTGCACCATCTCAGCCCACGAGTTTTGCCTTTTTCTGCTGATTTTCCCCCACGGTTGTGGGAGTCGAGCGAGCGGCCCCGTGGTTCTTTGATGCTGGCTGAGGCCAAACCACGACAGTCCTTTTTGGTGCCCAGCGTGGGGCTTGGAGGGTTGAGATAAGGACAGATCTGACTAGAGCTTGTTAAAATGAATTTCTTGTATGCATTTCTCATATTAATTAGATAGTTGCTGGTTACAATGTTACTTTGTTTGCATGGCTGTGTTATGTAAATTCTTATATGCTTTATGTGCTCCCTGTGATGCTGTTGATCTCAGGGAGAGGGATCAGGACTATCATTTTGCTGTCCTGTGCAATATCAGCTTATGATATGATAATGTCACTACTCAGGTAGCTTTGTTGGGATGTCTATGCAGTATTGCTGTCCTGTCCATACCTTGGTTACTGTCTCTCAGAAGTTATTAATAATCACACCCAATCTATGGGAGAAATGGGGGAAATACCTTCCCCAGCTCTTTTGCCTCCCTTTTCTCCTATGGGCCAGGTATGACACCTCTTGAATTTTGAATATCCTTGGGATGCTCAAACAAGTGTGTTCCTATTGCTATGCCTCCTGAATGTTTTTCAGGTCTTGTTTAGGGTTGAACAACTGTTTAAGACTACCACTTATACATCTGCCCCCAAGGCCAGATAGTCAGGAGTGGCGTGGGATGTGGGAGAATATGGGCAGGTATCTAGAGAACTTCTCACCTCCAGTGGTCTGGGACTTCATTATTGAACAACTACAGAACCCTGATAAAGTGATAGAATATTTGAAAGGAAGATGCTTTGGCTGCTCCAGAGAGGCACAACTTATGGCACTGTGCTGGGCCCTGGCCAGTATCTACCAAACACTGCTCGGTGCTATGCAGCACCCTCAGGGGAAAGAGGGGGAAACCCCGGTGGCAGGCACTGTGGCTACTCTAACCCTGGCGACAGGCAATGCGGCCACTCACACCCTGGTGGCAGGCACTGCAGATGAACCAGACAACCAACCTGTGCCAGTATCAGTTGCTCCTATACAGAAGAAATACACCAAGAAATCAGTTCGCATAGTAAGGGATGATGAACCAGGGCCATCAAAGGAACAGGAGGAAGCGACAGAACCAGAGATAATCACCCAATCCCTATCCCTGAGTGAGGTGTGAGATATGCGAAAAGATTTCGGTCGACTTCCTGGTGAGCACATTGTCACCTGGCTGCTCCGATGCTGGGGTAACAGGGACAGTAGCTTGGAAGCCAAGCAGCTGGGATCCCTGTCTAGGGAAGCGGGCGTTGACAAGGCAATTGGGGAAAAAGACACAAGCCTTCAGCCTCTGGAGGTGACTCCTGTCAGGTGTGAGGGGAAAGGTATCCTTTCAGTGAAGATGTTGTATGTCGTCCGAGCAAGTGGACCACCATGGAAAAAGGTATCAGTACCTGAGGGAATTAGCCGTATGAGAGATGATTTACTTTGACCCAGATAATGTGTAGTTACCCACAGAACCTGATGAAGTCCAGTGCACAAGGCCCATATGGTGGAAGTTTGTATGGAGTGCACCATCATCATATGCCAACTCCTTGGCAGTGATGGAATGGAGAGGTGAAGAGGGACCAATGGTGGATGAGGTGGCTGGACGACTCCATCAATATGAAGAAAGTCTCTTCCCCACTTATCTCAGCTGGGGAGAAACTGTCCCAGATGATCCAGCAACTTGAAGAGAGTATATCCTACTCCCCACCTGTACAGGCCAGCATCTCAGCTATTAGGAGCAGGTGTTTCCCTACTCAAGAGGGAGAGTATAGAGGGTATACACCACGAGGCACCCTGTGGTTTTACCTGGGTGACCACGGAGAGGACATGAGGAGGTGGGATGGACAACCTACCTCGACCCTATGGGCACGGGTACGTGAGCTGCAAGGAAGAACAATCACAAAAGGGGATCCCTCCAGGAAAAGTGCTGCTCCTGTTTCGGGCAGACAGCTCCCCAGACAGAGTGGAAGGCCTGATCTCGCCTCCGATCCTCTTGAAGGATGTGTCAACCTGCACTGAAAACCCAGCTAGTGAAGGCAGAGCCCTGTCTTCAGTAGCCCAGAGTTTACAGTATAGCTGCTACACATTCAGCTCTTTCCTCCATGAAAAGTGCTTTGGTCACATATTTCTCTTTAACTGGACCATTTTCTGATCGCTAGGCCATTCTGGGTGAGCTACTTGATATTTCTTACACTTTTTGTATAAATACGTTTTCAATTATAAAAGACAAGATAGAACGTTATAGCATGGCTATGCTCTCTGTTTTCAGGGGGTTGCTCACTCTTATTGAAGTGTGTTAAATACACTTACCAGACTGGACATGTGAAGAGGTGGAACACCTGTGGAGGGCTTCATCTCACTAGATCTTAATGAAAAGTTTATAGCTCTAGTTTATAGCTAATGCAGGGGATTAGGCACTTCCAAGACACTTTCCATCTAAACTAGAGGTTTACTTCATGTCTGCTTTGAAATAGGATGGATTGTCACAAAATTCCATGTATTTCTCTCCACTGGCTATGAGATGGCTACCTTAGATGCAAACATCTTCATACCAACTCTAGTTGGATCCCGAGTGGGGACTAAGACATTTTGCAGCGTAGGGGTGATTTTTGGCACGATTCTTGCACAGACAGAAGCAAGTGTGTAGGTTACTGGAGAACTTTACTGACAAAATTAAGAAATCTGTAGTCTTCAAATATTACAGGGCTCGGGTGATACTCGAGGATCTCCTTTGTTAAAGGATACTGGCAAGTTCTACCGAGGACCATTTCATGTCCTTTTTATATCAGTTTATCATGTAGAAATGTATGTTCATATGTAAAAATTCCACCAAAATGCAATCACCAGTATGAAGTATATATGGACTGGCAAGAGAGCACAGCTCTGCCTGGTTCAATCACCAAAAAAGACACAGAATGGCCCTCAGTCTCTGTGGCTTACCGTGATGTTTTTTATGAACATGCAGACTGGCACTTAGTCTGAGTCCAGAATATGTTGCAAGTCAGTTGTTTCCGAAATTCTTGTGAGGACCCTAAATAATTGATTAGAAAAGCATTTTGGGTAAGACTTGACAGGTAGGAATATTCAGGAGGAAGGGAAGGGGCTGTGTGAGGAGCATGTAATCTCTTCATTGCATGGCTAGTGTCTGCACAGCTAATTTTTCATTTAGCAGAGGTCCAATGGCCGCTGTTTTTGCGGATGCTATTTAACAGAATCCTGAAGGCACATCAGCTATTGTGCTTAGCTTTTCTTTATACAAAGACAACCATTGTAGGCTGAAACATTAGACAGATAAATAAATCTGTTAGAG
The DNA here is from genome assembly GCF_965231255.1 of Vanellus vanellus. Classification (NCBI taxonomy): domain Eukaryota; kingdom Metazoa; phylum Chordata; class Aves; order Charadriiformes; family Charadriidae; genus Vanellus; species Vanellus vanellus. The sequence continues at coordinate 54,938,479 of NC_138909.1, read as the reverse complement.
ATGGGGACAACCATCTGGCCTAAAATATCTGCCCTTTAGAAGACCGTAGCCTTTAAGATTGTAGGTACAATCATGAACACCTATTTAACTTTCTACAAAATCCAGAAGATAATTCCAATTTCAAGTGTATCTTACTACTGCTTGAATGCCTTTAAGGTAGGAGGGGGGAATTCCTTAAAGATTGCTGTCTAGTAACACCATGCATGCAGTATATATGCTCCTGGGCAGGTCCACACTGCTCTGCAGTGCTTTTCCTACTTCTCCCTCCACCCTCCTCTCATCCAGCCTCTGCTTACTTCATTGATAGGAAAAAAAACAGCAACGTGATGCACTACATTCATTCCTCTGAAAGACCTGTCTGCTCAGGGATTTCTGAGAAATACCCCATTACTGGAAGACATACAGAAATGGATAGTGGTGGAAATCTTAACTTGTGAGTTTATATAAAGGCATACAGTTCTGATGTATAAAAACTAGTATCTCCTTTAAAATAATCCCTTAACATATTACATAGTTTTGGATGTCTGCAGAAGCTATTTCATGTCAATCGTTATGTCTCTTCTAAGTACTCTTGTCAAGTACTTTGTTTTAATTCTACCCTGAAGCAGTGATTTTCATAGTTTGCAGTGATTTTCGTAGTTTGCAGACATTTTAAAGCTTTTAGCTTTATTAAGATGATGTTGTAGTTTACTACCTACATAAAGCTAAGCCCCACTGCTGAGACTAGGAACAACTTTGAGCAACTGTGATGCAGAAATCCCTCTGGTGGGAACTGGCCCCGTGCCCCTCATTGAATGTAAGTTTAAATGCTTTCTTGAGTAGGAACGGACTATCGGATTTTGGCAAAGCGTGGACGTGGAGCGGATACTGCATATTGGCCCCTAGGCTATGAGAAGGTTTTCCAGCGACACTAGCCTGTGTGATAGCTTTAAGCCTTATATTTCTTTAGGGACATATCTTGGGGTGGAATAAAGGTCAAGGACTCTTCTGCTTTCCTCCTGCTGCTGCTAGCATCCATTCAGCTCCTGTTCTGCTGCAAACAGGAGAAACTTGTGGCACATCAAAAAGTGAGGGGGGAAAAAAAACCTTTGAAGGGCTCAATTTGTCTACAGTTAGACAATTTTCAGTGCCCACATGTACTTGGCCTAAAGGTAACTTGGGCAACTTATCACCACTCAACACAGCAGCGTGCAGTGTAGCTATACCATTAAATACATCCTCCAACCTTAATGATGATTGAAAATCTATTTGAATGGGAGGGTAAATGCAGAGTTTTGAAGCTGGCGTAACACAAGACAGTTTCCTTCTATTTAGTCCATGTTAAAAATGCAAAAGGGTGGTGCAGGCATGCTCCTGGCAGTTTGGTTTATAAAAATAAATGTTGTGGCTAAGTGGGTGGGAAACATAATGAGGAGCTGAAGACCAAATGGGAAATGTCTCCTTGTTGAGGAATGCTTTTGCAATCTTTATTTTCTGTGTGTAAAGTCAACTCTGCTGTGTGCAGACTAAGAGAAGAGACCACACAACCCTTTGGGGCAAATGGGAGTAGTCATTATGAGGACTCAAAAGTATTTGCTAAGATGCCCTAACAATCGAATAAAGTAGCTAAGCTGCCTTATCTTGCTGAAGAACAGATTGCTTTCTTATGCCAATTACAGAAACAATACTGAACATTTTTTTTCCTCTTATCATTTAGATTCAAATTCTTCCATCCTTCATCACCTTGTGTAATTCATTCCTCTGTAGACAATTCCATACAGCTAAACTCCAGAATAATAAAAAATATTGTACACGCTTCCCTGAAGCTTTTCAAGTGTCTGACTGGCTACATCAACATTGACCTTGGAGTGGCTCAGGTCTTACTTCCTTAGACAATGGTGGGGAGACTGGGATATCTACAGTGGCTCAGTGTTGTAGGATGTGTTGCACCAACAAAGGCAGACGAATATGGATGCTTTTGGCTTAACTAGCAATGTCAGCGGGAATACACTAGCCGAGCTTCTGCTCAAAAGCATTCTGGTGAAAAAATACCTTTCAGAAGCAATTGTACCCCACCATGACTATACAGGTACCACTGATTTGCCTTGTCTTTAAAAGTGGCATAGCTATAAATAAGGAGTCTGGATCAAATGAGATTTCCTTTGCCATTGCTATCTTTTTTAATGACTACAAAATGACTCTCAGATGAGCATGAGCAGAGCAAATATTCTAGTGGCAGCAGAAAGTTATAACAGCACAGAGGAGCAGTACACACAACTCTGTGAGCACAGGAACTAAGGATGTCATATTGATTTGTGTCTCAAGGTAGAGTTCCCAAGAGGATCCCCCCGTGTCCAATCATCAGGGCTAAACTCGCTGAAAAGTCTCCCTCTCAGTGGGACCCTTAGCAGATTTTCTTTTGAGATCTTCATCCTTCTCTTAAATTTTGATTGCAATTGACCAGAAGTCAGTGGATAGTAGAGATAATCACATGAGCATGCACACATATACACCCCCGCATACCAGTAAGTGTATCAAGGTCTTTTCCTGCAGAAACCAGCCTAATACTCTTGCAAATGCAAACATCTGCCCCAGACCACAGGGGTGGACTACCGTTCCCACCTGGGTGCAAGGGTGCTCAGTTGCTGGGAACCTAATACCCATCCAGAAGTGATGAATCCATATGCTTTAAACTGCCTTGCAAGTGATGCAAATAAAAAGCCAGAATGAGCTCCTTCACTTTACAAGCAGTGATAAATGCAGTAGCAGCCACTTAATTAGTCTGTGATAAATTGCATGCCCAATTAATTGTGATGATTGCCCAGGGGGCAAAACCCAACTCGAGGCTGTCTGATGACTCCAAAGAACAGACTAATGGCACACTTTAGTGAGCGCTGGAGAGTCCCTTCCCATGCCCTTCCTGCAGTTGTCTGTAGCTGAATCACAACAGTTAGCTGCCAGGGATGTATTTGCTTGCACCAGCTTTGCCCCAGTTTGACCTTTTCTTCGTTTTGCGCTGGTTAAATGAATCAATATTATCTTAACACAGTGTTTCCTTTCCTCCGCCCAGTAGCAGTGCATGGTTATACTGTGGCCTTAAAATGCAATTAATGAAATATTAAATGAGTGCAATGGGCTTCCTTATCCCTCGAAGTTGCAGGTGGGAATTGGGAGGAAACACATTAAAGGTAGAGGAGTTACCTGAATGTTAAATCACCGTAGGTCTGAAAGCTGTGGTTCATAAATTTATGTACAGAGCCTGTGACGCATGGCCATTGCAAGCAGGGTTGTACCAGTTTGAGCAAAAAGGTGGTTTTAAAATGATTTTGCTAAACCAGTGACAAGGACCATGTAGACATTGCTCTTTCAGTTTTAAAACAGTAAACGACTTCACAGGGCAGAGTCAGGTCCCAAAAGTGCCATCTGCCTGTTTGCGGTTTGTTTACTTTATACATGATTGAGCTTAGTGCTCATCTTGGTTCCTTTTACATAATGATGTTTTGATAACCACGTAATTAATGTTTTTAGTGTTTAGCAAATAAATGAGGTGCAAAAAGAGAGAGAGAAATATCTGATGTTTAAATAGAAATTCTTCCAAAATGCCCAGTAGGACCCAAGTTTTATTTTATGGTATTTAATCTATAATTTAACATATATAATAATTAGTATTAGCTTACAGTGATAATAAAGGTGGTTCACAGAACATTTCTGGGATGTTAATGAGTGGGTGAACCAAACCCTTTAGTCTATTTTTTCCTCATGCATTATTTTTTTCCTCCCAGATATTAATTTCCAAAACTTCACATAATTTCAGCAGAGAGTAGATACCAAGTGACACATGATTAAGTTGATAAGCAAACATATTTCACTTTATTTGGGGAGCAGTTGGAGGATCTCCTGGAAATCTCGTGAAAAGTATATTCTTGAAAATATCTCCATTTTTTTCAGACCTTCTACTCCTGCAGGCGTCTGAATGCTTATACTCTTACCCCTTGTTACTTCCTATACAAATGTGGAGCTTATACTCTTGCCCCTTCTTATTTGGAAAGTTAACCTCTCTGCAAATGCAACTAGAGGTTGAGCAGAAACATATGGAGAACATAAGTGTTGTTCTTCTGGTTCCATGAAAAATTATGAAGTGGAGGTGAAGAATGTGAGCTCAGTGGGGGAAGAGGAGGTCAATGGGAAATTTGTCCCTGTTTCAAATATTTTCCCATCATAGACTAGATTGGGCAATGTTCTTCCCAGGTCAGGATCATAGAAATGTGTCTCCAGTGATTTGACTTTAGCGTCCCCCGGGATGGATTTCTGTCAGGAATTCTCCTAGTCCCTAGCGATGTTTCAAATTGCAAATGTTCAGATAAAGAACTCCATACATTCACAAAAACCAAGTTCTACTGACTTTTGTAGCAATGCACAAAGCTAATGCCTGCTATTAAGAAAGTGCTTTATAGGAATAATTTTGAAGTGGAGTTACGCATTATTAATGGAGACAGATGTGATGGTGAAGCAAACCGCATTTGGCAGCAAGAACATTTACTAAAAATGTCATTAAAGAATTCAGGCTGTATGCTACCAAGTATTTTGTAACTCCCTCCACTGACTTCTTGGCCTCTCTTTTTCTTTCATGTCTGGTAAGTAGCTTGAGGTGGTTGATGAACATTGGAACCGAGGAAGTCTGGCTTCTCGCTGCTGTTTGTCTAAAGGCTTGTTGGCTTTGACACCTAAGAAGAAGGAAGCTGTACCCCAGTCCATGCCCCATTTTGTGCATTTAGAGCTTTCCTAAGGCTTTTCTTTCATGTAGGTTCTACAGTGTCAAACAAGAAGTAGTAGGGTTTTTACTGTAACTATTTCCTCAGTGGAGGTAATTTTACTTTTTTTTTCTAATAATGAGTGCCTACTTCCACAATTTAGAAAATCTGACATCTCTTTCAACCTACCCCTAACAAATTTATATCAATACAAGTCGATAAATTTCTCTAAAATTCTCCAAAAAATGATAAAGACAGTCCAGGAGGCTTTAATATATACTTAGAATGACACCAAAGGACTCATTTCTTAGAAACCCCACCTTTAAAAAACAGAAGCCATGTGGGATATATTTCATCAAACACTGTATTCAATGTCGTCTTTGGGAAAAAGTGCAGCTTGCTGCTGCATCTCTTACCAGGTGCCATCTCCATTTGAAACGCTGAGGCAGTGAAATGGAATAGTTACATTTGGAATGAAATGCAGCCTCAAAGACTGGTTTACTGGGAGAAGAAATTACCACCCAGGTGATCTTTGGGACAGACTAAAAACAGCAGCATCAGCCCTGCTTACATAGCCCTCAGTTTTATTTCAAAACAGGTAAGGTGATCCTACTATTTTGAAATTTACTTGTAGCAGAGAATACAGAAAGTACCCAGTTTTTTTTTCTGCCATACCACTGAATGTTGGTTATAAATAAATAGCCCCACAGAGACAGAATTGGAAAATGAGAAATTATTTCAGATGAGAAGATTCACCTTCAGCACCCGGAATCTAAGCAGATGGTAGTAAATATATATAGTTATATATTTGTAATTATTTTTATTTTCACTGGATGTAGTTTTTTTCCCACTGGATATTGGAGGGCTCTGCAAGGCCTGGAACAGAGCTCTCTCACTGGATTTAGGGCAAGAACCTGTAAAGACTCTGTGGTCTGAAGCTGGACATCTTCAGTTAGGATTGTGAGCTGGCATTCGTGATCTGTGCTTACAGTAGATACTGTGACCTTGACTCCCAAAGGCAAGATAATTTTAATCATGGACTTCCCTGACTCCTTAGGGAGTGCTGAAGGCACAGAATATTTCTTCTGGCAGCTGTACGACTTTCTGTACGATGAAGTGCCTCCCTCTCCTTGGGGCTTACGAGCAGACCTTTCCCTGAAGAAAGGTCCCTCTTTTTTCGAAGTCTTACTGGATTTGGTGCTTGCCTCATCTCAATCCTCCCAGGAGCTGGCTGGAGATACCACCTAGGAGGCCACCTTGTCCTCAGGGAGGCTTCAAAGGGGTATGGAGGAGTGGATGAAACATATGTCTGACAGTGCTCCTGAAGAGGAGTTAACTTTGTTCTACTTTCCACCAAAGTACCTAAATATTTGTTATGCCAGAGGGAGAAAGAAGGAACATGGCCTTGCTCAAGTAAGGGTAGCCCAGCTGGGACCAGCTCCAGTGGCTGTCCACCTTCACTGGGGAATCCTAGTTACCGGTAGGTGTTTGCTGGGAAATGACACCTGCACCCACACTTTGTGGAGTCCAAGCTGATGTTCTCCATCTTCCAAGTGGGGCAAGCCAGACCAGCACCCTGAGTGGAGATACTCTGGGGGGTTCACAGGAGCAGAACTGCTGGGGCATTAGGCCTGTTGACAGAATTTAAATGTTTCCAGTGGCAGATGAAAAGAGAGTGGTGGTTTTGAGGAGTGAAATTTGAGTAAATGCACTCCAACCCTACAGTCTATTCAGGAGTTTAAATCCCTCTGTGGATATTGGCCTATGTAAAAAGCTGCTGGATTGTGCTTTTACATAAGATCCTAAGTGACTTTGTAAGCCTTCAGCAGCTTCCAAATCCTTCACTTTCAACAACAGTGTTCTTTATACTAAAACTCTAGTATATAAAGCCCTATCATAGACTTGGGTTTGAATGTACTCAGAAAAGTTCCACGTAATGGCATCTTAATGGCTAGACAAATGCAAAATTAATATACTGAAGTTCTCCTGCAGCAGTAAGAGTAAGAGCAGTAAGATTTTTTAATGTTTTGTTGGGGGTTTTTTAATAGCAAGCTCTATTTTTGAGACAGGCAGAGGAAAATCTTCTCAAGCTGTAAGCTCAGCATCCCCGGAGTGAATAGGGTTCAATGTAGCATGGATAATTTGTTTGCTTTGCAATTATTTTCCGTCAGTGGAGACAAATTGATTTGTACAATAAAATTGACGGTCACTGCAAGGCAGCTGGCTTTCTAAACTGTAAAAGAATTTGACTAGGTTAAGTGAGTACCAAATTTTTGGAGTACTGGGATGTCCTTTTGTACTGGTAAAACTTGCAACAATTTTAGGGCTTGCCAGTGACTGCTATGTGAAATTCAGCATCAGGGAATGCCAGAACGATTATTCTTAATGCCACTGTGAGCAGGACCATTGCCAGCTTATTAATGACCTGCTTTGAAAATGATTTCCACCAAAACAAAAATCAAAATGCAGGAAAAGCAGCCGATAGTAGAGCAGATGAATAGGTAGGAAGGAAATAACAATAATTGCCTGCAAACTTGTCTTCTTAATTGTTAAAGGAAATTAGATGTTTAGCATGAGCCAGAGTTGAGGATGCTGGGCAACAGAAGAGTTTCTGCCGGAGAAAAGCACGTAGTGAAAGCTTTATCTGGAATGTGGGAGCCGGATCAGCCAGTGAGGTGTATTTCCAGAAAATGCGGGTAGTGGAAGCAAAGAATAAATAACCGCTTTGTGCTGCAACTAGAATATTTGGATCTTTTTTCCAAATAAAAATATTTAAAGCCCATAAAAACTAAACAGAGATTGACTTCCATTTTTTTACATTCTTGTTTGAAAAACAAAGACTTGACTTGGCCTCTCACAAGCCCTGGCAAAACTTTAGTGCGTGCATGATCAAATGCTAAGTGTGACTGGGAATGCCGTAGTACCTGGTAGCTGCCTGGAACGAGGCTTTGATTACACTTTTCACAACACTGGGCTAATCAGGACATACTGTCATATTCAATCTAAAAGCAGAATATGCCCCAGAAAAATGCTGGACCTAAAAGTTCAGTATATTGCTCTGCTTAAACTTTGTTTGGGTGTTCCAAGTGTTAAACCTCATTGCGGACATCAGGATTAGATTAGTGATACTGTCAGTTTTGCAAAAGTCCAAGATCAGCACTAAGTAAGGTAGAAGTTTGCTAAGACGGGCTAGTTTCTCTTTGCCCAAACTTAAAGGACCTGGGAAAAATTGATACGGTACAGTTCAAGCACATTTGACTGGGCTTAATACACAAGGTAAACAAAGCGCTCCAAGCACCGATCAAAGTGCAGTTCTGGGGGCCAGTGGCATGATCTTTAGGTGTGAGAAAGAAAGTTTTGAGGAAGAAGGTCACATGTTTGAAGGTCCAGACAATCAGGCTTTGGTTTGACCTCTCTGCCTGACTGGGAGCAGCTCTCCCCAGCTACTCATGTGAGCAGGGTTCAGAGGTTACCAATTACTTGGGGAGGCCGAGAAAGTTGTATGGAGCTGCTCTCAGCTGCCATTTCACATTAGCGTCAGGCCACTTGCAGGTAGGCCGTCGCCGTTAATGCTCCACTGCCGGTCACTGATGTTCTTCAGCTTGCGATTGCCGCAGCAGCGACGGAGCATCTCCCCGTCCCACCGAGCAGCTCCTCATGTCTGTCCTACGGCACAATGGCTCCAGCGCCGCCCGCCTTCCCCACGCGTTTGTGCGTCACGTAGCTGCACCCCCACTACACGGGGGTTGTTTTAATTGCTTGACTGTTCACCAGGTAACATTTTTCTCCCTTTTTTTCATTTTTTCCCTCCCCCCCCCCCCCCAAATACTTCAGAGCCATCAATGGAAATGAGCAAAATGCTTTAATTGGTTGCAGATATTGAGATGATTAGAGTCATTTCTGGCAACTTTTTCTTACAAATCTTAAAATAATATGTGTGCCTGCACACACTTCATTACTAACCAATTAAGCAAGAGTGTCTTACAACCTTATGATAGCAGAAGTATACAAAAATACCTTCAATAAATGTCTTTTAAGTTATATTACATTTCTGAAACTTATACCAAAGCTCTTAATGTAGGAGCTTATATCATTTTCCAACTTTAGAAGTTAGAATTACCCTTAGAAATTATCTGGGGGGAGGATAGATTTTGTCAAATGAGCTCCCTGGGGGGACTTCTCGTGCTTTCTTCTGAAGCTGCTCTCTTGGGTAGTGACAAACAGGATATTGAACTACCCAGGCTTCTGGTTTGATCCAGTATGGAAAGTCCTATTCTTTCTCTTTCACAAATAGGATTTGGGGGTTTGGAGTTTTTGCTTTGTGGAAGTCACAAAATCAAGAATGATCACACTTCCTTAATGCAAGACATATTTTCATTCTAAAAATGAGCCAGTTTCCTTTCAGAAATAAGTCTGGTTTTGATTACACATCCTTGTACTTTCCCTGGAAAATGACTACTTTTCTGCTTGGAAATATTTGCATAAGCGAAGAAATTTTCTAGGAAATTAAGTGGGCCACTTCGAGTTTACAGTGAAAGGCAAAAGCAGTCCAGCCTTAGACAGTGAATATACTATTTCACATGCGCTGCCATCATATATATAGTTATTTATTTATGACTTTTTGAAATTCAAAAAACTCCCAAAACACAACCGGGATTATTTTATCCTTGATTTGCACCTCACTTTCTTCTTCTCTTTCTCTTACCAGTTAATTCACATCTACAGTGAAAGGTGGTGTCTGTTAAACTGTGTTTCACAAATTAAGTATAAGGTCCCTGTAACTTCTTGTCTGTCATTTACTGTTACATTAAGTCATATTTTCCATCCAGCAAGCAGGCAAGTATAAGGACTAGTACTTTTAATGTCTGGACAATAGAGTTGGAATATCTTGGTCACACGGTGTGTCACGCTGCGTGACGCAGACTTTGATATATTTGTAGAAACTTTTGCTACATCCTAAATTTTTTTAAAAGCTGGTCTTTTACCTTTCTTTGAGATCGATATCTTTTCCCCAGTTAAAGAGCTTTGCTTCCTTATAGGCTTTTTCTTCCTATAATTTTTGTTTTATTATCCTTTTACTTTGACCTTCCATTTGCCACCATGACTGAAAATTCACTGTCATTCCTTGCTTGCCAACGTATACTATTAATATGTCTGCAAAAATTACAGATACACAATTTGATGTACTTATTAATGGTATAAGAGAGCTCCTCTTTATCTTATATCATCTGTATAGCCTGAGATTTACAGAAGAGTTACTAAGACTGATATGAAAAAATACCAAAAATTAGAATAAAGTGAAACAAATGAGTAACCTACTGATAGCAGCTTGTAGACGAGGCTAAAGGGAATCTTAGAGGCTGAACCTGTTCCCAGTAAATGTAGCTGGATTTTTCTCACTTGCATTAATAATTTTAGACCAGATATCAGGTTTACAGTGACATTATTATTCAAGGAGAAACCTTGAAACTTGCAAAGATGTCTTTTACCATGAAACTAATAAAGGGCATTGGTTTTCTTTAAAAACACTAAATATTAATTAAAATCCTGACTCTGACTCATACCACTATAGAGACTCTTATTTAATATACAGATACACTGCAAATGTTCCAATTTGTTTAATTTGGGCATTTTTGTTACCACTTGCCAAGTGAGGTTGAATAGGGTGGTAATGATTTTCCATTTAATTTTTAAGTAAGTATTACTTTTCTCAAAAAAATCCAGTGGCATTTCCACTATTAAGAAAATCTTAATTGGCTTATCTTTTTGAGAATTTAGTCCTGTCACTGTGGTTTTAGTAAGAAAAGTGAATTTATACCTCAATATAAATCGAATTGTAACTAGTTAACATGTCTGTGGTTAGGAAAATTGAATCACTTTCACAGGAAAAAAAAAAAGGAACAAGCATAAACCATATTCAGAAAGGTCAGGATACATTTTTCAATAGAATTTGTAGGACTCATAAGTTTATAATTGTCCAAATTGCAATGACTATAGCCATTATATAGTACGATGTAATAGATACCTTCAGTAGGATTACTGATGAAAGAGGAACGAAATGCAAGGATGATGTATTTCAAATGTTTTAGAGTCCATTTTGTGCAGAACTGTCCCTCTGCAGAAATGTTTTCTGATTTCAACCCTCACTATCCAAAGGCAATTCAAGGCATCACATAAATTACAGGAAGAAGACTGTGGAGAATGCTAGGGAGGAGAATAGCCAGGAAAAGATTCCTGGAAAAACAGGGCTTGTAGAGGAGATTTTTCAGCTCATTACTGACTTGTATCGAAGCCAGAGCAGGCAGATTGCTGCAAAGAAGAGGAATGGGTGGGAACTGGCTGGAGATGAGGACAAAAAGGCTGTAGGACTGGAAGGAGGAGGAGGAGGAAAGCTATAGGAAGACAAAAGAAAGTATATGAAACTTGAGATGTGTTTTGGATGAGCATTAGAAGCATAGACCCTAAGATATAACAAGTAGAGATCCAATTTAGACGCTTGACAATAGACAGAAGACATTATTTCTATCTGTTTTACATTATCCTCCGTTAAACAAAACATTTATTAGATTACACGCTCTATTATGCATGAACTCAAAATTGAAAGCAATACTACTGTAAAATATTCTTCTGTATTTAATGTAAAAACATTCTTTTGCTCCTTTAGTTATAGCTATTCTATACAAAACAGAGAAACTGCAATCCAGGCTTATTTTGTGAGTAATATTTGCAAAAAATCGCAACATTATGGCATTCCAAACACTTCAATGTTTAGGTGTTTAATACTCCCGTCATTAACTCAGTGACAAAACCCCATTATGCCTTGTGTGAAATTTAGAGTTTTTAAGAATGTACTTTAAAGAAACTTCAGTCAAAAATCCCAGTGCAGTGCAGAAGCAAAAACCTGTACTGCAGAGACAAATGTTCCTAGCAGAAGTGTCAGGAGTAGGAATTAGGGGAAGATTTGGAAATTTAGACTAACAGAGGTGGCAGGGGCTTCATGAGTTTAGCTACTTAGGGAAGAAAAAAAGCCTGAAGGTACAAGGAGTTTTTTTAATATATTGCCAGATGTAAATGTAAATATTAGACCCAGTTTGGATGCCTTCCTGAGATTCTGCAAGGATGTTCTGGATGGCTGAAGAAAAGCCATAGAGCACACGGAGATTTTTGCAATGTATATTTAAAAGTTTTCTTTCTTTTTTTCAGTGAAAATTTGAAGACTGAGCAATGCCAAAATAAAAATATGAATCAAATATACATATTGAAATTGCTGTACACCTTCTTTTCATCATAGATTTTATTTAGAAGTCACACATGCTATACCAGATGTGTATGGTACAAGTTGGTTTTTTTTCAGAAATATTCTGCCTTGATTTCTCCATGAGGCCATATAGGGTTTTCAATTGATTGAAGGATGTGGACACTACTTATTTCAGTGTGCCATCTGGTGTTAACTGAGGTGGACAGGCGACAGGACCTCGGAAAGAGGGGAGCGTTTGATCAAAATATGATAGAGAAATTATATATAAATTATATATAAATTATATGGTAGATTCCTTATTGTTTATTCTCTTCTTTAAAGAATATATCTCATCCAGGTAGGAACTTGAGATAGCGCCACTTGACTGAATAACCAGTCACATGCTATAAATAATAAACATTGGAATAAAAGATAGCAAATAGTTGAAGAAGCTTGTCTGTTGAAACCTCTTGGTGAAACATGTTCCCCAGTTTGGTTAGTGACCGCTTCTGAAGAATAAGCCCATCAACAGAAATGAAGGGCTCGACTTGTGACAGGTCTATGACCAATGAGTCAATGGTCTGCTTTGATCTGTCCTGATGTCAGTCTGCAGTCCAGATGAGACCAGTGCCTAGGATATGTCAGTCAGACCTTGTCACAGGACAGGAGAGAAAATGAGGAATAAAAACAGACGTTTGAGATGGCAAAAGCTAGGTAAGAGATTGAGGAGAGGAATGGGAGTAGAACTCAAGTCTGATGTCCTCCAATTCTTGGGAAAGGCTTTCTGATATTTTAAAGGTCTTGTTGCTGTGTGCTTCAAAGGGATGCAAGCAGTGAATTTGGGGTGCATAGAACTTTAAATCCCCCAGATTATGGATTTAAAAAGCATGGTGCTACTTCAAAGCAATACTGAAAAGCCTTTGTCTTTTTGCCTCTCAAGTGGAATTAATTGTTCCTAAGAATCTCAACGCATTGCTTTGTCGCGTTCTCCTCTAAAATTTATTAGTCTTCTCTCCATGATAATTTGCAGAGGAATTTTGAAAACATGATGAGAAGGTACAGAGTTTACAGGGCAGGGTTTTTTACCCCCTAATCATTCAAAACTGAAGAAATGTCCCTAGACTTTGAAGATGAAATCAACATCACCACCATGTCAGCTCATCATGGTTAAACTAATACAAAGAACAAATAATCACAGCAGGCAAAGCACAGTCAAAAAGGTCAAAGGCTGTTACTGTAGAGACAGACTCCTGAATGATGGCCTGTCTTGGATGAGTAGCTGGCGAATGGTGTCAGGAGAGCCAAGGAAGCTTTTTGCTGATTTATCAGAGTGAGGAAGTTGGATGGCATAAGGCCTCAGATCAAATGAGGTCTTTGAAATGATAGCTCTACCGACTTTGTTGCACATCACTGGGATGTAATGATAGCAGCCCGGCCATGTAAGATTGCATTTCAGTACAGACTGGCTCATTTTAAAACAGGGAGCCACAGGAAAAGAGGTAGCAGGAAAAACGAAGAAAGGTTGAGCAGACTGAACTTCTGATGTCCCTTTATGCAGGGATGTAGACGTGGTGAGAAATGGTGCCATGCACACACTGGGCTTTTCAGTCACACTGGTGCACAGAAAACACGACAGACAGTAATATTCTCTTCTATTCGGAAGGCCAATGCACCAACGATTTCATAGAAACTTGCAGTTCTCGGACAACATCACAGATCTGATTTCTGTTATTCCCCAAGTACTTTATGATGACAGGAAAACTTATTAAAGTGGATAAACAGATGCAAAAAAAAAAGGCAACTTTTCCACTATGAGATTGGAAATCAAGACATCTGGGTTCAGTTCCCAAGTCTGCTGTAATACTGTAATTACAACAAAGTAAATGCCTCAGATACTCATCCATCCAAGTGGTTAGTGGTCCCTCACCTGCTGCCTTTTCTGTCAATTGCCTTTGAACTAAAATATTTCTGTCAACCGTCAGGTCTTTAACAGCAGGTTTCTATCTAATTGCAATGCTATAATACATAAAATAAGTTTTAATAGATCAATATCTTTCTTTATTTTCTTTTTCTGTGTTTTGAACATGTGTAAAGATAGAACCCTACCCTGATAATTAACGTGATCAAAGGTAACCCCAAGTTATTCCACTACATGCTTCACCACCCTCAAGAAAGGTTAAGACTCATTCAAGTGAATGGCACCCCTCCTCATGATGAAAAATCTAAACTTGCCTATTTAAAGCAGTTATAGAAGTAATTTTTTTTTCCTTGACTAGCTTTATATTTCATCATATTATTCACTAGCAAATGTATTTTGTTAAAAGAGCGTTTTGAAGGAGGTGGGGGTGATTTCAGCCAAAATCTTGTTTCCTTTTGCCATGTGCAGTCTATCTCCACTGTTTCAAGAAAGTTTTGCTGTCATTTTTGTTGTGTTTCACCGGTAGTAAGTAGCTAAGCAGAAACAGACCTGAGATGACAGTGATATGTTACAGCGGGTGCTACAGAAGGTGGGAGAGAGTCACAAGGAAGGGAAGGGGGAAGTGGGCAGATACAGCCAAAGTGCTCTTTTCTGGAGTATGCCCAGGTCCAGAACAGCGTCATGTGAACCATCCCAGGACATTTTAGCTCTTTCCTAGGCAGGGAGCAACTGTTCATATATAGTCTTGCGTTTCCTACATGCATGAAAGATGTAACGAGCTTCAGCAGCCTCAGCAAGGGTCTGTGGACGTCAGCAGTAGCACACAGGGTTTAAGAGCTTTTTTCTTTTTATCTGAAGATTTGCTCTCCTCTGATGTAGCTGCTTATGCCTGTGCAAGCATTTCACTTTTCCTCTATTTGTTTGTTTTTTCCTTGCTTGTTTTTTCCTGCCCTCTTCCCCTCCATGAGTATTATCATCCCCCATTTCTGTTTCGTGTCTCCTCCCAGCTGTGATCTGGGTTGGACACGGGGGATCAGATGTATCAGGGTGCTCAGATTACTTTGGAGAGGCAAAACTAAAGTTGCGTAGTGGAAAATGTAACCTTGTGGAGTTTTAATAGCAGTGGTTGCTCCAGATCTGCCATTTGGAGACACTACCGCCTGCAGCTGCCCGTCATGGCCATCCTTCTAGATATCACCACCCTCCCAGTGCCAGCTAAGCACCTAGTGTTAGCATTGCATCTTCTTTCAGCGATAAGAAGCCAAGTCTGCAAAACTGACCAAGAAACCCTTTTTTTAGCATACAGCAGCCATAGCTTTCTCTGCACGTTCTCCAGCACGTTCCTCCTGTGGCTCAGTCCGGCTTTTGGCTTCCCTCAGCACTCCTCAACAGTCACCCCCCGCCTCGCTCTCCTCCTGATGGCAACGGTTATGCCCTATAGCAGCGATTTTTAAGGATTATCCTCTACCCCTGCTGGCTAGGCCAGACAGGAGGGCAATTGCTAGGAGTAGCTGTCTCCTTCCTAGCCGATGCATTGTACTGGCTTTCTCTTTTATGTGTGCTGGCATGACTTGCAAAGTGTTATTTTAGTTGCAGTCATAACTAAAGCTAATAAAATGCTATTATGGTTAATTATGTTCACCGGCGAGGCACTTAAACTTTACATGAAATGGCATCCCAGTAGGCTTGAGTTTTCATAACATATGGCAGTTGGAATGGCAAGGTTTTAAAAAACATGTAATTTCATTAGAGTAACAAGACAACCACTTGAGTAGTCTTTTTATGACATGTTTAATGATGCTGCCATATGGATGGCTTGTAAACAAAAAAAAAATCCTACAGAAGGCTAGATGAGGTAAGGGACACATACATCTGGCAGAGGATATCCCAGCATGCTTCAAGCACTTGCAGCTTTAATAAGCACTTCTCAGCATCCTGTGCTTATGAAAAGATGCAGTGAGGCTGTGTTCATTCTTGCCCAGAACTGATTTTTATTTAAAATTTTAAAAATAAGAAAGGAGTATGAGACTGTTATGAATTCCCTTCAGGCTTTTGGGATCTCCTGCTGTATATCAAAGCTTTTCTCACTGGCTTTGGTGACTAGAAGACATTTATTCCATACTGATCTCAGTACTATTAACTTCTAAGTTAGCTCCACACTTTTGTGGAGATGACCTTTCCTACCCTTTGGGCACCTTGGAAAAATATTTTGGGACACCACGTTAGGATGCCCTAATGTTAACTTACTGTAGTTAGCTTGAGCCTAGTTAAGAGTATTTATTTATGAAATCCAAAACAGTGTTACAAACTTTTACAGGGATGCTGGTGACAGAAAGTAAAATCATCTTTACTACAAGATCAAATCCAGGAGACGTATCTCCCTCTCCATACCTAGCTGCATAGGTGTATGGAAACCCATAGCACTGGGAATTTTGGTTGTGCACACTTCAGATGGTATTTACAGGAAAGACTCTTCAGTTTGGGAAGTGTTCAAACTTCTGCTCCTCTTTACCCGAGATTTGTCAGAGGGTTCGTGCATGATTGTATTTTCCCCCTTCTCAGTTCTTCTTCCTCAGATTATTGGACCTCATCTTGGAAGATGGTTCTGAACTTCTAGGCGGATAACTTTCCTCAATGTTTTGGAAATAACCACTATGTCTTTGGCAAACCAGATGTTTGACAATTATTCTGGCAAATCCTTACCCATAGAAAAATGGTATACTTCTTTGTGCCTGATAAAGCAATTTGCAAATATCAGACAAACTCTCTGTTCTCTGGAACATATAGCTCACATTAATATGCAGTTGACAACTATATTTTACAGAAAGCTACTGACTCCTGAATGAAATTATGTATGATGATAAATAACCGCTACAAAGTGTTAATTGCCAAAGAGGCATGACTGCATCACACAGTCTTGATTTTTTAGATATACCATAATAAAAGCTTTCAAATACTGTTCCAATGGAATTTATATGAGTTGTCCAATCTAACCTGTTAATCACCTTTGCTCTCAGAGGTATGAGTGGTTCCAAGCAGGTCTGCTAATCAGGGCTGCTCAACAGACATGCACAGAAAACAAGGAGAAGAATTAGTACTTGCGTTTGTAGGGAATATGGATGCACAGGATTAGGCAGATGCATATGTGAAGTGGAATAAAGCTGTGTTCTCCATAGGCACTGCAGGATAGCAGACACTGAAATATCCAGATGAAGCAGGTTAATGCGGTGGAATTTGCAGAAGGAATTTGCAGAAGGACAGGAAAAGAAGACTGAGGGGGGAAGGGAAGGAAGAGCCCTTCCGCTGCCAGCACAGCAGAAAAGTTGAGCGTGGGAAGGACTAAGAGCAGCAGAAGAATTATGGAAACTGACAGCCTGGAGACCTCAGAAGCATTGAGATGGTCATCAGAAGAAGAACTTGTGGTGAGTCATCATAAAGTAGGAAATCGGGACACTTCTGTTCATAGCAGAATCAAGGAAAAGCTGTCTTGCTTTTAGTTTCCCTAAGCTACGTTTTGCCCTTTCAATGGGTGACTTCAGGGCTCATTAAAGAGCAAAACCAGTAACATGGACTCGAGGAACACAAAATGTGAGCAGATGTTATGCAATCTCTCGTGTGTGTAATTCTGCTCCAGTACCTGCCATGTCAGTTGTGACCTATAATAATACCACCTCTGAACTTTCACTTCTGTGATCCTTTTAACCACAGACTGCAGTAGTTTGGGACTGTGTGATGACTTTGTGATGTTGACAACCGGAGACCAGGATTAAACTACTAAATTCTTTTTAATAACAACAAAACATAGGATGCAAAGTCTCTAGAGGCAATCTAACTTGCCAGTGCTGCTTTTAAAAATATCGTTTGCCAAGAAGCAATCCACAATTTACATATCTATTTTCTTTTAAAATACTTTTTAAAAACAAAGAAGTATTAAATCTTGGCAGAGACTTTTGGCTAAAATGTGGCAAATATATTATGAACAGATTTTTATAGTATGTTTCCACGTTATTTTTGCTATACACTCTAGACCTATGCAAAAACTTTACTATATATATTCCCTTTATGAATGGAAAATAGTCAGCAACTTTAGGGTTTCATTAAAGCCAGAGAAGAAATAAATTTCCAATATAGTTCAGTATAATAGTTCCAACCCTTTGTGTCTTGATACTGTGAAGGTGGCGTTGCCCAAGACTGCCATTCACACAAAAAACAAGCTTAACAAATTGAATCATTCACTTACTCCTTCATAATTCTAACATATTTTCTGATTACTTTGTTTCCAAAGACCATTTTAACATCTCAAAAGCAAATCTCTTCAAGCAAAGGTGGGTGCTTCTTAAGCCCTTTCCTTTCTTTAAACTGTATAAAGCCAGTTTGCAAGTAAGACTGCTCCATTTGTCTTAATATTTGATCTGGGAAGTGAGAAATAAGGATTTTGAAAGTGAGTTTAGAAATCGGTGGACAGAGATTTCCGAAGAAGAACAATGAACAACTGCAGGGTACAGGACGTTTTTGAACCCTTTGAGTGTGTTTGTATCTGAGAACCATTCTAGCTTGTGGATGCTTTGTTCGTTTTTCTGTCCTACTGCATTATGTGCTGCCACATTTCAGGTGCATAAGGATCATCACATGGAGGCTGATGGCAAAATTTCCATTTCACAAATCAACCAAAAAGGAAGTAAAAAGAGTAAAGTTTCTCTCCTAACCCACATAAAGGGCAAATTATAGAGGCCAGACAAGGATAATAAAAGAATATGATTGACAGCTGACAGAATGCCAGTGAAAATTTCTGTCCCCCTTAGGATATTGTTTTGATAATCTTTGCCGATTTAATACTTTATGGAACTAGAGATTTTTCTTTTGTCTGTATGGATATTTTTTGAGGGGTGGGGGTTGCATTTGTCAATTGCACATCAAAATAGGGTGGATAGACAGGGAAGTGAAATGTAAACAACAGCTCCAGGTTTGTTTTTCTCCTTGGGCTGTTGGGGGATGTTTTTGTACGTCAAGGTTAACAGAGCACAGCAGAAGCCTTCATCACTTCTTAAGGACATTTGGCCAGTGCTTCTGTACAACTCAGTTGACCTCAGTGTTATTACCTGGTTTCGAATCTTATGGTCAAAAAGTCTGTTCTGAAGCGCGACTGTAAAGCAGCATAATGGGCTTACTTATTTACAGTATTTAAAGACTTTATGTTTGCCTAGAAACACGTGTACCGTTTTCTGTTGGTTAGTCCATGGTTTCGCCACAAGGTCTGTCAGTCCACTTTGTCATTGTCTGTTTTACACATCTGCAAAGTTTTTGTAAGCATGTGTTGATGTCCATTCCAGTTGAGACGTTGCACCCCAGCAGTGAGTGCCCTGATTGGGCTGGGGTGGCCAGTAGTGCCCGTGCGCACACCCACACGTAGAGACAGAGAACAGAATACAGCCCAGCACATGGCATCCCTACCACAAGTACTCAGTCCATGGGACTTGGCATGGGTTCGGTGTCCTCAGGATCCTCCAGCCCCAGCCATCATGACTTCCTATCCCTCCCCGATGGCACTGCTTTCTTGGAGCAGCAGCAGCTGGGCAGACTCAGGGTCCTTCTCCCCATTTGTCTTCTGGCTGCCCTTTTCACTCAGCCCTGACTTATGCCTTGCAAGATGGGTGAAATAGCCGAGTTTCCTCTCCCACTGTTATGCTGAGCCTGCAATGGAATAAAGAACAAAACACAAACAAAACAAGTTTTTCCTGTGGAAGTTTGCAGATATGACTCCAAATGCACTGAAGGCAGATCTGCTGAGTTAGTTGATGTCATTTGTAGAAACGTCATCAGTTTTCCTACTGGAATTGGATTTTCCAATGATTTTTTGCTCTGACTTCAATGGTTCCACATCAAATTTTCTTGGCTTGCAAGTAAAATGTAATGCTCATCTTCCAAACAAAGACAGCTCTGAATGTTAAGATACATTTTTTTTCTAACATTAATATCAGGAAAGAGGGCTTTACAGGCCAAACAGTTCTAGCCATGTAATTCTACTAATTTCAAATAGTACCTTCCATGGCACAGATGTTCATTGCATTTGGTAGGATATCACCATTGTTACTGGTTGGAACTTACTAAATAGTTCTGTAGATGATGAGTCGTAAAAGATTTCAGTTTCTTCTACTGAATAAGTTTTAGAGTAGGATAGGGTGGATGCACATTTTCCTACCTATGCTTCTAGCAGGGACTACCTCGAGCACCCTTGGTCTTGAGCCCACCCCTGATCTTTCTATACCAAAGCTGAAGTGGGACTGAAGAGGTGAGGACAGCTTCGCTCTGAATACCACTTCAGCCTCATATCAGTATTTTGATGCCAAAAGGAGACTCTGATAGAAAAGGAAATCAAACAAACTACTTTCAAATGTTTATAGATATGGTGAAACCTGGTGGAAAAGTGCCTTTTGAGATAGTTTCTTAGTGGAAAAAAATGTGTTATTCAAAGATTTATTAAACTGAGACTATACAGTTTCATGTCAGGTTAATGTATCATGGAGGGGTTTTTGCTTAGTTAGCTGATATGGGGATAGGTGCTTGAATATGTTAATCCTGCAGTTTACTGTAGCGTTGGAGATTAATCCTTTAAAAATACGTCCAAGTAGCCTTTCATACAGCCATGTTCCCACTGAATGCAGTGAGACTGCATTGACACATCTGTCATCTGGTGATTACTTTCACACAAAATGTGATTTGGGTAGGCTATGACTAATTCACTGGTGTCTGATGAGGTGTGTATGAAGTTTTCTTCTGTCTAAAGTACACCATGTACAATTTTGCTGTTTATCAATAGCTATTGGACGCCTTGTACCCTTGTCAAGAAAATGTTCTCTCCTTTTGTGCTCTTAGCCCTTTCTGTCTACCTTCTGCCCATTTCTTTGTGTCTGGGGATGTCCCTGTGTTGTTTTTCTTTACTTACTTTATGCAAAGGCAAATAATAATACTTGTCAATTTATTTGTGGTGTTCTCAGCTGCATAGCTAATGCCCTTCTGCTTGATAGGACGTCGTAGCTTTCTGTAATTATGGTTCTGCTTATGCCCTTGAGGAAGAACATCTGCTATTTCCCACTCACGAGTTACGTTTCATCCTCTCATGTTAGTCTGCAACAGAGTGATGTGGTGGTCTCTGATGCCCTTTGCAGCATTTTTCCTTGGGGTTCTCTACAGCAGGGTCCTCAGCCCTCCTCCTCACCTCCTGCTTCCTTCATCAGCCTGTTGTGCTGCTGTCCTCAATATGGGTGATGCATTCACTTCTCTGATTCAGCTGGGAGGGAAAGAGCAGAGGTGTACAGGGAGCTCCTATGACAACCTCTCTCAGCTGGGGACAAATATGCAACAGAAGCCCGAGGACAATATGCTGCAATGCTCTTACCAAAACAAGCAGAGTAGGCTGTCAGGGTCATGATACAGGACCACCCAGTTAGAACAGAAGATAAGAAGAGGGGAAAAAAAAACACCTTCTCTTTTTGGACACTTACCAGTAAAATTCTGCCAGCTTGGCATATTATTCCCACCATATTTGTTGCCTCTGTTGTTTATTGTAAATCAGCTGAATGATCCTCTGTTAATCCTTTGTTCTTACACCTTTCTAATTTTCTTTTTAAGTGATTTCTTGATACGAACATGAAAGAGCATTGGGTATTAGGCAAATTTGGAGGAATAATATATGTGTTTTCAGAACAGTCAAAATTAACTCTTCAAATTTTTTAACATTTTTTTAACGTTCGCTCTTCTTGTGTAATATCTATTTTTATACATAATGTATTATTTTTATTAATAATTAATAGATACTTTTACATGGCCATAATTAGGTGTGGTGAATCCCAACCAAGGAGACTGTGTCAAAGAATGTGAAGTGTTCAGGTTTTAACAAGAGCTGAGGAGAAGACAGAGGTCATTACTCATAACAGCCAAAGGGGAACAAGTAGAAGAGTCAGAGCGAAAGAGCCTCATACATATATCCTTGTCTCTATCAGACTAGCTCATACAGTACAAAACCGGCTGAAGGTTACGCCTGCTTGAAAAAGTGCTGCCATCCCTCAGCAGCCCTGCCAGTGCTGGAGTCAGTGGAACAATCTGAGAAAGGTCAGCCCTAGTTTATGGAGGAGGTCGGTGTCCTGAACTTCTGGGGATTTCTTCCTTCCCTGGCTCATCAGACCAGCACAGTGATTTCTGAAATAATAGTGTGGCACTATTGTAATAAAAACTGGGATATTGTTGCATGGAGATCAGCTGGCAGGTATGCGTATGTCTCCCAATAGCTGAAATGGGAACTTTGTATGAAGGTATAAGGTGAGTAGCTCACAGTGTCAAGGGTAACTTTTATTATGAATAATTGTACAGAAATGGGAGAATAAGGAAGTGTTAGCAACCAATGATAGGACAAGGGGTAATGGATTCAAGCTGGAACACAAGAGGTTCCACTTAAATTTGAGAAGAAA
This sequence comes from Vanellus vanellus, assembly GCF_965231255.1. NCBI lineage: Eukaryota > Metazoa > Chordata > Aves > Charadriiformes > Charadriidae > Vanellus > Vanellus vanellus. Next base: position 54,916,129 of record NC_138909.1, on the reverse strand, counting down.
CTTCTTCTCAGTGAGGGTGACAGAGCACTGGAACAGGCTGCCCAGGGAGGTTGTGGAGTCTCCTTCTCTGGAGACATTCAAAACTCGCCTGGACGCCTTCCTGTGCAACCTCATCTAGGTGTTCCTGCTCCGACAGGGGGATTGGACTAGATGATCTTTTGAGGTCCCTTCCAATCCCTAGCATACTGTGATACTGTGATACTGTGATACTGTGTATGTTGAAAATATAAATTGATTGGTGCACTAGCCAATTGACTACGTATTGCAGGATTAGAGGGACAGTATTCAGTATTTTCCTTTTTTCTAGAAGGGGATTGACATAGGGCTTTAAAAGGATATGAGATCCCTTTTCTAAAAACAAACAAACAAAACAAAATCCACTGCCTTTTATGTTTAATAAGAGGAGGGAAAACCTTACCAGGATAGAGGCTGGAGGGGAGATGAGGATGACCTGAGCAAAGTGATAGACACTAAGATTGTTTTACTTGAAGTGTATTGAACACATTGAAGTAGGAAAGGATGAGGCTAGATAACAGCTGTAGAAGACCATGCAACTGCACCTAATGCTAACCTAGATGTCAGGGGAAAGACAGTTAAATATTAAGTGGCACACTGGTTATGATACAGGTCAAGTCCATTGAAGAACTATGTGAGATGATGGACAAAACCAGGAACAATATTGATGCCTTGAGAGCAATGATATAAATTACAGATTTAGCAAGGCATAATATGGGAAATAGCTCCATACAGGAGAATCATAGTAGAATGGAGGGACACAGGTCTGTGAGCAACAAGTACAGTGTTTCACTGCCATGAAAACTGCTGAGTTCTTTGCACAGACAGTGGATAATCCAGTGTAGATCCCTGAAAGAAAGAACAAGCAAGAAAGGTTTCCAGTAATGGCAATACTGTGATAGGCTTTGCTCTTCGTCCTTTGCATTATTGAAATGAAAGAAGAATCCATCAAAAGTGAATGTCATTATAGAGACAAAGCAGAAAACAGAGAGTGGGTCTTCTGAGAGCAAAGCATATTTCCTTTATCTCATTCAAGAAGTGAAAAGGTGTAAATATATAAGTACTGAAATTCATTTTTCAAGGGGAAAAGAAGTTAAGAGGTAGGAAAAGATGCAAGAGCAAACGAGTAACTGCTGGGACTGGTGGTTGTGATTACAGAAATGTCATCAGCCAACCTCAGCACCAAATAAATAAACAAAGATTAGTGATGGACTTAAGGATGAGAAGTGAAGGGGGAGATGAAAGGAAAAATATGGTTGAGGCAACAGAGTTGCTGTGCGAAGGAAACCAGGAGAACAGGAACTGAAGGGCAAAGAGTTGAAAACTCAAAGAGTGATGAAGAAGTGTAGAGGGGACAGAAGGGGAAAAAATAGCAACTTAAATGACTAAAAAAGGGAAGAGAAACAAAAATAGAACAAGGCAGTATGTAATCAGATCTATAAACATGATTAGATATTATCAGTGACTTGCTCCAGAGCAGTAACAGTGGTCTCTGGAAGCTTTGCTCTCATTGAAGTGAGGAATGGTGATGGTGAGGCTGGATATTTGGGGAGGAAGAGTGGAGTAACATGGGGCACTGTAGCTTGTGGCACTCAATGGCATCACCAGCATCTAATGGCATGCAATGGTTCTGCTGTGTGCAAAAGGGGACGAGGTCTTCCTTCTCTTCATCTCCTCTCCTCTCCTTTTGGGAGGGGAGGGGGGAGACTCACTGGGAAAAAGGTTGCTTTTCTTGCACACACATACCTATGCATGCACACACATATATACACACACACGTGCACACGCGCGCACGCACACATGATCAGTTTCTCGGGGTGGCTCACACTGTGTTCTGAAGGGGGACATGGGAAAAGATACAAGCTTAAATGGATTTGGAGGTTTTTTTTGAGGAAAAAAGAGGGACAAGGGACAGGCGAGTGCTGACATCTGGAGAGTGGTAACAGCTGTGAAGGCCTCAGGGCTGGAGACTTTATTTTCTGACCTTAGGGAGAAACCGGAGAGTACTGACCACATGGAGTGGTTGCAAGGAAGAGTGAGGGCAGAGGGGAGACAGAAGTGGCAGCCCCTTATTTTTGTACCCTGAAGCCTTGGTAATACATCTCTGAAGAGGCCAGTGCATGTCCATATAAGAAGTTATTCCTTTTTGTCTGAAGTCATGTTAAAAATAACTCTCTTTGGGCCTTGGGGCATTGCACTATAATGAAGTTAAAAGGATAAATGCTATTAAATGTCTGAATAATGTTGCTAACATAGCTTGTCTTCCTGATCATTTTGTTAAACTACAGTAACATACAATCATGTCACCATTAATACTTCCTGCATGTGCAGGAAAGAAGAATACAAAGAGTATGAAATATCAATTGATTTTAGGATGGTGTGTTTTGTATTGAAAACAGCTGGCTAACTTATTCTCTCATATGGCTGGTGGTGGGTACTGGAAACATCACACGTTTGTATTGTTGAAACAGAGTGCAAACTGTTCAGAGCGATACACCTACATCTGTACCGTATTATACTGTGTGCCTGGCTGCCATCATTTTATGGACTCAATATCTGTCCAACCATTATTTTTATTTGGTCTCATAACTCCATAGTTGGTCCACCTGTAGAGCCTGCGAGTTATCAAGTTAGTGTGTTTTGCCATTGTCATGTGTCCAGTTTTCAAACTACAGTGGTTTGCAACTGGACTACAAAGAACCAGGACTGCTATTCTTATAGCTATTTTTATTTTAACTACACCCACTCCTATATATCGTTGCAGTCTGCTGGAAAAAGTCTATTTTCCAACAATGAGATTATTTTTTTTTTAGATGGGAGAAGGGAGCGTGTACAGTTCTCTTCATCTCCTTTTTATTATTATTTAATTGTTCCCACACTTGATACCTGTTTATTGCTACCACATTAAAAAGCAGGAATGGTTGTCCAATTCCTGGGTTGTAAAATCTCCCTGGCACGTTCCTGAGGCTCACTTAGAGAGCGCATGGTCAGTCAGACATCAAAGACAGCTAGAATCCAAATTCTCCTTTGAAGACTTATAGCTATTCTTAAAACCTACTCAGTATATTCTGGGCAAGGCTCTATTGCCACAGACTTCGCTCGCTCTGGCTAGCACTGACTTGAACAAGACCTTTTTTTCTTGGTCTTCTCTATCATGTATGTCCCTCCCCACATATTTTTTTTGCATCTCTCTACCCCGCCTTTCCAAATTTTTAACTGCCTCTGTCCTTTCGATTTTTATTTCACAGTAGGTATCACCTTCATGTTGCATTCCTGTCTACTGGTCCTTTTCTGATATAGCCCTGAGCCAATATCTCTGGCTTCTGCCTGCCTTCTTTTCCTTCTTCTTCTGTCCAGTGTCCTACCCTCATGTGTCTCTCCCCCCAAAGCTGTCATGGCCTCTTCAAAATTGCTTCCAGTTGAAGCCATATTCAAGACCTCAGCTGATCCCAGGCTATAGCACCTGCAAGCTCCCAAACTCCTCCCGCTGCTCACTGGGGCAGGTGGTGGACAGACAGCTCCATGGCAGGGATAGTCCATTGCCCCTTGGGTGTGCTGATGTTTCCACATAACATAATGGTTGTGTGACAGTGGGCATTCCAAGGACCTACAAGGTATCCTGACACCAAAATGGTTCCCAGACCCTAAGAATCTCCAGTTCTCCACGTGACCACCACATGAGCTGTTAGGAAACATGCCATTCTTCACTGGTCTACTCTTTCCTGCTACCATGCTCATCACGGCTCTATATTGCCAGCTCTACCAAGGTAGTTGGCAGTGTGTGGCTGCTTCAATACTGTGTCAGGTCCTATACAGAAAAGTATAAGATGACCTTTAGATGCTGCAACAAGCCCACAGGTTGTGATACGGCTGTACTTTTTAAGTTACTTTATCCTAGTGTCTGTATGCAGCTGATTTCACAAGAGTTTACAAACCAGCTTCAAAAGTTCCAAAATACTTTAGTAATTTTATGAACTAGAAGTACAAGTCGAGCTCTCAACTGAAGCCTATGGGGCTAGGCCTTTAAATAGGACTTTATGTGAATGAATATGGGCAGGTTCTGTGGACCACCACTGTGTTATTAGCCTTATTAAGTTGTCTGTAATGTACCCTGCGGTCTTTGCAGTCTAGGAAAGAAACATCTGGTCCATGAAGGTTTCCATTTGTATCTATTTTGTTAACTACATTAAGCAACTAAATAGAAAAAAAATACATAATGCAATGAAAACAAAACTACTTAAGCTAAAACAATTTCAGGTCAAATTAGTCACACAACTGTATAAAATATCACAGTTATTGCAACCAGCAACCACTCTAAGTTTTTACCCAGAATTAAGGATGACGATAAGCCTTATTCATCTACTACTCCCCAGTAACAGACCATTATCCACGCAGTAAAGATGGCTATGTGTTAGGCTCTAAACAGAGAGGGGTTTATGTTGCCCATGAGCTCATTCTGATTCAAAGATGTTTAATTACATTGCCAAAAGACTAGATTCCATTTACTGTAGTCTGCTTCTCACTTGTTTTTTTCAAGATTTGGGCTTTGTCCTTTGCCGACAGAACTAGACAGCTTCAGGTATGGAGCTTGCTGGTGACCCAGACAGGCTGAAGAAGCATTGAGGAGCATTCACATTTGCTCATCATACACATGGAAGATGTCCCGTCTCCACTGACAGACATGCTCCAGACAAATGCCTGAAAGAGTAGAACATCGAGTCACAATGACGTAAATATCTAAGTGAGTAATCTCTTATCAGGCAAGGCAGATGGATCAGTTGTAGGTGATTTTTTTTAAATGGTACTGGGAGCAGTGGCTTAACTTTTGAAACTTTTGAGTGGAATTAAATATGGCTGTCTAAGGTAAGTGAAAAAAAATCCTTGAAATGCCTGTCTCGCCTAACTCGCTAATGGGTATTCACAGTGAAGGGTTAAATTTAGACAAGTTGAATGCAATCCAGAGCGACCAGACTACTGAAACACCCAGTATTTTATATATATCAATTGAGAAAGGGATTCCTTTCACTTAATTTTTACTGATAGGCGTTTATTCTAAGGGAGTTGTCCAAGTTTTCTTGATAGCCATTTAAAACAAGTATTTCCAGAGGGTAATTCAGCCACTGCCTTAGCCACCTCCTTTCAGATGACTGAAAGAGCCCTCTGGAAGCTCCCACCTCTCTTTGCCGAGTATAGTGCAAGCCTGGACAACTAGCTTGATTAGACACCTAATTTAGAGAATACCATGATGTTTAGGGTGTATTTTAAGTTGTCGTTCTAAGGCGTCCAATATACAGAAGCTTTTTCATGAACAGTTTTAGGGAAAGCTCAGAAAAGGCAGGAGTCGAGGAAACGTGGATGGACAGGAGGCTGCCTTTCCCCGGAGGCAGCAGCTGCATGAGGGGCTGGATCCCATCGCGGTCCTTGGGACCCCAGAAAAAGTGAACACACTTCTTGGTTGGCAAATTAAAAAAGAATTGGAGACATATAGAGCTGCTCAAAGTTAAATGACTGTATCAAAAGAGGATATTTCCCACTACATAGAGTGACATTTTAGAAGATACATTTGATAACATATTTTTTAGCCTCAATGTCTCAATATGGCCCTCAAACACAACTGACAGAAACATTTCTCAATGTGTTTGCTACATGTATTGCTCTGTCATATCCACCATATAAGAAAGGCCGATTTTGAAGTTATAAGTAGTACTGAGTTTCACAGGCATGAAGTTTTTATCTAAGAAGAAACCAGAGAGGACCAGAATTGCTGGACAGCCCTGGACAAAGACAAGATTTGCCAGGCTAAAGTTAGAGGCAACGTGCATTTCCCTCTGTAAAAGAAATTACAGCTAGAAGTCAAAACCATCAAGTTTACACAAGGTTTACAGGAAACTGATGTAGTCACCAGAACACCTGGAATCGATATATTTCCTTGGAAATTTTTTTCAAGCCTTCTGTCTGGAGTACAACCAAGTTAAAATGTCCAGTGAATTTGGCTGTCAGTCTACACAAAATATTTGAGAGAAGAAAAGTAATAAATAATTGAAGGGTACTTAAGCCCTAAAACGTTGTTAGAATTAACAGGAAACTAAATTCTCGGTAGCCATGAGGGTTATTGGGATAGTCATTTTACATCACTATGGTGAAAACTGAAGGTACCTCGATATGCATTGCAGGTTTCAGTAAAAATGGCATGTTAATATGCACAAATAGACAAAAAGCTTTGGCCTTAGTCCATGGGTTTAACGGGTTTGATTTCCTTTTTTAGGAAGTCTTTAGCTAGAATTGACTGTAACCCATATATTTCCATTGTCAAATGAGAGAAATACCCATGAGATTTTCTTTTCAGTTACAAACAATTTACAAATTGAATACCTGTCCACTAAGACTGATAATGTTATGGGGAAGAGGGGGAATGGTTGAGGAAGGCTTACTGGCAATTTCTTAAATAAATACAAAAATGGCCTCGTGGTTCTTATATTTTCCTACTGATAAAAATATGGGGTTTGCAGTATGTAACCATCTTCTGAGGGTAAACACACGGCTAAATAGCACTCAGTTCTTTTGAACTAAAGTTCACTCTGTTTCTCAAGTATAAAGGTTGGCAACTTCTGTTGAAGTCACCTCAGACAGCAGCTTCACGGTGGCATTTCCCTCCTGCCCATTGCACTATGAGGCAGCATCCTCAAGCCCAGTCATGTGAAGTGTCCTAAATCACTGCAGCAAGGTTGGCCAGGCCTCATCCATCTGCCAATATTTTAATTTCCTTCAGATAAAAAGCACTAAATACCCAAGTGCTGAAAAAGAAGAAGAGTGAGAACCTTGGACAGAGATGTCTCCCAGTTAATATGAATGGAGGCATACAGAAAAAGGCAGATCACATGTGATTTTCTTCAGTTTCAGGAAATGGTATGAAATGATTAGCTTACATTTTCCCGATTTATTTATTTAATATTGGTGGATTTATTTGCTGGCTTGTTAGGATATATTTGCTTAGACCAGAAATACCCTTTTTGAAATTGCTCATGGCTACTTAACGGCAGGAAGGCAGAGCTGCAACAAACTGCACCCTGGAAACCTGTGCAACTGAGGACATCAGGAGTCCTGGCTGTGGGCGAGCAGGTGAGCTTCCATCCCCATGTGCGCATCCCCACACACTTCCACTGCCCCAGTTATCAACGGGGTGAGGAAGGAAAGTGAGGAGGACAGAGGAGCAGAAGCCGCTCTACACTGGTGGAAGAGACAGAGGAAGAAAAGGCATGAAAAAGCCTAACTCAGCTGTTTCCCGGTGAAATCTCTTTCCTTCCACCCAGAAAAGATGACTTCCAGATACTCATACTATCAAAGGCTTGAAACAAAGGCTGAGGTGAATACGTGGGCAGTTTTGAAGGTCAACACTGTCATCAGCTTGGCTCTGAAGTTTTTAGCATACAAAATTAGTACAATATTTAATGTGAATCCTCGAGACTAAAGTGATTTTAGTCCTAAAAAGTTGACGGTTGCCTGTCCCTTTATTGGCCAGTGTATCTCATAGTACAAAATTTTCTCCTTCATTTTTTTTTCTGAAAATTAGCTTCTTAATTAATTTCTGCCAAAAAATGTTTGTCTGAGTTGTACCTTATGTGACTTTATTTAAGTCATGGCCAGACAAACAAGAGTCCTTCCAGTATTATGATCTAAGGGACGCAAACAGCAAAAGACATAGGGGGAAAAAAAAACAGGCAACCTAAAGCTCATCTCATTTAACAGATAGCAGTAACTATCTTAAAAGTGATTGGCTTATTAGGGATACTTTAAGTATCTACAGAAAGCAGCTTTCCATACCCACAGTGAGGTCATTAGTGAGGGAGGGAGAGAGTTAGTTGATACCACAATCATCTTTCCTGTGCAGACACTGAGCTGGAAGTTCTGCATTTTGACAGATTTCCCTCAAAATAAAGATTCTTGGCACTGTAAGGAAGGAAATGTTAGTTGCAGCAGAAAAACAAGCAAAGCAAAATCCTAGCTTTGAAGAATGGACTAAATTTAGACCTACGTATGTGTAGATTTTGCTCCCGACATAAGAAGTTCAAAGAGATATATTGCTACTAGGTATGACAGCAAAAGTAATATTGCCACTATGCTCCATTATCATTCTGTACAAAATCAATATCAAAACAACCCAAGTCTAGACACATAAATGTCAAACTATTTAACAAGAAGCAGTTAGTGCAGAAAAAAACACTTAAATGGCAATTGAGGTAGTCTGATGGGTCTTAAAGTAGCTTACCAGGATTTATGTAAGATAAAAACAGTTTAACTAAGCATGTAGAACAAAGCCTGGGGGCTTATGGCTAAGAACAATATCAGAAGAACATCTAAGCTCTTTATCGTACCTGTCAGGTCCTAGTACTTGGCTGTTCTGTCAAAGATGGAAGGCTTTCTAAATCTCCTAATTTCCTCCTTCATTTTAGGTTTTAGGTTACTTTATAAAATTACTGTTCACCTACTACTCACACGACAGAGTGCCCAGTTCACAAAACCACATTTGAGTTACTCCCGCTACTCAGAAGAAATCTGTCATTTTCAGAGTGCTTTCTCCACTTCTCACATGCCATTCCTTATTGAGAGCTGACAAGGAGGTTGTTAGCAAGTAATATCCTCCCAGAAATGAAATTTTGAAGTGAGACGGGCAGCAGAAACGAACACTTAATTAAAATGCTAAAATGGCTGAACACTGAAACTCATTTCAATCAATGAAATAAGAGGGATGGAAGAACTGGAAAATATAGAGGCATTAACTTAAAAATGACCAAATATTTTGTTCTTAGTTTCTAAAGATTATCTTTTAACTCAAGGGGCTTTCTTTTGGCTTTCAAATAGACCTGAAATAAAAAAGAAAATGAAAAACAGTTAGGGCCTAAGTAGAGAAAACCAGGTTTACTTGGTTCATAATTCATTTTTTATTGGTTCACAGTTCATTGCTGCTCTGTGTGCAACCAAAAGCCATTTGGATTTTGACAGGAATCAGTTTTTTCCTGATGTGGTCACAAAACAAAAAAAAATCCAACATTAACCTATCTGAAATAAAACATAGTTGGAGTATTGCAGTGCTGAAAAAAAAACCATACCTTCAATGTAAATAGAAATAAAGGAGATTTCATTGTCTAAGACATCTTTCATTTCACAGCCTTCAGCAGAAGTCATTAACAGACCTCTAAAGCACAGTGAACTTTGTGGGGAAATTTGTTGCTGATTTCCCTGACTAGAGGAGAGGGCCTGTGCTTTACATAGGAAAACTTACCCAGTAACTGAATAAATATGAATCTCAGTAGAAAACTATTACAACCTCAACACCAGATCTTCTGTATTTTGAGCAGTGTTCATTATTTAAGATCATTAAGGCAACTGACAATATTCAACTTAAACGTCTCATTTGAAGTATTCAGCTTTCCCAAATGAGAGTGAAACAGCCCGTGAAATGTCTGGTTCTGGAACAGCTCTTGTACTCTGTGATGCTTTTGCTGTAACCTGCCCAAGAGGAGGAGCGGCAGTGCTACCGCGGGTAAGGCAACCTGTTATAAATTCAGGCGCGTTAAGCGTGGCTCTGGGCAGGTGCCCATATGGCCAGCTGTACCAGGGGCACACGTCGCTGAGGACAAGAAATGGAAAGTCTCCAGGTGTGACATCAGTCACTTTGCTCCTCTGTGCATGTTGTCTCCGAAAGCAGACATTTCTTATCTATACCTAGAAGAGCTGCTTGAGGCTTGAGGCTGGCTTAGGCTTTTTAAGTGAGTAAAAGCTTTTGTGAGATTTTTTTTTTTTTCTCCAAACCTTACCACACAGCAAAAGAGAAGGAAATTTCTAATAAAATGCAGTATATTTTCAAGGTAACTATTAACTGTCTTATCTATTTTGAGTGATGATCATGAAGACAACTAAGTAATTCCTGACTTCATTTATGACAGCAATCCCATTAAGTCAGTGGGATAATTACAGGCTTAATGTTAGGAAAAGACTTCAGGATTTTGCAATCACCGTATTGTCTCCGATATCATTGTATTCTGCTTAGGACACCCTGGCATGTTGACGTGCAACTGACTATTTATGACCCACTGCCTTCTTTAGCTGGTGTATGACTCCATGGAGGAAAACTATTTGCTTTAAGTTGGGATACATTGACCTGGAGAACAGGATTTGAGTGCTATGTCCTATGTGTTTATACTTTGTGGATGGCAGCCTATACTTGGACAAAGAAACTTCACAAGTCCCACAAAACTAAACTGTCCGGCCACTAAAGGCAACTGCAAGGTCTCTGTATGAGTTCTGTGTTAATACGAGGAGGAGGATGCATCACACTAGAAAACTGAGTTTGCAGCTTGTAGTTTAGGTCTTCCATTTCTGACTGTATCCTCGTACGGAAAAAATCCCTGAGCACAAGGAATAAGGAGCCCTCCAATCCTCTTCTAGCACTTTGGCTGAAGTCCCTCTGTTAAGGCTCAATCCATCTTCTGTAGCACAGAGGTGGAAGTGACATTAAAAGGGACAATAGAGAAGGTAAACATATTAATCCGGAAAGCCATCGCCTATCCTTTCTGCTCATCACTGAGAAAATTTATGTAGGTAATCAGTGCAGACGGTTTGCTGCTTCCTCCTCTACCCCATACCCTCAATTATTTCTACAGATAAGCAGGATCTCGGCTCAGCACAAACCCATTAAAGTAAGGAAGCCGGCTCCCCATCTGTCTCCGTAGGTAAAGAAACTCTCCTGCGAAAACCTGATGTGAGACCTACCAGGACTGAGGGGTTTAGGGGACAGAGAAGAACGACTGCTGTTACTCTGCCAAAGAAACTCTGAAACAACGAGTTGCTAAATGACCCCGATCTTCACCACGCTGTGTTCGGGCTGCGATTTTCAATTCTGCCACGAAGTCTAATCACAAAATCTTGATTCCTATCACTTACTTCTAAGAAATCAGTTTTAATCCGCACGTATTAGTTCTTGGCTAATCACAGGCATTTATTATCAGACCAAAGCTCTAAGTCGCTTTATACTCTGGTCCCTGTGCTCCTCTAAGAGCTTGGCAGCTGGCAGCTCAAGGCGGCACCACCTTTTGTGCCTTGGCTTTGCGCAGCCATGCGCTTTGATTATAAGCCACTTTGGGTACAATCTCAGTCAAAGCAGAGGATATAACTGACCGTAAGAAGTCACGGCATTACAGCATGGGTGCACTTAATGTCATCTAGAGACGCAGTTTGCTGAAGACAGAAGTTTAGAATTAGCGCTGGAAGTTAAATGTACTGACTATTTCTAAGTGAAACCAATCCTCCAAACACTTAAGAACTTGCTTAATTTTCAGCATATGCCACAGACTTCAAAGGAGAGTCAAAGTCCAATAGTTTGAAGTAATGACAAGCAAGAAATACCCTGGAATATTGGCTAAAGAAAAAAAAATACTATTATGGCGAGTGTTTCTAGGTGCTACTTTTACTTTTAGCTTTTCAAGTTCCTAGCACGTGCGCAAATTTTCAATTTGAGCAGACACATAATGTTGCCTTTTTAGGATAAGGGTCTGGAAAAAGGTAGAGGACTGGTGTTTGTTATGTACTTTCTTCTCTGATTAAATATTTATAATTGAGATAATTATTGTCTGACAGCTAAACACGGGTGTTAAACAAATATTCCTTGAAGAAATAATCGCCCAAAGTGCTGTTTTACCACTTGTACTACCAGGCCTGGTTTATATATGTAAACAAAACAATTTATACTTAGAATATACCCAGACATTGTGTCACTGGTTTCTCCTTCCCTGCAAAGCCGACTTACAGGGCCCCAGGCTTACACTATCGCTCTGTGGAGAGCCGCTTTTGTCAGAACGGGATATTCGTGTCAGAAGGAGCAATGATACATTGCCATCACTGTAAATATGAGCCAGAATAAAAGGATCAGAGAGGCCAAAAACAATAATTAAAATGCCTTGCCCCCTGTATGTGGCAGTCATGATTTAACATCCAGGACAGAAACAAGCATGACTGGAATAGCAAAGGAGAGGTCAAGGATTACCCAAAATCATTTCCTGAGGTCACCAATTTGTAACACACATCACATTCTCTCTATGCTTGCAGTCAGTGTCTGCTCTTCTGTATATTTTTTTTGCTGTGTTTTATCATTTATTTGGTATAAGATCTTGAGCCAGAGAGATGGACAGATGAAAGGAAACTGAGGGAAGATGTGAAGAAAGCAAAGGCAGGGGGAGATGAAAAATTGAAATAGCTCAAGGAAGCAGCATAAGAAATGCTTGGCAAGTGCTTGAAAAAGCACTGCGAGAGGATGGAGGAGTGGTGAGTGTGGAGATGTCTCTTGTGTGAGGGATCCATCACTCTGAAATGTCATTCTGGGTCACCTCCATTTGTTGCATTAAAATTGTGTCTTTTAATCCCGGACATATTGTGTAAATGACTTTGACCTTGGCAGAAACCCTACAGAGAAAATTCAGTCATATTGCTGTAATTTTTTTCCTGAGGTGACAATATTCAGAATGACAATCATTTTCCTTTGCAATAATTTTTTCTTGGGTAAATAGCCCACTCTGGTCTGTTCCTTTTACTCCTAAAAGTCTGGAGACAAACTACATACCAAATTAGTAAAACTTCTACCTATTTCTTATGAAAAGTTTACAAGATAAATGCAACAAAACAATAAAGCACAAGTTATTAACTAAATCTTACATTTCCCGCTTGCTATACCCCTGAAATATTAATAACTTGCATAGGGGTCTTTCTTTTGGTTATAAAACACCTACATTCCTTGGTCAATGAAGCTGGGGAAAAAAAAAAAAAACGCCAAAAAACGGGGACCTCAAAGATCATCTGGGACCTCTCGTTTAGGACTCTTTTCATATCAATCACAGTCTCAGTGTCCCCTCAGTGAGGGAGTAAAATGATGGGATATTTCACCTTTCCAGATGACCAGACCCCTTTGCTTTCAAGAACATCTAAGTGAGAATACATTGCAGGTGGTTGTGGTATTGAGAACAGTTGGATAATCTTTCACTCTCAAGCATTGACAGAGTAGCTTCAAAGCATTCTCCTTCTATCTCTCATCCTCGCATGTCGGGCTGTGCCGTAGGCAACGTGACAGCTGAACATATGGGGCATAGGTAAGAATGTACGTAGATGGTCAAAGCTGGGTTCTGTCTCAGGGAACGGCTGTACAGATTTGTGTGTACACACACATGTATTTCTAAGGCATGGGGGATGTGAAAGCATGGAAAACGTTCATCTGTCGTTACAACCATAGGTATTATAAGGAAAGATACAGGGTTTGAACTTCTTTCCTTAAATCTCGAGTTGCATATGGGCTATTTTCACCTGGCTTCTAACAGTAATTAGTGTAGCTGACATTCATAAGATTTCCAAATTTTGAAACAATGATTTTATTGCTTAGATTACTTTCCTGCTAGAGCGGGGCGGTGGACCAGTTGACCTCCAGATGTTCTTTCCAACCTCAACCATTCAGTGATTCTGTGATCAGTGTAGTAGTGAGCTGTAAGGTCCAATCCTGACTGAAATGCTAAGGTCTGTTGGGAGTAGCATTTGGCATTTGTGTGAGTTCAACAGGCTGAGTCTCCCTCAGTTCTGAACACCCATTGAACAGGAGAAAGAGAGCACGAGTGAATCCATCTCTTCAGTGTGTCATTGCTTCTGATAGTCTCATGTCTAGAAATGCAAATAATATGATAGCATCCTACCAGAGCAAAGTGAAAGTCCTAAGGGATTTCATGTAAGATGAGTTTCTTTTAGGATTACCACTGTCGTGATAGCAATACAGTGATAGCAACACATCTAATCCAGTAGTGTTTCTAAATAAAAGAAATTATATTTGCTAACACAGAAACCCCTTCAAATTATTCTCAATACTATTTACAAGTCTGATTTTGGGTTCTAAAGACAGAATTCTTTAGACCGCAATGAATCAGATTAACTCTACTAAGACTCGTGAACTTCTTCCAGAAGATCACACAGATGAAAAGGAAACCAGGGCTTGGCATCTTACTCTGTATCTCATAATCCTCTCCCCTGCAGAATTCTGGTGGTTTCAGCAGTGTTACTGTTTCTGAGATGCAGAAGGAAAAATGCTAATAAAAAAGGTAATGCTGCCTTTCATGTAAATACTAATATTCTACACCAAAAAATTAGTAGACCTGCAGTAATTCTCATGCTTACTGCTATTTCTTCTTTTGCAAGATGTCCGGTGTGGTTTTTTTCCATCAGAAATCGCTAAAAATGAGGTGGTAATGGTAACCCTAGTGCATGCTAGGTCGTTCCCAGCACGCCTTCTGGCATGCAACAAAACACGGTGAAATTCATGGGTGGTTCAAAGACTCAGCTTGTGGTTCCGCTCAAATAGACAAAACAGACAGCTCTTCACACCTTAAAATGAAATATAGCCTACGAGGAGGGCTGGTGTGGTTGTGTGAGGAGTATGGAGCAGGCGTGTGCTGTACGTGACACGGCCCTTGTGCTCAGGATCTGCAAAGGCGTGTGGGTCAGGTGCAGAGACAGGACCTGTTAAAATGCTGTGCATCGTGGCAGCAGGCGCAGCACTCACTGTGCAAATGGGCCACTCCAGGCCAGCCGGCTGAGGAAAAGGGTTCCTATCCCGGAGCAAATTGCAGAGGCAGTACAGGTATATAGCCAATGCAAATGTAGGCGGAACTGTGCAACCTCACCGTTGGCTTTGGCAAAGAGCATGTCCAGCAACCAGGAATTTGGTTTTGCTGATGGGCAGCAATTTGGTAAGCTGGTGAAATAGTACTGACATTAATTGTCTCTATAACATCTATTTTAATTTGTTACTTCTACTCAGATTTTCCACTTATTCTTTTTTATTCCTTTACAGCAAATTATTGCAGATATGCCCTTAACTGGAATCATCTTACAAAAGTCAATCTCAGAAAAGTTTGCCATCTGTATTTTGAAAAGATGATAGTGTTACCCCTTAGTTACATTTTAGGCAACTCAGAATATCGAATTATTAGTGTGGCAGAAAGGTTTCTTTTGCCACAAAAATCCATTGTCTTATGGTATCCTTCGTTGCTTTGTATAATCTAATTTTAGAAGTTCCAGGTGTTAAGTCTTTTGTCTTGGACCATTCCAGAGCTTAATATTTTTTTTTTTTTTTATCTTCTTAGATCAAGCCTAATTTGTTGGTTTGTTTTCCATATGGAAACCAAAAACATTATAAAAACGGGCTGGTTGTTTTTTAGTTGAATTTATCTGACCCTTCTTTTTATATTCCTATTCCACAAATATTCTACCAAATAAGGACTTTTCAATTAATTAGAACGTTAGCAAATATTACATAGGAAAATGCTGATTCTATCTGTGAATCATACTGAAGTAACAATACCAAAAGTTTCCCCTGACAACAAAAAAGAACAGTACTGTGAATTATTTGTCCAATGAGATAAATGCCTTCAATTCTTTTGTTATTACTTCTAGATAAAGAGTCAAAAGCGTTATTTTTTTGTTATTATTTTATTACTGAGACCAAAATTTAAAGGTGGGAGCTACTTTTAAAGTGGGGGTCATTGTTTTTTTTAAAAAGTTTCCTTTTTCTCTAATACGTGGAGGAAAAAAGAAAACAAATAAGAAAACAATTCCCTCCACCCCTGTGTTTCCAGAGAAATAAACCCAAAAAGAAGTAGAAAAAAATCTAAAGAGTTCCAATTATACAGTCATTTGACATAACTAGCTTGCTTTCTGGACTGTTCATGAGTAGAAAAATAAGTAAAATTAGTTATTACAAATGATTCATGCACTCAATCTTTCATCTCACAATATTGTAACCAACAAGTCCTCTGGTAACGCAGACAGTTATGCTCCTTTATAATACTTATTAAATTAGCTAATTTGTACAGTTAGAAGCTTTTTAGAAATGCTCACAAACATCAGGTCTGAAAAAGCATGGAAGACTTAAGACTAGATTAGGAATTGTCTCACCAGATTAGACTGCTCAAACAGTGAAGGAAAAAAGATTTAAAAGTAAATAAGGGAATTGAGAGAAATTAGGGCTAACCAGACAAAACAAGAAGCAAAGGAGCCTTCCAAGAGGGATTGTTATGCATTGGCACTAGCTCCTCCAGTCTGTGCCCAGCAGTCATGTCCTTATCCTTGTCTTCTGCCTGGAGACCACCTCTGGCTGGGAAAGGTCCTGAGCTGCAAATCGTTGGAGGCTGAGCGAGTATTCAGGGGATCCTCACTGTGGGCTTTCCTGTTTTCTTACTCTTCTCTAAGCATCTGGTTTTGGTCTTTCCCCCACCTCACCATAAACAGATGTTAGGGTTCTGAATGCTTGTACACATTCTTCTTGATGCCCCACAAAGAGCAAGAGGGAAGGAGCTTGGTGATGACCCCAGAAGGCAGGTCCTGGGACCTGGGGATATCTCCGCATCCCCTCCCAGTGAGGATGAGATGGGTGGAGGGGTGCCACAAGGCTGGAGGGGGGCTGTGGGGATACCAGCTCAAGGGACAGCATAAATTTGCTATCAGTCCTGAAAACTAAATGGCACTGCAGCTGTAAACCAGCACTGGGCAGATATCTTGGCTCCAGAAACTACAACCAAAGAAAATGCAGCCAGAGCCATCCAAGAAATTGTCTATTGGCTTCAGAAGTCATATAAGAGATAACAAATGTGGGTTCACCTCACTGCTCTGCCCCCTTCTACCCCAAGCATGAAGAAAAAAGCATAGGTATGTAGATGACCAACTCATTTGTGAAATGACTTCTGTAACCTGATGACTAGAGAATTCCATTACAACGCTGCTCCAGTTCCTGCTCCACCAAACACTTGTTTACATAAACAGAACACTAAGATTAGGAAAAGACCCCAGAACAGACCACATCTCTAAGATAAATCTTTGGCAGCACAAGTGTGAAGTTTGACTGTGCTGCCAGTCAAAGCAGATGAGCCTCAGCAGATGTAATCTTGGTCTACCCCGTCCCACCAGAACAGTGTGACCAGCAGGCCACCGCAGCCACAATCACATTCAGGGTAGGATGAGAAGTTTCCTCCAGGACCTGAGAGCTGTTTCACCTCTGTTGAGTGAACGCTTTATTATAGACCATACTGCTTTCTTGTACCTCTTGCTTACAGCTGAAAAACTTCAGGAGACCCCCTTGGGAAAGGTTTTTTTTCAAGACTTTGCCTACTTGTCTTTGCGATGCTATTGACTACAGTGCCTTCCACCCGTACGAACATCATCTTTTTTTCTCTCTCTCAAACAGGCATTTGTCTTTCATGTTTTATTGGTTCAATGAGCCACAAGTTGGAAGGGAGTTTTCTGCGCACAGCAGAACTATGGATGGGCAAGGGCCCAGCTGTAGGCTGGGCTCAGAGATCCATAGACATGTTTGTTCCTAATACCTTCAGTTCATCGTAAAACCTGTAGCTGTATTTTTCCATTCCTGGTTATAAATATGTCTCTCTTATAATCATCTTCCTACAGAAAGAAATGTAGGACATTTATTTTGCTTTTAAGATGATAACCTAAATATTATAGGCATTCACAAAATAATCGCAAATGTGTTTTTTGACAGTTTAAATGAAAGTGCGTTAACACTTAAAAACAGGTTTTATTAGATATATTCAGCTTTTGGATAAACGAAGGAAATAATCATAGAATCGCTGTTTTTCATTCCACACATTCAGTAAATTGAGCTTATATGATAACTTTCATAGGATAAATGTTAGTTTAAATTATCTGCATTTGACCTTTAAGCTAGTATTAAAATGCTAAACCAATTTATGCTGTTAAAATGCATTGAACAAATTATATGACAATAACTCTTATACAATGTGAAGCAATTTTGATGATCTTTAAAGATAGTGGATGGTATTTATGATAACAGCTCTAAGCGCCTTTATATCACAGCTGTGGTGAGGCTTAATGTGGCAGGAACTGTCAGACTGGATCAATACATGCTTTTCAGGCTTCTTTTGGTGCCATAATCCAGCCCCTGCAAGAAGTGACCTCATGAGCTGCCTAAGCTCTTGTTGTTCTTGTTCTGTTTTGTTAATTGAAGAATATCGAGGCTTATGAAAATGACAAAGCTGAGCAAAAGCTAATTATGAAAGAAAAACAATAAAGCCAGGGGTGAGTCTAGGTCAGCTTTCAGTGGGAGTCCAGAGTCTACTATATTTTTTCTGCCATCTGTCTGCTGGTGTTTGAGAGAAGAAACTAACATCTCTTGCATACCAAATTAGTGAGCAAAATCAAGTAAGTATTTTAGTTTTTCCAGAGAAGCCTTTGTTGCTTTAAGACGAAAGCCATCAGCTTTCACTAAGAGGAAGCTGTGAGTGACAACAAAGGAGTTGCAGACAAATAAACCGCTTGTCTTTCCTGTCCCTTTCTCTCTTCTTTTACCTGTGGCCCCCTCTAAGGCCCAGCTCCCCCGCTGGTGTGTTACACAGCCAGGCGCGAGGGCGGTGGGATTGGGCCCTTCAGTGATACGGAGGCACCGGCACCCCGACTTATTCAACCTAGCAAGGGCTGCGGGGATAACAAAAAGAAAAGCTTTTACCGTCAAGGCGGAAACATCCTCAGCAACGCGAGTGAACAGTGTTAGAAACCTCAAGGGAAAACATAACCTCGCTGGTAAAATGAATTTTTACTTTAATTTAAAAGCCTTTTGTATGGAGGCGCTAGGGCACACAGCTTAGCACATTCATCTGCTCAGGACCCAGTTGACTGTAAGCAAAAATATGACAGAGCCCTAAGCCGGTTTGTAAGAGATTGTCTAATACCTGGACAGAGTCACCAAGTGACAGCTGCAAATAATTGGCTGCACCTTTTCTTAAGTATTTTAGTAATATGCGATAGAATGTTAGCTGTAAAAAAAAAAAAAACAAAATCCCAGTCCTCATCTGAGGTCTAATACTCCGGCAGGAGTCTCGTCCTTCTCTGGGTCTCAAGTTTAATTATCGCAGCGATTCCTCTGCCTTTGGAAAAGCTCTGCTACACCAAAGCCAGATGTATTTCTTATTGGATAATAGCTCCCTTCGCATTTCATAGAAAATATTGTGCTGAGTCCAGCTGTACATTATACATTCGATATGCAGACACTAAATTAAAATATAAATGGACTACGTAAGTGACATGTGGTCGACTTTAATGTTAGAAAAACCTAGAAATGAGATTAAAAATCTAACCTAAACATGTAAAAAATGCTTTATATTTTTCTAGAGGAGGATTTCATCCTGGAGGAGTTTCGCTGTGTGTTTTTAAACACAGGCTACTAACATTTTCAAACAATCTGTATGAATTCATATAAACATATTCCAGAGCCATCTTTTCTGCAAGTAAAGTACTTGGATAAAGTGTCACTATTGAGATATGAGCACAGCTTCCATTTTCTTACCCTTAAAATTAAATGTGCAAATGGAGTTCATTTTTTCCTTGAACTCAACAAAATGGCAGTAACAGCAGTGCACTCCCAACAGATGAGCAAATTTAACTGAAGATCTCCCGATATTGTACATATGGATGAGGTAGTGTATTTCTACTTCGTGTTATAATAAAAATAAGCTAGTATTGACGTGTCATTACCAAAAGCTGCTTAAATCATGGTAATCTACAAAGACAATCAGAAAGAGATCTTAAAAACAAAGAGAATGAGGTACTTAGGTCCTGTCTAATAACTAAGACAGAAACCTTTGAGTGCATTAAAGACCAAGCAAAGAAAACTGACCCACAAGGGATTTTTTTGGCCAGAAAGATGGGTACAGTTAAAGCAGGTAGCTTAGAACTGAGGGGTAAAACTTGTGGTTTCAAATTTGCTTCTGTTTTTTTCAAGGCATTCTTGGATTTTGCAGAGGACTTCTGCAAACAGCTAGGGCAGCCATGGGAGCCGGCATTTGGGAATTTTACCCGTGTGTGATCCCTCTGGACCGGCTGGGTTCGTTTATTGGCCACAGCCCTGGGCCCGATGGCTCTGCAGCGCCATGAAACAGAAAGGTGCGGATTATATTAAAGAAAATAGGAGGGCAAACATCAAGACAGGAGGAAAAAGCTCAGACAGCAAAGTTGCCAAACCCACCCAGGAAACACTCGTGTTAGCACAGCACCGTCCTCCGCCCGGCAGTCACAGCCCCTCTGCTCGCAGGGTTTTCATGGGGCATCCTCAGCATCCTACGCGGGCAAGCAGCCCCAAGCCAAGCTCTGCCCACACGTGGCGCCAGCTGAAGAGGGAAACCTGGGCTTGGTGTTGCCTCAAGTGAGGCTTGCAGGTCTGAGAATGTCCAGGAGAGAGGAGCAGTGCCCACACAGCGGCTCTGCCCAAGCTGTCCCTGACTGGGACCCTCGGAGCCTTCCCCTGGGATGCAGATCCCTGCCAGGGATCCCCAAACCCCGCTTACCCCCAGCCTTGAAGTGGCTGGCCGTTCTCCGTGTGCTTCCGGGCTGGATCCTGGCCTGCATGCTGGTTTTTAGCTGCATCTTCTGATGGAGAATTAACTGGGGATGGGAGTAAATCTGCTCCATCCCATCTGTGCCGGTGCAGCCCACCCACAATAGCCTGATGAGCAGCGCACCCACTCAGGGGAAGCAAGGTGGGCTTGTTCGGGTTTTGTGGGTTTTTCAGCTTCCCTCTCTTAACCCAGCTGAGAAAAACGAAAAGGCTGAGTTTGCTGTGGCACCGTCTTTGCTCCCCTATCTCCTCTTCTTCCCCATCCCCGCAGCGCTCCTTGCTGGGGCTGGGAACACGTGCCTGGGGAGTCCCTGCCGGGCGTGGGCAATCCTGTCTAGGAATTTCGGCCAGAGTTTTGGCCCAGGAGCTTCATAGCTTTGGGCGAACTCCCACTGGTTCTCTCTGTCTCAGGCTCGCAGGTTAAGAGCAGGCTCAGCCTCCGGTTTCCAGCTGCTACCTCTCCACTGCAATCTGCCTTGGGGAGCCATCCTCCAGATGCTTGAGGAAACCACTGCCTTTTTTTTAAAGGATTAAAGTCTATTATAAATAATGCTGATTATTAGTAGGATTGGAAGAGTCCACTCGTGATTCAAGTCCTTTTTTCCAAGGCATTTCCCAAATTCAGAGCTCTTCCAAATAACTCACAGTAACAGTAGTGTTTGTTGCCCACTGTTCATGGGCTGAAGAGAAATTACTTCCAACCTAAAAACATCTTTAATCTAAAAGCAAATATTGCCTCACGAATCCAACACTGATCACATCTTTTCCCAACATGACAGGAACTGAACCCAGACAGCCTTTTTTTCTGTGCTTATTAAGAAACCCTTTGAAGCTGGTGGTGACCCCTCAGAAAGTTTATGCAGGATAGCCATGCTTAAGGAAATCACATTAGTGTCCAATAAAGAGACACATTTTAATTTCACTCCGCTTATCTCTGAGGAAAACAACCAGTGGACAATACCGTGCAACACGGGACAATGGAAGTGCTGTAAATTGGTAAGTCAAAGCTAGCTCTTCTTTTTTTTTTTTTTTTTTTTTTAATGCAACAAATAGCCAAATGCATCAATTAAGGAAGCTCCAGGAAAGAGCAGAAAAGAGCATTAAGCAGACAGAGAAGAACACCAGGAGGGAGAGAGCAACATGTTAAGGCATGTAAGGAACTGCAGAGAAAAAGAAGTGTCAAATGAAATATACTTAGTGATGTGAAACATGCAGTCACCAAACATTGCTTTGCATTATAAAAACTAGAAGATGGCCAAAGAGGAATTTAAGATCGTGTAAAATGGAATGGAATTTGTAAAGAACAGGATTTTCTGAAGCATGAAAAAGCAGTCTGCAAAAATGAGCTCGATGTGCACAGATATATTGAGTAAGCTGGGCTGTTGGGTTTTTTTTTCTTGGTGCACACGCTCTCGCCAAAAATTGAAGCCTGCCTTCCACGCCAAATCCTGCACCCTGATTCTGTGCACGCTGCAATTAATAGGGCCACTCCAACCTACAGCACCGAGAGCAGATCTCAGAGCCCTCTTCTGCACACCTGAGAGCTGTCTACCCAGGGATGCCCGGGTCACCCAGCCCAAATGCTGCAGGTTTATAATCCCGCTGCCAGACCTCACGTTGCAGTGAGTCCAGGGGCCTCGCACAGGGCGCGCGGACCGGGACGAAGGAGGAACATCGCAGTATTTTATAACTCCGTGTTTTTTCCTTAACACAGTCCTTTTAGAAATGACCACATCATGCTCTTCGGGAATTCATTTTCTCATGCTGGTCATACTGCTTGACCAATCAACTGTTTGCATGTGGATAATACATATTTAGTTAAATATATATTTAATGCTATATAGATTTATAAATGTTAAATACATACACAAAAAGCACTGGCAATTGTATGCAATGGTAGAGCTGTATGTACTTAGCCTAACTCTAACGAACACATTCCAGATTATGGACTATGTAGTATATTAAAATCACTGCAGTTTTTATTAAAATGAATGATATTTTCTTATGTGTCAAACTTTAAATAGCTTTTCGCTGAATTACACTTCTAGGTTTGAGGGTTTTTTTTCCTCTGCAGACATCAAAAATGAGGTATAGTACGGTCAAAGATTTTAATATATTCACAGTAATTTTTAGTTCTTTTTGAAGCTAAGCTCTACACACAGATAAGGTTTGCAGCAAAAGGCTCTTCTAGTCATCTGTAATCTCTTCTAGTCGTCTGTATGCACTTGGTTATTTGCTCGTATAGCCAGAAAACCAGTCGAGCCTCTCTGAGCAGACTTGGAGCTTCTCTGTCTTCGGCTGACTACTACATACATTCCTCCTCTCGCAGGTTATCTAAGCTCCCTCTGCAGTCAGCAAAATCACCTGCAGAGGACAATTCCTCCAGCGTCTTCTAGGCACTTAGTTATGGTCCACTGACTATGGAGAGAGCCTAAATAGCTATCATGGGTTTGACACCTAACTTTTCCAAATCAGTGGCTAAGCAAGGCATAGCCCTCCCTGCTGTAAGGATCTATTTGAACACAGAAAAGAGTGGAGGAGGGTTGACAGAGGGGAAAGTGAAAATGCACTCACTGCGCAGCCACATACATACTGCAATTTTTTTCCGATAATGCTTTTTCATGGGAAATATTACCATGGGAAACAGATGTTCCTCTCAACTATACCTTCAACTTCTCATGCCCTTATCCCATCAGGGATATTTTTTTTCAGGGAAGTAACAAAGGTGGATAGTACATAATTTTTCTATGACTGGCAAAGAAAATGAGGATTTGTGAGGCTGAATTTGCACTGGTTTTCTTACTGTGGAGCCCTACTGATGTCAGTACCGCTTGGTCTGGTTATAAGCCACCAATCTGGGTTTTAAAAATGTGTGCCTGCCACGTATACTTTCACACAAGAGTGTTTTTCTTCATGACCCTTAAGGTAGCGTTTGTGCTTAGAGCCTCTTTAACAGCAAATTATAACAGCAGCAACCAACTGCAGAAGAGGAGGAGAAGGCTGGTTATTGTTTTCTGCCTTTTGCCCTCTTCTTCATACACAAAAGCAGGAGGATGAAGCATTATTCAGAGCTGGTTATTACAAGGTAAATGCTTACAAGTAAAGATGTACCAAGTGCATTTGGAAACTGCTCATGGCTATGCCACAAATAATGCACTTGCCTTTTACACAAGTAACCCTTCATGGTGCATTTGTTCGCCGCGTCTCATAGGAGCGGTAACACTGTGAGCCATACCTTTTCATGACTTTATTATCGGTAATCTTTGTTAGCCTGTCTCTCTTCATCCGCGATGTCAAAGTTACAACGTGCACAAAGCTGCCAGGCTCCCAAGTCACACCTGGCCCTCAGAACATATCACACCTATGTGCTCGTATTTAAACTGGCTTCTTGTCACATTTTTGCCTGGACTTTCAAAACGCTCCTTCCAACCTATGAAGCTTAGCACAGACTCACCATTTTTGTACAACAAACCATTTCTGCCTTTCTGCCCCGTTTGCTCTTTGACAGTATCCAGCAAAGGTCGCCTGGGGTCAAACCTTCCCAAAGTACACCGTAAGCTAGAACCTCCCTCTCCTTCAAAATTCTAGAAATGATGGAAAGGAGAGATAGATGACCTTCAAAATCTGATTGTAGATCCAGGTGCAAATTCTGTAAGTTACTTTTCTAATAAAGCAGACTCCAGTCCCCAAATTAAATTTTGCAGCCTGGGATCAATTCATAGGACCTAAAACCTGCAGCTCTGGACCTGATGTTGGGGATGGCTAAAAATATCTTGTATAGACACATTAGCAGAATTCAAAAGCCTGCATAAATGTAGTCAAGACTTCTCTGGATAAATGTAGCCACGTGAGGTTTTTTGGTGTTGGGGCCAGGTAAGGATGTTTTTGAATAAAATATAGCTGACATATATCTTTCCCCACACTTTGTTAAAACTGGTTTTGAAAAAAATGAAATTGCAAAATATACTTTTCTTCCTGCTGAACAGTCTTCAAAGAATAATTGTTAATGTTTGTATCGGTATTTTCCAGTGAGCTCGCTGAATAAAGAGTGAATTTAGGTTGTACATATTTGAGGGATTTCTGTGCCTTGATAACATCAGGCAATTGGTCTGCATGTGGGGATTTTCCACGGAAGCAATTATTTCTTCAAGGGAACCTATGATTTCTTCAAGACCAGAAATAGGAATGGAAATAGGACAAGAGGAAATGGCCTCAAGTTGGAGCGGGGAGGTTTAGACTGGATATCAGGAAACCTTTCTTCACCAAAAAGGGTATCAAGAACTGGAACAGGCTGTCCAGGGAAGTGATTGAGTCACCCTCCCTGGAGGTATTCAAAAGATGTGTATATGTGGCACTTAGGGACACAGTTTAGTGGTGGACTTGGCAGTGTTAGGTTAACGGTTGGACTCGGCAATCTTAAATGTCTTTCCCAACCTAAATGATTACATGATTCTGTGTTCTGCTGCACTGATGTCTGTGCCACAGTGCGTGAGAGCGCAAAAGCCGGGAGCAGAGCAAGAAACAGCCAAGGTCTATCTCATAGTTATCTGCCTAAAGATCACCGCGCAATAAGAGGCAGCTTGTGGATGCCAAAACATTCTCCCTCCCTGAAATGCCTCGAGAGGGTTTGGGAGTTTGCTTGGTTTGCTTTTCCTTAATGGGAGCGAAAGAGTATTGGGAGCACCAAGAAAAAGGCAGAAGGACTTGGTCTACAAGAATGTCTTTTCTTCCTGTTTTCCGTGTTGTCCGTTCCCAGCCGGGCAGGAGGACGTTGCAGCAGACTGGCTTGCCCGACTGCTCGCAGTTAGCTGCCAGATTTTGCAGATCAAAGACGTCTGAACTAGGGAATCAGCAAGACTGAGCTGGTCATTTCTAATTGCGATCACTGATCCCTTTGAGAGTGTCCAGCCCTGGTTCTGGGACTGGTCCATAGAACTGGGGGACCAGAGGAAACTTCCGCCTGGCCAGAGCTTCCTGGTGCCCCATAAGCAAAAGCTCTACCTGGTTCCTGAGAAAAAATTCAACGGCTCTGAGGTTTTGTCAAAATCAACCATACACATCAGCCGTGCACATTACACAAATGATAACTTCAAGCACCTGGCTAAGTCCCTGGCTCCAGGATCAGCCCCCAAAACATGTGATCCCATATTGTTTTGCTGTAACAGAAGGATTTGCCAGCTACTTTTGAGCAACTGGGGTAAAAAAAAAAAAAAAAAAAAAAAGAAAAGAAATACTTTCCTACAAAAAGCAGAGATTCATTTGAACCAAAGTCAACCCCTTCAAATTTCAAAGGTGATAAGAACAGGCCATGACTGGTCTGTCACTTATCATGGTAGACAGAAACCACATGTTACTCTGGGCTCTGAGACTGCTGCTCCGCTCATTCTTCCAGCTCTGGACTTACCGCAAAAAAATTGAGCGAAGCCAAGATCACAAATTTTCCTTTCTCACCAGATTTGAGCCCTCTTAGTGGAGGAGTATGCTGTTTTGCTAACTCTGAGCTGTTGAAGACCACTGTAATCTGCAGAGCCAGGGCTATGATCATTAAGAAAAGTGTGTGCAGGACTACTCAGGTACTCAATAGTTTGTGCATTTCATCCCCCCCAAAAAAGAACATGATATTTTTTAAACTTAAGATTTACAGCTGTTCTTCGTTCATGACTTCAAAAACCATCATGTAACACACACACCTGTAACCCTCATTTGCCCTGGAAAAGCAGGTTGTATCAATGCTATGTGCACTCTTGTGGAAATTAACTATGAGGACAAAGTGTAGGACCGATACGACTTTTGCCTTGTCTTCGCCTCACAGCTTTCTGAAGCTACAGAATGACACAAACCCCAGCTCTCCGGTGTGGAAAATGGTTAGTGTTCCCCTGAAGTCAATAGAAATATGCGAACAGGGCCCAGGAAGGTTGGTGTGATTTTAAAACTATATACGGAAAGAGAAGGGTGCTCTTGTTGATGCAGTTTAAATAAAACGGTCAATACAGGATGGTGAATCAAACGATTACCCATCCCTGGAAAGGTCAAAGTCCTACCATCCAGTAAAAGCAAGGTACATACCTGGCCATGTTTTTTCAGTACTTAAAAGGTCAACAAGACGATTCTGCTTTCAAAAAAAAAAAGAAAAAAGAGTTAGACTGTGCAAACAGAGTTTGTAGTAGCATAAATATCATCTGGTTTTGCAGTTTAAACATGTTCTGCTCAATTTCCTACACTAAAGATAGTTTATAGGCCTTAACCCACGATGTATGCTCACCATCCAGTACACTTCATGACAGCAGATACCTGGCAGGGTGTGCGCCTGCCACTGGAGATGCCCAGCTGATTTCTTTGATCTCCATTTTCTGTGTTCAGGCCATGTCCTTTGGAGGGCAGATCTGTGTTACTGTACACCTATATCTGTTTTCGATTTGGGCTAGGCAGCATTGCTTTATGAAAAGGGATTATTTTTCAAAGTTTCGTAGGCCCCCAGGACATCTCAGTTCACGGAGGAAAGGAATATCCCCCTTTCGCTGCTTTCCAAATAAGTTCCCACTCAAGCCATTTTTTCTCAGTTGTAATTCATTATCGGGGGCCTCTGTGCGCGCTGCATCCTCTTAACAGCTCTGTCTCGTAAAGTTACAGCAAAAAACACACTACCCCTCAAAGGCCCCCTCCTCTTTATATGGCATGAATTACTGCTGAGGAGGTCATAGGGGAAGAAAAAGAAGAGGGATAGGAGGCATTTCGCTACTCTGAGGAAGTAGCTCGTGAAGAAAATGCTTTTCTCCGCTGCTTGGGATGACTAGGGAGCCTGGTGGACCCCGGTTTGTTGACGCTCATGTGAACACGGTAATCCCTGAGGGCTGGTTGCGCTTCTTAATTCATCCTGCGATAAATTTGCTCCTGATGGTGCAGATTTTGTCCTTCCCTCCCCACCGCCCTCAACAAAGCCGGGAAAATTACTCAATTAATCGCCTGGCGGTTGCAGGGGCTGCCTGGCAAGGGGGTACTGCCCTTCTGCGCCAAACTAGGGATATAAATTTTTCCCTGTGAGCAGAGCGCATTACGGCCGTGTGCTGTGAGGCAGGGAAGTGCATGCATGCGTGTAATAGGCAGCTGATCATTCCCATGACAGCTGCTGCGGGGGGAGCGGGGAAAGGTGTGCCCACCGCCCCGCGCCGCCGCCGCCGCCGCCGCCTCCTGCCTGTGACCCCGCCGGGGAGTCAGGCAGGCGACCCTGCGCCCAGGGAATTTCTCAGCCCGTGACTTGTTCTCAAATGAGGGCTTCCTCTGACGGATGCTTATGTTCAAGGCGGCGAGTCATGTGCCTTGTTAATTTGAACTGTCGGATCCACCAGGTCTGCGATGGCCGGCTGTTTAAAAACACAGTGTGTTCCCAGCTCCGCAACATAGGGGAGCTATCATTTAGTTTTTAGCTCTTTGGCAGAAGAAAACTGTACGTGAGGGTGAGCAGGTTAGATTTGACTGGGTAATTACGTATTATTTTGCATGAACAGAAATGTCACTGCTAATGACAGCTGCGGTGTGCTCCAAAATATTTGGGATTAAATATGTTTGGTCTTATACACCAGATGCACATAAGTATTTTTAAACATTTGTATGGATTTAGTCCGTCTGAGCAATTTCTTAAGTAATATGTGTGCAAAGCAGTAATTCTCAAGACTTCATGTTCCCGAAACCACCAGCCCAGTCTATGTTAGAAGAAAAGACTGTAAAACACGAGGTGTCTACCACAAATTCTCTTCTCCACTTCTTCCTCTT
The DNA here is from genome assembly GCF_965231255.1 of Vanellus vanellus. Taxonomy (NCBI): domain Eukaryota; kingdom Metazoa; phylum Chordata; class Aves; order Charadriiformes; family Charadriidae; genus Vanellus; species Vanellus vanellus. The sequence goes on along the minus strand of NC_138909.1, from coordinate 54,887,898 downwards.
GCCTCTTCTGCTTTAATCAGAAATGAAAATACTTTGACCTCTAATTGAAACAGGGCCAAGCGACTTTTAGCATTGGGTCTAACTGTGCAGGCTGAGCTCAGGACCCTGAGCAGGTACGTCCATGCCAATGGCTCAATGGCAAGACTTGGCAATTGCCAAGAGCTCCCGAACTCGTTGTCCCAATTGCAAATGGGAAATAGTTGTGTTTATTTTTACAGCTATGCGTAGGAGCAATGAGGTATAGGAGTTCTTGAACCGATAGCTGAATTTGGAACCAAGCTGGCCCCTTTTGCTTTGGAATGAATGCTTTCCATTCAGTTTGGGGTGGATGAGCTTTCCTTCTCCAAATCAACTGCGGTCATTTTTCTGACCCAGTTCTGCGGGAAACGCTGTCAAAAGGCTCTCTAATATTTCTCCAGGGTGAAGCTGCATAACAGAGCTGTGTAAAATACTTGCCATACAGCTCTATAATTATTAAAAAACTATAAGGATTTTTTTGTCATTCCACGAACTGTTTCTGAAGGACAGATGGAAGAAGCATTTGCGTGAGAAATGGTAGCTGACATAGAGGCCTTTTAGACGTCTCAAATTTAGTTGAACTCGTTTTAACAAATTCCATTCTGGAAGCATTGTAACTCTGAAAATCAGACCCTAGATATAGCCAAATATCTTAAATCTCTTTTTTTTTTTCAACATAAAACATAGACATACATAGCTTCAGCAGTCATCAGTATTTCCTACTGAGCTACTTACTAAAGAAAACAGTCTTATTCAGTGAGTTACACAGTCTCACATTCTTTTATCTCAAATAGTAATTTTACTACAAAATTTCTTGCTTGAGTTCCTATCACTACAACTTCAAATTCACTAGGAGCTGGGTTTGAGTTGTCAAAAGGAATCCCAGTACAGAAGGACTCCCACTACAGAAAGGCAAGGTCTCTGCTCACGCTATAATTTGAAACAAGATGCAGCATGTAGGTTTTTAATTTCGTTTGTACTCATTAAAGCATAAGCAGTTGCTCATTCACTGTATCTTGGCACACAAGATGGATGTATAAATTGTTCTGGGAATAGGGAAATTAGGCAAATAATAGCAGCCATAAGGGAACATTTGAAAAGGAGGTTACTATATCTAAGAAAGTCCTGTCTACTCTTTAAAATTGGGGTTTTCTAATTGTGATGGCTCTGTTTTGAAGGGGAAAAGAAGAGATGCAGGATTTGGAATTGTTTCAGTACAAACCCAACCCAATGCATTCAATGTGGCGATTTATATTTCATGAAGAAGAACGAGAGTGCTCTGGAATAGGCAATGAGGGCACACCACAGGAGGAAGGCAGACCTGGCAGAGGTCTTTGTTCTGCCTCATGGCTTTGATCCAAATTCCCTTACTGCACTATTTGGAGAGGAGCAGACCTTCATCCCCTTCGAGTAGCTTCCCAGCAGATTTCAGTGCCCTTCTCCAGATGTATTTCCACAATGTTCCAGTGGAGACACACCTCTTTTGCCATCATTGCCGGTGTAAAGCTTTCCAGTGGCTTCAGCAGGCTCTGGGACAGGCTCTTAACGCATGGTACTACTCATTTTTCAATCAGTAGCAATCCTGTCCTTCATTTCAGTGATTCAGAAAAAAAAAAAAAACAAACCTGAAAGCATAAGTTGCTAGAGCATATTGAATGCAGAACCATCCTTTTAGTGCTCTTACTTATTCACTACAGTAAACAATGCCATTTAAAATAATTTCCAAATCTCAATTTAGACCAAAAAAAAAAAATCTTCTCTTTTAGCTGTTACTCTCTCTCACAATGGAAAGCTGCCTCAGAGCATGTTACATTTCAGAGGAGCCTGTGAGATTTTGTTTTAATGGGAAGCTAAATGAAATGTTTAAATTTCAAATCAACAACAGAACATGTTCAAAGAGCTGTATTTATAGGGTTTAAGTGAAAAATGCTCTGGCACCGCTTTTAAATAACGCTGGCGAGCAACGGAGGGAAGAACACCACTCACTGATTCTTTGCATGGCTCAGTCCACAGCCTTATTCAAGGCTCACGTATAATGTGAGTTGTTGGCTGTGATATTTCGGTCGTAGTGCTAGTGGAATTCACTGTAGGCAAAGGCTCATGATGCTAAACAAAGTGGACAAAAGGCTTTTACAGAATAATAAAAACAACAAGTCTCCATTTATGACTTACAGTTAAATGTCCTCAGTGAAGACATTACTCAGTAAATAACTCTGTGGGAAAACCTGTAAAATATAAATGCCCTGGCAAGCTGGGGAAAACAGCGAGGTGACAGAAAAGCTTAAAGAGTCAAAAGGGTGAAAAAGGACATTGGGTCTTGCTCGAAGCTCAGAGCTCTTTGCTGAATTACTTCTCCTGCAGCTCTCAGTTGTAGCACAGCTCACGAGGGTGGGGAAGCAGGGTCCCAGTCTCAAGTCTGCTGAAACTGCGTCAGTTTTTTGTGTTCAACTGGAGTAATACTGAGCTTGCATTGCTGGGGTGAACATGCAGAGAATATCTCAGAAGTAGAAACAAATGTAGACAGACTGTGGGCAAAGGAGCAGAATGGGAAGAAAGAAAACTGCTAATGAGAAACTAAGGACAGAAACTGTACAATGCAGCTTAATTTTTTAGTAATCTTCCAGGTTTGGTGAGAAACGCTGCCAGAAGTTTCAGACTGAGGCAAAGCCGAGGGTGAATTGCCTGATCCCCAAATGAATCCCGGTGGGACAAGTACCTGCTACCAGCTGAACAGGGCTGCTGTCCTGGACCAAGTTTCATGTGGCAGAGCAGAGGTGTCTCAAGCCGTTGGTCAACAAGCGTTTGTAGCTATATTGTATTTCCCATAGGTTTTTCTATTTCTGTACCCCTATTTTTCTACCAAAGTACAGAAAAGGAGACAGTACAAGGAAGCCTGTGGGAATGGTTTCATCTGGGTTACATGAAGACCTGACACAGACCTGACTATCATCCCCACTAAAAGAGGTCAAAGTATGGAAAATATTTTGAGAGAAGATTTGAAAGCTCTTACATTTTGCAAAAATTGAAAAGTGAATCCATTTTTTTTTTTTGTGGGACTTTATTTTTTCATTATCTTTTCTACAAATTTTAGCCAAAACATTCATTCAAAGAGCTTTTAGGATTCTTTCAATTACCATTAAAATGTGCTTTTATGAGATAATAATAAAAAAATAAAAGTGAATAAAACAACATGGGAAAATTTGGAAAAAAAGCGAAGTTTTTATTACATTGCCAATTTTTAAATAATAGGGATTTGGCTTTTATGAGAAACGGAAACCAAAATTTACTCTGGTGAGAGAAGTCTGTGGACACTTTTCAGCGCTTCATTCTTTTTCCACAGTGCTGTCTAATGGCATAACATTGTTATCTTCCCTTTAATCATAAGATCTCTAGGTTTAGGGCAGAAGTTTACATCACGTAAGCATTATTACTGTGGCATGAGTAATTGGTTTGTTTGTTGTCTGCTTTGGTTGTAAAGGAAAGGTTTTGCAAGAGGAAAAGAAGGGACGAACATCCTCACCCAATTCACTTTCTCAGGCCATATATTCAACGCTGTAAAATTTCTGTGTGTCTCACTTCTGCCTCACCGAGACATAGGGGAGCTTTCATGTCACCTCCAGTATAAATATCAAATCAGCCACAAAGGCCCGGTATTGAGATTTAGGTCTGTCCTTTTGGGGGTTAAGCTGAGCAGGCAATTTTACCTCTACAAACACATTTAAGAGTTTGAAAAAATTCTCTTTTCAAACTCTCTGTGTGTGTGAGGAAGGGGAGAAGGAATAAAAAACATATTTCTATTATGGAATTGACATTCTATAATATTTTATTTAAAAAAAAAAATGAAAATGTTCATCCTTACAAGAAGTGCTTCATTGTTGAACTAAAAATTGTTCTCCAGGCACCAGGAATTCCTCCAGGAATATGGGATCTACATGGTGGCACCTCTGATTGCATTCTCCAAGGAATATAGGATGTACTTACTGATGGTCCTAGTTGCCAGGCTTTGGAAACTTGGGACTCTGGGGCCCTCAGCTCCATAACCAGCCTGCCAAGGAAGGGAGAGGACGGCTGGTGTTGGGAAGGTGTCAGAAAGGAACTGAGGCAAGTTTTGTTGGAATTGTAACGTTCCCATAAATTTGGATGAACTGGAGAAATGTTCTGAAGGAAAAGCATCCCTGGGGCCCTGGAGGTGAGGCTGGGTGGCTCGGAGGTGGTTGACATGGACCTGTCCTCTGTGGTCCCTTTCATCCCCCACCACAGTGCGGGCTGGCGATGCGGGCACCTGAGCTGCAGCTGCACAGTGTCCAGCTTGCGCTGAGCACAGGCACAGTAAGTCTGATGTCAATGGAGATGTGCCCTTAAGGACCGTCTATCAGAGGTGCTAGTGAGCACTGGCGTTTTCCCCTGCCAGCTGTTAAGGATTTTTTCAACCTACATGCAAAAGTCAATTGGGGAAAGGTATTTATTAGGCTTATGTGGAGATCATCTCTAATTAAAAATTACATTTCTTCCTTCTAGACAAGAGGAGCCTAATTCATTCTCTCTGTGGTATTGTTCTATAAACCTTTTCTCATTTACTATGTTGGCGTTATTTTCTCTATATGTCCATCTGCAGCAGTAGCCCCAATGTGCTGGCAGTGTGGCACAGGTGGTACACCCCCAGCAGAAGGGGGAAAAGAGAGCGCACCATAACCTGGTACGTCTGCAAGGAATCTGATCCTGCTAAAGCTGAAGCCCATGACGAAGCTCCAGAGGTACTAAATTGATCTTAATGTATCTGTCCTGAGGGAGGTAATGGAGAAAGTGTACCGGTACCAAAGCTCTATTAATACACGCAATTTGTGGTTTATAAACAGGAAAAGTAAAACCAGAAGACTCCAAATGACCAAATACCCAACGAGGAGACGTGAGCAGAGACATACAGAAATGGCAGAAGGAAAACGTGAGTATTCAGAAGCGCGCCTGCTAACACAGTAGCATCATGTAGGAGATTGTGATATCTGCTTCTGTCATTCACATTACAGTACCGTTACCCACAGGGATGGTGTTTAATTTGAAAATCACCTTCACTAACCATTTATTACAGAATATGTCACAAGGTAAATTGAACAGCTAGATGTATAATCAGACAGAACGGCACACTAAAATAATTAAATACAGGCAGCCCCAGGATGCTCTCTGCTTAATGTAGAATGCTAATTGGTATTCGAATACCACACGGTGTGTGTCGAAGAAAGACAGTGTAACTAATGTACCTGTATGTTGTGTGTAATAATACAGAATGAGACCTTGAGGGTACATCATCCCCTGAGGATTTCACACTGCCAACAGCTGATACCAATAACAACAGAGAAATGTATTTCCCCTGATATTCTCCTGACATATTCTACCCCAGTTCCTGCTTCACTGCAGTCTGTGAGAAGCTTTAAGACCGATATTGTACACCGGAATTAAATGCAACTTACGAAGTATACATGTCATCTTTTCAGTAGTAGAAACGCAACAAATAATAGAATTGTTATACCAGACTTTATAAATCCCCGCTTGGTTGCTTTCACCCAGTTGATTTAAAGAATTTAAGCAACCTTTCCTGTATGGAAAATATTTTTCCTAATATGATTTTATGGTGCTTCAGTTTTTAACAGCTGCAGTATTCTGACTTCAAAGTGCACGGAAGCAAAGTTGTGTTGAGGTAGAAACACTGTTAAAGTCTTCCTCTAAAGAAATTGGTAAATTCATTCATTTTCACATTTTTGTCTCAAAGCAGCTTAATGCCAAGTCCTTTATTTATTTTTTGCTTTCAACTGGTAATGAATAAAATATTTTGAGCTAAAAGATACTTTTAATATATTCAGTAGAAGAAAATATATTTAAACTAGATTGTGGAAAACATTTGCATCGAAAATACAACATATGAAAAGCACTCCTAAAACAAACATGCTCCCACCCCCATCCACAAAAAGCGAAACCAAAAATGGAAGACTAGCTGTGGTGCACACTTACAAGGAAACATTGTGGTCTCAACAGTGGTTATACATGTTGGATGGTGTTAGCCCTACTCTTGACAAACACTATTTCACTGTTCCTTAACTAGATAAAAGGAGCTTTTATGAAATAGAATGATACCGAGTGTGAATGAGTAGAAAAATTGCATCCATATGCATACAGAGATGTTTAAGATGGTGTTCTCTATATTAAAAAAGTTTTTTAAAACTGGTATGCTTATTCCTTATGATGCTGCTCTGAGCACGAGAGCTACAAATATAGTAAAACATTTATTTTCGTGCATAGGCACACTACATCAGAAGTAGTAGTGTTCTGCAGAACAACGTTTGCTCTGTCTTCCTCCTAGAAGATTTCCAATGAGAAATCTATTTTCCATCCATAAGATTCATCTCAGTAGTCACTAAGTACAGCTGTTTTGCTACTCTCAATTGTAGGAAGAAAGGAAAGTGAGGTAAAATAATGCCATACATACAGAAGAAGATTAAGTAAGGTTTTCCCACGTTGGACTTCAAAACTGTTCCATGGCACACTGAATCACAGAATGGCTGAGATTGTCAGGGGCCTCTGGAGATCATCTAGTTGAAGCCCCCTCCTCAAAACATGGCCAACAAGAGCAGGTTGACCCGGGCCATGTCCAGTCAGGTTTTGAATATCTCCCAGGAGGGGAACTCCACAACCTCTCTGGGCAACCTGTGCCAGTGTTTGACCATTTTTTTTCTTGCATTTAAATGGAATTTCCTGATTTAATTTGTGCCCACTGCTTCACTAGATACCACTGAGAAAAGTCTGTTTCCCGCTTCTTTAAATCCTTCTATTGGGTATTTCTACACAAAGATAAGATCTCCCAGGCTAAACTTTCCTAGTTCTCTCAGCCTCTTCTCATGGACAAGTGTGCCAGTCCCTTGGTAGTCTTTGTGGGCCTTCACCAGATTTGTTCTAGTATGTCCATGTCTCTCTTGTCCTGGAGAGCCCAGAACTGGACCCAGTACTCCAGAGGTGTCTCACCAGTGCTGAGCAGAGGGGAAGGAACACTTTCCTTGGCCTGCTGGCAATGCTCTGCCTAATACGGCCCAGGAGGCTGTTGGACTTCTTTGCCCCTAGGGCCTCTTCTCCAAAGCCACTTTGCAGTCAGTTAGCCCCCAGACTGTGCAGGTGTGTGGAGTTATTTCCCGGAGTGGCATCACTCTTTGGAAGAGTCAGTCTTTTCTCCTTCAACTACCCAGATAGATGAAGTTGTCCAGGCCACCTGTTACAGGCATCTATATCCCTAACCCTGAAATTAAGAGTATGGTCATTCTGTGCAATTTCTTTGGACAGAGCCTGCATAGAACCAGACACGCTGAACCAAAGGGTGAGACTAGAGGTCTCAGAGGAGCAGAGATGATGCATAGATGCTAGGGCACATATGATGCTTGGAGCTGAAGCTCTATGGAACAGTGTTCATCCATGGACAGTCTGGAGTTAATGTGGGTTCCCCACTGTCAAGAGGACTCTCTTAACTTGCCTTTCTCTCATAATCCCATCTGAAGACAGTGGGTTACTGTGGATCACAATTACTGAGCTCAGACACTTAGAAGTGGTTTACCCCAACTGAAACCAGCTCTCAGGTCTAGAGAAGATAGAGTGATTTACTTACTTATTTTTTCAAAGCTTGCTTTTGGGTTTCTTTTGCTTAATTTATTGTTATCTTTTTCTGAATCCTTCTGCCAACAATGAAAAAAAAAATCATTATTATGAGATGTAGTTGGTAGCATCACAATGGATGGTGTCCTGATGAACAATTTAGTTTAAAGACCATGATACTATTTACTGTAGTACAGTTAAAGAAAGCACGACTCTATAGATTAACCTTGTGTTTTGAAGGACCTTCATAAATTAGTCCCATAACATAACAGATATGCCAGCAATCTTTCAGATTGGGTGTTATCAGATAGTTATGAAAGTGGACTTCAAGTGGAGTGAGCTCCGGCTGCAGTGATTGGAGGGCTGGGTTTTTAAACTAAAAATGGAAATTCTTTGAGCTGGCCTCCTGCAGTTTAACACCATGTGCAATTAATTTCCTCTAATTCTGTTTGAATGCCTCACTTATTCATGAAAGAAGAAAAGAAGAGCAAAATGAAAAGAAAAAAGAAAAGAAAAGAAAAGAAAAGAAAAGAAAAGAAAAGAAAAGAAAAGAAAAGAAAAGAAAAGAAAAGAAAAGAAAAGAAAAGAAAAGAAAAGAAAAGAAAAGAAAAGAAAAGAAAAGAAAAGAAAATGAAAAGAAGAGAGAGGAGAGGAGAGGAGAGGAGAGGAGAGGAGAGGAGAGGAGAGGAGAGGAGAGGAGAGGAGAGGAGAGGAGAGGAGATCCCTTGAATGACTCAAAAAAAGACAATTTTTGCTGTCTTTAAAAACAGAAAGACTTCAAGGGTCTGGCAAGTCACACTTCCTATGTAAAGAACTTCCTCAGACTGTGGCAAGAGCTCTGCCCAGCGGGCTTAGAGGCTTGAGTGGAAATCCCTAAGTACTGAAATACTCAAAAATATTATGGTACCTAGTTCCCACCAATATCAAAGAGAGCTGGGAACACACAGGACTGATAATCTAGGCTAAAACAGGTGATACCGCTATCAATACCGTCCTCAATAGTGTCCATCACCCACAACCCAGTATGCCTGATCTGCAGAGGAGATGGCTGCTTCCGTTCCTACTTTAAAGAGTTTAGCCTTTAATTGCAGTATGGGTGGTTTTGGCTCTTAAAAATCCCACATTTGTTCCTTACAGATGACAAAAATAATAGTAGTTCAAAATGAATTATTCCTTCATCACAACTTATGGCATCTCTCATTTTCATATCCTGACTGCTAAAGCGTTTTCAACTTGAAAATACTGGTAGTAGCTAGAAATAGAAAATGCTGACTGAAAGGTCCTGCACTATAAGGGCAAGAAGAAGGGATTCAAATATTTTCATTCTAACAAATAACAATTATTGTTTTAAACTCTTTATTTACTGAATAAAATAGTAATGCCCAACAGGCATTTTAGGAACTGGCAACAATAGCTATAATCTGCTTCCCAAAACTCAGAACAACTTGTATTCTTATTGAAACAATAACAATTTTCATAATGGATAGGCCTGTCGAGTAGAAAGGAAAAGAATAATTCAAATAATGATGATTACAATATGCACCAGATATGAGCAGACAATGTCACATACATAAATTCTCTTCCAGTCTGTTCACAGCTATTCCTTTTGGTGTTATCATCTCATGATAAATTCTGTTTACATACTCTTACTTGAAATCCCTTTATCTAAAAGTCCCAAAATACAATACAAAGCATTTTTGAGATCCTTAGTAAGAAAAAGATTGTGGCAGATTCTTTGCACTGGTATGTTTCTCTAGGTGAAACACCAAGAAACCTCTGATCATCTTGAGGGCAACCTCATTTTCCCTACAGCTTCCTGAGGAGGGGGAGTGAGGAGGGAAGTGCTGGTCTCTTCTCCCTGGGATCCAGTGACAGGATGCGTGGGAATCATTCAAAGCTGCACCAGGGGAGGTTTAGACGGAGTATTAGGAAGCATTTCTTTACCAACAGGGTGGTCAAACACTGGAAGAGGCTTCCTGGAGAGGTGATGGATGCCCCAAGCCTGTCAGTGTTTAAGAGACATTTGGACAATGCCCTTAACAACAGGCTTTAACTTCTTGGCCAGCCCTGAATTGGTCAGGCAGTTGAACTAGATGATCCTTGTAGGTCCCTTCCAACTGAAATACTCTATTCTATTCTATTCTATTCTATTCTATTCTATTCTATTCTATTCTATTCTATTCTATTCTATTCTATTCAGTGCTACCCATAGATACTTACAAGAAAAAGTCAGCTTCTCAATCACTTTCCAACAAGGATGGAAAAGAAAGGCCTTTTGTGTAAACATCTGTTGACATAGCTAAGTCAGCACACCAAGGGATGATACACGATTTCCAAATCACCATCTGCGTCCGCTTTCCATGAGGGTGTCTTAGTCCAAGTCAGGGCTGACTTAGAGATGGTTAAGTGCAGGATTTACCAAGCATATGCACCTTCAATATTGTTGGATGTTTTGTGCTACCTAGGACCTGTGTCCTTCCGGCGGGCAGCCAGCATAACCCACCTGAAATGACCATGCCTGAAATGACAGTAATACCCTGTGTCTGAACACCCCAGATCCACTCCAATAGACCAACCACAGAAAACTGTTGTCAGTTCACCTCCTAATGTCTGACCGATCTTGCCAGCCCAGGATATATTCTGCATATTTCTGAGCACAGTTTATCGGCTGATTTATTAACAATTCACATACACTCTGAGAAAAAGCGAGAGAATAAGCACTCCCAGGCAACAGGCGCAATGCTCTCCAACGAGAATTAAAACTCAAAGCACATGAAATGGACGCACATAGCTCTGCACAACAGTTATACTCCTCATCAATCAGACCTGAAGCCAACATTGTCATCCAGATGACTTCATCTATACAAATCTCCTTTAGGAAAAAAAAAAATGGTTCTGTGATCTTTAATGAAGAAAATGAGCGTGTTTGTCTTTAAACTGAACTTAACATAAGCATCAAAGACAACTTTCAGCTACGGGAGTTAAAACATACATAAATAAAAATGGCCAAGAATCAGCTAAAATACCTTATTTCACCATCAAACACTTTACTGCAGAGTGGTCACATTGGTTGGAGAGCCAAGCCGTTAACTTCAAGACAATACAGATTTAGTTTAGGATTTACTTATATGTAGACGTTCTGCACAAAACTCTGGAAGAACAAAAAAAACAAACCAGATTTTGCTCTGAAATGTGAAATATGTTACTTAAAACGCATGACCTTGGTGTGCTTCAGAAAAATATTTTTAATCTACATGTAGGGTTTTTTTCACCCTTGCCTCCAGCCACAAGGTCAATGGTTGCTTTTTTCATCAGGCAGGTAATACATAGGGAAAGGTAACTTTGAAGTATATGTGCAGTGAAATATTTAGCCGAACAAACACTATCCTAGATTACTTATGGAGAGAAAATACTGTTTAAAAGAAAGATAAAAATATCCCCTAAGAGAAAGAGAATTTTCAATGTGCTGCAAAAATATGCTGTGTTCCTTCCTCTGCTTTCTCCTTCACCATTCTGATTTCTAATACACCCTTAAAATATTTAGAAGTTCTTCGCCGAAGGATTTTCTGGCTTCTCTAACTTTTATAACTCTTAAAAATTTGGATCCTTCTCCTGGTATTTAGTAGCATCATATAATAAAGCGTATGCGTTTCAGCTGTCACTGGTAGTTACATCAGGCTCTATGTGATTTAAGACTCATGCATTATGTTCATTCTTTCTATTTATTCTTAAAAGACATTTACAGAGTTTTAAGGAGGTAATTTCACTTACCTTACCTTTGCTCCTTCTGGTTAGTAGCCCACTAGGAAAAAAAAAAAAATCAATGTTCTGACAGAGATGAAGATCAATTTGAAATTTAATTTTACAGCACGTAAAACTGATGAAAACCAACACAGAGAGGTGCTGCTCGGTGGCGATGTTGCAGGGCTCCAGCAGAATTCCAGCTGGAGTCAACACCATGAGTATATTCTGTTTCAACAGCAGCATTCAAGATTATTTTCTTGTTTCTTGTTGTTGCCACGTGTTGCCAAAAAGATGACGTTCAACAGCACAACTTTGCAGAAGAAAACAGAGGAGTGCATAAGCTGTTTTGTATATGAATTTTTAAGAATCCTATAATTTTCAGTCTAATAGTAGAACCACTAGAAAAGGGTTTGTCACAGTTTTAGAAGTGTTGTCACATCCTTTGCTGAACAACTCCATGATTCAGTTGACTTTCAGAGTAAAACTGAACCCCCTGTTCAGCATTTATTTGGTCGCTTTTAAAAGAAGGTGTGAAGGTCCTATTCTCCTGTACGTGTTACACGTAACCCCCCCCCCCCCAAATCACAGGAATCATCTGTGCTCTGCAGGGAGATAAACAGACTGTGAGCCTTGCAAACTGCAAAACAATGGAAAGGAAAAATCATAGCCCATTCTTCAGATAATATCTGCAGTTGTGCACAACGCTGTGAATTCCATTTGGTATTACAGTACTGTAATAAAGGTGGATCTCTTGTAGAAAATTCAGCTGAGACAATCGTCTTGGAGTTCAGAGATCAGAGAAACAACCTCTACCTAATACCACTAGGGAAGTGGACGCAGTAACTCTCATTAACTCCTGTTTAAATGCTCCGAAATGAGCTGGAATGGGAGTCCTCCTGCCCTGATGCTTAACTACCAAAGTGCACCAAAGCTCCCACATGGGCTGGAGTTACCACTTTTCTCCCCGTGGAAACCAGGGAGCAGGAGGTGGTCAGTGCTCGCCCAGACGATACGTCAGTACTTGGAGTCTGCACCTGCAGCTCACAAGTCAGGAATGCGCCTGAATGCACACCCTGGAGACAGCCACAGCAGCATTTCTGTGCTGGGCAGGTCTTCAGAGGACAACTGAACTCATAGTCTGTAGCAATCCTTAATCCCAGATACGCTTACCTTTGCTCGTCATTTCCATGTTAGACTGGCAGGTACCTCAGCTGGTCAGGCCTGGGAGCCTTGCGCAGAAACATGTGTTTCAGTCTCTGCAGGGAGGCACTTCGGATTTCATGGCACAGAAGCTATCGTACGGGACTTTGTTGTCCAAGGACCTACATCCTGGAAGGGATCCAAGGTTTGGCATAGCCTGAGCAAATTCACACACAGCCAGTACTGAGATCAGCACCAAAGGCAACAGCTATGGACACATTCCTTCGGAAACCTCTCTCAAAAATCTCACCCTTGTCAAACAGCCCTAATCCATGGAGTGACAAATTAAGGATCAAGAACCTTCTCACCCTGAGAAATCCAAGCCCACTTTTTGACAGAAAGAGGCAAATCCCCAGGCTATCGGCTGGGCTGGGCAGCAGGACAGGGACTGCTAGCCCTCCTGCTGCAGTCAAACCATTGTTTCCTCTGGTGTCCCAAAGTCAAAGTGTCAGCAGGAGGGCAAGCTAAAGGGGATTGGACTGTGCAGCCTCATGGTTTTGGTACTCAGCTGGAAAGATGGAACTGGGCTCTGCTCCCAGGACTATTCTCGTTCACGTTATGCAGCTCTAAAATGTAGCCAGCATCTCAGAGCAGCTGAAAAACCACCAAGAAACCAAAGAACAGGGGCAAGCAGGACAAAAGATCTGGTCTCCTTCTTCCGCATTAGGTCCCCGCGGCTGTATTGTAGCAACAGACTCCTTCCCACTTACTCTTCTCCTGGTTTGGAGAAACCAAACCAGGTTGGGTTTGGTTTCTCCAAACTCCAGGTTTGGGCTGCCCCTTGGCTACAGAGTGGGGTACCTTCAACAGCAGGGAGGAAAAACGCCGTCCATGAAAGAGGCAGAGGTCTTCAACCCTAATGATTGAACAGGGGTGGGAGGTTGAACAGGGGTGGGAGGTTGAACAGGGGTTGGTGTGGCCAGTTGTCTTTGTGAATTTGAATTACCACTGGAAACTTACCCACATTTTCCATTTCCCAGGCACATATTTAAACACCTGCATTCAAATACCCGCATTCTTAGGCAAAAAAGTAACATTTTACTAATCTGAGTGGGTCTTAGAAACGGTGATTCTTGCTCAATTAGATAGCTACATTCACAAGACGAGCTGGTGTTTGTTTTGAGTGGGTAAAAGCCACACATTTACAATCTTGAATCAGAAGTCTGAACTCCCTCAAGGAAGAGATGAGAAACACCCCTGCGATTTTTGCTTTCTATTGACAAGCCCTTAGCCCTTTGGAGACATCTGACTAGTAATCAATCACGCAGGAGAGAAAGGTTTAAGCACTCTAAATCCCCCTACTATATCTCTGCTCCTACTAAACTGTCTCATTTGATGGGTTAATGCAAAGCAAATTACTTTCTGTAATGCAGTGTCTATCTATGAGCAAATCAGGGGGAAAATAATTTTGTTAACGTACACAGAACATGCCATCGCTCACCATCAGGTATGCTGCAGATATACTTGAAAAATAGTTGCGTTTCTGTAATCTATACCCTATTTCTTACCGTTTTCTCTAGAGGAAATGAAGTCTTCAGTCTTCTGTGATGGTGAATGTCTGTCGTGCCACGAAAGTTATGTGGAAGGGAGCCCTGGCATCTCCGAAGTCCTGCCGTTGCTCATCACTCATGTACGTGTACTTGAAAAGCAGAGGGCCTGGTGCGATTGCGCTGGCTTTATAGATATAAATGCGCTGCCCATGCAGGGCAGAGGGCTGTGACGTGCGATAAACTTCTCCGATTTCTGCTGTGTTTTGACAACTGTGTGTAACAGGCAGGCCTCTTAAGTAGCCCGTTCTGGATGCTGGCTTCAAGCTACTGTATATGAGAAACTAGAAGTAAGAGATGGTTTACTATTCTTCCCCCTTCAACAGGAACTTACTGTTGATTTCAGTCAATACCCATAGTAACGTGGTAGGCAGAAGGTCACCTGTTAGAGAGAGGAGCTTGCTTTTTCAGACAAACGCTACGCTGGAGATCACTGGATCATTTCAGATATTTTCTTCCTTTAAAAAATCCTACAGTTAACTATGGACATATGGATATGAACTGATCTGAAGTGAATAGATCGCAGACAAAATTCTTCTCTCATCTGGAGTAGATTCATTGGCTTCAGTGGAACTATTCTGGATTTACAGTGATGTAATTTGGAACAGCATCTGGCTTCAGATATATAAGGAGGGCTCGTTGCGATGGTTTATATCACTGACTACTTATTGCATACTTTTGCTATGCTTTTCTTAGCTCTCATTAGCTACACGTAATTGTTGGGTATACATCTTTCCCTCATATTTCACATCAGGCCTGTAAAAGCCTTACGGAAGGGGAAAAGTATACATTTCCTTCAGATCACCACTGTGTGGCACCTCTCATAACTTAGTTAAAAACACGGTCTATGATTATCTTCTCTTTTTATTTTGGATATCTTATTATGGAACGCAGATAAAGGAGAAGCCTTCTCTCTTAGGTTTGCTGTTCGCACAGAGCGAGTCGGTGCAACAAGCCAGCGGCGTTTACCTGGCAAACACCCTTTAACTCACATGACTTTTCCCATAAAGCCTCCTCTCCTCTTTGAGCAAAAGTATGTTGCGTTGACAGGTATCCATTCCAGTCACCTTAGCACAGGTTCATCGTTATTCTCTTATAAACAAATAAGCACAGGGCAGAACCCGCCTCCTCCCAAACCTGTGGCCAAACTCTGCCTCTCTTTACTACAGCACGCACTCAGTGGCACTGCAGGGTAAAAAGGAGAGGCACACTGAAAGCTACTATTTCCCTGTCACCCCGCGGATATCTTTAGTGTGTCCTTCTTTCCTTGCAAGGCTTTCAACATCAGGTTGCGTACAGCCTGACCGTGAGCTCTGAGTATAATCTTCTCTGCCTTCAGATTCTGTTTAATATGATGTCTTGAATTTTAATAGAAGAGGGCTTAATAAAATTACAAGGCAATGGGGAATAAATATGTAAATACACTAAATACCATTAAGAAATCAACTTTTGCTATTATGCCACACGTGCAACAGTTGTTTTCTGTTATTTATTGCACAACTGCAGCATCTGAGCTTTTAATGGCAAAGTTGTACTTTGCAAATATGTTTGGAAATATTCACACGTGTTTCTATTTAATCTTACGACACTTGTTTTTCCAGCTTGAAATTGAATGCAAAGATCATAATTTATTTAATTAATGTTAGATATGTAATTAATATGTTGGTTTAGTCCAAATGGCTACAGGGACAGCTGTGGTAGCCAAAAGCAGTATTTGTATCATTTGCCTTTGTTTGAACTCCTAATTAAGTGGCACTTGCTTTAATAAAAACTAATGTTACAGCTGACTGTATTTACTTTATTTCATTATAGCTGGCTTCCTTTTAGATAATTTTTTTTCCAAATCTACTCATGGAGAAAATATAAATGATATACCATTATCTTTTTTTTAAAGCCAGCTCCATCCATCATAATGGATTACAAATTTGTCACCTTGAATCAATTTTTGTTCACAAGTTCAAAAGGAAATACAAGTGCTTGAGGGCCCAGAAATATTTATTGTACATGTGGATATTATTAAAGTTTATTGAAATCCTTCACGAATGAGAATTGTTTCTGTTTTGTTTTGCAACACGTACAGCACTAATGTTAAAAAGCCAGTGCCTTTATTGTCTAGAAACTAAATTGGCAACGCAGCGTTGACTTTGAGGACTACCGATCCTGAGTACAGATACTAACATATTTATGCAAGCATTCATTTAATTAAGCCATGACAACCTCAGCTTGCCTAATTTAGTAAAAATGTGTTTCGACGTAGTTTCTTGTATAACATTTTCCCATGATGACGTCTATTTTCAAATAAAAACTGCTTCTGCTAGCGACGTCGACAGTAATTCACTTAGACTCTTTTCCTTGTAACAGAGCAGAGAGAGAAAATGGAAACTTAAGATTCATGAGAGTCTTGGTTTAAGACTTAGTGACAAGACTACATCTGGTATCAATACAGTTCCTCGGGATCTTGACCACATCTTTCATAAAGTGGTAAGTTCCATGAAAAGGACACATCTTGCTGGCTGCTAACTACAACCTCGGAAACGCTGAGCCTGCGCAGGGGAGGAATGCAGTAATGCTCTGCTGGAGAGAGAAAATGAAACTACATTTCTAATTACATTTCTATTAGTGGTGCTAATGCGAAGTTGAGCTCTTAAAGCCACTAGTAAGACAAGCTTTCTTTGAAATCGTATAGCGCAGTGTCAGGAGTTAACGTGAGACGGGGTTTTGTTATTGTCTTTTTTCCCCTCGTTTTGGACTAATTTCTTGTTACACTAAATTAATTAAGCCTTTCCCCTTTTAAAGGAAAAGATTTACAACCTCAGAAGGAAAAAAGCAGACCAGTCGTTGTGAGCAGCCAGACGTAGACCATACCGGCAACGAGATGTGACTTTGCGATGGGTGAGGCGGCCAGCGCGGGGCGCTGCAGGCAGGGCAGCGCGGGGCGCTGCAGGCAGGGCAGCTCGGGGCGCTGCAGGCAGGGCAGCGCGGGAGCCGGCAGCAGCCCAGGTGTGAATTTCACTGCTTCCCATATAACATTTGTTTTGTTAAAGAGCGGGACATATTGGTGTCTAATGAGTTTCCACCGGGACTTAAGAGGGTGGTTCTGTGTTTTTCTTTCTAGAGAAACCTAGTGAGGATCTTCCACAAGGAGTCGTATATTCCAGGAAAAAATATGAATATTTCATGATTTTATGTGTTTGGAAGTGGAGTTCTAGCAGGGCTACCTGTGAAAGCGTTTTACTTAAAAGCAGAAATGTCTTGAAATGAGGAACAGATTTGTATGACTAATGAAGATTAAGCTGAGATTTCACACAGTCTTACCAGTCACTTTTGCTCTTTCCACATTAAAGAGTAAATGTCATGCCAGTTTGGTAAAAAAATTTTCTTCTCAGATATGTATACCAAAAAAAAAATGGTTTTGCTTTATCCCAAAGAACTTTAGACAGATGAATCCAATGTATGTGCCATATAACGACATTTGATTTGGGCTTTTAAGTTCCAGTAAGGATGCTTCATGTGGCTTTCTTAGCAATAGCAGACTTAAATCTGGTTTAACTGGCCGGGCTAGATTTCTTTCATCTGAAAGAATCTTTTGCTTCCATAAAGCTGCGATCCTAACTCCTGCTCCATTTGTTAAGGGATCTTAGGATGTGACCATAAAGACATTTAGATGCATGGATTGGCAGGTGCCAGAACATCCCCGTGTCTCTGACACTTCAGTTAAGATTGAGGAGCCTATGGTTCCTTGTTCATGATGCCGGGGGCGTATTAGTTCCTTGATTTGCAAGGACTGGGTGAAAGTCCTGTTTACACAGTTTCCTTTCCTCTCCTCACAAGAGCGTAACCCACCCTGTTTTACACCAGATCTGTGCTGTGAAACTCGGCTAAAATAGCTGTGTCTGAGCATAGAAAATCCCCTATTACCACTTTTCAGCCCCGCTTCTGGTGCGATGATGCTGTAGCAAGAGAAAGCATCCAAGCTGGTGTCTGGCTGGAGGAGAGGTTGTTCCACCAGTAGAAAACTGCCCCTGCGAACACAGAGTGTCCCAGCCAGGGGTGTCTGCCCCGGCTCAGTCAGCAAAGCAGAACCGCAGAGGCTTGGTAGTAGAGTCAAGACTTTGAGTCAATGGAAAAATCTAGGGTTTAATGCCATTCAAAGATGTCCCTTTGCCGTTTCACACACCATTCTACATCTGTTGCTCTGTTGGGGTGGACAGCCTGCCAGCTTTAGTGCTGCGCTTCCATTTGGTGTTTCTGAATAGCTGAACACTGGAAAAAAATGCTCTTAATGGAGCTGACTAGGAAGACTTACACTGAGTAGCGCCTATTCCATATTTAATTCGATCAGCTTTAAATATTCAGTCTACATATGGATCACTTCAGGGCTTTAATGATGCTTTAAGGAAACATCAAACAAAAGTGTGAATGTGTATGTATGCACATATCATATGACAACAACCTCTGATGTTTGAAGGTCACAGTTTGGTCAGACAAACTGTATCTGTGTAGCATTTTCAGATGTATTAAATAAATAGAAGGCTACATAGGAGTGGGTGCCTATTAGCTCCTCTGTAAACAAACATACAGACATGACGAATTTTCACATATTGCGAACAAAATCTGTTTTGTAAAAATCAGCAGTTCTACAGTTCTAGCTAGCAGGGGATCATCCATTAATTACATATTTTATGCATCTGGAATGTTTATAATGTTTATATACCAAGGGAGAGAAAATTATTGCTGTAATAAGAGAGGAAAAGTAATAAAATTATTAAGCTTATCCCGAGTTTCCACTAGCTGTTTTCTAATTGCTGTCAACTGAGTTCAAAGTGTCAAAGGAACCAACATTTTCTCCTGTGGCATTTTCTTCCTTAGATTTCTCATGCATTCCCTTTTCTGTGAAACTCTGCTTAGTAAATATTAATTTACCCTCAATTACTAATGACAAGTGAAAGAAACCCTTGCATTCATCAGGGCCACAGCCTTAGGACATACGTTTGTCCTTCAAAGCGTTCAACCATTCAACAATTAGAACTAATAGTTACTCCAGGCTATCGAGGCTGAAACACGCAACGCTCTCCTAATGCCGAGCTCTCGGCAGAGGCAGTCATGGTGGTCCTACAACCCCTTGACTTCAGCAGCGAAAGTTGGGAAAGCGATTTGGAAAGTGGACAAATTAGACACAAAGTGATTGTCTAAAATGTGAGAACACTTAAGGATTGGAGAGGGGAACTAGTCAATTAGTTCACTAATAAACATTAGCTATGTAAAAGCTCCCTCGCTTCTCGCATGGACAAAATTCGGAAAGCTGGGGATTTTGCTACGCAAAAGCAAAGCAAAATAAATAAATAGTAAATGCTAAATCAGGAGCATAAAGGGATGATTGATATTTACACTCTGGTGTGTTCCCATGCAACACCGAGGAACCTTAAATGTGCAGCTTGTACCCTTAAGCTTTCTTTGCTGGGAGTTTCACCTTTAAATAGAGAAAATCCCCTGCCTTCTGGAGAATCATCTGAGGCTTTGTGTTTGGATGTGGCTGCAAATGCACACACACATATGCAAATACTTCTAATGGCAACCTTGGCTTCATACTTCATTATTCTCCCAATATAACATAAAGGCCAGTTTGCTTAAACTGTCCTGGTTGCTTTTCTTTGCAGAAACATAATATATAGCTTATTTTCTTTTGTTTTCTGCTTTCATTGTTTAACAATGAAGAACTTCTTTCATTACAGAAAGTAGGACAAAAGCATATAGTGAAACCATGTATTATTGAAAAAGGGAGCTTTGTAGCCGAATACAGTATGGCACAAGGATTTCACAAGTATACAAATTTTGTTCTTTAAAAGTGACTGAAAATGTTAATTATATTTCCCTTCTCTTAATAGCTTACAGATTTATAAATGACATGTATTTTTTACATCTTTTTAATGAATTAAATTTGCAATAAAGATGTTAATTTTGGCCCAAGAGATGCCTTTCCTCATTGTAACATTGTAGATGAATGTCTGTAGCGTGCTTACCTGTGTCACCAGTGTCAAATCCCACCTCTGCAAAGCATGTACAAACAGAAGGATCAATAATAACTCCAGAAATATGTTTACTGGGAATAAAAAACTGTCCAAATTTGATACCCGCACATAAACACACACCAGAAATGCTTTTACCAGTCTTCTGCCACTACACTGCATTGGGCAGTGAGCAAAGAACAAGCATCTGGCTCTTGCCCCAAATAATTTGCAATAGAAGTGAGACAACCAACACCTGGGCGTGACAACCAGCAGGGGAACGCAACAATGTGTTACTGAATCGGGACACCATCTCTCACAATATTAAATGGAAAAAAGAAACTATAATTTGTGGGAGGCCAGAAGATGTTGACATTTTGGTTAATTTCTAAGGGAGCAAAAACAGATTTAAGCACTTGAGAGAAAAAATAAAGCCACAGCTTTATTTATAAGAAATTATACCCAAAATAAAAGACGGTTAAGCAGCAGTGCTGTTTTCGAAATAACTTTCCAAAAAAACATCTGGCAACTAGAGATATCTGGACGGTAAATGGCTACACCCACGACTTAGCTTAGTGTTCCCTGGACACCCTTCAGCACTGGGACTTAGAGGTCACAAAGGACCTTCTGTGAGAGATCCAAGTCATATCAGGAGTCTAGTAGCTACCAAGCTTCCACTGAATTAAATGAAAGACAATGACTATAAAGTCTTGCTTATTTAAAAAATTCCATGTGGTTAATACCAGGACCAGAGCTAACATTTATTGCTTAGGAAAAAAAAAAAAAAAGCCTCTAGATTTTTTAATGTGCTGTGAATATAAGAAAACTTGAAGAATTGATTCAGATTTATAGAGAATATTTCAATATGTATTACTTCTGATATCCCATATGTTATGCATAAATTCACGGACGATAAAAGAAAATAAATATAAACAAGAATTAAACGATGCCCTGTTGATTTGGCAAACTGGAGCTAATCTCTTGCACAAGAAAGCAACAAGGAGATTTCTAGCAGCTGAGTTTTTCTGACCTCTGTAAAGTGGATATTTGTAGAATGTGGCACAATTAAATTGCAGCATATTACAACATAAAGCACAAAAAGAGCTCGATTATATGTGAATTTGAAGCATGGCAATACAAACTAGTAGTAACAGTAAGCAATGATGTTAGAAAATGTAAAAAAGCTAGTAGCCATCCCCCCATTACCGAAGGATATGATAGGAAGACAAAATTGGGGTAAGTTTCTTCCCCATAAAGAAAGTATTCCCTGTTTTCCACAATGATATTGGTAGCTCTATGCACCGCTGAATTTAAAGGAATGACATGACAACGTGTAGGGGCTTTTTTCAGGGTTTTTCTTCAGGGTTTTTCCAGAAGAAAGAATTTCACCCTAAATGCAGAAGAACTATAATTATATTAGAGTTTGAAGTAATCCCACTTTGACGTTCAGCCTGGTTTTTGTAAAGAAAGTGATGGCATTTCTTCTATCAGTTTTCTAACAATCCATCAGTTAGGGGAATCAGATTTTGGGAATCCAAGGTGGGAGCCAGGAAAGCTTGGAGAGTGGCAAATTGTAGCAGGGTAGGGAAAATAGACACAAAATAATGCAGAGAGAAAGGCAGTAAAAGAAGCCAAATGAAAGAGGAAAGAAGGCAGAGACAGATTGATTTACGGTAGCTTTTTCCAATTAAAGTTTTTTTTAAAAGGCAGAAGGAGACAAGAATGGAGCAGCAGGCCTGAGAACAAGCAGCAGAGCGTTGGGAGGATGGGTTTGTGGCAAAGAGCTGGTAGATTCAGGTAAAATATATTGTGTACCTCAAAGCCGATACAATAATAAAGGGAAGTTAAGGGGAGAATTCAAGCATCATGGAACGAGTTTCCCAAATTTCTACACCATATGTTTTGAAACAAAACATAGCTTAAATTTGGCAAGTAAAATTTTATTCTTACTTGGCAGCTTTGTTTAGAAAACTGTCATAAATCCTAAATATAGCTAAAATGCTTATTCCATTAAAACTATCTCATTCCTAAAATGGATTTGTGTTTGTAATAGGTTTTGAAAGATTTAAAATTAGTTTCTTCTCTTCTTATCTTTCAATAAAATCTCAAAGAGCGATTGGAGTCTGGTCTTATTTTAGGCTATCTTTTCCTAGGCTTATTGGGAAAAAATGAGGTGCAGTCCTCCATGGTTTTATTTTCTAACAAAACCATTCCCTATCGAACAATTCATCCTGACTTATTAGTGCTGAGGAGAGCTTATTCTGCAGGTAATTCCCTTCATAGCAGTGACATCCTTAAGTAATAAAGTTTCTTGCTGTTGCTGTGTCCCAAGACATGGACATGGTCCTTCATCTCTTTTGCTCTCTTCCTTGATCACAGTATCACTACTGCTTTAGGTCTTCTACTGTAGATCTCAGTTTTATTTGGAAGCCAGGGAAACATGCTGCAACCCGCCGAAACTAGGCATCAGTTGTACTGCTTTGATGCCTTAGAGGGTTTATTCAGTTTTATTCCCCTAAAATCACATATTACAATATTTGCTGACTCAAAGAACTCTGGTGAAAGAACGGAAGTTGAATCAGGACTCAGAATATTTAAGTAATGGCACCTTCAGAGTACATATACGTTAGCTGTGTGGACATAAATACAGAATCTGTAAATTAAATACTTGGTTGTATGTACGCCTGTAATTCACAGCTACTTACTGACATAGATCATCATTTGGTATCATCTGATCAATGATGTAATATTAGACAGCTACACATTTCTCTAATGCAATCAGGCATTTAAAGGTCTCGGTAGATATGATTCAGATTAATTGGATATTCAGAATAAGATTAGCTGAAATGGATCATATGGAAGACATTTTGAGGAACATTTCTTCTGCCAGATATGTAAAGTTAATAAAGAGAACTGGGAAGTGGGAAAGGCTGTATGTTTTTCTTCTCTCTAAAAGACTGTGAGGGAAACCAAAAATTACATATTTTTCAGAAGAAAATGTCTGTTTTCACAAAATAGATTCTTCTCCCCAGCTTTAAGAAAGAAATGCAAATGAGCTTCACATGCTCTCCAAAGTGTTCAGGAGTACTTTTGCAGGCATCGACTATAGGCGCATCGTTCCAAATATATATGGGCTAATAGAAATGATACATGTGCATTTAGCAGCACAGACTTCTCAGGCATTTTCATATAAAAACAGGTAAGCAAAAAAAAAAAAAATAATTCCACTTTTAGAGTCATGCATCTGGAACTTCAGACCACATCGTGGCTAATAGCTTTGTTGTGAAATGTTTCCTCTCACTGGGATCATTGTCAGTGAGGCCGTCTGTGTTGCTAAACAGATTGTAAATCCAGCAGTTTGATACATCTGGCATTGTGTTCTGCTCTTTTTGCATGGAAAAAAAAGAGGAGAGGAGAGGAGAGGAGAGGAGAGGAGAGGAGAGGAGAGGAGAGGAGAGGAGAGGAGAGGAGAGGAGAGGAGAGGAGAGGAGAGGAGAGGAGAGGAGAGGAGAGGAGGAGGAGAGGAGAGGAGAGGAGAGGAGAGGAGAGAGGAGAGAGGAGAGGAGAGGAGAGGAGAGGGTAACCAATGTGTCAGAAAAACTCTTTGGGAAATTAATACTATAGCAATTTATAGAACTATACTACAATAATTGTGGGTCCCAAAAGTGTTACTGGCACCTTGATGAATATAAAGACAACACATTTGTTTCCCAGAGAATGTGGGGTTTAACTGCAGACTTGGCACAAGAAATACTGCAGTTAATAAATGAAAGGGTGAAAGCAAGGATTACAATTATGAGATTGTGCAATTCTGGCATGTGCCATGAATACTTTGTATGACCCCAGCACACTTCATCCCAGACTTTGGCTGGGCTATTTATAAGTCAGAGAAAGTTCTGGCCTCATCATACTACAGTCACCAGTTACCCATTTAGTCCTCTTCCCTGTTTTTTCCTCAGCCCAACAGCAGCAGGTAGCTCTTTTTTGGAAGACAAAATATAACTTTAACTCATGTTTCTAATAAGGCCATAACAGCTGAGTTGTTGGTTTCTTTGTAAAACTGGTAAAGACTGATATTGCTTTAATCAGAGTGACTTTTTTTTGTATTAATTACCCCTTTAAAATCCCCACTGCTGTTTTATTGGACAGAGCTGGTGGCAAAGTACATAGCCACAGAAAATTCATTCAGAGCTGAACTCTGATACAGCCAAAGACAAACTATGACAGCACTGACGCTGGAGGACAGGCAAGCCCTCCAGTCCTCTTGCCAAGGTGGGGTGCTCCTAAGCACTTCTAAAACTTTAAATCTTGAACTTACGTTGCTGTGAGAGAGTTAACTGGCATCATTCCTTCCAGTTTGGTACACTAGTTCCCGCGGGACATCCCACTTGCAATTGCAGCACACAAGTGAGGTTCGTTGCCTAGTTATAACCGTGGCCAAGGCTCTGTACACTGCACGAGGATACTTTAGAGCTGCTTGGGGATTTTCAACTTGCGTGTCACTGATACTTTGGTATATTCACAGGTGATTTACTTCTTCATGACCTTGTCCTCAAATCTCTCTGCTATTTGTTCTGCAGACCATTTCTAATTATATATGTCCCCAGCAACACATTTCTGTAACTCTTCAACTGGGGAGTGCTATATCTCTTAACAAAGGTCACAAGAGTCTCCTAAGGAGTGGTTCAGAAATGTTATATTAAGTGAATATATAAGCTGCTAGCATTTATGAGGTATGCCACTATATTTAAATGCAGATCTTCTGTGATGTTTCTAGAAGTTACTGTTGCTATTGCCTCCCACTAACTGTTAAAATCAGAATTTTCCCTATTGACTCCCTTAGGTGCTTTCATCAGGCTTTGGATGAGATCTTTCCTGCGCAATTCCTCCTGCTGCAGGAAGACCCTGCTAAGGCGATGAGAAACTCGATGAAGGAGCCATTGGAAGCACTCTGAAATTTGGAGTAAACACAGCAGAAATGTATCTACACTCAGAGATCATAAAATGGGGTTGTAATTTACTCTTTTCAATCATTGTAAGTCTATTGTGGGCAGTAGAATATTTGCCCAGGGCACTTTCTCCTTTTGTAGACATTTGTGTCCTTTAGCAACTGTTGCTAATACTAATTCAAGGACTCATTTCTTTAACTCATTAGTAGTGGTCCTACTTCTGCTGTCACTCATTCTGGTCACATTCCTTTCTTAGAAAACAGCACAACGCTTTCCATTTGTTTTATTTTTCTATTCTGTGGTAAAAGGAAGAATAGGGAAGAGTGGAACCAACATGTGAAAATACTCATTTCTTAGGTCAGGGCTCCCGTAGGACCAGAAACAACATAGAAGAGGTTTCCCTGTGATAGCAACACTTCATAGTCCTTCACAACTGGGAAGCACAGGCAATGCTTCCAAACTGCATACACGTTTCCTCGTGTACGAATGCGTTTGCATTTGAATGTGTGTTGGTATGTACTAAATACAGAATATAGCTTAATCATTTTCAATTTTGAGGGAATTTTGGCTGGAATTCTAGTTTTAAGTATTTGGAACAGTTCTTTATATTAACTTAATGGGTTTGCCTGTTTTTAATGAGCATGTTTAGTGCAGTGAGACATTATGGTCACTCAATAGAATGTAAGTTGCTTTCTCGCACATTATGTTGCGGGCCAGATTCTGACTGATTAATACATTGCAGGTGTCAGCCAAAATACAAAAGGATAAGGAGGAGAGTAAGGGGATGAAGTTATTCCTTCTCTCTGGCTGTCTGCTCTTGGTAGGGGTTGCAGAAGTCACTCTGCGAGAGGCTTGGAAAGAGATCCCACTCAGAAACATGGCCGTAGAAATAATACTTCTGTCATACTTTCCATCTGCACAAATTATTTCCACCCTCAGCAGAAAAAAAAAAAAAACACAAACAAAAAAGCAACAAAAAAAAACCCAAATAAACACAAAAACACACACACACACAAAACCACCAAGCAAAGGGGCCCGTTAAAGGTAGGTTGGCACCTGGGTTTTGGGGGTCAGCTGAACTATGTCTTATTCTTGATTACTCATCTGTACAAACGAACCTCAATCTGTGAAGACCTGCATGGTAGCTAAGATAAACGTTGTATATTTTCATTGTTTGATTAGATCTTGTCTGAATTATCAGTTGTATAAAGAGAAGAGCTGGCTTGCTCTGAGGTGCTAGCTGTCAATGGTTATTGTTAATCATAATCTAACAAATACCAGATACAGCTATTTGGCAATTGAGAACTAACATTTTTCTTATTTAAGGTGATAGGAATGAAGGAAACATAAATCATAACATACTCATTTTCCCGTATCTGAAGGTGCTCTAATACTTAACATTTGTCTACATTTCAAGACAACCAATTCATGGTTATTACCAGAAAAATGTACATTTTAAATTGTTACTAAAGTTAGCACTACAGAATTCATTGACTGTTTCTCTTTCCTGGGATAAATCCACTGAAGACAACGCTGTTACAACTTTGAAGACAGAGCCAGTTCAACCGCACTGAGGAGAACTTCTAAAAACACTGCAGACAACCATACGAATAATGTATACATTAATATGAATGGGTTTGTGCCAATTTACACTTCTGAAGCATCCTTGTGCTAATCTTTCAACTTTATGTGTGTCTGTCAGTAGAACACATTTTAGTTCTTTTAGTAAACTGCTTTTACAGAAAGCCTTCGGAAATATTTTATTGAACTAAATCCTGATAATGTAAATCATGTCAAGTACCTAGAGAAGCCAGCTGATAACCATTACATAAAAATGAAGACAAGCTCAGACTTTGAAAACTTAATTTCATTGGGACTACAAACATCCTGAAAATTAAGTACACAGGCTAAACTAAGTGTATAGGCTCCCACTCACAAGGGGCTTCATCATGGTTTTAAATCACAGCATGGTGCTGTAGGCTAGACAGAGCTGCACTTCCCATCTGGAGGTATTTTGACTGACTCACGGGGTTTTCTGAACAGATCTAATGACTCTTCATAGGATGTAATACAACCACGTGCTTGCATGGACAGTGTAAAGGAGACTGACCTTTTTCTGTTCTCTTTGGGGATGTGAGAAATTGATTTGAAGTATAGGCCTGGCACAATAAAATTTTTGTTAATTAGTTGTGGAAATTAATATTTTCTACTGTGTCTTTTTTTTTTTTTTAGAACAAACCCTACCTCATGCTCTTCAAAAGCAAGCAGCATCTTTCTGTATAATATAGCCCAGAGAAAGACTAGACATTCAACAGCTACTGAAAAACAGGCATCTCATGAAGACACCTGATTTGAGCCAACCAAACTAAAAACATCAATACATGTGTGACCAAAGAGGAAATCTGGGATCTGAGATGTTTCTCAATTCCTAGTGATAACCTCAAACAATTAAGTTTCTCCACCCCAGAACTTTTTTTGATATAGTTTTTGTTCTTGACCGTTACTGGGAATTACACAAACCAGGGATATCACCCGCTGGTTCACATTAAGCAAGGCTTCCCACGAGGAAAGCGGGAAGTGGCCCACCTACTTCAGGAGCCCCATCAGGAGCACCTGCTCCGAAGTCCCATCCATTATACACGTGCCAACTGTCTACTGCGTTGTGCTCTGGGACACCTGTCACCAAGAGGTCACTGACTTGCTGATCGCCAACTACCTTCCCAGCATCTAGTCAGCATGATGGACCAGAACTTCACCACCAGCCCTGCTGGAGGTTGGAGAGGTTTACCTGGCGGATCTCATTGAGGACAATCCACAGCAACAGTGATGACTCTTTCCAAGGGCATTCAACTGGGCCACCGCAGCTGTAGGGAGGAAGCTCAGAAGGATGCTACACTTTTCTGGCAGCTCCAGCGCCATTTCCCATGAAAAGGCTCTTTCTGAAAAGGATTTATTTTCCAACACTCTCTGTAAATTAATATGCCCACCATGAAATAAGAGACGGTAAGAAAGAAGCCAGAAAATGGTCGTAACAGTCACCACTGATAGCTCAGCATTTTGAGAGGGGCACTTCACTCTAACAAATCCATAAAAAGAATGGGGTTTGCCTGCATTTTGGGGAGCTGTAGAATAAGTCCTCCAAATTTGCAACAAAGAACTTTTTCCTGATTTCGAGCCACATAAAAATAGTATGACTGATGTTTCAGGAAGTTATTGAGGGTAGAAAAGACTCTAATGACATACGATAATAGTGGTTCCCTTAATAAAGGAATCGGTAATATGAAGGTTGATTTCACACTCATCACTGTGAACAGGATCAATACCATTGAAATCAATCAGTTTGTGTGCGAGACAAGATTAAATCCGTATAGCCGTGTTGACTTTGATTACGTTGCACTGAGTTTCACCAATTACATAACACAAGAACTCACATCTGTAAATGACATCAGAAAGAACATCAAGGTCTCTGTTACTGATGTGCTTGCATATATCACCAGCATATAGCAAATAACCTACAGTGCCTGTTGCAACAACATTCAAGGTAAATATGAATGGATAGCTCTATACGATGTAAATCTAAGTCGCTGCCAACCACTTCTATTTGATTACTACACTTCAGTGTTTGGTCTCACTAAACTCTGGCATCCTTTGGACTTGACAGATTAACACATATACGAAGAAATTTGCATATTTATTTTAAACCAGATGTTCTTCAAGCAGTACAGCCAAATTCCCATCATCACTATAATCACATTGTGTTTTGTTAACATAATGGAGCCATTAAAATTCCACAACATGCTGCTTTGTTAGGAAGAAAGGGTTATAAAGAATTTTCCAGGTGAATTCTAAGTGAATCTTAATTAAGAAGAAAGAGTCAGATCCTCAGCTAATGTTAATTGACTCCATTTACATCACTGAAGGATCTGGCTTATATGAGGGTAAGACTATTATTATGTTTTGCAATTGCTGACACTTATTTTGCAGAAAAGGTGGTTGGAATAAAGCTTTATTATATTAATAGCAGTCAACAAGCAGTGAGTAACTGCTATTATAAAATATACAGTGTATTATTTTTATTATTAATAACCCTAGACATATCCGAGTTTGAGTTTTTTAATAAGATTTCTGAAATTATAACTTTTTCTTTGGTTCACAACATATAGCTTTCGGCTTTTTTATATGAAGATCAATATTTGGTAACATTTAGCACAATTAATCACTATTAAATCAGCTAATCCAAAGTTCTGGAATGCAAAGCATGAGAGTGACATTGTTTTGTTAAAGCTATAAAGGAAATTTGCACTCCACCGAGTGATAGAGAAATAAATCTCATATAAGAAGGAAAGATTTATTTTCTGAGAAAGAAGCCAAGAGAAAGAGGAACTGGGTGAGGTTGGAGACTACATTCAAATAGACCTTTCTGATTCAGTGTGACATTGTTTTTCTAAAAGAAAAATTCCAGACAGTCAGAAAGCAGAAGGGATACCAGGAAAAACATACATTTGGAAGTGCTACTTTGTACTAAAAGATAAGTAATGTCTTGGGGCCAGGAACTGCCCTTTGAATTGTGGCACCGAGAAGCGAGCACAGAAGTGAAAAAATGACACACCTTTTCGCTTAGCATTTCTTAAATGATTAAATCCTCCTTTCCCAGCTGACTGGGAGAGCTGCAGGCAGCAAAAGGAGTCTCACAGCGGCTGAGACCCTGAACACTTCGTTACAGGTCTCATAAGGCACCCAGATGCCAGAGCAAGGGACGAGATTTATCGAGGGTGTTTAAGTTTTAAATTTGCCTAGGGGCTTCGCACAGTACGAAGCAGTTCAGCCTGAACAGTAACAGGCCAGACAGGGGGAAGAAGAAGAGTATATCTTAAGTAATCTGGAGAATGGTGGGTGATGGAGTATCTTAATATTTTATTCTGGCCTAAAGAAGCAAAGGACAAGAGACGCTGAGAGAAGGAAAGAGGCAAAGACTGATGTGAATGAGACTGCAGCTCAGAAATGGGGCAGATCTGCTGCTGCGGTAGCCACCGCGCCCCTCGCTGAAGTGGGAAGGGGCTAATTCAACACTAAGACCTGGCCAAAAGTCAGTAGAAAACCACAACAGCTGTGATGCAATGCCAGCTCCCGGCAAGAGCGTGAAGAGCTCTGCACTCAGAGCTTGCACCACCGCACAAACCTCAGCTGCGGGCACCTGATCTGCTGTTGCAAAACATAGTTGGACATTTCCGAGCAAACGCCTGGCAAATTGTGGTCTCAGAGAAACTGACTGGCTAAGCTCTACAGCATTCCATTAGGATATGTTTGTGAAAAAGCTGTGCCTGAAATGTTTGAAAAGGTCGGTATAGGCAGGCATGATCTACTGTAGTAAGTACAAAGCCTTGGCTTCAATGAGATCTGTCTAAATCGCGGTGAAGTTGACTTGAGCACAGGAACACTTAGACACATTTAAGCAGTCTAAATCTAAACAAGGTGACAGGGAATCATAACTGCAATGGCAATGTTACAAAGGTGCCTTTTTGGGGGCCATTCCCACAATTTTATCATTCAAAAGAGTAATTCATTGGAAAAACACTTTCTTCTCTCAATAAGAAGCAATATTTACATAATTTTTTTTTTTCCAAAAACTTCAGTATAAAGACAACTTCTAAGAAAGTTCGAGACATCTTTTCTAAGAAAGTTATCTTTATGCTTTTCACTGGGCCAGTGAAAGCCTGTTAGAAATTAATTCACTAACTGCATTTGTGGTATCACCCACATTTCATTCATGATGGTGAGGAAACGATGCATGAAACTACTAATTCGTGAATGTGTTAATTTTGAAGATTTCATTTGGGAAAGGTCTTCCAGTAGAAACAGCAGATAGTTACTGAAAACAGTTTAAAGAGATTCCCAGTTCAGCTTCGATTCACTTCACCAGTGAATTTCTGAGTAAACCAATAAATCAGACCAAAGAAATAACCATTTCCAATCACAAAATTTACATGAAAACAATGTGGAGACTCTCTTCAGTATGAGCTTTCCTTCCTCCGTATCAACCTAGACACAGACTTGTAAAAATGTTTAGCTAACTTTTCTACACCCCACAGTCTTCAGCAGTTGCTTTTTTAACTGTCACCTAAAAAATTTCCTTTAATGGTTCTAAACCCAAAGTGAATCCACACCTGCAATGGACTAGAAATGGGTTAAAACAGAAAGAGTGGGAGTGAGAAAGAGAGGAACACATTTTTAGAAATTTTAACAGTTTTCCAGGTTCATGCCATTTTGTTAGGATTGCAAAATTTTTAATCTTCTATTCAATCTCAGCCTTCAACATTACCAATCATAAAATTAAACTTTTACCAGAGAGGTAACAGCAATAATGTATCATGACATTTCAGTAACATAGGCCTGTGCAAAACTTCCGAATGGTTTGAGGTTTGAAAACGTTATTTTGGGGAGCACGCATTTATACCCAACGTGCAAACGACCCGCACGTTTGGTGTGAGAAGACACAAGCAATCATGAAAATGGTGAGCAGAACTCAGATATTTGCAAGAGATTTTCCTCTTCAACCTTGTCTCTTTTGTAACTAAAAATGTAAATTAAAAAAAAAATAGGCTGAAATGCTAGGGGAAAGAAATCATTGGGTAATTTCGTTTAATTGAACTGCACCAATTATTGACCGAAATAATATGAGTGACTACATCTACTGAATCCAATGTGTCCTCGAA
Organism: Vanellus vanellus; assembly: GCF_965231255.1. NCBI lineage: Eukaryota > Metazoa > Chordata > Aves > Charadriiformes > Charadriidae > Vanellus > Vanellus vanellus. Next base: position 54,856,093 of record NC_138909.1, on the reverse strand, counting down.
GCCTCTGGATTCTGAGGAGAGCACAGCCTCACCTGAGTTTGCTGTCCTGAGAGGTGACACCTGAACACCAGCTTGACATCCAGACTGGGTTAGTTATGAGACTGGAACTTTTAATCCCCTCTTTCCAGGGCTGACAGTATGAGTCTTTTGGTTTATAGCTGAGGTCTTCAGGAGCTACTTGACAGGCACACATACGGCACACAGACTTTGCACAAGCCTTTAACGCTGCATTGCTCTTCCCTTAATACTGCGTAGATAGAGATCCCTTAGCAAAACCACCATCCTGAAACCAATTCTTTTTATTATACCCTGGCTTGACTGAGCCAGAATCTGGAGCTGGTGAAACCCTTTTGTGTCTTACTCAAGCTACAGTCCATTTCTTTTCAGTGTCCTCTTTGACCCCTGCTACCACCTGGCCAGTTTCTCCAACTTCTGTTTTTCAGGATCCTCCTCAAGAAGTCTGAAAAAAAATGGCTTTTCCACTTGAATACAAATCACTGGTCAAAATTGTATCTGTAAAGTAAATTCTTTCTATTATCCCTTGCCTGGAGGGTATTAATAGAGGTCTCACTAGCAGTAGTATATGTAGCCTCATAAAGACTTCTGTTGTATAGCAACAGTCACAGTAATAACAGCACAATGTTAAAAAATAATAAATCCAAAAAAAAAAAAAAACCCAGGATGTTTAATTCATCCAGCAACTGCCCAAATAATTGCACTGCTTGCTCCTGCATTTTGGATTTCTGCTGCTCAATATTGTCTGGCTTCTTCAAAATAACATAAGAAGCCCATGGAGGGAGCGATCCTGCTCAGAGCTCCCTACCCAAGCACACTGAGCCACTAGTTATGGTGTAGAGGTCACGAGGTCTTCTGGCATCTCACTGCTGGGAATGGAGCACTGATTTCAACCTTAGAAGTACATGTATTTCTTCTATTAACAGTAACAGGAGCCTTCTGTGGCTTGCCTTATATTGTCGCTATCGAGAGGTCCACAACCTTGGTGGAACTTGTGGGAGCTACAAGTCAAGGGAATGACCCTGCGGAAATAGCCCAGAAGACATCAACACAGGCAGGATTACCACCTATCTTTGCCTTCTTCCCTATGAGTTTATCTACGGACAGCTACAGTTGAACAATGGCATTGCGTCACCTTTGAAACAAAGCAAGCTCAAAGTGGAGAGGCTGAGTCAACGTGGACCACATCTGCAGCTCTTGCACATTGGTAATTTGGTGGTTTATAGTAATTTGGTAATTTGCACCAGCTGAACGTGAGGCCTTTTTCTAAGTTAACCTCGTCCTGCATTTTCACATTAGAAGTTGTAATGAGACCATCTGAATAATCTGAGTCCCATGATTTAGTACACCAGTTCATGAGTGCCAAATGTACTCACAGACAGGCACAGCACATGTGGGATGCGTACAGGAATTCCTATGGGTAAAAAGAGAAGCTGTTCTCCCCAGTCCTAAAAAACAACTTCAACAACATTATAAATAAATTCATCCTTAAAGCAAAAGCCGTGATTTTGCAAGAGGAAAGTACAGTGCTGTGAGAGAGGTCAGAATACGACCCTTTTTAGCTCTAGGATACTTCAGAAATTATTTCACAAGCTTTTACTCTCTGGAACACAAGAAGTTGACTCCAGAGCTCAAGCTGCAAAGAGCAATTGTTATAGCTGAAAGTATTTGTTTCAAAGCACTGTGGAAGTAAATGAAAGTGTCATTTTGCGCTAATGTGATAGGCAGCTACTCTGCCTTGTCAGAACAAGCAAAGTCCTGTAAGCTTTATCCCATTGCCACAGGCACTTGGGCACCTCTCTGGAAATCAATCACAGATTGGCCTGAAGAAGAGCAGAGCTGAAACAATGGCACCAGAGTAGAGGACCCTTAATGAAAGCCATTTGCTAGTCCACACCTAGGCTGTCTAGACAGCACCTCCTGTGCTTTGATCACTGATAAACCATTCTAAATGTTACCAGTGCCCCTTTTTTGTTTCTGTTTACAGGCAATCAGTGGGCCTCTGGCCATTGCCTCTATTTCAAAGCAGCGCTTTTCATCTGACTGCAATCAAATAAAAAAGAACAAAGAGATGGACATTTTGGATACGAGATACTTATTTTCCTGTGATTTATACAATTCCAAATGAAGAGCGAAAAGAAAAAAAGCAATTGTGAGTGTCCGTGATAAATGTTTCTAATTAGGCGTACCCTCTTAATCACTTTGAAAGCAGATTTCCCTCCCAAAGCAGCAAAAATCCAGTGTAAGTTTGTGCGTGTGCTTGTGCGTATGTGTGCCGCACAACACACCTCTAGATTTTAGAGCCCTTTTCATCTGTGTTGGAACCACACTTCACGGTGCTGTTTTGTGCTGTTTCCTTGTACAGCCATCAGCTCCACTCAGAAAACCCCACATGAAATATCCAGGTATTTTTCCAAGTGGCTCTGTGTTATGATTTAACCACAGTAAAATTAGAACCATAGAAACTGAAAGATCTACCAAAAAAAATATTGTGTAGTTCATACCCTATGCTCACGCAGCATACGTTGGCCCATAAATAACTTAGACATTTTAGTTATACGTACTGAGCTATATAAGTTTCTAAAGTTTTATCTAAATAATGTTTTGTATGTGGATTTAAACACATTTTGCCTAAATTCAGGTCCACAAATACCATGTGGTTGCCTTTAGCTGGATGTCAGTACTTGAACTCTAAGCCCTCCTCATCTTTTATCTTCAGCAACTTGAAGGACCCTACTTAAATTCAGCCTTTGAAACCTTCCCAGCCCTCCCCTCCTTACACGTCATGCCAGTTTAGGCATCTTAAGCCTCAATCACGTACATTCTTTAAGAAAACCTAAAAGATTATAAGGTCATGAAGAGATATAATCTCATCTCTTCATTTGGCTCAACCAGTATATAATTTGAAAACATCTTATTTCTTGTGTAGGAATCTAGAGGCCTTCTGGATGCAGCTTAACAACACTAAAAGAAGAGAGTCTTGTAAAGCCATGCTTTTTTGTTCTGTGTACCTAAATATTTGTCTGTTTCAAAGTCAGAATGAAGACCAACTCTTTTTGGACTATCTGTAACCTCCTAAAAGCATGTATTACTTTGCTATTTCCTCTTCTCTTCCTTCTAAGGAGAGAATGGAGAAATTTAATTAGGCGCCTGATGGGAAAAGGGACAGATACACCCTTTCAATTGCGTGCGATGTTTAGACTGCTGACAATGACATACTTTGTGGTCCTGGTTGGCCAAGTCTTTGACTTCAGATGCTGTAAGATAAAACGTCATATGTCTACCCTTGCCCCAAAGACGCATGTAGTATTTTCACTCCCTGTAAAAATCCTGTTAAGCTAATCAAGATTTACCATATAGTGATAGTAGAAGTCATATGCTTTTTCCATAAAAACATGACAATGCATGAAAAACCCTCTCCAGAATATCATATGTCAACAAAAGTAGGAAAGTAGAGGGGGAAAAAACGATGTAAACTTGTTTAAGAACACAAGTGATGAAGAACAGAGAAACTAAGACTCCATCCCAGGGCTATATGCATACCATTCATTTGCTAAACCTAACCTGATGCTACTTATCCAGGTCCCTTAGAGGATGCATAAAGTTTGCAGAATTTAAGTCACGTTCCTGTATTACATTGCTGCTTACAATAGGAGGGGTTCACTATAGAAACAAATTCATAAGAGTCTTCAGTTCCATTCCTTTGGCAACGTATTCTTTCAGATCAACGTTATTTGAAGCAAGAGACCCCCAGGTCTCTGCAATGTGAGGCTGTGGGGCTGCAGAGGAAAAAAAATCAACCAATTCTTAAAGCTTCACCTGTTCATCTCCACTCTTTCTTATCAAAGGTAGGACATGAGTTTTGTCTGACTGAAACAGTACTGAAGCGGCTGAAAATTATTTCCCACTGCTGGAGTAATTATAGCAGTTTTAGTGGTGCTATTTTAAGATGAAACTTAAATAATGCAGGAGAGAAAATGTCCAATGACATTGTTTATAAACACACTGTGATTCTTACACATTGACTTAATGGTACAGCGGGCTGCGCTCATGATCCTCTTATTCTTAGTAATATTCTTATTCCAGTTTAATTCAGGAACCATTCCCTTTCCTTGAAGTCAAAAGAGTTAACTGGGTGTAAATCTCCCAGGAATAAAGGGAAATGAAACAGTACCCCTTGGAATAAGACCAAAACAGCTTTCCCAGAAAAGAAAAAAACCTGAAATCCTATGAGTACCCAATAACTCTGTGAACATACTGCAGATTTGAGCCAAAAAGACATTAAAAACAACAGAACTTTGCCTGACTTCAGCTTGCTTTGAATGAAGTTTTTAATTATCTGTGCCTTCAAATTATATATTTAAATACTCAGTATAACCGGAAAAAAATAGAGAAATAGGAGCGAGATCGGGAATTTTTGTTCTGTAATGGTCTTTCTTCTAGCTGCGGTTAGCCATCAGATCTGTCATGTGTCATTTTTCAGCTCATTAGGTGGGATTTTGGCAATTTCTGTGTACAGTAAGAGGTATTGAGCAGTTGAAACTGGGAAGGTCAAATATTAAGAGCAATGTCATCATCCCTCATCGCTTCCAATGAAAAATTCTTGCATAATTGTTTAATGCCATGAGCTGCCTTTGGTGGGACACACTCATTTTTGCCAATTTCCATTAACTCTTGAGGCTCACAGCCAGAAGTTGTACGAGCAAAGAAACAGACTCAGATTGGATCAAGCTGTTGTTTTGCTAATATCACTGCTGCCCCATATTAGTTTAACAAGACTCCTTAGCAATGAGGGAGAAGCCTCAGAGAGAGATGCAGCATATGGTCCAGTAAGACACCAGAACATACATCCTTTTGCATTTACAGACTGTAAATTGTGCACAGGGCAAAGCAAAATTAGCATTTGCATGCTTTGGCCCCAAATCAGCAAGCAACTTGCATGTGCATTTTACTCAGGCAAGTCCTCATGAGTTCAGGAACATCGCTTATGGGTAAAAACCACGGACGTCACTGCGAACAGCATGGGGGCCTTTTTCGGACAAACATCTGTAACAGCAAACATGGGACCCAAACAGCCTCTGCTGCAAATCAGCATGCTTCTAGGGTTGGATGTGGGACGGTCTGGAGCTGTATGTATTATGCCAACAGCCAAGAGAAGGAGGGTTTTCACAACACAAAGTAATGCTTCACAATGCCAACCCTTTCTTCTAATGTACCATTTCATGGTAAAGTTGTTTCAAGAAAATTCATAGTATTTCTGAGAATGTTTCAACGCTAAAGGCAGAACTGACTTTCAAGACTCATCAGTACAAAGTAATTAACTGGAGGAACTCGAGTGGAAGAGATTGTCCCAGGAAAGCTCTCTGGTGTGTGTGTGGGGATACTCTAGTCCAGAATAAGTGAGTTTTAGTCCAGATCACAGCGTGTTCAGAAGCCTAAGGGGAATTACTCTGCAATAATTTAGTTTCCTTTTTAGCCTTGGCCTTAAACTGCTCTCATTAAATCAGCACCAGAAAAATCACAGTCTTCTTTTAGTAGAATATTTAAATTCAAATAAGCCAGATTTTATGGTATAAGCTAACCAGTTTTACTTTTAATTCAAATACCGAATCATGGTTTAGGGACAGTAATTTCCAGCTGAAGGATAGAAATTTGTAGCAGAAGAGCAATAATTTTTTAAACCACTAAAAATAGACAGATGACAATGTCCTTTGTCTCACACTTGCTAAATGTGTGTACAGACTTTTACACGGGCTCAGCTGACACGCAGTGTCATCTTTTGGTTGCAAAGCCGGTGCCTCAGACCCCACCCAGAGCTTTGCAGTCTTTTAAATCTCACAACTTAAAATTCAGATTTGCATTGTAACAACACATTTCTCATTCTAGACTAAATACATAAGACCTAAGATACTCTACCTTTTAAAAGAGTGTTTTGTTTACATAAGAATAAGCTGTATATATAAACAACTATTCACAAGTAATATTAATGTTACAAAAGTCATGCAGCTTCAAAAAGGATGCTTTTACACATTAGTCCAGAAGCAAAATATCTCTTCTTCTTCAACCAAAGGATATTTTTTTCCCACGAAAATGATGCCGTCAAATGGTCTATGCAGAAAAACACTCAAGCTTATCAAAGCCACAAAAATGCTGGATTTGAAAACAAAATCTTACCCATCAGTAAGACTGTAGAGGGAATTTTATGTATGAGGTTTTATATTTCCCAGAAAGATGTTTACATTACAATGAACATTAAATTCTCTCAATGTACCAGATCTCAGTTTTGGGGTGAGAATCACCTGTATAGCGATTTGTGAACTTGTATCATTGATCTTCTGGTAACAGAAATACCTGTACTCAGAGACAGGCAGGGGAAAATACCTTATTAAAGTATAATAGCTGTAAATATACTTCAGTCCAATTTTCTGCCTCCAAAAGAAACAAAAACCTACAAACCTGAACTGAAATTCTAGCAAGCGGGAAGTCAAAGTGGAGTTCACTGTTGATTTCAATGGGGGCCAAGATTTTACTTTAAGATTCATTCTCTTTTCCAGTTTCTAATAGATAATGGGGGATTTTGGTATTTTTCAATGTGGGATGTTGATATTTTTCTATGTCACGAAGACATAGAAGTAGATGATGAGACTGGTGGCCCCTGAGTCCACAGCAGGAGGAATATACACCCTTGAGCAGGGAACTGCAAGAAGTTGCGATGGCTGAATAGCAAATGTGCGGTCAGAGTTCCTCATTTCCAAATCAGCCTTTGGATGGATGAGGTGGCAGCAAGTAGAGTTAACTTTAGGGATTTCTCCTCATATGTGGGATAATAGTTTGAGAGCCGGGGTGAATGCATAGGGGCGCATCTACACATACTCATCTGTATAGGCACACAGAGGCAAGACTCCAGTGTCATGACACAGCTTTGAGGAAGAAAGCTGATATATATCACTTTACCTATAAAATTGCCAAAAAAAATTTTAATAATTTATTTTATGCAGTCTTATAACTGTAAACACACTTAGTGCTACCGCTATCAGAGGCAGAGATGACTAAAAACCACACCAGTTTAGCTGTTCCCACTGGAGACAAGTCTGTATCTGAACGAAGAGCTTTTTTTGTTGTTTTGCTCGAAAAAAATGTAACAAATGCTTTCTTTGTTGGAGAAGCTTAATTAAAAGCAGATAAAAATCAAGAAAATATTTCTTGCATTCTTTCAAAATAGAACAAAATGTGCCTGCAATTGTGAGCTGAAAAGGAGCTGTCTTTCTGTTTGTTAAAGAGAGACTGAAGATGCATTGTGCAGCCTTATCTGTATCTACCCCACCTGTCACATAATCCTGTTAAAAACAGGGTTGCTTATTCAGCTCAGGCCCTTTCCAACAAAACTGTGCTATCTTACACATAAGTGAGCCAGTACTTTTGCACAGTCCATTTTTATAGTTTAGGTAGTAGCAGCATGCACCCAGAAACAGCTGTGAAGATAAAACGATTTTAGCATGAAAGGATAATCACATCATCCCAAAGGAATAACAATTACAGGAAAAAACTGCCCCCCATGCCATTCATCTGCTCGAGAGATGTACCCAGAAGATACTTAAGTGAAACAACAAAAAAAAAACCTGTGATATAAATTATGCACCAGTGACCACATTTCCAAGGTGTTCTAAAAGTATGAAGTCAAATAGGAAGCTGCATCACTGAGTTTATCTCTTCATATCTGTTCCCACAGTGCCACAGCACAAAATCTTGTAGACAAGCTTAGAAAGAAGCGGTTCTGATGCCTAAAACCGCTATCATGGATTCTGAAGGTACTTGTTTTACACTTTTCTACACAATGATTGCAGAGTATCTGATAGAAGGAGACATTGCTCCCAGCTGTAATACACACAACCCTGCGTTCCACAGCGTTACGCGTAAATGCTCAGCGAGAGTAACAGGTTAGCAAAGCATTGGCAAATGGCTTCTTTCTTCACACTGGTGCAAAAATAAGCAGACAGGGAAATTGGGGCAGGGGGCTGGTTTAAATTCTGTAACACGTAAAACAATTTCTTGTTAATTAATTCAGTCATTAGTAGAAGTTTCCCTGAGGGCAGTGTAACCTGAACAGGATATCACAATTACAGCACTCTTTCCTTTTTTAAGCTTGTCGGTGTTTGACATGAAGAATTTATCAAAAAAGACATCGCTGTTCAGCAAACTCTTAGGCAGCTCTTCCTGACTTCCCTTATACTCTAATTCTCATTTATCCTCCTGGTAGGCAAGATCTGTAAGGGCATCGAAAGTCACTGTACCTCTTCCTCTTCAGTACATACAAGACCTCTGTTACTGTAGAATTTACATGCCTACCAAAACGTGATGTATTTACCCTCCCAAAAGCTCTTGGATTAAGGAATCTTGACTTGGTGGATAAATTTTCAGAAGTAGTTATGCATCTTAAATAGGAGATATTTAAATACTTTTAAAAATCTGATTGCATGACTGAGTGATTCAAGAAGGCGATAAGAAAGGAGGGACTGGAGCCTCAAGGTCGGATTCTTCTGCCACTACACTTGGTCTTCACGGGCGTGTTGTGTGCATGGGTGGCTGGAGCATGGCTGCAGAGAATAGCTTGCGCGGAGACAAGAGACACTACTTCACTCTGTGCCTTGGCCCCAAGCCAAGCCACTCACCATTTCTCTGCACCTAAGAAGGAATAACTAGAATTTAGGCAATACTAGGCTATATTCTTGAAAGGTAAGAAGTGGCTCAAGATAGAAGCTGCTGGAAGCTTGCCCCCAGAAAAGCTGAAATTCTCAGTCTTGTCCTGGAGGTTCCCAGCCCTTCAAAGAACAAAAAAGAGAAGGAAGAAGAGCAGTATAAAGTTGCAGAGATCAACAGAAAAGGAAACCCATATTCCTAGTGAAGCATCTGAATTTCTCTGAAGATTTGATGATGCGTTCTACCCTCCCTCGCATGATTCATATGAAAACATAGGTCTTTTAAACAGAACGTGCCACTTCCATTACCAAACGGTTGCTTAAAGCTCTAAGTTTTATTTTACTGTATTGCATTTAATGGTATCTCAGGCATCTTTTGGCATTTCTGTGCAAGAGAATAAATCACTGTTTTGTGAGATGTGTCTTGGGTCCCATAGGACACTACCATGTGCCCAAAGGGTGCCACATACTTCCACTGTGTTGTAACATTAAGTATGCAATGAAGTACTCACAGTAAAAATACTGTTTCAGGAAACACGTTATTGCACACGCACAGAGTCCATTTAGGGCCACTTAGGTTTCTTTCCCACAGCTCTGGACTTTGATTTCTTTCCTGCTTCAGCAGTGAAGAAAAGGGTTTGAAGACCTCAGATAGTCTGGGAATATTGAACTGGGGGAAAGCTTTAGACGTGACCCAGTCTGTCCTCAAAACAGGATGAAATGCCAACCATGTGTCAGATTCTTTATGGTTGGCAGCAGATGGTGACACGTAAAAGGCAAAGGTGTTCAACACAATATTTTAGGGTCACTTTAGAGCAACCGTTATAATTTGTAATGTTATGACTCAAAATAGCACAAGAAAACTTGTTCCTGTACAGTATCAGCTGATTATGGAGAAAATAGAAAAGGCTTTTTGCATCCACATTTCTCAGTTTATCTTTTAATTTTCTCATCTCCTATGAACAGTTGTTCAAGTCATCCATACATGACCTTTAAATCTCTAAAAATATATCTTCCTTCACAGAACTCTTTCAAGAAAAAAATCAGGGCCACAGATAGGCAGAACAAACTGCGTCAGTCTTAACTGACCATTTCCTCCTGAACAAAGCAGCAAACTGCCAAGACTGAAGCTTTTCCCTTACAGAAGGTCAAACCCTTTATGTGCATGTCTGAGGATTCCGCCTGGACTCTGTGAAACTGCCCGTGTGAACGTTCACTGGGTCAGGCATCTAATTTGCAAATGCAGTAAATTCTCACAGTGCGTGAGGCAAAGAACTAGTAGTTCTAAGATAAAATATTTCATCCAAAGGTCAGGGAGGAGCCTCTTTTATAGGAATGCCACATGCACATTCCTCATCTTGCAAAAGAGAGAGAAGCCTCGGGATGTCCAGGGAAAAGTTAAGGTTTCCAGGCTGTGGGTATACCCCTTCGTTGAACAGATGTACGAAGAGAGAACTTTCCAATAAGATTTGCTGCAAAACAAACCAGACTTAACTAGCTGGAAAATGAGCATGCTCATGTCACGTGGCAAAAAAATAATTTCTGGTCAAGTCTCGCTAGGGCAAGATTACTCCTCATTAATGAAATGTAGAGGAAAGCCACTGACTGAAAGCCACAAACATATACAAGTTTGGTTCACCCTGATCTTAGATAGGAATTTGGTAGCTGCTACCAATCTCTGAAATGGTCTCTCAGTGCTCTGAAAATCCCTTAAATTCATGTGCCCTGCCCATCATAAAGGTATCCTAAACTGTCAGGGTTTGGAATTCTCTCAGCAAGCAATCTTTAAGGGTATTTCTTTAGAAAAGAGTCTTTCTACAGAAAGTGGTGGTAATGGTGACATCCAGAGGCACGATAAATTTTGCAAAGTTAGGCCATTAATTTTGTCGTGAATACATTTAGTATTATTCACACAATTTATATACTCTTTAAAAGAGCCTGTAACTCATTCCATTAATCAACAGCATCATCACCTTCACATTAGCAGTGACTATTGTGTTTGTAGATTGCATCTGACTCTCCCTGATGTTGTTAAGGGATCTTTCTGAAATTATGTGGTCGGAGCTTCAATGAAAAACTTTCTGACCACATTTTATAATGATAATGACCAACACAGCCAGTCTGGATTATAGCTGCAAATAACAATTTAACCAGAGAATTTTATCCAATGGAAAAATCAATATAGTTTACAATGAGTGCATGTCTTAATAGCCACAGGGCAGCCGCTAATATTGTCATTAAAGACATTCTGGCCTTTATTAATTTATGTTTTTCCTCTTAAAGAAAAATCTATGTGAGCAATAATCATAAGGGAACACCTCTACATTCATTTGCTTTTCAAATGTGCCTAAATTATTTAGTTTGTCTAATGAATTTGTCTTGTACTAAGATCTCAGCTATTGGTCTTTGCCCTGCAGCCCTACCTGGCATTGCTGTCGGCGGTAATGTTGACCGAGCGAGAACCGAGTGTTTGGGGATAACGTTAATGGGAAAATTTGAAAAACGAACAACCCATCTAAATCTGTGTGTTGACAGAAAACACACTGAAGTGACAGAAAGCTATTTATGCGTTTAATCATGGAGTCTTATTTTTAATGTCTCAAAACGTCAGAGATCTTCAATGTCTGAGGCTTCTACCCTGGTTAGGGCTTTACACATGTAGTCCCTATGAAAACGGGAGGCAGGAGAACAGCTCAGTCCCCACAGGATCCTCACTCTGCCCCCAGTGTGAATGATACATCCCATTGAAACAACCATCAGTGGCATCCCAAAAGTTCAGAGTGAATCTACTTAGTCCCTCTCTAGTTCTCATTAGATGATACTATAACCTAAATATCTGTGCGTTTTCCCAAGTGCAGCGTCAGGACAGCAGAACAACAGAAAAGTCTAGAGATGACCATTTCTGCAGGAAACTGTTGGTCAATTTGGAACATCACAGCATGTGTATCCATCCACCTTACTCTTTACAACCCTACCCTGCTTCAGCGTAGGTCTTCCACCACTGTCTCAGAAAGACTCTTGGCGTAGCGCTGGTTTCAAAGCACAGAATCAATGAAGTGTCACTTCACATAGTCAGCTGAAGGAATAAAGGCTAATGCATTCCTTGTTATAATTTAATATTTCTTATGAGAAACCCCTATAATATTTGTAAGATACTTCTTCAGCTTGGCAATATTTTAAGTCATTACTGGCTCAGAAGGACCTTGACCTAAGATATTGAGCTGGCAGGTAGGAGACTGATTTCCGAACCCATTTTTGCTGGTGATCTCTTATGTGATTCTGGGTGAATCATATCTGTGTTCCTGCTTTTTGTCCTCACCTCTTTAAAATGGGGCACTATCTGTGTCCCCTCTGTATCTAGCTTAACAGGTTTTTATCCTGGGGATACATGGGGAGTATTGTCATAAGCATGTCCAATCATGGAGGGATGAGAAGGCTGCATTTTTCCAAGACCAATATAAAATCACTGAAATGATACTTAATAGAAAGACATAGTAAATCATTCTGCACTCGAAAATCACATTTCTAAAAATGCAATGGGAAACTATTTCATTAACAAAACAATCAGAATTAATGGCCTGATATTTAATAAGCGGTCTAAATTTGCCACATCATCAGTGCATCTACTACAGATGGCACAGCCACTCAAGATGATCTGGTGCAGGCAGTGGGGCACTCCTTATGCAGAAAAGGTTATATACAGTGCGAAGTCCCAGGCCTTCTACAACAGACATTGTCCTCATTAGTAATAAGAAATATTAAACCCAGGAAGAGGACTGCAAATTAGGACCAAGTGATGAAGCGTCAGGACATTGGCCACTTGAAAAGGAAGTAGTGATTCTCATGCTCCGAGCTCCAGGGGCTCCACTGGGCTTGCTTATCAGGAGTTATCAGGAAACAAATAAGAATGAGTTAGTTGCTGGGATAGGACGTTCTCAGGTGAGGTTTCTCCTGCTGCCCCATGTCATGTTTTTTTACAAACTTGTTCTCAAACTTGGTATTTGTTCTGTGTTTTTTCCACAGTAAAACTCAAAACAGGCCCACGAGGGCTTCAAAATGGTCCAAGCTTTGGACCATCTTGAAAATTCTGCCAAGGTGATCCCTCATCTCACTGGCCTCAGTGTGAGCAGAGCCACCGCTACATTTTCCATGTGAATGCAGGGTTTGGAAAAAGAACTGAGGTCAAAATAATTCCCAAGAAAAATCATTCAGATCACTTCCTACTTGCATAGCAGGACAGATTTACCATGTACCCAACAGGGGAGGGATGGGTTGTGCTTTTTTTCCTTATCCATAGCCCAGCTGCACAAAGCCCTGCTACCACGCATGTTCTGGGGCTAATTTATCTGAACAGGAGTCTGGCAAAACAAACAAAGCCAGGGAAATTATTGTACCTCAGAAAAACTATTTGGCATATATTCGTCAATTGTACAGAAACAGACTCTTTCCCCCCCCCCAGATTTAAAAAACATTGTCAGTTTGCCAGCCCAAGTGTTTATGACATTTTTAATAGCAGTTGAATGAAAACTTAAGTGTGGAAAGAATGGTACCTCTCCATAAAAGGGTATCTACAAAACCAGCGCAGGGTACTGATTATGAAAAAAAAAGCCTATCAAACTCTTTAACCATGATATGCACAGATATAAACCAAAGGATATTCCTAGATGCAAAAAACACCTTATGCTTTGTACGCTCTACAGAGCACCACAGCACAAGTAGGACATTGAATACTTTAAATCAAATATACATTCACAGATCAAAAGAAATGTGTTTCTATTGGCCTATGTTGTTGGAAGTTACGAATACAAAAATTGTCATAGAAGATTATGGGCTTTAAGACACAATTTATGTGAAAAAAATACATAGTATTACCTTATGAACCACATTTGTATTGATTCCCTGTCTTGGCCAGGGGCTGGAAGAACAAGAAGGACCTTCTGGTAGTAATTATTCATTTTATCTATTCTAAACAACTCTGCTTTATTAGGGAACAGAGACAGCTTATTCTAAAGAACTTGGAGAAGAGCAGCTCTTCCCTCAGCACGAACTTCTTGCTTAAATTAATTCAGGCCAATTTGCAGCTTCGAAAGGCACCTGCTGAAGGGAAGGCTTAGTGGGGCCGGAATGAATGAGCCCAGGCTGACACCTGCCAGGTGGCCTGCAACCAGATTAGCTGAAATCAAGTTCTTAAATAAGCAGAACCGAAGCCTAAACAGCTATCCCTGTATGCTTGTTTTTTCCTGAGACACTGACGAGGCAAGGATGTTTTTTCTTAGCTATTTCCTTGGCCACAGACAACACCTTGGGAACTACTGCTGTGAACTCCAGATGTCAGCAGACTGAGTGCTGAAAGTCCTAACCAGGTGTTTTGGGGATCAGAGGGTAAGCTTGATTTTGTGCCTTTAACCTGTGCTCAGCATTGCATGTAGACTCATGTCATGCTTTCTGTGTCTTTTCCTTCCCCAGTTCAGTTGTGCGGCAATGGGAAGGGTAGCAGTGTCTCCTAAATGCATGCAGATTGTGATGTGGATTACGTGCCTTGACTTTCTTGGAAGGATGTTGGAAATATTCACAGAATTTTGACCAAAATCTGCCTCTGAGCATAAAACCGACTTCCTCAATCTCCTGCGTCTCTCAGTGGAACAAGCCGTGGTCCTGAATTTTCAGTATACTTAGGTAGAAAGTCCATTAACACAGCTGGAATTTTTGCCAGGGAAGATTGTGACGTTAATACTGTGATTATCCAGACCCTTTTGTGAATATCTCTCCAAAACCCCGCACTGTAGGTACACAAACAAAATGTCACTTGCAGCATATACCTACTAAGTATAATCCTCCACGTGAAATGACTTGTTAAATTTCATCATTCTATTGAAAAAAATGCTGGAGATGGCAGATGAGAAACTTGGCCACTTCAACTCTGCTGTCAATGCTCTAAAATTCCTGAGTGAGCACTGGGAAGAAAACAAGTTGTCATAACGTTGCCTGAAGCAGGAGGTCCCAGTCATTGAAATTCTATTTACCCCATGGTTGTGCATCTCCTGGAAAAGCAGGAGGCTGTGTACCAGTGTGTAGATAAAACACACAAGGCAGATGTTGTGCAGATACCTATTGGCTGGAAACTGAGAGCCTGCTTGATTGCTAGTCGGAGCTGCTAATTAATTTAATTTTTTTTTTTTTTTTACCACAAGGAGCTTGTTAAGCATCATTTTGCCAGAAATAATGCTGTTATTTTTAAATAAAGAATTAGACCAAGCATAGTTCCCATTGAGGCATAGAAGACATTTATTTTGGTTTCAAAGAGTCTGCCATTTAATTAATTTTTTGAATGCATTCAGAAAAAAAAAAAAGGAGAGAATTTGCCTCACTAGAAAGGCGAAGAAGTACAAAGTTACGAGCAAGAAATTAAGAGGAGTGCTTTCAAAAGGCTCATTATTTATAATTTTTTAATTGATGGAAGATGGAGTTTTTCTAAGAAAATTCAATTGTTTTGCACCATAAGAAGCAGAAGGGCTTTTAAAGGACCTCATTATGCTCAGTGATGACTAGAGAGGAGCTTTTCTTGTGAATATAGTATTTCCATTTTTAAGTTTCCTACTCTAAATGGCATTGAAAACTCCAAAAAGAGTTTTTTCTAGGTTGCTGGGTGAGCCCAGAGAGGCTGTGAGCCACAGAGCTGGCTGGTCAGAGAGCTTCTTGAGAGCTGGCCAGGAGTGAAAGAGGTGTTGCCATTTCTTACGATCTATCATGCCAGCCAACCCACACATTTCTAGATATTTTGGGGAAATGGGTAACTAACCAAGGCAATGAACAAAAGAACCCCACCGTCTCTAAAAGCCTTTGCTTTTCCAAAGTATTTGAACTGCTCACCTGGAGTGATGCTGTTCCCAGATGGCCTTGCAGACTGGTGGAGCCAAAGTGGAAGAGTGAGATCTCAGGCAGGTTCTCATCACAAAATACCCTGCTTTCCATCATCTTTTCATGGTAGTAGAATTGACCCACCCAGACTAAATGTTTTGATTTCCAGCAAAACACTGTGATGCCACAGACACCCCATGTGCAATTTCAGGTGCCTCAGACTCCCAAAACAAGGTGCTGGCACCAAGCCCTGGAGAGCAGCCAGGGAGAGGTCTGAAGGCAAAGCCAGCCATGGTGTCTGAAACCCAACCACGTTTTCTGACCCCCAGCTGTCGCTTAGGTTTGAGACCTAGCCATTAACTTTCCCAACTCACCTAAACCTGATGTGAGTTGTAACACTTATGTGCCCAAATGTCGGCTGCCAGTAAGTTTTGGATAACCTATTTCTGATATTATTTTAAAAGTCACCCTACATGCCTTAACCAGTCCCATCCTGTTAATTGCTACAGAACCAGAAATTGAACCCAGATCTCCTAAGGAACAAATACCCTACTTCCTAAAGTTGCATTTGTAGTTTTTGGCATAACGTCTTAAGAACTGGATTTACTCCATGAATAGAATAGTTTTCTTTGAATCCCTAACCCCACCCCCAAAAAAGCAAATTAAAAACTTGGAGGCCACTATAAATATACTGGCCAAACCCAAAGTTGTGAAGCTATCCGCTGGCCTACAAACAAGAGAAATATGTGTTCAAAGCTGCTGTATTTGTTTTCATAAATCTTTGAAAAAAATACTGCTGAGTGAATAATTTATAATAATGGCCCTATGTGGCAAATATTGCTTCTTTTACTGTTTGGATCATTTTATTGAATATATAGGGTTTTTTCCATGTGTTCATTTGGTCCTTGAACTTAGTTTTTTTTCAATTTTCATTTACCTCATACCTGAAATTTCAGCTGTGTTGATGAATTATTGGCAAGAGTCACTTTTTATGTCTCCTGATAAGACTGAACAAAAATTTCTTTTTTTTATGATAGCACAGAAGAGAAATTTGTTTCTGTTTTCCATCTTCATTCTTTAATATTATTTAGTCACATTATCATATGAGCTTAGCATTCATTCTAGCAAAACGCAGAAAAAGTACAGAGTAAAGCAAATTCACTTAAAAGTTTATTTACAAACATTCTTTTCTCCTTGCTCTTTAATCAACTTCTTAAAGCAAATGATATTAGATTACTGTTTATTGAAGGATTATGTTTTACCATGGGCTAACTTTTTCCATAGTCACATAAGGAAATCTAAGGAAAATGACACATCCTGTGAACGATTGCCATATTTTAAGCCGGAGGCAGCTTCTTCGCAGCAGTGGACTAAGGCTTAGAAACCAGTACAAAATTCAAACCTCTAAGTGAAACATGAACTAGACTGCAAGTTGTTCTCAGCACATGTCTCCGTATGCCTTGATGGTGAAATTTGAAGTATATTCTCAGTGGCTGCTCTTACTGATTTAAAAATTCAAAAACCTCACTGCATCATGCATGTCACTTTTTACCACAAGACTCAAATTATAGTTACTATAATTGCTCTCTGGAAGCCAGATATAAGCCTGTGTTTAAAGGAACACATTTTTATGAAACTTTAATAATGGTATTGTTACAGATTGTTCTACCAAACTAAGTAACTCAGCCCGATGTCTTTTTCTTAAAGGAAACTCTGGTGGAATAATGTTTTCTAGCTTCTCTTCAAGCACAGCTTTTCAGCACAGCCCTCTGGAAGTTTTCCACAAAAAAAAAAGTGACAACTTTTCCACGTGCAGGCTGAGGGAAGTGTTTGGCACCTGGTGCTCACATGAAGGTAATTGGATCTTCAGCTGATGGGAACGAGCAAGGCATTAGCATCTCATGCTAGAGGTTCCTCTTACTTTTACTGATTAAGGTATTTGACCCATTGATTGAAGGATAATTGGAAGACTGTTTTGAAAGCTCTTTCGTGTACCCAAGACAGAATGAAGAGAACGTGTGACTATTCTGAATTTCTGCCAGGTGAAGATTTTTGGGGTGCATTTTACAGGGCCATGAAAGTGGTCCAAACTTACTCTAGTCCCTAAAAACAACGAGTTTTGATAGGAATCTAAGCCAGTTTGTTGGAAGCTGTTTATTAGGTTTACCTGCGTTTACTTCATCACTCATAACCAAAGACTCCACAGCACTGGGCTGTGTTTTATGCAGTCACCTCTGCCCAGACAATGAAAACTTTGTGTGAGCAATAAAACTGTTTCATGGAAACATTAGTAGCTGCAGTCCAATGAGGATTTTCGCAGTGGCCCAAGCTTTGAAACTAATTCTTCTTGACTAATAAAACTGAAAAGTGTTACTACTCTAAAATACACTTATTAACTCCAAGAAGCCTTTTATTATGTCAAATGGTCTGATTTTTAAAGGCAGGCAGATATATAAAACATACGTAATCCCAAGAGAGTATTTTTTTCTAGTGCTTAATACCCAGCAACAAGAGAATCAGGAAAAGTAGGAATTGCAAATAGAACGTGAAATATGAACTAACCGTATTTGGTGCCGAGTCAATTATATTATTAATTACGATCAATGACTATGACACTTTTTTACCCCTCCCTACTCTCTAATGATTTCTTTACTGTGTTCATGAGGTACTTCCCAGAAATATTGAATTCACCCATAAGCTATAGAGCAAAGCTACAGAGCTCTAGAGCCGAGCTCTGTGCCTCGACGAGGCACCCCAATTAGCACAATCCCTTCTCGCTGCCAACTGCTGGCTGTTGAGGAAGTGCCTTGGCTTTGGTGGTGTGTCTCATAGTCCCACACACAACCGAAACAGAAGTAAGGATATGAAAAAGAGGCAAGTAGCTGACAGAGATGAAATTAAATAAGGGGTTAAAGTGCGGCCTTTCATGGACTTCAGCCAATCTCATTAGGTACACAGGGAAAGAGACATTTGGAATCAGGCACAAGAACCTGAACAGAGAATCTAGAAACAGCAGTTCTATCGAATAAATATCTAATAGGCATATGTAGATATCTATATATCTAAGAGATATTGCTATATATATAAAATAAATGGCAGATACATGTAATATTTTATATATTTAAAAATATAGCTCTGTGCTCTTGTTACTTTCTCAATTGCCTAAATATTTTAAGAATGAGCAAGGAAGAAAAAGATAGGGCTTTGATGTATCAGAAAACAAAATCAAAGCTCTTCCATGGATTCAATATAAAAAAAAAACCTTCTTTACGCTATATATAGTACTTCCAAAATTTTAAAAGGAAAGAAATTACTTCCAAAACTCTACTGATCTATTTAAAGCTGAAAAATGAAGTGGTGAAGGTATATTCCAGCATGTCCAGTGCTCTTGAGAAGGGCTGTGGCTCCTGGGCTATACAAAGGGCGTTCCCCAGAGAGGCTCTCAGCACGTACTGTAGGAATATTTCCAAGAAGGTAATAGAGTCTTCCTAAAGAATAAGACAGAAGCATATGTAAAAAAAGAGTTGTTTCATTTATCTACACATAACACCACCCATCCAAGAAGGTAATCTATTCTCTTTCCTTTGCCGTATTTGTACTCAGGTTAATTGTTTCTGCTCTTCAGTCTTACTTAGATGCATTCTCCAAACTACCCACCGCTTTTACCTTCAACCACTTTATTTTTGTCCATCCTGTTAAATAGTCATATCTCTTCTTCCCATTTGCCACCTTTCTGTAGGACTTGTAATGTAAACAGGGAATATAAAATGCAGAGTAAGAAAACTTCCCCCTTTAATCACAAGTAAGACTGCTACGATGCATGTAGACCGTCATTGGTATGTTACTGTTCTTGCCTTGATTTTGTATGTCTTTGGTAGTTATGCAGAAAAGACTTTGGAAATTAAAATGACTTATTTGTTTTATTTGTACAGGGTCAAACAAAATGGGTCCTCAATATTGGTAACTAAAAAAAAAAAAAAATCCCAACCTCATAAATAATAATGACAGAACTGATCTATTCTGACCTAAGATGTGTACCAGGGAAGCTGTAAGGCAATGGCCACTGCTTTGTGCTCTCTCTGGAGTCTCTGTGGCCAGGACCACCCACTGCCTTCAGAGTCAGGGATGGGAAGAAGCATTAAAAGGAAATAAGCAAGTGATGATCCTTGTGGGATTAATTTTGAAGCTGGGTTGTAGTGGTGCAAGCCCAAAGGTTGTTTTCATTAAGAAGACCTTGGGATCATATCTATAAAAATATCATTACTATTGGCACTAATGGTATGCTTTCCACACGACGTGCTGTAAGAGAGGAATTAAATAACGCGGAGAGAAACTACTGAAGTAATATTGATGGTCCTAGCAGCTCTGGAAAAGTGGAAGAAAGAGCTCAATGAACTAGATATTCCAATGTACAACCAGGATGACAAGACAGCCGCTGCTGTAAAGTTCCCTTTATCAAAAGAAACATTCTATTTTGCAGCAGTGCCTTGGTTTGTAGGGATCTTCTGTGTAAAACAACATGGTGGGAGCACCAAGGCAGGATGTAGGAGTGCTAGGTTTGATTGCCTTTAAATGTGGCTGCCAGATACCACGGCAAGCAGGACCACGTGAATACAGATATCCTCGATACGCACAGACTCAGGTAAAACAGATTCAGCTGACACGGCATTTCTGAATGATCAAAACTCAGATATCCTCTTTTCCTCACTCCTTCTCCTTATTTCATCACATAAGAAATTCTGGGCATAAGAGCCCATTTTCCTGCTGTGTCTGGTCAAGGCACAGTGCAGTCAGGTTTGTAGCTCTGGACTAAGTCATTGGTTCACATGTGCAATGCAAATAGAGAATAATCACAATAATACAAAGCGTCGTATTTAAGAAATGAAAATGTCTATGTTGAATATGATTTTAATTTGATTTTGGGTTTATGTGATCTTGAATGTTATGTTTTTCTAGCTATTACTCAGATGCACTGTGTATTCTTAGTATAGAACTATATTATGTGTAAAGAAATAAATTTTCTTTTTATCACATATTGAATGAGAGTGTAAAGATAATGGAAGCCCTTAGCAAAGCAATGCAATCTGATATACTGCCTCAGCTGAGCAGAACTTACTATTACCTTTCTTATCCACATTTTATAGTTTTCACTTCATGTCATTTCTTAATAAAATTACCTCCATTCTCTCTCTACTATAGTACGTACATTCAGAGATGCGGGCACGACGTATAATTACTGCAGCCTTTCTTCCCTCTTTCTGTTTCAGATTATAGACCTAGATTTTGGACAAGTGCATAAATTTTGTATTATAGCATGAGAAGCAATTAATCCCATTAATAAGCAATAATTCATATAATTCAGATCATGGGCTGTCACTATGAATGACTTCATTAGCCAGCTTTTTACCCTAGGCTAAAAAGCCAGCTTCATTAATTCTGTAGAAGGTTTATTTTCTTCTCTTGAAAAAACACAGTCGAACCCATTTAAAGGAATACTCCTCTTAACGACAGATACCATTCAAGAAAAAAATTATTCAGCAGCCAGTCCCCATAAATGTTAAAATTATTTAAAAGATCAAATATTTAGTTCACATTTTCTTGTGGAATGAATGTCACCGGAAAGGTAGTTGTTACGAATAATGATTTTCTTCATTGTGAAGGATCCCAGTTACAGTCTGGACTTGATAATGAGTGTATCATGCCCACATGGAGTTGAATATACTTATTACAAATCATTTTAATGAGGTATTAACTTTTAATTAGATATGCACTTCAAATTAAATATACAGTAAGGTGAATATAACTGTATTGAGGAAGGAAACTCGGGCAGAGGTTTCCTGCATTCATTTTGTATCTATCTTCAGAGCTGTGACATTAGCACACATTTTCCCAAACACCTTCTTTACTCGTTACATCCTCGGAGTTGCAGTGAAAAGTATCAGGGAAGAATATGGCTTTCGAATGCTTTCTGGATGACAGTTTTCAATGGTTTCCCTGCATAGATCTCCAGGCAACTAAAGGGAATTCTGCCAATGACATAAAACACAACTTGAAGAATTCATTGCTATAACATTTAAGATATGGGCACTACATCTTCTCTCTAATTGGTAATACTAAGGCAAGGTATTTATTAGTAGTACAAAGGGAAGAAGAAAAGTCTTAGTCTGCTTTGTTGGATTAAGGGAGATGGATCTGGGAGTGAAAAGTTACTCTTCATGAGCAAAGATGGCAAGCTTACGAGTTTTGTAAAAACTCTTATCCCCCGATGAAAAAGCTAATGAATAAAATACCATATATTCTACTACAAAGCCTGAAAATGTGACTGCCCTTAAAAGTGTCTTTTCATAAGACATGAGTAAAACATTGTGCTTTCCTCTTGTTTGTGTATATTCTGGTGTCTGCAAATTGCCTGTGAACTATGAACAACAAGATAAATAATATGTCAATAAGCCAGAATGACTTTTATGATTGAATGGTAATAAAGAACTCTCTATATATTTTTTCTTCGCTATTTATAATGGGTTGGATAATGCCCTGCCAGGCATGACACTGAAAGCTTTCCATTATATGTCCTTAATACTCAACTCTTTCATTATTCAATATGTCTGAATATTCTAATCTGCTCTTGAAGAAAAAAAAAAAAAGTACAACAATATCACAGCCCAGGACAATTATGTTACATTTTTATTAAATTAACTACGGTTTGCAAGTTTACCTTAATGACCACAAACATTTCCAGATAAAACCAAGATTGCTTCTTGCTTGATTTTTTCCAGATGAAAGGTTTGTGGATTTTATTTTCAAAGGAAATTATTATTTTCATGCTGCTATGTACTAACGAAGTGGTGAGAAATGCTTCCTCTTATTGAGATGGCAATGGTGTAGCAGCTGTGATACAAACACCACGCTGGATGAGCAGCAAATCTTGCAGCGTAGAATTGTTCCAGTAAACGTTAAGTGATTTGAAAAGACCTGACAGGCGAGAACAGCAAGCCCTGGAGTCATGTAAAATGCAAGAGAAATACCACTTTATGGATGCTTTATGATGGCTTCAGAAACAGAAACAACAAACTAGCTATTAAAATATAATTTAGCAATAATATTCCTCCCAGTTTGAAAACTATTTATGAGAAAGAAATTCTTTTACATTCAAGAACAATCTAAAGGCTTAAGAGATGCTCTTATTTCTTATAGATGGCTACATTTGGCTGGAATGTATGGAAATAACATTCAATTATATGCTACATTGGTACCAGTCAGAATAGCTTATAGCTGGGGAGGATCTTTTCCCTCCCTCTCTCCTTGGTGGCGTATTCTTGAGCGTGTTTTAATAAATCCCTTGGAAACAAACAAGAAAAATTACTCAACATCCTCCAGAAAGTGTGAAGAGTGAAGAATATGAATATGCAGTAATAAGCCAATTAATCAATTAATTCAGCGATGCCTTCTAGTCGTACAGTGCTCTTAATCCAGAAGGCTCTGCAAATCCTGGAGTCAGAGAGGAGACATTTCTGGTGTAGCCATTTTGTAGCAGCAATCCTAAATCTCATTCTGAGGCTAAGAAGCGAGGAGTGAAGTGTCTAACTGATGGGCGAAGGGCATTTAAGGTAGACTAGGTAGAATTTATATCCTTTCTTGGACTTTGGCCAGGGTACTAAACTTGTCACTCTGCTAGCAAAGAGCGCCTGGGGATTCTTAATGACCAGACATGGTCACGACCTCTGTTTTGCAAGTAATCCAAAAAACAACACATCCTACATAACAGTGATCCTTACCGCCAAGCGGAAGCACTGACGGAGGAAGGACTGCCATGAGGAAAGCGTTGCTAGCATGCAGCACTCCACAGCTTAAGGGGGGGGGGGGGGGGGAGAAAAAGTCTTGTGCCTCAACCTTTATGCATCACTGCCACAAGGTTCAGTGTTGCAAATTGTCAGTGCCACTGACCCCACTTCTGCGAAGCACTTAAGCGTGTGCTTAACTTGGAATTAATAAAGCAGTCAGGAAATGTCATAGCACTTTGCAAGCCTTCCCTTCCTGCCATTGTATTATTTCCCTAGGCGGCCACCAATTCGTGTTGTAGCTTGTGTTTTAAGGGGATGGAAAAAAATAGGGTCTGTGATTGTGCTATGTATTGATGAAAAGCAGCTTAATGTAATAATTCCCATCCAGTCAGGTCCATTCAGTAGAATAACCCACACATCACCAAGTAGGACATGAATGGATACTGTCTACCAGCGCTGGTCAAGACTGACAGTTTCCGAAGGCTTAACTCAGAAGTTCTGGGCACCTGCAAAGCTCAAGGCACCTGCATCTGCTCCTCGACTGCAAAGTGTCCCTCTCCCATTTGTTGCACACATTTCCAACACGAGGGTCTTGTAGGAAAAGCAGCTGCACCTGGTGTCCAGCGAACAAAAGCTCGAGGAGCCCCTTTTCCCCAGCTACTTGGACATAAGATGTTGCTGTGTTCTCCTATGACAGACTGCTTGGTGACAGCTCTGTGTGTCTCTATTACTTCAAGTTGGGATTTAGTGCCTTTTCCTCCAAGGAGGACTGTGCTGGGAGAGCAAACTTCAAAGAGCAAATGAGGCAGTTGTGCACTTGCTTCATAGCACCTAATTCAAAGATCACCTGACAGCTTTATGGTCTGCTCCGGCTTACATTCTTAGGGGGCTGATCACCTGAAAATTCATAGTAATTGGATCACAGGAGTATATTTTCATTCTTGTCTAGAAGACTTAACAATTTCTGAGTTAAAATGAACGGGGCTGTAGCTACAGCAGCGGCAAGAAGAGTTTTTGACTAAAGGATTTTCTTCTCTTCTTCCTGTAGCAGAGCCTACTCTGTTGCCTGTCAAGGCTGGGTGATCACTGACAGCCGTGATGGATGAACTGAGAAAGAAGTATTTATAGATATTCATACTGTTTTTATTTCCATCCCTCCGTTCACTGCTATCCTTCCTTCATCCATCCCACATAACGTGCCTGTCGTCTTTTATACATTAATTCTGAATTCAAATTCTTCCCTCTTCTTTTTTCCTATAATTTTATGGTCTTTGAAGATAATGCCCACATCTGTTCTTTAGTTATCAAATATGTTTCTTATTTTAATGATCTCTTTGTCTTCTTAAGTATCACCTACAGCAGATCTAAAGTTTGGTTTTACTGATATTTTTCTCCTCTCCAGTTTACAAACTGTGGCTTTGTCCTGAAGAGGGCTTTCCTCTTTCTGCTCTCAGGGACTTTCACCTCTTTCTGTCAGTTGCTGTTATACAGTTGCAATTTGGACAAAGCAAAGAAAATCCCATTGTGTCTTTAAGCTTATCTATCTCTGCTACCTTTGTCCTTTTGATTATCTGAGAAGATGATTAGAATAAAAGGCAGTTCACTCTACTTGTTTTCTGGACTTTGGTTTGGGTTTTTTTTTTTCTTTTTTAAGCAACTGAGAAGTTGAATATACTAAGAGATTGTTTCAGTCAGTAATAAAAAATTATTGACTACGTAAGAAGTCTCAGATAGTCTCATATCACCTTAGGAACTCCTCAGAACTGAGTGGAGTGCAGTGAATCCAGATTCTGAAAATGCTCCCGATTTCTTTCATTTGCTGTGGTGATTCAGCCTGCAACCCCAGCTAGTGGGGAGGGGATGCCCCAGGCCCTTGTGCTCTGACTTGCTATTCCCAGATGACACTGCTGTTCCCATCTGGGCTGCGTGTCTTGGTCTCCTTCCTGTGGTAGTGAGAGCACCAAGAACAGCCAACCTGAAGTCAAGTCTCACCTCGGTGAGGAGCTGCCAATGGAAAAAACACCTGGGCCTGAGGACTCCAAAGCAATGTGAAATACGGGTTTTTCTTCTACATCACCTGCCCACCTCGCCTGATTCTGCTTGAAGCAAAGCTGTGAAACACCCCATAATTTAGTGTAACTGCTTCTCTTACCCTCCTCAGCCATGGTTATTCTCCTGTGTGATGCCAGGGTAAGTCACAACAGAAAACACGCATCTTCTGCTTATAGAGAGCTAGCACCTGCCATGTCTGTCCAGCCTGTGAGAAGGTCCCAGGCCAGGCTCTGCTCTGCAAGAGACTTACTTGCCTAATACTCTTACCAAACCTGGGCATCTACTTCCAGACACTGGAATCCCAAAGCTGGCCCCTCCATCTCACTGTTCGCATCTGTACAATTGGCCTCATCTAAAGTATGGAAAGAAAAGGTGCACAATGACTTTTGTGAGATGCCGGTCACACTCTGCATTAAGCTGGTGTGATTGAGTTGGGTTTTTTTATTTGTAAAATGGAAACAGTCAAATTTCGCTGCATGATGCAATCATCGAGAACCTGCATTTCAGGACGTTATGTAAACTCAGCATGCTGCCTGGGCTGTTCTGCATGCAGCTGTGATTTCTGAGCAGCAACTTAGAAAATCCCTCAGCTTGATTCTGAAACTCAACCCTAAGCGTGTGCACTGCAGAGCCCTGCTTGGAGGACGATTGCTTGTCATCTGTTTTTCGAGGGTTCTTTTAGGAGTTTCAGCCAGCCAACACATTGTTCTGCCATGCAGAAGCTGATCTCCAGAAAAAAAATATTTGTGCATGTAAAAAAATTAGAATAAAGGCTTATATGTGCCTTCATTACAGTTTCATTTTGTATTCTCTGTAATAGCCCATATCATAATAAATTCATGATGTAGTCCTGTGAATGTCATTGTTATTTAGCATTAGTTAAGCACTGGTTAATAGACCCTCACCATGTTGCTGCTCCACACATAATGTACACAGACATTGAATGGAGGCTTGTTCTGAAAATTTTACTGACCTCTGAAAGGCTACTTTATTGCTATGGTCAGCGCTGTCAGTCATACCAGTCAAATTTTATTACTTCCATGCATTTTTTCCTAAGGTGAGTGACAGTGGACTTTAGCTCTTCTTTTTTAAGCTAATAAAGGTATTTGTTGTTATCTTTTTTTTTTTTCTTCAGAGATTGGTATTGCCCAAGTACCACCTTGCAACACTTCACCACGACAAACAACAAACGGTCGGTCATAAACCACAGGAATACAGTCCTTGCGGGACTGCCAGATTAAATGCCAGTTGTGTAATGCCGCTTACGCCACCTTGTAGGAACTCTGCTTGGCCCCTTTCGACTACAGTGATCAGTCATTTCCCCCATCTTTCTTTTCTACATCACTGGCACTGGTGAGATATTTTCCGGCAGTTTGTTCCCTGGTCTCTCCCATCTGCCACTCTCCCCCGGGCAGAAGTGGGAGACGGACACAATCAGGAGTGACTGAGGCTCTCAGACGAGCTTTTAATATTCCAAGGTTTCTGCCTCAGACATTGAAGTTCAGGAACCTCTGCCTCTTTTTACACAGCAGAAAGCCATATTTCTTTTCAAAGGAAGCCAAGATGTTTCATCATCAAGGGGTACAAGCAATTATCGAACTCGTGGTTGTAGTCCAGCATATTACTTGCCAGGAAAATAGCTCACTTGACATTACTTGTAGACAGTGCTCAGTACAACATAGTGAAAAATTCCTAAAAAAACACATTTGGCATTCTTTTAGCCTGTTTCTGCTTAGTTCAGGAAATCCCTCATTCTTTTTCCTCATGACTCCATTTAATTTCATCTCTATGGCAGTATTTGGTATATGGAAGTTATTAGCTCACAGAAAAGTAAAAATACAAGAAAAGAGTACATTCATGGCTTCGTTGAAATAACATTTTTGTCTAAAATAAAAGCTTATTTTCTGATCATGGCTACTTCTATGATGTTCTTAAAATTCAGGGTATATGTCTTTCTGAAAAATTCCCCAGCCCAGCTCGACTGAAGCCGAGACGTCTGGTTCAACATGACGGATTCTGAGTGGCACTTTAGGGCTGATGCTGTCTGGGTAGTCAGGTTTTTATCATTGCAAACCTTTCCAGCTCTTGCAGCTATGAAAGGGCCCTTTGGAGACATGCTTAAGATGTGCCAGGTGCCCCTAATACATACTTTTTGCCTGCACTTGCAGCCTCTGTTTGGATGGTCATACACTCTTCTGCTCCATGTCCTGCTCTGACCCACATCTGAGCAGGTTTTCCAATGTTTTCTTCCCTATCCAGCTAGGCATTCAGGTAGGAATCTGTTTTACTCACAGCTAGGGAAACATAGAAATTTGCTCTTCCCAGGATGACTTTACCTTGGGGACAGTGGGACACACCTCTGCCGGACATTTACAAACGCCCCTAAAACATGTCTTTGGTGGTCTGTCTTGATAGTGACCACCAGCGGCAGCACGCAATGCAGCCAGGGTGACAAGTGAGACAACCTATAACAAGTTTCCCTGCAAGTTGTTTGCTTGTGTTTTGGAGGTCTTTTTTGCTACCGCATAAAACATGTTTCAGAGTTATGCTGCATTCATCTGTCCTTCCCACAGACCTCAGTGGGTCTATAGGGCCGAGCTGGATAGGGCCGAGCTGGCAGAAGCTGGCAGGTGACAGCTCAGGCTGAGCACAAAAGGGAACACGCAGGAGAAAACTACGGTGTCCTTTACAAAGTAATGGCCCTTTTGTTCTGCTTTCCAGCATGAAAGCTAAACAATCTGCTCCGTTGTATTATCTTGAAAATAAATTACTTATTCTGTTCTTATTTTGTACAGTATCATTCTCTTAAATCTCTATTGTGCCATATGGGTGCCCACACGCATCTGTACGCAAGTCTATTACTAAATTTTCTTTTCAGGTCCACACCATCTCAAAAAGTATTAGACTTACTACAGATCCTTCCTCTTCAGCAAGGCTTTGTTTTGTACAGGAGGGAAATATGAGTCTCCCGCTCAGTACTTCTTTTGTTTTTCCTCTGTGCCTTCTGCTAGGCTGGCGTAAAAGTAGTCCAATTTTCAAGTTTCAGAATCTTTCCCTGTGAACGTTTCAAGTAAGAGATACTCAAACTCACTGTGTTCCCCCAGTGCTACTCACAAAGGAGCCATTGTTGCAGATGTCAGTGCCCTACCAGGTATCCGATCATTCCCTACAAAACTTCCCCAGTCTAATCCCATCTAGCTGCCATAGAAAAGATATTTCTCCCTGTGATAGAAAAGTGGATTCTTTTGGTTACTGGAGCCCAGGAAGAAGTTCAATCCTTCAGAACCCACAGCCTAAAGAAACGTTATTCCTATCTGCACTTAGAAATTATTAAAAAAATATATATATAATTAAACTTTAATTAATAAAATCATGAATAAGGCTATCAATTTTTAATTGTATGAATACTAAGCAACACAATAAAAACTTAATATAGTCATAATGCGTTATTAATGAACAATTAATTACTAGAATTAAGAAGTGAAGCTGATGAGCTCAGGAAGTGGTTTAGTACAGATTATTAAGGCAGAGTTTGATCTTCCACTTATGTCCACTCGTTTTAAAGATGAATGTGGACCAAACTGTTTTCAAAGTTAAACAGACATAAATTCACAGGAAACAACTGATTATGCATTTTCTTGCAGCTAATGGTGTACATTTTTAGGGACAAAAGTACTGTCTGGTAGTGGAGATGACAGTGTTAATGAACTTTATCAGAAGATGAGATTTATAGTGGCCCTTATGTTATTCCCCACGTATGACAGTGGAGGAAAACAAAAGTCAAAAGCCTAGAAGAATTTTGGTTTGCCTTCTTGTGATTTATTTTTTCAGCTCTTCAGTTTATATTTTCATTTGTTACAAGGTAGTTTTTACTAGTTCACCCTCTGAATATACAAATAAAGAACTTGAGTTTCAGGAGCTGACAGGTTTCTCACATTCACCAGTGGAAATGTAAGGCCAGAAAGAAAGTCTGTGATAATCCGGTCCAGCCTTTCCCGTGACACAAACTGTGGCATCTCATCTACTGATCCATGCACCAAGCCTCAATGAACAAACGCCTCGTTTCCAATTGAATCACAGGGGTACAAATGCACTGATATCATTCAAATGATATCAACCTCCTCCTCCTCTCATTCTCCCTACATCAGCCTTCACAAATCCATCCACAACATTATCATCATTTCTGCAGTGGGTTTTCCTCTCATGTCCCTCATTTCCCATTCATGTCTCCTCTCTGCTCAGCCTTGTCATTAAATTTCAAGCAACCTTTAGACATCCCCAGGGCAACTCTAACAACAAGGATTGCTAAATTAATTTTCGGTCATGGTTGGTAAGTTAAGAAATAAGAAGCTCATCTCAAGAAACTACATTTTCATCACTTTATACAGCTTCCCGAGTCAAAAAAAAAAAAAAAAAAGAGGTCTTTTAGAAGTCACTTAAGAGGAAATATGTTTCTTCTCTTACACAGTTTACCTGTTTCATTCTACTAAACCTGGTAAACAGCTGCTAAAAGTTTTTAGTCCTTTTTGAAACATACCATTCACCTCTTCAGATCTATTTTTTTATTGCGCCTGCCTAACTGCCTGTGTTAACACTACACTACTATCTAACAGGTTATGGGTGCATTATTTATTTTATATTCAGGACCATTTAGTGCTCTTGAAGCCTATGGGCCATTCTCTGTCTCTAAGCGTGTAAATAGCACAACTATTTCCTTCACCCACGGCTACACAGGGAATTCAAGTCAAATCACAAACTGGGTTTTCAAGTACCAGAGGTATGAACGTGGCTTAAGTATTCAGATCAACTGAATTCGGGGTCCCTGAATTTCACAAAGCAAAAGCCTCCTCTAGGGCAGTTTCAAGAAACTGAATGTTTATCTCTGGTTTTGATCCTTCCGTGCAAACCTTCTCCAGAGCACATTGCCCTTCTATTTCTTATGAAGTTAGCCTTTAAATCATTACAAATTCTAGTTTTATAATTACTAAAGTAACAGCCTTGTGTTATTGCTTTCATCTGTCCACTGTGGACATAAACATGGTATAATCACAGCCACATTTCTTTTTCTTTCTCCAACACTTCATTTTTATTCATGATCTGTCCCATGTAAAGGGATAAATTTGTTCTCGGTGTGAAAGCATATGGCCCTGGGAAGAGAAAGAAAACAGTGCAATGTGGGTCCAATTCAGCCAGAAAAATTATTCCATTATGATCAAGACTTTATAAAAAAATCCAACACTTCAACATGTTAAGCAATGGTAGTACAACATCATATAAAACTTGTGGGATGCTTCAATCTATTTCCATTTTAAAACCTGTATTAATAGCGTAGTTAGCCCTTTAAAAGCACAACAGTTTCCACAAACCTCCAAATCCTAGGTAATTAGGGTTTTCAATCATGACAGTGTTCTTATTCTAATGGCAATTTTGGCAAATAGCAGGTAATTATAGCTCATTGAGGAACTACATTCTCACTTGAGACCTGCCATCACCAGCCTAATTGCTTCCCAGTGAAACAATAGCATTTTTGTTCAACTATCATCTTTTGTTATTCTGCAATTGGGGCCGAATACTGCAAAATTTGACTTCTCTGCTCTAACCTACAAAACAGTTTTTCATGGCATGATTATAAAATATTAGCATGTGCATTTTTCTCCGGTGCTTACACAGAGAATGAATATTTATTTATCACAAGACTATAAGACTGGGTTTCCTTTAGCTGAAACCCTGTGGAAGTTTAAAAATGCAACCTATAAAGGATGCTGGAAGCCTTACAGAGTGCATGAAAGGACTGATGAAAGAGCTATAGGACCTATTCTTGCACCACTTACCATCCAAGAGCCTTTATACTCACAACTGGTTCCACCAGCTCTTCCATGCATGCAGCCCTGAACGTGTTTTTAAAGAATCAGGACTCTATTACTCCATTTTAGGTTTTCGTATACTATTTGTATTTAGCAATGCCAGATAAGATTGGCAACTCCAGGGCAGAAACATAAAGCAAGTCTGAGTTTTCCCATTCTGCACAGACAAGACGGGGCAGACAGGAGAGGAGCAGTAGGGCTGTGAGAGGCCGTTGGTAGCCACCCCGGTGTGGAGACTCCATCTTCTGACTCCTCAGTCTGGTGGCATTTATCACCAATTCAAAATGTGAAACGTGTCATTTACCTGTCTTTGTTCAGTGACTCCACAATGGTGAAATACATATATATGAAATATGTATATGTGAAATAAAGAAACTTGGTGCTCACATTTGTTGGTGCTGAATGGTGCATGAGCACCATATAACATTTCTGGGAAGTCAGTGCATTTTCTTTAGTTTCCCTCATTTGTTCTTTTCGTCTCTTTCCAAAGGTGCCTATTTAGGAAGATTTATACTAGTGTTTTTAATTCTGGGAAGACTCTTTTAAAATAACTTTGGCTGAACATGCGAGTGTTTTTGGTTTCAAGGCCGATTGGCTTCCATTACTTTGGGCAGGAGAGGAAGAAACTCTTCTATAAGTGCATAGTTCTGCACTGTGCCTATACACACTGCTATGGAGACAATGTTTTGGTCTGGAGGGACTCTTGCAGTCATGAATTCTTGTGAGTTAGCTGTCTAGCAAGGGAATTTTTTAATCTGGCTGAGCAGTACTTTTCCCAAAGCTCTTGTGCTACAGTAGCCAAGCATGAGAACAAAAAAGCTTAACTTACTGTGTTCAGGTCTGCAGTTTGCAGAAGGGACCGTAACATCTCCAGGACAGCTGCAGATGAAAGAAAGCTTTTCCAGTAGCTGTCACAGTGTGAATTTTTGGTGGCACGGAGCAGGCTAGCTGGGTTTGGTCTGCCTGATAATTCAGCTACTTTTCTCCTTTACTTTGTGTGATCGGCTAAGACAAGCACACTCTACGTAAATGAACCTAACACTGGGAATTGTTATGACTCTGTAAAGCTCAGAGAAGAGCCAAAACATTCATTTACACTAATTGTTAAATAGCTTATTTCATCCTTTCTGAAGGACATAAAAATTATCATTTTCTCTTAAATTTAAGACTTTAAGGAAATAGCCGGTCTCTTCCATTGTCTAAGCTGATATGGACTTAACATATACTAATTCACAAATGATCTGTCCTAGAGAGAGCTTTGCAGGATGGATTCAGGACAGTCCAAGTCCCAGGATAACAAATCTCCATTGGTCGTGTCTGCTCAGTGCCGAGAAAACCCCGGGGCACTCACTGGCAGGCGGAGCCCCCTCCTCACTTTCCACCAAGGAGAAAGACCTCTGGAGCTGGGTCGAGATGGGGTCTGAGAGACCTCTGAGGAAATTTTGCCCATCTCAAGAGCAGAGCAGGTTCAGAGGAGAAATTTCTGCCTGTGTGAAGGATGCGAGGTGGATCCCAGGAGCTGACTGAAGGGATTCACTCTGCCTGAGCAGTGGAGCAATGGCACAAATAGCATGTTCCTGGCACCAGCGGTGGCCCAGAGCTCCTCTGGTTCCTTCCACATGGGCCCCTGCTGTAGATACGCGGAGTCAATAAAGCTGACCACTGTGAACTCACTGCCCGTATGCCAGGATCAGACCAAGTGAGAAGATTGGGCTGCCCAGCAATCACCTTGTATAAATCCAGTGTGTTTCTCCAGTAAGGACAGATCCCAGGAAAGCTGAGGGCCCTGGCAAACAGTCCAGTAGAGGTCTGTGTGCCAGAGAACATGCCAACACTTTGGGATGCAGAAGATCCCAGGGGACCCAGAATAGCTTCGCCAGAGCAAGTAGGGAAAGCGCCTGGATGGGGAACAAGCAAACAGTATAGGGACCAGAGGGACTTGAAGCCTCCACCAGGTGAGGAAGAGGAAGGTGCTCTGGGAAGGAGAACAGAAGCAGCAGGACATCTGCCATGGCTCTCCTCTCCAGGGTACTTTCTTTTCCCAGGATTTCTTGGGGATTCCCACAGAAACTTTCTGACCCCACCACAGAGCAGGAGAAACCCCCCACTTGAACATGGACCAGCATTATTTAACTGATTTAAATCACTGTAAAGAATCATATTTTATTACACCAATATCTGAAGAATTAATTATCGTCGACAATCCTATTTGCAATGATGAGGACTGAAAAGGAAATAAGGTTGAAATGTATTCTGCATTGAAGATTCTCTAGTGCTGCTCTTCTCTAGCACCACTGGCCCGATACACTCTTTTTTTAACTGATATCACTCCTGACTTCCACAGGAATGAAACCTGGCCCCTGTGTTTTATGGAGTTGTTCATAACTTATACCTTGCTCAGCTCATTTGGATGAAATGGCCTAGGACTCCAGCTCTCTAACGGCATCATACTCTCTGGATTTAATTTAACTTCAAAAAGTAAATAGCCTGTTTTGTTTTGACGTCAAAATAGTTCTGATGCTAGGGTGGTTGATATCTGAGGGACTTGGCCAGCAAAGACCAGTTGCTGTCAACATGCCCATTATTAAAGCCAAGTTTTTAAACTACTTTCCAGAAATATATGACAAACTACCCTCTTTCACATATGCATAATTCTTAACAGTCACACTGCTGGTACAGAGCCAGAGCTGCTGTGCTAGATATACTCATTAGGACCCCAAACTGGTTCGGTTAAAATCAATGGGAGCTGGTTTGTTCTGCCTGTTGTAGCACGAGAAAGCTGGGATGAGTGGCTGTGCTAAGCAGTGCGGTGCACACATCTTACCTGGACATATGTCCCAAAGATTGCTCTGGGGACCCCTACAAAACAGGAGTATGTGACTGTGGTGACAGTTTTCCTTGGAGCTCTAGCAAGCTGTCTTGCGTTCTGTTAGAGTTGCTCTTTACTGAGAATAAAAATCTACCCTTCCAACCAGCTAGCAATGTTAATTCCTTAATTGAAGCCATAAGGGAGGACAGTTTGGTGTTGAACCACCCTGGTCCTGAGTTGATGACAGTGCCGCGTTGCGCTTCTCTCAGAGAAAGGGCTTGTGGCTGTTAAAGTCTCACTCCCACAGCATGCTTCCCTGTTGCGTAGTCTCTTCCTTCCACGGAGATGTTTCTCTTGCACGTAGTTTCCTTCAGATCTGCCTCCTTCCAGTGAGGCAGACTGGCACAGACATGCTCTCTTTGCTAGAGCTGGTTCTAAAACACTGAGTTTAGTGAAAACTCTAATAAAAGAGGAATTTGGGGGGGCCACGAATGCACAGAGCATTTCTGTTTATTGATTAGATTGGATTAGATTGATTCTGATTTGGATTAGATTGGAAATCATCAGCAATTGCTTTTTTTTAAGTAAAAAAAAAGTTTTGCTTAAAAATATTGTGATGAAAAGGGCAAAACTGACTGAACATATTCGCTTTTCCTCATTCTACTGCCAATGGCTGATAATCAAATTTTACTCCAAAGCTTTATTTCTGGTAATATTGCCTAATTTCCTCTCCCCTTTTTCTTCCATAATCATAAGCAGGAGAAAGTGAGATTTCTTCTGACTGCTGAGCCATATTTATCTAAGCTCTCCTTTGCAAAGAAGACTTTGGTGCTCCACAGACAGCTGGAAATAGCTCAGAGCCCAGTGAGGCTGCCCAAACATCTTATGCCCCTAAGTGCCCCAAGAGTATTTGGGACACGGGATGTGCCGGCAGATGGGATGTGGGCCTACGGAGTCTTGGACTCTTTTGGACTGGCAGCTGGAGGTGGTGCAGGATACCTGAAGGCACTTCAACGGTAGCAGATGTCTTTGCTATGGCAGCTGAAGGGAGCCCCAGCGTCCTGTGACGAGCCGCTGCGTTGTGGTGTTTGCCTCACCTTTCACCATCACTACAGCAGAGCACTTCAAAAATCTTGGCCTCTATATAGTTTCACAAATTTGAACTTGATCCTGGCCGCTGGTTCAGTGCACGGTGAAGAGTAAGTCTAAATATTTTGAATATCCTGATATATCTTTGCTATAAAGAGGAAACAGAAAATGACGTGCCAGCTACTTTACCGGGTCATTGCAAAATCCGTATCTCCCTCATGCAGCAATCGTTAATGCAATGGAAGCCATAAGGTAACATTCAGTTCAAGATCTTTAGCATGATATCATATGCTGAGAGATTTATTTTGTTGGGGAGGAGGAGACTCGCAAAACCCAATCAGCTGAAAACATGAGCAGGGCAGAGAGAGGGAAACTGAGCTGAGTATCAACAAAACTGTTCCTTTCAAGCACCTTTACCTCCTGGAGCATAAAGGTAGATGAGAGAAAGGAGATGCATGAATTGTCCCAAAGAGCCCATTTAAGTGCTTTTTGTCTTGATCATCGGAGGAATGAGGAAGCAGTGGGACTTGGGTCAGGACCAAGAGTGTATTTTAAGTGCTTTTTTCCCCTCAGGAATCATTCTGGAAAAGGCAGGTGAGAGAGGAGAGGAGCTCAACTGAGCATTTGTAAGCACTCCTTTTCCTTTTCTTTTTAAATTTAT
The DNA here is from genome assembly GCF_965231255.1 of Vanellus vanellus. Lineage (NCBI taxonomy): Eukaryota > Metazoa > Chordata > Aves > Charadriiformes > Charadriidae > Vanellus > Vanellus vanellus. Next base: position 54,820,268 of record NC_138909.1, on the reverse strand, counting down.
TTAACTTGTTACACATGGAGGAAGAAGAGACTTTGAGGCCATGGAAGTCACATAAAACTGCTCTTGGAGAGCTCTATGACTTCTCTGTCTTTTTGCTTGTCATTGTAAAGGATACAAAGAATTGACGTGAGGCTGAAAGAAAAAGTCCAGAGACTTATGAAGATATTTGTATGTGTCGTTTCTGAGCAGATTCCAGGCCAAATCCTGATATCATTACCAAAATGAATTGTGTTATTCCACACCAGTGGCTCCCAGGAGTTTAAATAGGGAGGGCCTGTATGACTAAGAATAATAAAATCAAGCCACCTGGCAAGCGTGCAATATTTTTATGCGTCTGCAGACCCTCACTGCATTGGTCTGTTTGGGAAAGTGGCAGAAATGCCACCTATTGAAAGGCAGAGACATTGAGAGAAGAGACATTGGAGCATTTGGATACGAACATTCTAGACAATATTTAGCCTTCTTTTAAAGTTGCCTGAATGAAAGCTTGAGTAGGCAAAAATGGTTTTTAAAAGCCCTAGGAAAAAAAATTAATTTCCTTTCAAATGAGATGGAATTTTATCCTTGGGAAAGTACATCACAAATCTCCCATTCCTCTGATAAAATCAAAATTTCATTTCTGACTTTTCTGCAGAGCTCCCCAAGCTACAACACAGACCAAGAGCCAGACAGAGGACAAAAAAGAAAAAATCCTCATGCCCTTCTTATTCTGAAGTATACTTTCAAACAAAGAGGTCGTAATCTTTAATACCAATGGTAGTATAAAGTTCATAATGATCACCACCACAAATGATTCCTTAAATCAAAATGCGGTCTCATTTTCACCTAAGTAGTGGCCACAGATGCGACTAGTTATACTTGGTTCTTAAAAATCCACATTTTGGTTAAGTCATATGAAAGATGTTGGTAAGGTAAGTCTGTAGGGAGAGATTTTTTTTTTTACCAAACACAGATGGAAAAAAATAGACAAGTCACACAACATACCGTCCCTTCTTCAGATCCCAAAGGTTTGTCTTCAGTTTCAACAAGCATCCTTGCCCCAACAATAGCAATTAAACTAATGAAAGTGTGATATGTCCTTAAGTAACTTCTCTTATTTATATCCTTAGACCGTCATGGCTAAAACACATTATCACAACATGAATCCTAATAGATATGCCATTGAAATAATGTGATCATGTACGATTTTGCAACCACTAAGCAGGTACTTGGAGGAGAATCCCTCTGTCCATTTCACACTGCTTAGTCAGGTCTCAAAGCTGGTTAGTCTGAGTAAATTTTAAATTTCTTCCCACAGGAATTTGGTTTTGAGAGTCTTTCTTTGATGTTTGAATGTCTGATGTTTTCAGTACTGATAAAATTTACTTTCTTTTCCAATGAGGGCAAAACAGTTTTAATTGTTTCCTAAAGCTTTCATTTTTTCAAGGAGTAATCCTTAAAAGCAAGTACAAGAAACATTGAAAGGCAGAAGCGTAGTCCATGCTTGTATAGGGTGAGCAGGTGGTGCCAAAGTGCTGACCTACCCACAGGTCTCAAAGTAGCATAAATGGTGCTATAAATGGCATCTTTACATACCTGCCCATGGAGCGCTGCTAAAGCCCCTCAAAGGAGATTTACAGTCTCGAAAATATTGATAGAGACATTTTCTAACAAGAGAATTCCACTTGGTTAAGCCAAACACCCCCTGAAGTTGCATTAAATTCAGCAGAGGTTTATTTGAAGGCAGGAAGAAGGAGGAAGTTCATTTTCAATATCCTGAGAAGGAAAAAGTTCTGGATTTTGTCTTAGGAATGAAATATATGAATGATACCGTATCTTAATATTTTTCCAGTATAACCAAAAAGGAGTGAAAAAGAATTTGAATGTTTAGATTTTGTCAAAATGAAACATTTCAATTGAAAGCAAATGATTTATTTTGTTTACACTGAAAATGTTGACATTTCCAAGTTCTGTTTGTAATCCACATGAAGACAAATGTCAAAATTGCCCAATGTCCTGTGAAAGGGAACTTCTGCCCTCTTCCTCGTTTGCTTGGAGAAATAAGATATTAAGTGTGGGAGGATGAATTAGTTTTCATGTCCATTCAGCCCTAGCTATCTACATTCAAGAGAAGTTTCAGCTACTTCCAGTCACGATGACAACTTATGATTAGTTCCAGCTGCAATGTTGACATCTGTCTACTGCAAACTTCAGTGAGTGTCATCTCACCCATTAGCAGCAATTCAGTTGGGTTTGAGTTCAGCATGGCAACTTATAAACTGAAACCAGTATTTCAATAGCAGTTCCAAAAGCTCATACATTCTCTCTGTTCCCCTTAAAGGGCCGATACAATGAAGGACTGCCCTTGATATTTTGGAAATAAGTTTGGCCTTCTACTCTTTCCTGAAATGAAGCCATTTCAAATAGTTTCTTTCCTTTATTTCTTTTCAAATGGAACATGTCTGCTCTGAACTCTCATTAGCTTTCAAGATTTTTACCCTACTACTGAGCTGTTACAGAATTTGAAATTAGAAAGAAATGCAAACCACTTACCTTGGATTCACTTTGGTTTTTCTCCACTTTTGCACCTTTTAAAAATAACTTGGGACTTAGGATATTTTTGGCAAGGCTTCTGAGAACCTGTCTGCCAGAAAAGAAAACAAAATTACTGATCTGGTAAGAAGCAGATGGATTATAAAAGGTACCTGGCATAGAATAGATGTGAAAATGAAGAGCAGGATAATGGATCTCTGGTTGCAGTCTTTCAGGAAAGTATTCCATTGAACATAAGGATTACCAGAAAAAGGGTTCTCGATTACCTATACATGCAGTAAATGTTAAGGAAAAGGTAAAGGGCTTCAGGAAATCAGGTATGAGTTTTGCCTGTGGATGTGCACACATGATTTCATACTACTGCACAATGAAGTTTCTGCCCTTTCCTGCTTGGAGAAAATTATTTCCCATTTCTTCCAAGCCTCTTAGTGCTTGTGGCAGCTCCAAGGCTGGGGGACACCTTCATGTTGGCCAGCCCCTGGATCAGGGCAGGAGTGAGTCAGTTGCCCAAAGAAACTCAGGAGCAGGAAAGGGAACCCAAACGCCACCAAGTGGATGGACACAGTTGGACCAAGCCACATAGTGCTGTAAACTTGAGCTCATGATCACACGTGACCTATGGGAACACTATAGACAGAAACTATTATAGACAGAACCTCTATTTTCTTTCTTCTCATATGGACTCCTCTTTGTAAAAGTGCTGAGATAATATCCTAATGAGCAACTTCCTCTCACAGAAATAAGCACAGTTATGTACATGACAAACGATTTAACGAATGTTCATCAACCTACAAAAAGGTGGTAATGCAGTGTCCAGTTTGAAGAACTGTTTCTGCATATCCCTACTGAAATTCATCATTCTCTTGGATTTTTCTAGAAGAAATCATTTATTTTTCAATAAGTTTTATGGTATACTTGGCTAAAAATCTGTAAAAGCACTCAAGAAAGCTTTCTGTTCCTTATTTTCCAGCCAATGCCATGCTTTGGCTCTGTCTGTGTCAACATGCCATACCGTTCTTGTGATAACTTGCATTTTTCAAGCATGCCCAGTTTGTATGTACACAGTTGTACCACACCTAGGCAACCGGTGCCATACATTGCGTTTGGTTCTCGGGAGTGGCATTCACGTGGACATTATCATCATCAGAAGCTTTGCTGCGGATTTCAAACCTGTTGTTTTTTATATCCACACAGCATGCAACAGGGCTCTGGTCTTGAGTGCAGGCCGAGAACTGGGGGCTGGGTCCCAAGCTGTAATACTCAAGCCTTAAACGAAGACATTTTGATGGGTAGACACAAGGCGTTTTAAGGCACCTGTCTGAATCTGAGCTGTCCTTACAGACTTATCTTTGTGTTGCAAAGTAAGCTGAAGGTAGGTACTAAAAACGTGCTTCTTGCACTCTGCTCGGGAAGGATGGGCTGAGCTTAAATATAGTGGTCGTAAATCAGATCTAGCTCCACTCTGTCTGTTGCTATTGTGATGGATGAGTACTGCAAAGAAATTAAACCTCCTTCACCACCACAAAGATATCTATGATAAATGTAATTCTAATGTCCTGTTTTTGAAAGTTAAGATCCTAATTCTGGTCTTACATGCACTGGTTTTGTATCAGTGTGGTCCCATTTACATCAACAGACTTAGTCGCTGGTTTCTTGATGTACATGGGATGTACACACTTCAATGAAACAAGCCACAGAGTAGCAGGAATAATTGAAAAGGTCCTTAGGCATTGGGATACGAGTGCCACCAAGGTCAAGTTTTCCTTTTGTAAGCTGAACATGCGTATTTTACAGTGAGTCAGAGTTGAGGCATGAAAGAGCAGCACTGAGTGGCGGGGAGAGGCTGAAACACTAAGGGCAGAAGCATGCAGTTTACACAAGGCCATGAACAGAGCTGCTTTGCCTTACAGGAGAAATGGGAGAGCAGAGGGCTTCCCTGGACTACTCAGTGCATGCCTGTGACGTTAAGGACAAAGCAATCCCCAGTACTGGGCTGACCCTCTGGGAGCGCATGACCCACCTCTGAGGGTTATTTTCTCCATGAACGAGAGACTCTTCTGGGAAACTACTTAAGCACAGAGGGATTTTTTTGCTCTTTCCCCTGATTTTGCCTAAAAAACACCAGGGACTGTGAAAATACAGCATCATTGTACTGGATAAAGGTTGCCTGAAGATACAGGTGAGGAAAAGCCAATACCTGCCTCCTACCAGCCCCACTCCACTGTAACACAGTCAATGGCCAGAGAGGCAGAATCTCAAAGCCAGACACTATCTTTTACTTCTGACTTCAGTCATTTAACTATTCCCCCTTCACAGAAGGGCTCCTCTTTGTTTTTTTTTAAAAAGTAAACCGTACAAAGCCATGAATTGGATGTGAGATGGAGTGAAAATAGTTATGCCGAAACCAAGGAGTTGCTCTTGCTTGATGAGTGTCACCAGAGCATCATGCGCTGTGCTAATTTCTCAGCTTGTGAATAGACATATTTGGACTGACAGTTGAAAGTGGGCTGCAGATTCCACTTAAAACATGTTTTTCATGCTGAGTAATGAGGGCAAAACACAAACCAATTCTGGCAGTTAAACTACACACTTAAACCTTTCATAGTGTTGTCAAACACTATAATCCTTCAAAAATCTGAGTTTGAATAGCCTCAATATTTTATTTAATGAATTTTAAATCCTATAATTACCATAATTAAGACACTCCTTTTGGATCATGTTAGTGTGCTGCTCAAAGAGAGACAAAGCTGTAGGCGATTTTCACTAAAGATTTTCCTGAATGCAAATGATATGTAGAGCTCAATTTGAACTCTTCATGATGTCATTTGGGGGAGCATTTTTCTAGAATGCATCAGGCAGCTTTGGTGTGGAAAGTCTATAACATCATCTGAGGAAAGACTTCGATGGAAAGGGCCTCATTCTCTCCGTACCTGACTCTTCCTGTGCTGGCAGTGCACCTAATATGGATGTTTCTGCCCCTCGTTCGGTAAAACGGGGTAACTGGAAAGAAGTAAAAGATTTTTGGGTGTTGTCAGTCATACCTTGAGGACTGAAAACCAATGTTAGAGTGGGGTATGCATTGGCCACTGAGAAATATGATGTAACTTATTGGATTCATACTCTTAATTACTCATCTTAAAAGCTTCTAAATTAGTTTCAAGGTCAGGAAAGAAATCTGTGGGAGGAGGAAGAAGATCTTTTAGGGTGCTTTTGCACTTGCTCCCCTAGTCCTCATCATTCACTGTTCCAGTGCAGCACTGGAGCTACACAGGTTCCCACCGAGCCAGAATTGCCTGGTGCTGCAGTGGCAGCATGGGGACAAGAGCTCACTAGGCAGCTTAGAGAAACCCTGAGGTCTCCAGGGCTCCTTCTCACAGCCTGCTCCATGTTCCCGGGCTGGAAACACCAGCCCATTCCCCCTGCATCAGAGTGCATTGGTACCCTCTGGCCAGAACAGCCCAGCTGAAAGCAGAAGCTCTGAACTTGGGGTCAATTTAAAGCCAGAATGACTCATCAAGTCATCACCACACAGGGACACCGCCAGACACAGGACATTCAGGGTTGTGAACGTCAACAACCAGCCTGTTGTTTTTCAGGGTAGGTGCTTGAAAGCAACCTTTCATACACACGCATCTTGGGCACGAACTATCCTGAAAGAAGGATAATGTGTTGCAAACTCATCAAAGAAAGGTTGCACTCTGCTGTATGGCAGAGTTTAAGTGAAAGGGATGCTGCAAGGATGACTTAGGTGGCCTGTGCAACGTGATCTTCATAGGAACAGGTATCACCACACCATTGAGTAGAAAATTAGGATTACTTGTGGCTATGAGCACTTTGCATTTAGCAATTTAAAAGGTTTCACAGCAAAAAATCAATATCTCTGAGAGACAATTCTGCTTCACACCCAGTTCTGCAATCACAGCACTGTCAAAGGCATCTCCGAGCACAGCACACGCAGCATGATGCTCATTTGTCCTAATAGATGTATAGCTGTAACTAGCTACCCCCCATTTAAGTTAACACCAATGAAAGTATAATAAAGTTATTACCAGATTTAATTTAAATAGCTACCAGGTATGAAACAAGAATGTGATACAGGATAAAAAGTATTTTCATTTAGAAAACATTAGATGCTATGGAAATAAAGGATGTTTATATTTTATGAAGAAGGTTATAGTCAAGATTAGTAGTGAAGGCAGCAGGTCAGGACATTAGAAAAAAGGTTCTTTAGCAACAGGCGCCATTGAAAGCCTTAACAGGTATTCCTTCAGCATCTTGAAGAACTACAGGTGAGGAGAGTAGCCATTTCAGCCTATTGTCCAGCTGGTGGTTTCCTAATTAAACATAACATTATTTAATACTCTTTTCCTGGGGTGAAGATTTTCAGCAAAGCCTACATGAATAAGTTGCCAAGTCTCATGAAAGTTTTCAGGACTTATGTGCCCATCTAAGTTCTAAAGTATAGTTAAAAATTTGTGCCCTAAATATTTATTCTCGGCCCCTAACTGTTGAACTACACATTTTTATTTCAATTTTAGAATAGGAAACAACATAGAAATAAAAAGAGGTAAGAAGTGGGTATTTAAATCCTTTTGAGAAATATCCTTGGGACAACATTTTTCAAAGGCATTCAGGAAAACAGGTACTCACCAAGTAGGATAGAGAAGGTTGTTAAGGCAAGGTAGATGTCTCAGTCCCGTGGAGAAGAGTTTGTTAAGTTTCTTTAAAAATTCACAGATTTTGCTCATCTTGAGCAATCAGCCTTGAGCAATCTGTCCCTTAGACTGAGACATGCAGAACCACATTCTTGAGCTGAGCTTTAAATCTAATTGAAGATTTTTGATCTTCAGGTAAACTAATTTGAAACTCAGGACCAAAAAGACATGAATTTTCAGTTACTAGTTTGGCTCCTTTCATATGTGAAACCAAATTCAATCAGTGAAAAAGACAATCGAGGTTATCATCTGATGAAAACAGGCACAGTCTTACTGATTTAAGTGAAGTTAAGCTGATTCTCAACCCAATGAGCCTCTGACCTGAAAAGGACAAAAACTATTTTCATTTATCCCAAAGTAAGATTTTAAAAACATTGAATCATTTCATCCATCTTTGATTTTGTCCAGAAAATTTATCTTTTGTCTGTGATTAAAATCCTATACTTCAGGGCATGTTTCCTACAATATATCCTATTTCTCAGGTGCTGGAGGCATGCCCCGGAGAGTATTATTCCTTACTTAGTGTGTGTCAGACCGCATTTGACACAGTCCATTACACTGACACAAGATTTATCCTTCTGATAAAAAAGCAAAATCTTCAGCTGGGCAAATAGACCTCAGATTAAAGTTAGATAGCTGTTCAGAATGAAAAATATCTGGTTGTTAAAAAACTGCTAGTACTCACAAGCCCAGAGGTTGTGTTCGTGGTGCCTGCGCTCACATTAAGATACCATTTAAAAGACCAAAGAAAAGCAAATGATTGCATTAGCTCTATCTCCACGGCCAGTTATAGAGGTACCGATTGCTTGCTGCATCTTCTACAGACAACAGCAACCTCACCCAGCAAATCAGACGCTCTAATTTAAGAAGAGTCTGTCTCCTTGATTAAGAGATTACGCTGTTGAAAGGAAGCTGGTGTTAGGAAAAAAAAAATTTCATCTTAAAGCAATATAGCCCAAAAGAATTTGGACATGTAGCCTTAGTTTCCCAACTATAAATTAAATAACATCAATATCAATAATATTATCAATATCAACTAATAGAAAAGAATAGAAATTTGGTGTTAAGAATAAACACTGAAATAGGGCTCTTCACAAATATTCCCAGAATGTTTTAAATTTCACTGAAAATGGAAATTAGTATCTTGCATTCCAGTTCTTAGTTTTGTTTTTGACTTTATTTAAAGGTCTTTTGAATGAGTCATTTTACCAAGTGATGCAGCGCAAACTACCAGCCGACATTTCTCTGTCCCAATTAATTTATTTTCCATTTTGTCAGTCTTTGCATGATCCACAAATGTTTTCAACAATCATTCTATATTTGCCATGACAAAAAGTTAAACTGAATCAAAGTTTCTTCCAGCTTTCAAGAGGCAATTTAGCAGTTCCTCCTTTTCAGTTCACTCTTACTTTTTGTGACCTGTTAGTTCACTGTCCATTTAGTTCATATTTTATCATTTCTATAGACTATTTTGTCTTTAATCAGACCATCATGCTTTACTAAACCAAATGCCTTTAAAAATCAGAGTATACTCATCTTAACAGAGGTTGATCACACGTATATATTTTAACTTGACAAAATGGTACATCTCTCAGGACCTATTCCACAAAACAGCGTTGACTAACATTGATTATACACCTTTCCTTTTTTCATTTACTGATTGCGTTTTACATCAGCATTTTCATTATTTTACCTGAGACAAATGCTGGGCTAAATACCCATCAGTGATCAAGATTTCCCACTTACCTTTCTTAAATATTGGCCCCAAATTAACGTTTTTCCCATTTTCTAAAATTTCAACAGTATTCCAAGGTTCATTGAAAATGAATGCCTACAACTGCATTTCTTCAGCCAAATCCCTTGACCCTTTCAGTCAAAATTATTAAAAGAACCCCTTCCCGTCTCTGCTATCCACTTGAGGTTGTGCAAAGTAACACATTTATTTGTGTTTTGAGTTTATATTTTTTATGCTGCTCTCCTTTCTCCCATGCTTTGTTTTGTGTGCAGTCACTCAAAACAATGAATCTACTTCTAGGTGTGTTTGTGTATCACTCAGAAACATGAGTACAGGTGTTAGTTAACACTTCCATTCACTCCTGAAATACTAAATATTATTGTCACCTAGGCAGACAACGGGAGTGTACAATTAAACGGCTTATTATTCTCTTTGAAGACACTTCAGAGTCAAGGAGCAACAACCTTGCAGAAGGATAATATTAAAATAAATGCCCTGGAAGAAAGCAAGATATCACTGGCTTATGAAAAATATAGTAGCTCTTTGGGTTTAGGTTATAAAATGAGGGGGAAGTGGGTCACGGAGAGGAAATTTCCTGTGAGGTTTGCCCATGAAAAGAACTCCTTTGGGTTATTATACTCTTTTTATTCTGGTTTAACAGGCCTAACATCTTGCTTTGCACACTGTTTCATTTATCTAAAGGCTCAAGGCAATCACAGCAAAAGCTTATTCTGTGTAGTTCTTAATAACACCACATACCCAGCCCTTACCTACTTCAGCTGTGTGAGGGACAATCCAAATTAGACTGCAGTCATGACAAATATTCCGTATCGGGTTTGGGTGGTCTGAGTTTGGCTTCTTGAAATAGCTAATATCAGCTGAGTAGAAGTGCGTAGGACCTGTGTAGATTACAGTATCAGGGTTCCTCACTGCGTGTATAGAGGTCTGGTTTACCTCCATCGGGTATAGGAGGCCCCCTATAGGGCCCCCGAAATACGTGCAAGTTATTAAATTACACCTATTGTGTGCCTTTTGCCCCAACCCTCCCGTTATCCGTTTTTTCAAATGTTTTAATGGAAACAAGTAAATCGTCCAACACCAGGTGCCTAAGGCAAGCCTGGCAGAGCCCATCGCAGCCCTGGGGCTGCTCTCAGATAAGGTGAGCCTTAAAAAGCTGATTCTCTTCCAAAGGATGCCTTTTCCTTTCTATTGCTCTTGCACGTAGGAGACTTCCAGTAACTTAACACGACGACTGCTGTATAATCCCCCTTCAATGGGACTGGCCAAGGTATACTCGCAGAGCCAGGCAGTAGGGGACTTTTCATGACTCCGTCTCCCTCCTCACTTTCTCCCTGACCTCTTGTCACTCCTCGTTGTATTTTTTCATCATTTTCTCCTCTGTACGCCTTTTTGCCAGCCCAATTCAGCACCCAGCAATGAGGCTGTCCCGGCCAGTGGGCATTTGCTTCGTACTGAGGATTTTGCCTGTTGTGTCTAACACATAGCAGAAAGGAGAAACTGTCCTTTTTAAAAGTAGAATTAAAGTGCTGACCAAAACACAGCACTTAGGCACAACTCGAGCCATAAGCAAATCAATAGGACTTCTCATTTGCTCACGTGCTTACAATTAAGCATATTCCTTAATGCTTCCCTGGATGGGAGCCAAAAGGCAGCAGTAAATTGAGTTGAGATCCCAGAAATTACATTCCTTTTACTGAGGCAAATTCTCCCTTTGTATTAGCAGATGACACATTCTCTAGTGCAAAGATACGTATCAAGCCACTTACAGCTGAGGGTCTTTTATTTCCATTTCTGCAAGTATAGTAGTTCGCCCTACAATTAAATAAAGAAAAGGAAGACAGAAATCCAAAAGAAGCAATGGCTTGGCACCTTTTCTGCAAAAAATTCCTTACTACTGAACATGGTGGCTGAGCTCTCAGGTTACATTACATCAAACAAAGGCTTTTTAAAGAAAGATCTCAGCAGCATAAAGGTCTTAGCAATTAGAAGAGAGGGGGAGAGAGAAGAGATTATGGGCAAAAACTGGGAGAAAAATTGAGTTCTGATAAAGAGTCAAAATAAGAATAAATAAATAAATGCATGTGGTACAATCCTAAGAAATAACAATTATACTTTCTTCTTTACTGCAGTATACAAGCATTTTCCAGGAGTGTATTAGATGATGTGAACAAAACTTTTCATGAGTCCTTCGGCATCCTCCTCATTCTCTCCTCGGGGAAGAAACACATACACTTTAACGTTAATTTTTGGCAAATTTTATTAAAATGCTGCCTCATATTTCCAGCAGAAGGAGAGGAATGACTAGGTGGTGGTTCCTGGTTGTCCCATGCAGTGACAAAACTCCACTTAGGTGCTGCAGGTTTCGGTCTCTGTTTTTGCCATGGTAATGCCAGCCCTTTCCCACCCAGGCTGCCTTCACGGAGGCTGTTGACGAGGATTTCTACCACCCCAGCCTGAGCTAAACTTATAAAATATCTTCCCAGCTGGGACTCTAAAAGGCAGAAAAGGAGCACGTACCTGGGCAGACGTAAGTGGTTTTGCACATGTATTGGAAAAGTCAGTTGAAGAAGGTGGCCTGGGGACAGATCTGAAGGTGAGTAGTATGTAATGGTCTTTGATGTCAAGGGCAATGTCAGCTTTGGGTCAGTCAAAAGAAGTCCTATGAGAAAAAGCCATAACCTTCAGCTAAAAAAGTTCTTATTACATAATTTAAGATTTTATTTCAATTATTTTTTTTCCAGAATTGAAGCCTAGACAAAGAACACTGCAAGAAAAGAAACTTAAGGGTAAAGATAGAAGTGCTTATAGATCTGTGTGGAAAAGTCTCAGAAATTACTGTGTTTCAGCTTTGTTATTCCTCCCACAGTGGAGATATTTTTCTTAGGTCTGTCTCTCCGAATTGCCTGCATCTTTTATCTCGTAAGCAATGTGTTAATGCACTCCTTCTCTCACTAAATTCACTACCTTTCTTTCACAAGGAGATGATTTGCATTTGTTTTCTCAAAACTATTTTTCAATCTTTAATTCTTTTTTTCCTTCAGACCAACCTTCCAACTCTCTGCAATATTAACATTTCCTTCCTGAAATAATTTTTCTTTTCTTGCTGTTATTTTATGCTCCTTTACTACAGCTTGCAATCTTTATCATTTCACAGTTTCTCCCTTCTCAGCAACCTCTTAGCCGTTCCTCCCAAATCTAGACACATATCTCTGGTTGCCTTTTCAAAATATTGACAAAATGCATCCCAAGAACCTGGCAGACATTCAGTGCATCCTGACACATTACTTTCCTGGCAGACGCCTACACAGTTAAAATCCCTTCTTACTATCAACCCCTGTATTTGAGATTACTCTGATAGATACTTTCCAAAAAGCCCCATCCACCTGACCTTCTTGTTTGTTATCTTATTTTAAATCCTAGCAAAGAGAGATCACATCTTCCTCCCTTCTCCCTTTATCTCTGCCCAAATTATTTTATGTGCATATACGTTGAGAGAAAGAGATGTACAAGGCAACACATTCGTCCATATTTCCTTGCCTAATATCACGGGACAAGCTAAATTCCCTTACATGAGTATTCCACACATATGGATTGTCTCAACACATCTGTTATTCCAATACTGCAGGACTTTATGTTTGAATTCCTTGACTTGTTGATGCCATAAATGTTTTTCGTGCTCTTAATCTGACTTTTCAGTGGATGTGAAAGAATATATAGGGAGACATTCTTCAAGAGGAAATCTCTTTTGAGATTTTTTTCCTATTCCATTGAATCAAAATTATTTCAATTCTAGAATTTTGGTTTATATTTTCTTTTCATATTAAGTGAAAAGTACTACCGAATAATAGCACTTTTCTGTGCATTGTGGAGAAATACACAGTAAACATTTATGTGGCTACACACGCAGCCAAGAGTGTGGGCTATGTGTTTTGCCCGTATACAGCAACGCTTGAAATGCCTCTACCCTTCTCTGGGGCTAGCAAATAAACCCATGTATTTCAGTACGTTGCATGTGTAATAGCAGACAGCAGTGTCTGACCAGAGGCATTCAAGAACGGGAGACTCACACTCACTGCTTTTTCTACCACGTCCCACGGATGCCAAATGCTGGGTCAAATCCTCAGCTGGACTCAGCACATGAGCCTCAGGTTCAGCATTTCAAAGCATGACAGAAACATTTTAAGTCAGATGAGCCCTCTAAACCAAACTTTTTTTTTCTTCGCTTTTTTTTTTTTTTTTTGCTTACAGCAGCCCATGTCACATGTACAAATACAATGTATGATGGAGTCCCTTGTGGCTCAAGTATATGAATAGACTCAGCTTTGACCAAATCAATAAGAATGGTTTTAGCCCCGTATCCAAATTCCGTAAATAACTTACATGCAACTTACTATCTTTGGTAGGGTAGTAACATTAAATCCTTTAAAGAAGCGATGCATTTTGTAATCAAACCTAAAAGAACCAATCAAAGACCAACTGAAAGCTGAGCTCAGTACTGTGGGCGATCATAGCAATGATTCACAGAACCGGAGATTAATATAAAATAATTTTAAAAAGGGTTACAATGGAAAAGTTTTCTTCTGACGAGAGAACTAAGAGCTTAGTCCTCTTGCCAGTTATCATAAAGAATGGAGAAAGCTCTTCTATTTAGCAAAAGGAAGAGCATGTCTGAAGAGTAACAACCTGGCAGGACAGAACAGAGAATATGCCCAGACAGTTTGGGAGAGGAGCCCGGTTAGCTTGTCCCAGGGTCAGAGAGTGGTCCCTGGACCATTCCACCCCTTACAATGGACATGGTGACCAGCACCCAGTGCAGCTTGTCCCAGGTAAAACAGCCCCTTGGCAGGAAACGCAGAACAAGAACCAAGCAGAGTCTATGACTACAGAAAGTGCCAGCTGAGTCTGCACCACGAAGCAGAGTTTTGAGGCGCTCCCATGGTGCCACACTCTTTGCCTGGTCTCAGCATCAAACCCATTCACTGCCTTAGATCATTGCCCAGAAAAAAACCCAACCAACCAAACAAAAAACCAACCAACCAATCGAACAAACAAACAAGCAAAAAAACCCAAACAGAAAAAAAACAATGTCTATATGTTCTCCCTTGTAGGTCTTTATGTCTCCTCTGTACATCTCTCTGGTATTTCTCTTTCACTCCACTGCTGTGGGGGATCTCCTTCCCCTGCAACAGCAGTTGCTGGCAGGGCTGAGACCTGCCCAGGTTCATCCCTCATCTGAGCGCATGGGATGGGACCTCCCATTGCCATCCAGTGCAATGGTGGGTGAGCACACAGGGCAGCTTTCACTTTGGCAAAATGGCCTTGAAGAAGTCTTGCAAATGCTTTAGGCTGTCTGAGCTTCTAGGTCAACCCAAAACGGTTGTGGTCTTCATGCGATGCCAGTTTTTCATTAGCGAATCGCACCAGCTAGCCGTAGACATCTTCGGTCTCCGTGACAGGTGCAAAAGGCAGATCAAAAATATACTGACTTTATTATGAGTTCTTTATCCTTTCAGTATTCAGTACTGGATATTTTAATGTTCAAGCGCATTCACGTTCTTCAAATACATTTAGAATTTGTTTAGGTTAAGTAAGCTGAAGGAAAATCATTTAGATATGTCTGTTTTGAATTTGTAGTGGAGAAACTCTGGACTGGTAGACAGCTGGTATCCCTGTACAGTGAATCATCAGAAGGGCTGTAGCAAATGTGCTTCTTTCTGCATACAGACAATGACGTTAAAGTAAAAATTAACAAGAGTTCCTACATTGTTAGAAGTACCATTCAGGTTCTTGTGGAGCTATGTGTTTTTAAACTGCCTAGCTCAAAAGGATGCTTTTCTCCATCTGGAGCTCTTAAAACCTAAAAATACAATACAAACACTTTTGTGGTTAGCCTACCATCATTATAACTGTGAAGAAAGACTTTCATACACACAATATATGCAAAAAGGACTTGAATTTTCCTTTCTTATTCCACCATCCTGTCTTGCCGAAATAAACCTCATGACTCTAGTTTAGTTTTAGAAGGTACACGTACAATATAAAATTCTTCACAAAAAATCATTTAAATTCCAATCCAACAACAAATTGAATAGTTGGAGCAATAGACCCAAGCATGTGCTTCATTGATAGATAGGTTTCTAATGAAGAACAGTTGTTTACAATATCTTATCATAAACCCCAGTTTCGGTTGGTAATAAATATGCCTTGAAAAGCTTCCAAACTGCACTTGGATAACAGAGTTATTTCACACCTGCACCCAACTCTCAATTTAGGAAATTTGCAAAAGCACATTTATGCTTTCACTTGACAGCAAATAATATTGAAATACTTTGTCAGGATACCTTTCTACAAACGTCCTTGATTACTAGTCAAATCTGCAGGTAAAAAACTTTGTCAAAGTGGTTGGTCTGGCAACATAATTTGGCACTCTATATCTATTAACTTCTGTTTCTGCTTTTGCACAAACAAGATTTGCCACAGATCACTGGTTCAAACAAGAAGTCTAAATGAAGTATCTCAAATTAAGTTTGAATTGATTTACATCGTGAACCAATGAACCAGCAAATTTTCTTGTGTGCGTTTGCGTGTGCAGAACTAAAATACTTACAGGAGATACTGTCATCCGGCAATTAAGACCATCAGATGAGGAAGACCAATTTCCTCGTTTGTTCTCCCTTCTCATTTTGTAGGAGAAAGAGGCAGCTGACATCCCTCCCTTTTTACTTTCTGCTAAATTCATCCAGGCTAAAAGCACTCGATCTCACAAAATCTCCAAATTAAATAGCTACATAAGAAAAACAAAATCTATACCAAGGAAAGGACAGTTTATAAACCTCTAGTTTCAGAATAGTAAATGCACCACTAAGATGTTTTTGGGGAGAAGCATGTTTCTGCTTACTCTTTTTAATGGCACAATCAGTCTATTTGCAGTTCTGTCACTGAAAGGAGCAGAGTGGATTTAGCAGATGGAAATATGGTGGGACATAGGCAGAACTACATAAACTGAAAATGCTGATGTGGTGCTTTGAAGCCTTATCCTGTGTTATTTTGAGAATATCTGTACATGCTGCATAACCGTCAAAATATTCCACTAGCGTTTCATAGAAGTATTTGCTGCCTAATAAAGAAAAACAGAGACAGGCGGCTGTTGAGGTTTTCTGCTGAGGAGATTATGTACTTGTATGTAAGCACGTGTGTGTTTGCATGCGTGGTTCTTTCTTTGGTAGAGATTATGAGCCATGTAGGAATAGAGTGCTTAATTGAAAAGATAACAAATGATGAAGCAGCTGTTAAGTATGGCACAAAAATTGCTCCAAGCAGTTAAGGCTGATCATCACGATGGAAATAGCTTTTTGACAAGCTTAGCATTCCTGTGACAATAATTAAGAATCAGGTTTCCACCAAAAGGCTTTATAGCCAGAAGGGGTTGTAAATCGATGGGCAACATTTTTATCTTGGAATGAAAATTAATTATTCAGTGTCGAACATGCTTTCTCACACTTAACTGCCTGTAAGGTCTTCTTTATTCTCCATCTTAATTCAATTAATATACCATTGTTAAAAGGGTGTTTGTCGGTAGTGATTTACTTTTGTTAAAAATTACCATAAGGAAATATGACAAAATTGAATGTTTCTTAAATTAAGCCATAGTTCACATTTTTTTGGCAGAGGGTTGTTAGCTCTTAAGTACTCTTTGACAAGGGTGTGGATATGAGCATTTTGTATTGCACCCTTTGAGCTTGCATAAGCACATAAAGGGATTGAATAATGCATGAAAAAGAAGTGTAGGATTTTCCAAAGTGCTCTATGTGGCCCTAACTTCTTTCTTCTATTTAAGCTAGACAGAAAACATCTTGAATTTAATTGGAGCAGTTTCAGGACACCAAAGACTTTTGAAAATCTCATGCTCACAGAGAAGAAATAAAAAAATGTTCTTGCCTGACTATTATATGAAAATGAAGGCATCTATCACAAAGCTGTCATGACACTTACAGGAAAATGATGCATCTTTGGGGAATTATTCAGACTGTTTTGACAAGCTCTACCATCTGAAAACGAGGCTGGAAATGTCCTCTTGGCAAGAAACATTAAACAACATAAGCCTCCACAAGGGCAACTCTTGTCTCACTATTGCCATTGGTATTTTCATCTTCACCAGTAACAGAGCTGATAAAAAAAAAAAAAAATCGTACTGGAATTGGTGTTTCGTTTCATTCAGTACTCCAATATTCTTCCATTATTGCCCATATCTTCTGCGGCCCTGAGTGGTACATCTTGAATTTCTACTAAATCTTTATTTAGGCTAATGCTTCATAAAATACCAGAAGCGTGAGACTAAAACTTGCTTTCTTGAAGGAGTCCCATAAAGTTTTCTCATTCAATGTAAGTTCGTTATGGTACTGTCCCTCTGAAGCAGAGAATATGATTAGTCAGCAGCTTAAGAACAAGTTATTACAGGGCAGGAGGTGCAATACTTTCAGTCCTTTTTTATTATCTCATGGGTGTTCGTGCTATAGCCAAGCATTACTTTAAGAAGTACTGGTGAGTCACAAAAGAATGCCCTCTCCACATATTAGGGAATTAATTGCTTTGTTAAACCTCTTAACATTATTTCAGCTCGAGCTAATGCTGACTCTACACATGGCATATGAAGCTACAGAGGACAAGCAGAGTTCTGGATTCTTGCCCCAAAACACGCTTCTTCCTTGCTGCCTCCTAAAACATCTCCTCTAGGAGGAGATTGCTCACTGGCCCAGCACAGGAGGGAAGAGGTCTACATCCCTTCTTATTTCTGGAAGCTTTTAAAAGTCAAGAGAGTACATCCATGACAAACTGATAGTATGGAAGCAGAGTAAAGCCAGCATGCCAGGTCCTGAGAATGCTAGTGGTGAAATCAACTCCAAAATTACTTTGTTTTCCATATTTCAACTAGTGGGTAGTTTCAGCCACCTTAGGAAACCTATTGCACGTCAATACATATGGCCTTACCAAGCAGAACTATCACTTGCCATTCAAGAGATCCCAGGTTCAGGTAATCAAAAATATACCCACAATTCACATTTTGTCTACAAACACCTTATGGGGTAGGGGTCACAGTGATGTTAGAAGAGGTTTCTGTCCTATATTTCATTTTTTATTTGAAGAAACTTATGGTACAATTGAAATCATAATGCCAGCTGTCAATCCAGGGATGTATCTTTCTATGCTGCCTAAATTTTGAATTTAAAAATCCTTTTGTCCTTTCCTATCCTGTTTTCCACTTCACTGACCACCGACATTTCTTTTACATTGACTATTCTAAACAATTAGCTGAGAAGCATTCCTCGCAAATACCTCACCAGCCCAACACCTTTACCTAATTAGGATATTGCTTCCTCTTCAGTCAACATGACTTGTTTTTGTAGGACTACCCAAAATGAAGATGCCCTCCAAGAGAAGTGAGGCTGCCAGAAGCTGGCCCTGAGATAATCCCCTTTTGTTAATCAGACGCTTCCTCCATTTTGAAGAGACATAAACTGGGAATGAAGCAAGGAGAGCATGAGTCTAGATCAACACATCTTTTAAAATATAGGCAGAAATGTTGGGATTTGATTTTATGCTTAACTTGATAAAAATCTTTAACTTCTTTTGCCACTTCATGCACTTGTCAATACTGCAGATTAATGGCTTCTGCACTGACTTGCCGGTTTTGTCCTCAGTGTCAGGCCAGAAAATGACAGAGAAATAAAGCACCCAAAAACCATCAGATAATTTCTGGTAGGAAAAAAGCCACAAACAAACATGCAAAATTCAAAGAAAATGCATCTATTGTTAGTCCAGGCTATTAGTGCCTGCTACCATTCAGTGCAGTTGGAGGGAGCAGAAGACTTGCATGAATCGCATATTAGGACAATATGTTTAATACAGAGCCAGAGCAGAATGTTTCTGGCATATTTTAATAGATATAATAATGTTGCATCACAAATCTGTCCTTGAGTTTTTCTTTCAAGGGAACTGCCCTGGAGTTAGTTGCAAAAAAATCAGTGGTCTGGAAATTATGTAATTTAAACATGTTTACCTCAGTGTATGCCAGTGTTTGCAGCTGTCGAAGTGAGCAGAGCCTTGTCCTGCTGAGGCTCGTTCTCCTCAATTAAAAACTGCTTCTGTTCCATGCAACCCCACACATTTTTAGCCTTTGCAGACCAAATTTGAGAATTTGGAACATTTTATAAACACTTCCAAGGAAAGAGAGGCAAAAATGTTCAGAAGAAGGGTTCTTTACTAAAAATAAAAGTTTTAATTCAACATTATTTTCAGGAATGTCATGCAATTTTCAGTGGGAAAAAATGGAAGCATTTCATTTTCTTTCACTATTACAATATATCAAAATTAATAACATACTCAGAATATATATTTTAAAATAATTAAAGCTAAATTCATAGGCTGTGAAGTTTAAATGGAACATTTCAGTGACTTCACTTGTTCTGTTAATGTTTAACAGGTCATTATGGCTATTCAAATTTTCTTAGTTTGACTGGTTTAAAAGCTGAAAATTCTAAAAGAAAACCACATCAGAAATTCCAGATTTCCAACAGTTTTCAGTGGATCTGCACACAATCTGGTAGAGTTAAAATATAAGTTCCTACACTTCGGACTGATTCCGTAAAAATATGGAAGATAGTCTAATCTTGATGCAAATGATACAGAAAGTCAAAGCAGTTCTGTCTGCTCTTTAATTATTATTGTTGCATCCTTTCATCAAAGGCTTTTTTCTCTTATGTTACATTTGTGCAATATGTGAAACTAGGAACACCACGTTCAAAACCACAATGGAAACTCATTGCGATATTTTATATAAAACCACTGTATATTACCTGTTCCTCCTTACCTTTTACAACGAAAGTTCACCAGCAGAGACAAACCATTGGTCTTTTGCGTACCACCAAGCACAAGGGTGCTAATGCATGAGAAATAACAGATTGCAGCACACAACAACAGTGAATGCAGCAAAATATCTTGGTGGGGTGAGGCGGCCCCGATGGAAAGTTCCCCGGACAGTGTTTGGAGCTACCTTTTCTATGGCACAGACTCAGCTCCTTGCTGGGCTGATTTATGTGAGGTCCTACGGAGGCGGTCTCATGATCTGGGCGTCTTTAAAATGAGAAAAACCTCCCAATCTCTAAGATCAGAAGAAATACTGAGATGCTTGCAGTAGGATTTTATGAAGAGGCCACATTGATCTGAAAAAATAAAAAGGAGGGGATTCAAAAAAGGTCTTTCACTCTAGCTGATGAAACAGAAATCCATAAACGCGGCTTTTCCGTATGACAAAGTGATATGCAATATTCACTGTGGTTTCACACAGTTGGGTCAATAAACTTCCATTAACTATGGACAAACTGTCAAAGTGACCCGCTGCCCTCATTTCTGCAGAGTGACTTGGCCTTAGCTGTCCATATTAATATGAATTTTAACCCTTTGGCTTGGCATTTTAATTCTTCATCCATTAGTCTCACATTTCTGTATTATCAGCTAGTACTATTGATTTTAAGGAATACATACAGTCAATTTGCACACGTGTATTTGCAAAGGTCAGCAGAGGACACTAACATGTGATTTCTGATAGACGTCCAGACGTTAGGCTTCCTGATGATTTTTATTATCTTTCCTTCTGGCCAAGATTATTTTATTTCAAGTGGAAGTAGTACTTAACATAACTGAAGGATCACTCAATGTCCTTGTGATCTGATTTTTTAAGGGTTCATTTGTGGGATTTTTTTACAAGACAAGTCTAAACAGAGGCAGTGCAATCCCAAAAATATCTTTCTCCAGGCTGAGCTTCTCCTGATGTGATTGCCAGGCATCTCAGCTGCCTGTGCTTTATTGGAAGGAAGCGACTGTTAGTTGGCACAAAGAAACAAGTGGAAGCAAAGCAGGAGTCTGTATCTCAGTCCTCACAGACCAACACGTACTTAATGTTTAAAGCATACAAATACCTCCAACAACAAAAGTTGAAGTTTTTACTTTACTGAGATGACCCCTGCCCTCTCTTTTTCTTTTTTTTTTTTTTTTTAAGTAAAGGAAAGACAGGCAGTAGAGATTCATTTTACATTTGACCGAAATACTGAGGTCTGTAGTCAAGTTGTTCCCAGGAAGGAGGCTTCACAACCAGAGTCTCTGGTTTTTAAGAACATTTCACCCTGATGAACTTTCTAGTATCTGAAGGGAGTCTACAAGAAAGCCGGAGAGGGACTTTTTACAAGGGTGTATAGTGACAGAATGAGAGATAATGGCTTCAAACTGGAAGAGGGTAGGTTTAGATCAGATATTGGGAAAATATTTTTCTCTATGAGGGTGGTGAGGCACTGGAACAGGTTGCCCAGGGAAGTTGTGGATGCCCCATCCCTGGAAGTGTTTAAGACCAGGCTGGATGCGGTTTTGAGCAACCTGGTCTAGTGGGAGGTGTCCCTGCCCATGGCAGGGGGGTTGGAACTAGGTGATCTTCAAGGTCCCTTTCAACCTAAACCATTCTATGATTCTACGATCTTCCTTTTTTACCCTTTTAGTGGATAACTCTAATGTTCCTGGTATACAACATCTCTGTGTAAGATCTTACTAACGGGAAGAGAAGAAATTTCTCCAATAATTGATATCTCAGCTTCTAGAGACCTCTACCACTCAGGGGGAGTGTATGGCGTAACCTCTTTTGTGGTGTTACCTGAGGCAGACTTTGCTGTTTGGAAACTGCAGAGACATCTCCTAAGGAATGACTACTACTGTTTTTTTTCCCTCCTCTTATTTTTTTCCTGTGCTCATTTTCTCCTTGTTTTAGAGTTTGTTTGTACCGCACCAGGACACATAATTCCTCAGTCGCTAGCAGCGGCACATGTTGTTTACAGATATGAGGAACTTGCCTAGGGATCTGCCATCCAAAGACACGTGAGTATTCACACTGCCCAGTCCTCTAATCTACCTAAGCACCTTGTTTCCATGGTCCAACTTCAGCTGTAGGTCAGAGAGAGAAATATTTTTTCCTTAAATTTCTTGCAGTTCCATCTCTATTCCTATTAAAAGCAGCAAGAAGTTGTCACTGAGAGGAAGATCGGATTCTTCTCTGGATCTGTTGATATTCCAGCCACTGCTGTATTTAAAGTGTTCTGCTCATTATGACAGTCAGGAGTGGTACTTAGTGGCACGATGCCACTAGGATGATGAATTTCTGAAGTGCCCCAGGAACAAGACAGAGAGTCTCAGATGTGCCTTTCCTCCATTCATAAATAATCCGCACCACACTCTAGGAGAAGCAAAACAGATAGAGCTGTCCTCCCGCTCTGTGTCTGGTTGCAGCTCTAACCATTTGTGGTTAGAAAAAGAAGCAATATTTTTAATTTTGCCACTAAGTTGCAAAACCCAAGCATAACACAGCACTATTAAAAACAGAGCTTGAATTTCATTTTGTATCAGGAATCTACAATGTTTCTGTCTCTGTTGGAATGTCTACCACAAACATATCGCTCTTGTCTACGTTACAATACTTACAGTACGGAGTTATCTGGCATCCACCACTTCTCGCAATAAAATAGCAACTAAGCCTTCTCTGTAGGGGGAATAGAATTTTTACTTAAACGGAAAATGAAAATATATTATACTTCAGAAACTATAAAGACCAGATATTCGCTGCGGGGCGAGTGAGAGACCCCAGTGGGGCTAAATCAATTTATACTCAATAACAACTCATGCCAAAACTTCAAAGTAAAAAGAATCCCAACTTGCTTTTCCTTGAGCAGCCTTTTCATGGGCTTTTGCGAGTAAGATAAATGTCGGACAGGAAGAAATAGAACAGATAGCATCGTTCTGGGACGCACCTTAAAAACGCTTTTTCATGTGCCTAGATTTTCACACGTGAGTTTCACACCCTCTGAGGTCTCTTGAACTATTGGTATGCATAAGTTAAGCTCATACAGATGTATTTGCAAGAAGAGGCAGTTTCTCAAGAACAAATCATCTTTTCTGCATCAGTAGGAAAGCGACTGATAGCCCTCCAGTGTGCTTTAGATTTCATACTCCGTGTGTAACAAGAGCTCCATAACACTCCCCATTACAACACAAACAACAACACAATCATTTAGTTCTGCAATCTGAGAGGGACAACGGCTATTCCAACATTCCCAAGGGGGCTTCAAATGACTTATTGATCAATTGATTAATAAATGTCAGCGGTCAGAGGAGAGAGCAGCTCTGCTGCAAAAATAGCTGTCAGAAGAGCCCATAAGTGCATGAGCTATTAGGAGCGAAAAAATTAATCTGACAGAAAAATAGAGCAGTGATTGTTTTACATTAAATGTGAGAGAATGCATGATCTGTGTTTCCAAAACTTGTCAGATATAATAATGAGAAATAGAAACTTCTTTTCTGGAATAAAGATGTTTATGCACATATTTTGATAGGCCACATATGAGAGTTTGGAATTGATTAACTTTTCATAAAGTAGCTGCTTTGAGTTATTTTTACTGAAAGTTAGCAACTGAGGCTCTAATAATTCTTAAGAATCATTTTGGTTTTAACAAATAAGGCTCAATACTTTCCCTAGATAACTATTAAATTGTTATTTGGGGCACAGGTAAGGGTAAATTGAGTCTGTACGTATTTCCAAGTTTGATTGTTGGTGCTTTCTCCTAAAGATTTCATTGAAATGTGGTTGTGATGTGGAACATGCATTCCTGAAATAGTTGCTGCTGTTTATTATTAGTTTTCATTTTCAGATAAGGAGCATCATTATCATATTTGAGATTCATTTGACAGGAGGTGTTCGCATGGGGTGGAAAGGTTGTCTTCATAGCACTATTGCAGTAAGGGTATAAATGAGGGACTGGGAGACAGATGCTTACCTACAGGAAAAATCCTTGCTCACCTGAGCTGCTTAACTGTAGACAACTGAGCTATAAAAGTAAGTAAATCTATACAATCCCTTTATTTTCAGCAGAGTGTTTGTGTGTGTAATGATTGCTCACCTGAATTTATGAGATTGTTCTTATGGATATCTTAAAGATTAAAGTCCCACTAATCCCATGTATTGGGACTTCATTTGGAGGCTCAGATGTGATGGTTCCCTTCAGTCCTTTCCTACACAGGAATCTACATTCTCAGTGGATCTGATAGACAGATGCAATGCGATGAGAGGTATTACTGACTTCTAGCACAGGTTGGGGCACCATACCTGATTAAATGATTTATTCGGAGTCACGCAGGAAAACTGTGAATCGGTATTTGAACTGATTCTCACCAGTTGCCAGTCACCTCAGGTGGCAAAATCATCCCACTATTGTAACATTGGCTGTGCTGGTAAAGCATCTATTACACCCATAAAAAAGATGTAACCACTGTCACATTTGAACCGGCATCATAGCAGAAACAAGATCTCTCTCATAACTTCGTAGATGTCTTATGAGTGCATTACCAAGATCCTAATTATGGCCATGATAAAAAAAAATCAGATTTTTTTATGTTGCAGGCTGAATGAAGTACCACGGAATCTGCTATTTCATTTATTAGCTAGTTTAGTTCTTCACTGATTAAGAGCACATATACACATCAAGGGACAAAAGAAATTGGTGCCAACCTTTGTTTAAATACCTTGGTATCTCTGAAATCTAGGCAGCACATCCCTGATGCCAGCTAAGCAACTTGATGCTTCATTGGGCATACAAAATGTGAACAGTTTTCCTCTATGTAGTTCACATATTTTCATAAAAATTGGTTCTGTTATTTCAAGACTTTCTTGGAGATGGCCTTTAAAATGTCCTTAGTTCTCAAATAGATAAATAAAGTTTGGAGACAAGATGATCATTGTCAGACTAATTTGTTGTTTGCCAAACCAGAAATATGCTTTCATTGCTGGGTTTGTATATCCATGCAGAAAAAAAAACAATCTTTTTAATTAGCCTCGTGTAAGGTGAACAGAAGTCCAGGTTTGACCACAGTGTCTTTTATAGCAAGTTATCTCTGATACTGTCTGAAGCAGAGCATCCAGGATTCTGAAATAAAGCATCTGATATTTCAGAAATGCAGTCTGTGTTCGTTTGCACGCACATGATAATTTTGCGCAGTAGCACCACCATGCTCTGCCATCTCAACTTCCGTCTCTTGACAGGAAAGAAAATGAAGAATTATTCCTACTGTTCTAAGATGACCAGAGGGAGCAGAAAGTAAGATTGCACACAGCAGTGGTATTTTATGGCTAGATACTTATGGCTTATGTACTACCTAAGCTACAAAAAAAATAGTAAATCATATCATTGATGATGACCTTCATTCGTACTTGCACTTCTGTTGTTTTGAATCAAACATTTTAATTATCCAATAATCTAAACAAAAATTCAGAATAGTTTGGTTGAATTGTTTCTTGTACAATTTCAAAATATTTCATTTTGATTTTACTTTTTTTGTATAAAATTAAATATCAGAACTTAAATTTATGGTGATTTTTATTTTATAAACAACAGAAAATGGTGACATTTAATTCTCTTCTATCTGATCTCCTCCTCCCACCACCTGAAAAGAAAGAAAATCTAAATCAGGAGAGAGATGAAGCTTGGCATAATTTCCCTCATACTGACTTGCAATTTTCTATTAACAAATATTGTTCCTCAGAAGTTGCATGGAGCTGGTCTGGGCCCACAGCTGAGGACTTTGGGACGGTAGCTAGGCTCAGAAATCCCCGATTCCTCTCTTTCAGGAACCTGGAGGCATTCCTTTGAAATATTACTTTACCTTGCTGATGTACCGGGCAAAACTTCTTCCCTAATCCTAGTCCTGGTATAAGAGCCCCACACCTTAAAAGCCACAGACTGGCCACTGCTGGCCTGGCAGGATGAGAACCTGCTCTCAGTTCAAGTCTCTCTGCATCTGAAAAAATAATACATAATACAAAGAGGGTAAATATAGTAAAAAGTTCTATTATTATTATTGTTGTTGTTGTTGTTGTCATCGTTCTTGTTTAATTGTGTATAAAGAATAAAATAAATTTACTAGTTTCTTTTTCTATATTGAGCAACAGTTTAAGCTAACCATTTTCTTATTGCATGGCATCAAAACGGGCTGCACATATCATTTCAAAAGCTGATGGGTTTTGTATTATTGTTATTATTAATGAGGCCTATTAACAATCTGGGCATGTGTGTCTCTGAGAGGTTGCGCACCAAAACCTATTCCCAACTTACAAACCAAAAACCAGTCACTGAAGTTAAAACATGCCTAACACCATTCTCTTTAAAATATATCTAAAACAATGCCGTATTATCTATGGAAGCAACTTTTTGAGATTAAATTCAAGATCCTTCAGCAGAGTAGATCAGCACAGCACCAGAGAAACAACCAGTTCACACAAATGAGTATCTATAGCCAAACAGAGGGTAGAGCAGTGTTGCTGAGATTTCTGAAGTCAAACTGGTTATTTTAACAAAATTGCTGATCAAATAGTTCAGCACAAATAATGCTCATTACAAGCATTGGAGGCATTGTCCAAAGGCATTTACTAAAGAATTTCAGTGCAAAATGTGAACCATGAAAATGTTATTGTTAGAACTAAAGGTCTGATCCGCTTGCCCTAATTTTTCATCCTTTGGACCATTAACCTGCCCCATATGTTCCAGTATTCATAGCTAGGATTACCCAAGAAGCAGATATTACTCGCACCGCTTCATGAATATGTTTTAGAACAGGAATATAATGAATAATAGAGCATTAAGAACTACATAGCCTGAAATTAAGATCGTATTATTTATACACTTTAGAGAAAGAATATTTTCTATATTTCTGTTTTCCCAGTTCACTTTCCCAGTTTAGTTTCTGGGAAATTGATAATGGGCTTTCTCACATGTCCTCTGCTTGTTTATGAGATCTCAGATGAACACTGAAGTTCATAAAACACCATGATTTGCCAACATTTTCATAAGCTCCTGGCCACAGTCCAAACATAACCAATAAATAAATTGATCTGAAAAAAAACCCTAAAAGTCTGAGCCAGCCAAAATGCTCATCTTGGGTTTTTTGGTTTAATTGTTCTTTTAAAAGTAAATCCTAGTTATCTGTTTTATTATTTTACTATAGCTATTCCTAAAGAAAACCCCTTTAATTACCTATCATCCAATGAACTCTCAGTCCTTTGCAAAGGCTTCTCAGGAGCTCTAGTGTATGAAATGATAAGACAACTTCTCAATTCTGAAATAAATCATACTGCACACATTCTTGTATTCGGTGTGTTTCTCTTTATATGAACACTGTACAAGGATTCTTGGTATTTTTATATAAAATGCCTATCTCTAAAAATATTATAAAAATAGATATATCCATAGATGTAGATAAGAGCATTGAAAGAAGGAGCCAGGAACACCACTTATGATTAATGTCACCTATTCCAAGACTTTGTTGTTATTTTACAGCTTGAACAGGTTTCAATGCCTAAAGCCAAAATTTTCTGTGTCAGATGTCATCAGAAGCCTGCAAATTTTAAGAAAAGAAAATGAACCACTGTGGTTCAGACTTCTCTGAGAAGAAGGCTAAGGGAAAATATGCATCAGCAAAATGAGCATTTGTCCTTCTTCAATAAATTTGAGTGACCTTTTCTTTGAAGAGGTTTAACACCTGTTTTGGGGCACAGTAATGAGGTTTGTAGGATGGCTGTATATGTACTAAAGCTCTTTTTTTCCAAATATCAGAATCTGATCATGTTATTCTCTTGTCTGGGAAGATTAAAAACAATTAAAATTATAAATATTAGACTAAAATAATACTCTAATGAGAGCAGTTCATATACTCTTAGTGTAAAGGGAACACTAAACAAAAACATCCTGCATCATGAAGTTTCATCCCTGCTGTTAAAGGAAATTGCGTAATAGAGATAATAGATGCAAGAAGTCCTACACTGAAATGAATCAGACTCTTGGCTGAGGCTCTTCTACTGAAGGGTGCCCCTAGGACGTCACCCTTCCAGGCCTTAGAAACCTTCTCCCATTTCCAGTTTGAACTTACTAGCAGTCACTTTATACCCATTTCTTCTTGTGCCAAAACTGTTTTTCAGTTTTTCCTCTGCCCCTCTCTGGCTGTGGCTGCTCTGAAAAAGCACGTCTTCTCTCAACCTTTGTCTCACGATGGGAAATAAGCCAAATGTCTCTCCCATGATCACCTCGGTAGCTCCTCAGTAACATGATCCAGAGGATCAGAGGTAACTGTGCACAATAAGCCAGATGAAGTATTCAAACTTTGTAGAAATGTTGTAAAATTTCCATGTTTCTGCTGAGGTCACATTTGTCCTTTCTTTAGCCCACCAAATTGCTTGTTCATAGGTGAATTTCTAATCAGCTAATGGAGAAAAATCTTCCTCCACATCTTCATTTACAGCTGCTAAGTGCCTGTCTGATAGAGAAATCAACTTCATAAACCCTTAAGACTACATAATTTGTACTATTACATTTAATCTTATTTTTATTTCTATTGTTCTTACTGTTATTCCATTCATCCTGTTGTCCTTCAGTTTTGATAAGAACTCCCAACTTTTGGTTACAAGCAACTTTCATTTAGTATCAGTAAAGTTAATCAAACTGTTTAATTAATTAAAAATCAAGAAGACCATTTTAAGATCATTCCTTGAGAAAGACTAGGACCTAAACAGGGCCATCTGTAATAAGCTTAGCTTTAGCAAGGTTTTCTCAACTTACCTCTTTTTCTCAAGTGTCAGTTGCCTCCAATTTAGATAGTTTTGTGCACAGAGCATTGTATTAGTGCAACTAAATAAGCTCTACTGCACTAATCTCATCTAAAAATGAAGTTACCTGGTAATCTAGGCAACTAACCTCCTTGTAAACTCATGCTGTATTTAAATCACCTTCCATTTGACTTCTCATTTCTGCAGTTCTTTAAAATGTTTTCCAAAATCTGTACATTCTTGAAATCACACAAAAAGTGCCCTTTTTTACTCTATGTTTGTGCATTTCCAGTTATCCCATATAATAGATTCAGTTACTGTCCTTCTTACTGGACCTGTAATTTAATATTCCAGTCCCTTCTATATTCTGAAATATAGAATATTTCCTTCTATATCGGTATATTTACTGAGGGTTTTTTCATATCTCAAATAAAATAATTTTCACATCTATTCCTCCATTCTAGTTATCCATTAACTTCTCCCTCACACTGAGTATTATCTTTATTAAAATCTGAGAAAGAATATTAATCTAATTTGCAGAACAGCTTTAGCAAAATTGTTACTGATGTCCATAAGAAAATTTGGACAAGAATAAGTTCAATTCTGAAAGAAGTCAATATCTGACTTATTATTGTACATTGAAGCCATGTAAAAATATTTAGGTTTTCAGAGATTTCCAAGTGAAACTAGAGAGTTTCAACTGAGAAACGTATTTGGGAGATTTATTTGAGTCCAAAAGTCCAAAACAGAGCTTGAAAAACAACAGAGGAAGTTGAAAAGAAAGAGAACTAGCATCAGGTTGGTCTGGATGTCATCAGTTTTGATTTTGGCCTTAAGTTTACTACCCACATCCAAAAACATCAACATTTGAAAGCATTATTCAACCCAGATTGGTGAAGCATCTGTTCCCTAGTAGGTGTAATTTCCATCAACTTCAGCCAAGATCCTCTTCATCTGTGATTGCCCAATCACCACTTCTGGTCTTGGACTAAATTGCTTAAGCCACAGTCCTGTGGGTTCTCCAGATAATGGTGAATTGACCGTTCCCTTCGCTTTGCAAATGGTACAGATGCAGTTTTTTGTACCACCCTTAGCACTACACTATAAGCTAACTGCTGGTCTCACCAGTGACTCTTAAATTACCCCTCAGTTTGATGTATCCAGTCTTTCTGTGACACTATACCAATTTAAGCAGAGCTAATAAGCACCGGTCTCTGCACCAAGAAAATAAGCCCTATCCACTACTCTGAATCACAGCTGAAGGATCTGGGGCTGGATCTGCAGGGGGGTCCAGCAGTCCTAAATGGATATAGGAAATGCTGACGAGAGACTTGAGCCTCTCTCCTACACTTAGGTGTCTCTCTGTAGTCAGGGTTGGAAGCCATAGGAATTCGATTACAAACTCATCCTGATTAAAAGTAATATTTGTTTCTGTACAAATATGCTGTCGCTGAAAGCACGTACCCAGAAGGTGGAATGGGCCATTTTAACAATTTACTAACCTAAATTTGCTTTCTAGTGCCCGGATGCCCATCCCAGGGCATGCTTAAATTTATTGGCTTTCATTAAGTACAGCAAAGACACAGGACCACTAGCTTTTAATTCATAGATTTAGTACTGTTAAGATCTACAGAATATTTGAGAAGCGTAATCTACTGCTGCAGGTTATCTAAGGGAAGTCTTCCCCTTATTTATTATATTATTATTATATTATATTATAACAGAGACTTTAACTCCTCAGTTTCTAAATCCCCTAGGAAAAAAAAAAAAAAAAAAACAAACCAAACCAATCAAATGTCTTGACCCCCTCACTAAAATTATTCATATGTGTTTGAGGGCCGTGAAACACATGCACTGTTCCTCAAAGCCAGGAGGAGAGGCACACTGCCACTGCCGGATGCAGCTGAGCTGAGGCATTGCTGTGTCCCACGGCAGCCTCGTCAGGGATACCAGTTATCCAAGGAAGTCGTGCTGCACTACCCACTGGTCACGCTGGGGTTGTGTGTGCACCAGCAGGGAAGAAATTTCTACCTCCCCAGCCCTCATGGAGTAAAGTTTCCACAAAAATGTGAATACCTGAAGGGCAGAAGAAAACCCGGTGGCCTCCCAAACCGATTTTGTCTGGATCATGTTATGTATTCTGGCACAGAAGTAGTTGCCAATTGTTATCACGCCACATGCAGTTCGAGCCACAACCTGGTTGCCCTGATGTCATTTATCAGCAAAATTGTCAGTTATTACTTGTGTCAGCAATAACAACATAAGACAGACGAGTCTTCAATAATACATAGCGATCATCCATAATTTAAATGAGGCCATCTACAAAATAATACGGCTAAGTCCCATATACAGATGAATTGACAAAGGAAGTCCCTGGTAATTCATTGTAAATCTGCCAGGAATCCCTGGGTAAGTAACCAGCATGAACATCCACTGACATATCCAAAAAGCATGCCTGGCTCTAACCCATCCTTTTGTTTGAGAGGAGGAGAGTGGCTCATGCTCTAGAACAGCCTTCACACCTTGGGAAAGCTACAGAGTTTCTCAGACTCTCGGCCGTATATATAAAAGCAGAATTTGGCTTGCTTAACATTGCCTTCAAGTCTCAGCCTGCAAGAACAAACATATTTACATCACTGGAGAGCTAAGTTGCAAGCTAAAATCATACTGGTTTTATATTTGTGACTGAGGTACACAAATATCATCAGAGCACAAGTCAAAACACAACTGACTAAAGGGACCACTGAGACCATTATGAAAGATCATGGGAAGAAACAGTCCCAGCATTCTGCCACCTAATCAGTGGGAATGTTTTACCTCTACGCATCACTGAAAATAAGTGTTTTAAGGAAGGTTGATATGGAGGACAGTAGCTGGACATATATTTAACAGAAGGTCCCTGGAATCCCAAAGAGGTTCAGTTTCACTGGGTTTTGCCATCATGTACTTTGCCATCAGAGTTGCAAAACACTTTCAGGAAATTCAAGATATATGCCGCAGAAGAAATGAAACTGGGGAAACAGTTTGGAGATGAGAACGTGTATAGCCAGCTCAGACTAAAAGGTTTGGAGACCATAACAGTGGGAATCCTAAAAGAATTATATTTCCATAAAAATAATATACAACAGATTTAAGCTATAACAAAGTATTTAGAAATGTGGCATACCTGTTCTGAGGAAAGGTGTAAACAGGATCTTCCTAGGCAACTTCCCTGCAGAGAATTCATTAGGTAAATGCATCCTTTAAGTATTAGTTTCTGATTAAAGTCTCACACACATGGAAGAAAATAAGTGATTTCTAATTCTGAAAGTATTTGAAGTATCTGAAGTGTTTTGTGAAGGTACAATAATAACAATCCATAAGAAGCACATCATCGTTTGTGACTAATCAGCAGATTCAGCTGGCGCATAAATTGACAAGAAATGTCATCAATGCAAATTAACGTTTTCAACCCATTAGAAAAGAGCACCAGCTTCATGTTACAACTGAAAGAATGGCTCCGTTTTGGAAAGTCATTCACTATCATGCTGTAGACAATGACCCCTGTCAAAAGATTTAACAAAGTTCACAGGTCAATGCAGTGGGAGGATCTCTGCTGTCCTGACTCTTAGTAATAGTCTAATCATGCAGAAAAAGTTTTAAGTGTTGATAATTTAGTGAATGAAATTCATGCCTTTTGACCCTGAATGAAGAGACAAGGGAGATTCATCTTGTCTTCAATTAAGTTTAAAGCTATTTTTAAACACCTTATCTGAGCCAAACATCCCAGGATCCCAGCATTTTTAATGCAGTTTTCAAGCTGTATCATAAATTAAATCTGCAGATACGGGGTGTTGGGAAAACTTTTTCACGCAACAGCCGTGAAATCCTGATCCTGCTGAAGTCAATGGGAGTGCTGCCATTTCTTCAACAGGGTCTGGATTTCAGCCATATTGTTTAAAGTCTCTGAGCGCTGTCTTGGCTACGCTACCCACATGCTGTTCCCAACGGGTTCACTGGCAGGAAAAAAAAAAAAACCTACGTAAATGCTGAATATTGCAGCTGAAGAAGGGATGATACCACAATCTGAAGAATATGTCTGACTTCACTTATGAAATTTCTAAGATGCAGAAACCATTTCATTAGGTTAAATTAATCGATAAATGGCACACAACCCATCAGCACTGAAACTGTTGTCAGTTTGTGTTAAGATGCTACACGAGGTTTTGATAGCACCCTAAATGTAAGGAACCACATGGGTCAGTAGTGTGTCTGCATAGCAGAAAACAATAAAGATCATTCACTCTGTGAACTGCATAGATCAGAATCGTACCCAGAAACCGCCACCCTAAAAATCTGAGATGAAGATACCCTAAACCCAGAGAGTGCCTATCTGAAATTTCAGTGAAGACAGTGCAGTTAATGATGTCCACACACCTTCTTTTCTCTGTGTAGTGAGGTGAAGGGATTATGCTATATGTGTGCAAAGCCATAACCAAGACTTTTGCCAACTTCAGACCACTTTGTTCTATGGGTGAGAGCTGGCAGGAGCAGTGCTGTGTCCCTGAAACACCGTCGCCAGGGTTGTATCAAGGAGGGAGGAGAGGAAGGGAAAAGTGTCCCAGCCCTGCTGCCTTTGAGCTTGCAGGCAAAAGGAGACAACTAGAAGGTAATGGGGACCAGAATATCTCTCTAAGGCTCTCCCCGTAGCTTAGACAAATTTGGACCAGCAAAAATTGCCTTTGTGATTGAGCTTGTTTGGCTCTGAGGGGTGTTTTTGCTCTGCCAGTGTTTCTACGCTAACTGGTGTACTCCACCAGAGCTGCATCTGCAGAAAAGGAGCTCTGCCGGCCCAGTGATTTTTTGTCCCTGTACAGCAAAGCATTCTTAGTGTAGCCAAAATCTTACTCACATGTTCATTTTAAACACCTTCCCAGTTTCAGTGGAACTTTGCATCTATGCAAAATTAAATACTTATGTCAAGTGTTTGCAGAACAGAGCCTAAAGGTAGAAGAAAAGCTTATACTAGAAATAGGTGTGACATAAATTGTTTATATTTTGCCTTTAGCTAGAGTAGCATGTGCCTATTATCATTATTTTTTCATCTCAACTCTACCACTGAAGACTTAGGCGCACATACCTATTAATTATATTATTACGCTACTCCATGGTTTTGAGCGTGGCCCAGGTTTGCCCTGCTAGAAGTCACAGCCCTCCGGCTACCACCGACCTTCCAGCCGTCACATACAGCACACCAGCCGTCTGCCTGTCCCACCCATCATCACCCGCTGTGTCTCCTGCCTCCGGACACCGGAGAAAGCTGAGGTCTAGCTCGTATTATTCCATCCCCGAGACCAGCAAGCATCCCTGGGCCAAAGCCGGCCACGTGTTAGCTGTTGGCTCAGGCTGCTTACCAATAACATGTTAATAGTTGTTAAGTTTTTTTCCTGAGGTGAGGTGTTCTGCTTTCCACTTTGTTAGGAGCATGTTTTTGTTTGGGAAGGGTCCCTCAAGTATGTGTCGGGATCCACTGGCTGCACCGAACTAAACCAAACTTGCATCATGTTGCACGTGTGTGTGTGTCTGTGTGCGACGGGCAGCAGCAGTTTAAAGCCCCAATCTAGCACACCCTGTTCAGATCATTTTCCCCTTGAAGTCTGCCTCCTCTTTGTATCCTGTCCTCTTTATTTCACCCACAGAAAAAAATGTCTTCCTGACTCAATTACCTACAGGGGAAATTAATTAGAAGTGGCTGTCGGTTCCCCCTGGAGCGCGTGTAACACGAAAAAAACCCTGAATGTGACGTTAAAGACCAAAAAGGCCAGAAATTCAAAGGTTTTTTGATACCCCAGTTTTTAAGAGTACTCACACAGACACATCTGGTCTTGCCCCATAAAAACTCTGGGGGCTGAACCAGGAGGGTCCACACTCAGCTCCCCAAAGCACATCTGTAGGGGTTATGGTGCACTCCGCAGCAGTGTCCTGAGTGCGGCTAGGGGAGCACCGCTGGGGTCTACACCCTTCACCCCATCCCCAAGTGATGTCTCCAGCCCAGCAGGGTGAGGAGCAGCATGTCTGGCTGTGAGGAAGTCATTGCCTTCAGGCAGCACGGGGCTGAGCTGGGTGGCTGTACGCATCACAGCAAAGACCTCCACGGGATGGTTTCCAAAACTGTGTCCTTTCTGAGAGCACAGACTAGGCCGCACCAAACACCACACACAATCATTAGGCCCTGAAAACTTATAGATGTGTAACTCCTTCACTGAGGTTCCCCAGCGTCTGCATCACCCCGGGGCGGTACACTGCCTGTCAGGACAGTGACCCCTCCGTCCTGCTTTGGGAGGAGACAATTTGGGTATGACTGTTCCTCAGGGACTTAAAAAAACTGAGTGCCAAGAGCTGCCAGCAGGAAGCTATGGCCAGAGGAGCTCTGCTCGATGTTGCCTGCCACACAGCCGGGAACCAGAGCTATTGTGGGGACGCAGCTTTGGGGGAACTTTTTTGGGCTGAGCGAGCCAAGCAGGGCACTGCGCTGTACGGAGCAGTGAGACCTCCCAGCTCATTAGGATTAACGTGTTTAATG
This sequence comes from Vanellus vanellus, assembly GCF_965231255.1. Taxonomy (NCBI): domain Eukaryota; kingdom Metazoa; phylum Chordata; class Aves; order Charadriiformes; family Charadriidae; genus Vanellus; species Vanellus vanellus. Next base: position 54,785,022 of record NC_138909.1, on the reverse strand, counting down.
AGACAGCGCCTGCCTCCTAACCCCCGTGGGAAGCGCCCTGCCTACCCCACATTCCCGCAGGCGGACAGACCTGCCCCGCGCCCGGGCTGCTCCGCTTTTGCACCAGCGCCTCTGCCCTGGTAGTCGTGAACGGCAGGGGCAGAAAAGCCAGCACCCCCCAGGTCCAAAGGCAGGGAGAGAGCAGCTGGGCTCGTCTGGGTGCTGGCACGGCTCAGCAATGAGTCACTAGCCACCCACCGCTTGCGCCGAGGCGAACAGGAGCAGCATCCCTACACCACCTCTTCATCAAGAATAACCTCTCTTGCTGGCGAGACGCTCCTCTTCCTGAATATCTCAGGCTTCTAGCAAGGAGCTCCTCAGAAAAAGTTAAGAAATATACCCTGGCCTTCAGGCTCCTCCTTGGGCTTTGTCATTAGCCAGTGACAAGGAACTCATTAAGAAATATTCTGTATTTTTTCTGTAGGTTCCTGTCTCGGCACTTGTAAGATGACAGCATGTGACAGAGCGGATGGGCATTAGCCTTTTCAGCCTGACAGCTACGCGTACAGATTGCTGCTTGAGCCACAGGGCATCTTCCAAAAGAAATCATCCTTGCAGAGCGTGATAGATGGACAGAAACTTGAAACATCTGCGAAGGCTAAAATAATCCCATGTTAGGAGCCCTTTCAGAGTGACGAAACACAGTGTCCGTGAGACAGTGATCTATAGGGGCTGCCCTCTACGTGCTGCTCTGCCACCGTGAGCCGGGGTTCAGCTGTCCCTCTCCACACTTACTTGTTTCTTTTCATTAGTATGACTGAGACAAACTGGAAAGTACAAGTGGAAGTTTATTCTGTCCTTTGCTGTAGCCCAGGCAAACTCAAAATGCCAACTGATTTCAAAGGAGACTTTCCTTCTAGGGACTGGGCTTCCATATAGTATATTTATTATTAAAAGAAAAAAAAAATTGGTCACAGCTGTGGGAGCTTAATAGATGTCTGCCATGTAGATTTCTACTGCCCTTCCGTATTTTTAGCGCTTTAAAATATGTTTGCCATCTGTTCCTGCCACAGCATTAAAAACAATCACAGTGACTCTTTACGCAGAAGCCTTAGGATGGAAGTTGAATGGAGCCCACTAGATCACAAGTGACATGATGCCAAGTACAGTGAATATAATGAGTGTGTGGCCAGATTTTTAAAGAGCGCTGTTTGTAACCCCCTTCCCTCCAGTGCTAAGGGTCATTTATATACATGTGTCAGTACAAAAAAAGTGCCTCTAAGAACCGGACTCAGAATGCAAATAGTTGAAGCAACTGGTGAAAAGGCCTGAAGTTCAATGCTGTGTTTTACCCTGTTACACACATCTCAATTTCTAACCAGTCAATAGGCAAAAAAGACAGAAAACAGATCAGAAACAGAGGACATGTATTATGGCAATGTAGAAATGAACTTGTATCCTGAGAGGAATTTTTCCTTCCCCCCAACTCCGCAGAGGATAACAGCTGATAACTTGTTAGGTCGCTGCCAAAAGCACTGCGCTGAGCTAATATTGATGAAGTGGCTTTCTGTCTCCTCCAAGTCAAATACCATGCTCCTGGCCAAAATATTTGTTATTACTCAAAGACGAGGTTCTCAATTTCCTTTTGATTTTTAACATACAGGCAATCATCTGCTTCCATTTTTTAATTGTTCTCATTTCTCATTTTGTTGGAAAACTGGCTCTCAGCCAGATCCTTAAAGATCCCTCAATGATGACAAACAAGTAACAGCGAAGTGAAAACAGATGACCTACTTCCATTATCTAAACAGTATTAGATGGTGGATAAATGCTAGTTTCTTTGTGGTTTGTTTTGGTTTTATTTTATTTTATTTTTCTATTGCTAAGTGCAACTACATTTTCAGGTAGGTCAGCAACATTGAGCCAACTTGCTTAACACAGAGGGTACCTTTAGTCTTCAGCCCTATTGCCTTCCCAGAGTTACATATTAGCAGTTACATTCATTTTAACTGCCCATATTTTTAAACATCCTCCACTCCCTCTTGTAGGCTGGATGATGAAGCATGCAATCATGCTGTTCAGTTCTGGGCACACTGCAAAAAATTCCTCCCTAATTTGACATTAATGTGAATGCAGAGTGATTATAATCATGGCACTGACGTTTCATTGGGGGAACCAGACAAATATGAGAATCAGACTCAGAATCAAGGTATTTCAAGCAAAAAACTACACTCCCCAGTTGGTTTTCATGTTCCAAGAGGTGATAAGCTCTTAAAGGCTCAGGGACTGTGCTGTGTTTTTCCTCACACTGTGCATGAATGTTTTATACAAACATACAGGAACCACGGGAAACAGACACTTGCTATTTGTCTGGCACTTTAATATCTACTCACACTCTTCTCACACTGCAAAAACATAGAAATATCGAATCTTACCATAACAATGTGTCTACCAGAATAAATGAAGCACTGGTGGTCCAATTCCATCTCTCTTAGGACCAATGTAAAATCCATTGTAAACAAGGCCATTAGGTCTCACCACTGAGGACCAGGAGATTTGGGTATGACTCCAAGGCCAAACTCCTCCTCTAATTCAAACTCCTCAACTCTAATTCCTTATTAATTCAAACAGAATTATAGAATATTAACTATCTGTCCAGAACTACATCATTTCCAGCATTTTTTTTCTCCAGTCCTAATTCTCTTAGATGCTTTTTTTGGACCACACCTATTACAATCACATAATATACAATATATCTACTTCATTCATGATTTATTTGACATTTTATCAATTGATTTGTATACACTGTGGAAAACACTCCCAAGACCAGTTCCGTGTGTTTGAAGCCTTGTCAATGCCCATCCCATATTTGGAGATGTCTTGAACATGACTCCACATTTCAACCATCTCTTCCCAGACATTTAAACTACTCTGACACTGCACTGGAAGCATACAGACCATGATATAATTTTGAAAGGCCTCTGGAAAGTTTCTTGATGAGAAACTCTTCATGTCAATCATCTTTTCAGATATGAAGTCTGAGGAATTTAAAAGTACCGAGTAAATCTGCTGCTTAAACCTGCAAACCAAGAAATGTATTAATCTTCCAAAACTCACCGGCACAGTGCAATAGTGCATCACTTTTGACCGCAGACTGCACTCTGTGCTATCACTGTGTCCTAACCACCCAGTGGTGCACACAACCCATTCCACGGATAACTTTCCCATGTAATGCCTATATTTTTTTAGAAGTTGTTCACAAGCTGTTTCCTAATTTGCATCTTCATAGCTCCATATTGAAAAAAAAAAAAAAAGAGTTTGGTAATGTTATCTTTCACATTTGCCAGAAGTCACAAAGTCCTTTAACACACAGACTGAGATTGTGGAAGTTGGCAGATGAGTTTACACTCTTTGTTGTCTCATATCACTCGCAGAACTGAGGTATCAGTTCTTACTCTTGCTCCATGTCACTGCCCAGATCTTGCTCATCATAGATGACCCAACCGGTATACCCCTCTTATGATAAAATTGAGCAATTCTGCTGCCATAAGTCAAAGACTTATGTTCAGCAAAGGAGCGATGTTTGTGAGATGGCTTAGAATCTATTTTTTTTGGAAGATAACTTTCCCAACATGTTCAATTCCTCCATTTTGCTGAATGAACCAGCCATTTCTTTTTAATGCTTTTATAAGTGGTCTTTTCCTGGTGGTCAACAGAGGGGAAATATGAGTCCAAGTAGTGTGCAATCATGTCATTTTTTCAGTACTCCCTGCATATGGGAATTGTGGTTGTGCCAGATTTTATATGGACAGAAAACAAAATTCTTGCAGCCATATGCTAGACATGAGGTGTTTTGAACTGAGCGCTGAACCTTTGGTACGAATACCTGCGCTGATGGACAAGTTCTTTTCTCTGCATGCTTTATTTGCTAACACGGACTACCATTTGCAAGGGCATCCTTGTGTATGTTGTTTTTTTTTTTTTCTCCCAGGTGTTTACTATCAAGTCCTCCAGATTTTTTGCTACAAGTTTTACTCCAGTGCAAAAACGTCACTTAATAGAAATGTAGACTTCTTTATTCGGGTACAAAGGGAAAAAAAAATGAAAATGGAAACAGAGGCTAATTTCACAGCTGTCTATGGTCTGTATGAATCCAAAAGATTTTTGCCTGCGAAATATCACTGCTGAATCCCTCCCAAAAATTATATGTAGCCTGATTTATTCTTTCAGTGTCAGGCAACTTGTTGAGTGCTATTTTTTAGTTGAAGCTCAAATCTGCAGTCTCATCTGTCCAGGAAGACTTCCATAAATCTGCAATGACTTAAGCCTTATTTAAATCAACTGTATCAAAATAGATGCTTGATTGTCACTGGGCATTCCTTGATAAATTTTATCTATTTGCAGAGAATAATCTCTTGCAAACCATTCCCATGCATTTTTGTTCTTTACAGAATAATGCAGCACATCTAGGGGAAAAACTAATATTTTCACTGGTATTTGAAGATCTGTTTCTTGGTTTTGTGATTACTGTGTTAAAGGTTATTAAAATGCATACTGGTAGCAATGACTTATTGCTGTAAAGTCACCTTTCGACCATCCAACCCTCTTCAAAGAGCAACCATGAAAATAAAGCCTGCTCCCTGTTATGCAAATAAGGCTTTTACCCAAACAGCTCACCCAGCTGAAGCATCTGGTTGCTGCCTGCACTAAATTTCATTTTACAGGCCAGGTGCCTGATAATTAATAAATCAAATCTTCACTAAATCTTTCAGTTGATTTTTCGTCTTTTTCTGAAAATTAAGCTGTTTAAGCCTAAAGTTCATTCAAGCTATCAAAATGGAGAACTTGCCATTTCTACTTCATACTCCAGTGGGTTTTTAATCAGCCGTGGACAGCGAGGAGCCAGTGCTAGAAGCAGACTTTCTGCACAACATCCACTGTTCGTTTTTGGATGGGGTCTTCTACAGAGGTTCCATAAATGAATGCACAGGGTTACGTTACAGGCAGCAGTTTACAGGCATGGTTGTCCTCTCACTTCTGCTGAAGACACCAAGAGAGCAGACACCTTCCACTTCTGCTGTCACCACAGGGCAAGTTTTCATTTGGTCCAGTTGCTTCATAAGCCCCCAATGTATTGCTCGTATTGGTGTGTAAGTTCATCATTATCAAAGAGTTTTCTGAACTGTTCTCTCTTCTTTGCTTCATTCCCTGCCTCCGCACCCTCAGTGTAGGGCATTGTACCTTGCGATGTGCATTCAGGTACGTGAGCATGACAAGAGGACGACGAATGAAAAAGCTGCTACCCCAAAGTAAGGTTACAGAGAGGGGGGTGGAAACCCTTATTCCTTTCACTGGTTTGGAAGGGGAGGCTGGTCAATGTTCTAAAGTGCATTGAGGACATCTACTTGTTCCTGTCACTATTGGGAATTGTCTATGTTTTCCCCTGGCTTTGCAGAACCCCTCTCACAGTGGCAACTTCCAAGTCTTTGCTGGGTGAGGTACTGTCTCACTCCCAACGTCAATGATAGAAACCCTGTTTGTGATTACATGGATGCTGCCTTTCCCAGCCTTCGTAATAGATTTCTTAACTTGATATTTTGAAACTTTAAATAGGTCCTTATAGACCTAACAACTGTTTTCTCCTGGTCTGGGTGATGGCCTTTTGGGAAAAGAAATAAGACTGTCCACAAGTCTAAACCTGAGTTCATCCTTAAATACTTTTCTGGGCCAGGTTCTGATTAACCCTTGAAGAAAATTCTGCTAAAAGGTAACAAGCAGCAACAATAAAATCCATTAATACATTTTGATTAATTCTATAACTTTTTATTTTTGAACAGTTTCTACCAAAACCAGTAGGTTTCATCTTCTTAGGCTTAGCCAGGAAAACAGTTTACATTTTTAGCTGATATGCTTAAGCGCAAAATCCATATCTGCTGAAAATACCCCATGTATCAGGTCTGCTCATCTGTAAAGTGTGGAGTTATTACCTTTTCCTTTACCTCTGACATATACTTCCATGGCCAGAATTCATCTAAAAAACTTGTCTGTTAGGCTGCCTTTGCACACCTACTCATACCAAAATGCAAGCAGGCAGGCCTGTGACCATGCTTCCAACTCTGAAGCAGGAGCTGAACAAGAGCAGAACAAAAATACGGTGCTTAACAAATAGAGATCTGCTCCGTAACAACTCTCTGCAGTGATGCAGAATGTACAGCTACCACTACTAATAGCACCCAAGCGCAAACAGACTCATCTGGGAGATGTGAATAAAATTAGAGACTTAAACACCTTTCCTCCACTGGAGGGGTCGGGCCACTTAACAAATATAACGGTGCATGAACCTGTGAGAAGAAAACTGCAATGTATAACATGCGACACTATTTCAATCGTTTTAAAGGCAGCTTGCTCAAACGGAGCCTTTGGAAGCTACTGTGGAAGCAGGGGGGTGGGAAGAGAGCGCCTGGAGATTGCAGATGGGAAATCTGACGCTCAGGTTTAAAAGTGAACAGTGTCCGGTGTCTATAATAGCTACAAATGAAGGCAATCAATACTATGTACGAAATACCACCGTAATGCTCTATAGTCTTAGATATCGCTAAATGAATACAGATGGCATGTCTTCATCTGAAGTACTTTGATCAGATGGAATATAACATAGATTTTTGTCCCTAACAAAGCCCGACTCAAAACAAGACACAAAATGGAATGGGCCAGAAGGTCGTGTTAACCTTGTGGTTTTATAGCAAAGTGCAGTGGGAGACAAAAATGGCCCAATGTTTAGAAGTTTTGCACATGGGTAGAGCCAGAAAGTCTGGCTGCTATCTGTTATCCTAGCATTAGCAGGCAAAGGAAGAAGCGTTAATGGGGGTTTAAGGCAAAGATTGGTAACCTAATATTAGTGAACCAATACGTCTGTCACTTTTGCGTTCATTAGTTTGATCAGGCTGTCAAAACTTTAGGAGACTGAATGATGGAAATAAATCTAGCAATTCCCATTTAATAGCCAGCACTATTTCTATCTGTGTACAGTCTGCTTCAGCATTCTCCACCGGTGTGGGACTGTAGTTGTGTGTCAGATGCTGCAGCATTTCATAGACAGGCCCTGACAGGCTGTTGAATGCTTTGAAGACAGCAGAAAAAGACGGATCAATCGGTTATATGTTAGGTAGAGAAAATATTGAGAATTCAGATATGCCTTCTTAAAACATCAGTAAGTTTAATAGAAGCATTTCTATTCAATGTAAACTATAGCAATAACACAGCTCCTTCAATTTCGTATCGTTTTACAAACATCAGGGGATGCACTTTCCCAGCAGCATTTCGGGATAAATCAGAGACATATTTATGGCTCTTTGGCAAACAGAAGCAGAAGGATTCCTTTTGCCAAAGCCAGCAGCCTGCATTTGAGCTTATGGCAGCCCCCGTTTTTGTACCTATCAAAGAGTGAAGTGCTTGGCAGAGCCAGCTCTCTGCTTGCAGGCACAAGGCTGGGGCTCTGGAGACTCCTCAGATCCTAATGTTCATCTCCAAATCAGGATACTCTACAAATGAAAACGATACTTCCAAATGAGAAGCCAGCCTTCACCAGAGGATACCTCTACCATCTTCTATGGCCTTAATGCTCAGGTCTGCCATGTGTATCGGACACTGTTCTGGTCCCTAAGTGGGATTAAGGGACTTCTGTAGAAATACCACTATTACTCTCCTGTGAAGATCAATCCCCTGCCCTCCATACCTTGATGGCCTTTGAAAATACTTTTTCCCTATTTTTTGTGGAAATCTACAGATGTCAGCAAGAGTTGCTGCTTCCACACAGTGTCATTATCACTGCTGTAATAAACAATCTTTATGGCCTCAAGCTAAACATAATATTTCAAAGTTAAAGAGCCCCAATCAATACTTTCATTATCTGCACTATAAATTTTCCGTTAATGGAAGCTCATTAGGAAAGGCACCGTCTTTTTCTCCCTGCACCTCGGAGTGCTGCTGTGGGCTCACAGCTGGCACTGCAGGCTGCACGGCCATAAAGGAGAAGGTTTTCCTTAGAAACGGCTGGGAAACCTGCTGGTTCCAGGCTTCGGAAGGGGAGAAGGGAAGAACGCAAGGGAGCAGCCAGAGCTCTTTTCCTCTTTCCTTCAGGCACAGCGGGAAGATAAGAAATAGGTCATGGCAGACTACTCACCTGCTTTGTAAGCTTCTAGCAGGAATGAAGCGGATTGGAACATTTCCCTTTGAAAAGGAAAGAGTGCACCGGGAGCACATTCTTCCTCCTCCTTCAGACAAGAAGTACTTAACTCAGTTGCTCCCAAGAAGCAGAATTTGGAGCTTGAAATCCACAGAGTGGTCACCACGGGTAGATTAAAATACCAGAGGATATTTAATTCTGCTGATTTTACTGAATCCTTTCTCAGATCTCTGAGGTACCCACTAATTCCACCAGAAAAGCAAACAATAGCTGAAGTTGGTAGATTCAAGTATCAGATGACTTTTTATGCACATTGAGCTAATTAAGGTAAAAGGGGAAGTAGATTACCTTAATTAGCTATTTTCCAAGCACGAAGAACCCCAATATTTTATCCGCATTAATAATTTAGCTGAATTTTTTAAAAAAATGTTTATATTAAAGTTTAATGGGATTAAACTAGTTTTTTTAGAAAAGGAATATAAATCCAGAATATAATTGTGTTAGTTCAAACCACGGTATTGAAGGGAGTCTTTGTGTCCTGAAGCCCTCCTTGCTGGTACCCATTGGCACATTAGTTTGAGAGTTCAGACCCTTCATAACTCTGACACATTCAAGAAAACTGGAAACTGGTAATATCATGCAACCATATAATCAGGTTTTTTGCATTGCTTTCACCTATGCTTGAGCCCATTCTACCTGGCCATATACCAGTTAAACAGGAAAAAACATGTAAAAAGGAAAAATAGCAGATAACACAAATCTGGGGAAGTGACAGAAAAACTCACTTCAGTAAGTTACATTGCCTAGTTAAGACATAATGAGAAAATGTGGGAGCAAGACTGCATTTTTTACTATCCATGTGCTGCCCAGGCAGCTTACAAATACGCAAGTTCATGGTCTGAAAAAATGTTCCTAACAACCATTTGTATTTGGTTTGGGGTTTTTTTCCAACTTGCTATCCATGTATGTGCCTTTTCACATATTCCTGATGAAAGAGAAACGAGAAAGTAGCTGCAATAGAGTACGAAAGGCTTCTTTAACCCCCTGAGCATCCCAAAGGATAGGTTTCCAGGACTGCTGAAAGGAGCAGCACAGCAATGGACATTCCTCCAGAGCGGAGGCCCTTGGCCCTTTCACAGCTGGGGCAGGCTCCAGGGACAGGGTCGTCTGAGCTTCCAGAAAGCCACAAGGTCCAAAAGACTCGGAGAAGCACATCAAAAGTATTTATAGCTGCTCAACATTTGACTGCAAGTTGGAGATGCAGCACGTTTATTTCAGCTGCTCTCCTGGGAGCGAGGGGTGTGAGAGATGCTCCTGCTGCCACCCCAGGTTGGAGAGCTGCCCAAGGACAGCCAAAACTGCAGCTACACAAGCCCCCGGACTCTGTCCTCCTTTATGCAAAAAAATAACTGGTGATGGTGGGGGATCAAATTCTTCTTGCAAAGCCAAGTTTTCTTGTACATAACTAAAATCCTGGGTTGCAATTTTTTTCTTCTTATTATATTAAGAAAAGGTTTTACTTTCTTAAACTGCTGCATTATCCAAAGCAACTCAGCCTTTTCAAAAGTCTCCTGATTCTCAGCAAACCCTTCAGCCTAGACTTGATGCCAAATGGCCTGAGTATATCTAGAAGCAGATTTCCTAATTATAACATGACAAATATGCAATTTGTTTTACTTACATTGTCATAGCAGTTACAGTCATGCCCTTTGTGCCAACAAAGAAAGAAACAAAGGTACCACAGAAGATTTTAATTCGGATGTGGAAAATCAGCTGAGACACCTTCTAAAACTGAGTTTCTAAGATAGCAATTTCTTGGTTTATGTCAGTGACATACCAAACTTTTGATCTCAGTTGTCTTGCCTGAAGCAAGTAATTCTTGGGAAAAAGGGCTAAAATATTTTTCTTCTTTCTGCAGAAATCCAGGCTGAATGGAAAAATACTTTTCTTTAAACCTTCACCCCAAACTTCCTCATTTTACTTTTATCAAAACTAAAAAAGAATTACAGATCTGTCTCGTCCTATTTATAGTGAAGAAAACTCACTTTTTTGAGGGACAGTACAAGGAACAATAGCTCAGTTTCAAACCGTTTAAAGTTTTCACCTAGAAATCGCTGTGTTATTGAATAGAAACTATTTTGGTCTTATTTTTTTAACATTTTCACCTCATTTTCTAATTTCCAGGTTGCCCAGGTGTGCTCCTGCCTTCTTATTCTCCCATGCTGCTCCATAACTGCACGCCATATCCTGAATCCCTGTTTACGTAGCTGGCCACAGAGACATGCAGCCGAGCATTGGGGCGAACTGTTGCCACATCCTACACACGCAGGAGTGGTAATTCCTTCCAAACCGCTCAAAACAATGTTGTGTGTGTGTCAGGTTTCAACAATCAGGCCAAATCTAAGCAAACCCTTGAAATGAAAGGTAGTATGACTGTTCTGCTGTACATGGTCTCTCCATTTCTGTTTTACCAATTCCCTTTTAATAAACCTGTCAATATCAATGTATTTCAGATAGAAAATTAATCCTCATGTAATTGTCAACCGGAAATTGCTTTTACCCCAAAACGGTGAGTCCTACACTCAATGCCTTAGCCAAGGTACATGCTTATTTCTTGACCAATGTTAACCCAATTCAAGAATGAAAGCTATTAAAACGATGCTTAAGAAACCAAGGGGCATATCAGACAGCTGATGTCATTAAATTCAGGGACAAATAATCTGCAGTTGATGAAAGCAATCAAATTATGCAATGCTCGCTCTATTCTAGCTGCTCGGACTTGCCTTTTTGGTTCCTCTCCCTGACCTGTTTCTCATCATAGCCTTCAACTTAAGTTAGATCAAAGGCAATTTGAAGCAAACGCAGTCACTTTGTGGTACATTTGTGCAATTGTAGTCTAGCCATAATGCATATAAGGAATACTTCCCAAAAGATATTCAGACTGAAGTCAGGAAGCCAGGATGTGCAGAGGTCCAAGCTCTTTAGAAAGCTTCTACCCAGTGGTTAAGAGGCACTTCAGAGGACTGCCATGGGGTGCATATTCACCCGTGGACAGGTAGGAGAGGAGCTGAGCAATTTTTCCTTTTCCCCAACAGCAGGCAGTGAGTCAGTAGGGAAGCCAGAACTTGACTCCATCCTCTCACCAGGGCTCTCTGCCAGCCACCAAAGTCATACCTTCCTTCCTGGTGACACAGAAAGTCTTCAAAGTATTCAGTGTTCATATTTGCCATGGGTAAAGAAAAATTATTAGGAGGAAAACCCCTGAGATTTGTTTCTTACATCAAAACTTGCTCTTTTGTCCTCTGTCTATACCTACTACATACTTGGTGGCAATGAGTTGAATATGGACTTTATGGAAACCTGAGGCAGTGAGGCCATAAATGTCCTTGGGGCAGTTTGAGTAAGTTAGGTTAAGAGCGAAGGGTGCTCAGCCCCTTTGCAGGGGTCTCAGCACGCTGCCAAATTTAGTATCTTCTTTTTAATTTCCACCTTCAGCTCTTTCAAACTATTCTTAGCAGCATCCATGCTTCACACCACAGCTTTACTGTTATTCTGCAGCCTCAGAATATTTTGTATTCTGGCTATCTGTGTGCTGATCTGTCACTCCCTTTCTGCTTGGTTTTATAGTTCCTTTCCTTGGTGGTGGTATTTCATAATTTTGCCCCCATAATTTCCTTTGGGTCTGAATGGGCTTAAAGTTTACAGAGGTATCAGTACGATCAAAAGACTTGGGTCTAGCTACCATCTCTCCAGCAGGAATGTTTCCTCTGCAGCTGTCCACCCAAGCTGGACCTTCATTGCTCTCCTATGGCATTCCGGTCACTGCATTGATTTCACTCGCACTGAAGCAAATTCATATATGCTTACATCCAGCTATTTCGGAATCGATCCATACCTTTAGATTTCATGAGCAGAGACACTCTGGGAAAGTGAATGCTGAGACTCACCATGAGTGCTTGTAGGAGCCAAGTTTTCTATTTGCATTCATAAATCTTCGCTGGCATACACAGCCATGGGCTCAGTATTACATTACTCACCTGAGCAATTACCACTGATCAGCACAGCTACCACAGAGAATTATTGTGTGCGTGTGGACTGAACGCAATGCATGAACCAAAAACCTCCAAACACTGTTTATTTAGATGGGAATATCAGATTTCTTACAATGAATATTGAGGATATCATGGTTTCTTTCTAGACATTTCTCTTAAAGGAAAAAGATGGCAAACTGTCTTGAGCTATTTGTGAGTTTCTGTTAAAACTGGAAGTACATCAAGAGGACTTTGTGGCAAAAACAAATTACATCTTCACTCCATAATTCAAACCTGCAGAAGCAAAGCCAGATGGGAAAAATTTTCTATCATGCACTGCTAAATTGTATAAATTCAGAATTAATCACAATAAAAGGGAACACTATAAAAAGGAAAGCAGTAATGGCAGCTACAAGTTGCATCAACCCACAAGCCTTGTCTATTCTATTACTTCCTTAGAATAGCACAGTAAGAAATATATATTTAATTCACTGCTGCTATTGCTACTATGGTCAGCATTACAGTTAGGAGGAGTGTCATTGAGAGAAGCTGATGAGGGTGGTAAAATATCACTCTTGGCTGGTAAACATGAGAAAAAAATGACCTCTTAGGTCAGTGCTAATAGCTTGACTTGTCTATTGCCAGTAAAAAACTAGCAGCAGGAAAAGCTACTAGGTGGAAAAGAACACAATATGAGACATAGACTAGAAATTTTCTGTTATTCATAAACTTACCTCATGTTCCTTCATGCTCTTATCTTCTCCTTAACTGAAAGTGTGACATAGTGAGAGGCCAGAACAACATCAGCTAAAATATGCGTCACACAGACCGTCACAGCCTCTCAGCTTTCTGGTGAATAATAAATCACAGCAAAAGGTAGATGTGAGAGGATGTGGAATCCAAATTAAGAGTATTCTCCCGCATTTGTGAAAAGCAAAAAGTCACCTACACATGACAAACATAAGGATGAGGGCGGGCTGGGGATTAAAGCACAGCTTGGTATCCACCAGGCTTGTTTCAACTTTCAGTTTTGGCAGAAATTTGCTTTGTTCCCCCATCCCCCTACAGATTAAGGAAAACACACTGTCTCACTTATTTAAATCGACAGTGATGAGCAGTAAAATCTGGTTTATACTGTGAGCACAAAGCCACACAATGGATCCCTTGGGCTCGCCTAGTGCCTTTAGACATGCTATAATACAAATACATTGCTGTGCTTTTTTTTTTAAAAAAAAAAAAAAGCAATCTCTCATTCTCTCATTCAACTGTGGGGAAAAAAAAAAAACACAAAACTCAGCAACGGTAGCTATTGTCTGAAACATCTTCCAGGATCAATAGCAGGCCTGCACCCATTTTGCCGTTATTTTTTTTATTTGTGTTATTTTCATTGTACAAAGAACAAAATATTGAGAGAAAGATAGACAGAAGTGGTGCCTGCCACCAAGCTATCACTTCATTGACATCGCCACAGAAGACAAATTAACCAAACAAAACACACTTTATCGTGGTAGGTTGAGTTTTGAGTCAATTTTCCAGTTGAAACACTTGTATGGAAGCAACTACTGGCCTGCCACGGAGGGCACAGTCCAGTGCACACGGAGGGAGGGTGAGCTCGAGACAGGACTAACAGGGCTGCACTGAACAGGCTGAGAGCAAAACCAGGGAATCCTGTAAACTGCACTTGGCTTTCAGCATCGGGACACAAAAGAATTTTTTCAAGGAAGTTTGACTGGGAGTCAATGTGGAGAGCATCTAATGGCTTTAAAACACAGGAAGAGCAGAGCAACACAAAAATTAACATTTAGTCGGTGGATAAATGCATGAACCAGGTTAGACAGAAAGAAAGAGAAGGGGGAATGAGCACCTGAGTCATAGCAAGATCCCTAGATAGCTTGCGCAGCCTCTGGAGCATTGCAAATATTCCAGATCCCATGTGAACTGAAACTTTCAGTATTTGTCACATTACCTGCCACTGAGTTGTTTGAAAATAAGGCCAGAAATGTTCCAACACTGATCACATTACACAGAAGAATATGACAGGGCCACAAAGATGATCAGTGGGTTGGAGCACCTCTCCTATGAAGAGAGGCTGAGAGAGTTGGGGCTGTTCAGCCTGCAGAAGAGAAAGCTCCGGGGAGATCTTATTGCGGCCTTCCGGTACCTAAAGGGGGCCTACAGGAGAGCTGGGGAAGGACTTTTTACTAGGGCTTGTAGCGATAGGATGAAGGGGAATGGCTTTAAACTGGAAGAGGGCAGATTTAGATTAGATATTAGGAAGAAATTTCTCATTCTGAGGGTGGTAAGGCACTGGAACAGGTTGCCCAGAGAAGCTGTGGAAGCTCCATCCCTGGAGGTGTTTAAGGCCAGACCGGATGGGGCTTTGAGCAACCTGGCCTAGTGGGACGTGTCCCTGCCTATGGCAAGGGGGTTGAAACTAGATGATCTTCAAGGTCCCTTCCAATCTAAACCTATGATTCTATGACAAAATGGCACAAAAGGATCTTGATGCCATGCAAAAATAAAGGGAATTCTGAAAGTTATCTGAATGGAAGCTGTTTAGGACTTGATCCCATCCTTTTTGGGTTAAGAGGGAAACAAAAAAAACCAGGCATACACTTTCTCTGATGTCTTTAATAAGACATAAAGGCTTTAACCGGTGAATGGACAACACTGATGTGGCATCACGCTTCTCATGCAGCTTTAACATAAGACACATGCAAGTTATTTTTGTTTGTATTGGGCTGGCAGATGCATCCATTTTAAAAAAATGTGCAATGGGAAGCTTGCTAGACAGTGACGCAACATGATGTGCAGCGCCAAAGCAAATTTCACGTCTGTTTCTTTTCACAATGACATTAAATGAATTGGAAATAAATCCACTGAAGTGACTGGAATTGCACTCATCTAGAAACCAAGCTGGAGTGAGACTCCCACAGAGCGTTTTCACACCAGTAGGGAAGGTAAGAGGTCCTTGTTCTGCAGATGTCCTTTTTCCCTGCCCCATTAGGGGTTTTGGGCAGTGCTATGCCACTAAGCATGACCAAAGTGTATTCTTCAAAGAGGACTTCATCTGCTCTCCTGCCTTTGAACACCCTGAATTTCATAGGAAGGAGATGACAGGACCCATTACTGTTTTACAATGGTTTTTACTCAAAGTTATGTATACTAAAACAAGATAGAACATAGCCTACAAAGTTTGTAAGTTTTATGCAAGAAACCCAAAGAAGTAAAGTACCTTTAGACTCCCTGCTTTGTCACAAACTTTCTCCCTTTAGCTTTTTCAAAGTAGCAACTACCAACATCATGTGCCCATGAAGGACCCTCCAGCCAAGAGACGGAGAGACCTCACACTATAACTCACCATCGACAAAGCTCTAGATCAGCAAACTTCCCACCATCCAGGACCTGGTTTTGCCCACCCCTCAAAAATAACAAGGCTGCACAGTCACATGCTTCCTACCTCGGAAGCTTTCCTACAGAGGCCCCTGTCAGAAAAGGCCTTTATACTTCACTAAAAAGCACACAACAACCTTTTCCCCTCTCTAAATCTTGGAACAAGTGTTTTTATTAGATGGCTACTTCAAATGCTACTCAGTTCCTGGAAAGGTAGTTTAAGATTATGTAGATGTATAACCAACTTGTAGGGGCTTTGCCTTTCTTGCAGACATTTAGCAAATACAGTTGCTTCTTCTTTCAGGAAGCATGCATAGAGGATCCATACGGAACTTCATCATGTGCAGATTGGGGCTTTTTTCTGCTATTGCCAGACAGAACACTGAACAAGAGCTAAAGAAACACGAACAGAGCTGAATATTTTTGTAGGATAATGGTTGGATCAGTTCACGCATGCTGTGAATCTCCTGGATGAATCATCTTCTTCAGGATGAAGTGAATTTATAAAATCTGTGAAAATCTTATTGTAGATTTTTTCCAAGCCAATTTTAGGCTGCAAATCTAAAAACACTTATTCGTATATTTAACTTGATACACATGAGCAGTTCTATTGATTTCTCTTTATATTGAGTTCAGTGGAGTTACTCACATGTGTCAGGGTAAGCAAAAGCATAAGTGTTTGTGGGACAGTGATTTAATTGCTCTGATCTCAATTTTTTTTTGCTATTCTTCATGAAAGATTGACTGCTAGAGGAAACCACCACAGGAGAAAGTAAATTTTCCAGCTCAGGTATTTTCAAATTAAGTTTGCAAGCACCTCCTGGAAATATGTTTTAACCGGCTCAAGACAACTTAACTGAAAGGTAACTGGATGAAATAAAGCAGCCTGAAACAGGCAGAAAATCGGACTAACAGAGTATACTTTTTCATCTTAAACATAGTGATCCTCTGGAAAAAAGATTCCTCACTAAATATCTCTCTCTAGCATCTTTTTCAATCTGTCTAGTATCTTTATGTTTTTATACCTATATGTGCACATATATGGAGTACATAGTGAAATATATGATGCGATAACACACATATTTCTATGTACTTATGTACCTACTACGTATATTTGTTTTGGACTGAAGGTGATACAGAATATTGCACATATTATAGAATAATCTAGTAAGTATTTATGCCTTTGATTTTTCTTCCCTCTTTCAAAGCAATTACATATTTGCTGTCCCGAAATATTGACAATCCAGCACAAACTTCTACCTTGCTCTCATTCCTTTTTAACATTTAAGACTGCTGTTGGCTTTTCCTCCCCCTCAGTATTTTGAACATTAAGAGGAAAGACTAAACACTGAATCTATTTCTCAGTGTACACCAGCCTACCCTCGTGCTGACCATGTTCAAGAAACTGCACTAGGAATTTTCTTTTTTCTGCTGAGAAGGAGAGGATGAAGGAGGAAAGAATGACCAATTATAAACTCTGTTGTCTTTAGATGAAAGAACCTTTTTGTGGTATTCTTCAATCTCTTGTTTGGGCTGTCAACAGCAATTTGATAAAGAATGTTCCTATGTCTGACCTGTTTTTTCAAGATAGTAACCTATATTGTGTATCATCTAAAGCCAGGGGATAATCATCCATTATACTCTGTACTGCTGTTCCTGCAAGCTGAGCATAGCCTTTAAAACCCAGATAAGTTGATTGATAGTTGTGTTGAGAAAGCTGCTACTAACGATATTTTAGTTAAAGGGGGAAAAAATTAAAGTTTCTTTAATCTGATTCTCCCCCACCCCCAACACCACACTTCAGAGGCCAAAGCTCATGATAACTGTTTTGTGGTGAATGGTCAATTGTTACAAAATTCTAATTGGTTCTGGGTCAGTCCCTTTGAAATGGCTGCTGTGCTCTAGTAATTTTTTCAATTAATTCTTAACAACTGACAAAACTTTGGATCTTGTCAAAAATCGTTCAGATTTTTATAGTAGGTAAGAACATGGAACAAGATTAGCCTGGATTAAGAAAGATTCCTACATACATTATCACCAAGGTTATAATTATAGTTTAGCTCTCTTTTTTTCTTTGCTCTCAAAGTAATGATTAACTAGCTCAGCAGGGTTTTCTTTCCTGTAAGTACTTACTGAATACTTTTATAAGGATAAATTGTACAAATGCGTATGTGTGTTCCTGGGTTGATGTATAAATAAATTGGGCAAATGCAAGGTTCACATAGGAATCTTATCAGACATATTTTCACAGAACTAGATTTTTGGGCATAGATAAGTCGTGTGCATAACAGGACCTGTGTTAGTCAATCTTATGCCCTCACTGACCTAAGTCAAGAAGTGACGAAGGACCAGTTCTCCACAAGCGTTACTTAGAGAAGCTTCAAGACTAACTTCTTTTCTATTGAGTTCAGACTTCAAAGCGGTGGAGCATGTTGAAGGACAAAGTCAGACCACATCATCTTCTTTCACCGGAAAGTCCCCAGACAATGAAATTACCTTTAAGGTCTCTTTTCCACCGCAAAAATTAGCTTGAAGTCTAGCGGCTGATTATATCAATTGTTTGCCTGTAAAACAAGCAGATAAGTATAAACATCTGTGTGATTTTTTTGTAGTGGTCCTTCCTTCAGCAGAAATCTTAAAAATATACAAAAAGACATATCAAATCACAAGAGACGTTAAATCAAGGGTTCATTTGTAAACCAGATTAGATTATAGACACCAAATTATCTATAACTATTTTCACAGTTTTTCTAAGGTATCGGTAAAGCTTAGTCATTTACACAGGGTCTAGTTCATAGCTCTGTCATCTGCTCGTGAAGCCTGAAGAAATGACGTTCGGGTCCTCTGCAACTCTGGACTTTGCTGCGAATCCTTCTGCTACAACTCAGGAACAGACATATGGGCTTAACTAAGGTTATCACAGCTTTATATCCTTGCACCTGATCATAAGTGGTCATCCACTACACTGAGAAGATATCATCTTCATGCATTTTCAGCCAGGCTGACCTGCTCCACACTTTCTGTACAAAGGTCTCATTTTCATCACATTCATTTAAAACCAGAATCTCACCATTGGCAATATCCAATACATGGGTTATAATGTAAATTAAGCATGTTTTAATCTAACAAGAAACAAAGGTCACTGATAGTTCTGCAAACTGGTAACATTCACTGAATCACATTCTCCAAATGCTATAACTACGCTCTTCTCTTCCCCTGCTTTGAGTTCTTTTTCAGTTCTTACAGAGCCAACCAAAACTGTGAATTCCCGACTTCTTTTCCAGGGGTCAATTATTTCCTTGGTTCCTGGTGTAATCACTACTTTAACATTGATAGTAACTTTTCACGTCATTGGTACGTCTTATTTTGCTTTATAGGCAAGTGGGGTCCTGATTCTGGAAGATTTTTCTCAGAATGACTCCAACAGGAGATTTCCATCTGGAGAGCTTGCAGAATCAAGCCCTTAATTATGAAAAGAATCTGGTTTCCAACAGCAATGTGTTGTCTTCTCGGGATCTACACATTCAACTTAGACGGTACCCAATCTGATATTTATAGATTCCAAAACATTTTGAAACAGCCTTCCGTCTCCTCCCCAGTAGTGTGACAACTTCTCCTTGGTTCAGTTTCTGTATTCCAAGTTCTCAAGAGTTTGCATTACCTCAATAGTTTATGAAAAATGCGTGTGTTACTTCTTCAAGAGGGTTGCAGAAGTCATGGAGAAAGGGCACGATTTCTCACTCTTTCCAGGGAAAGGTAAAGAAAGTATAATGAAATGCACACTGTTAGCAGAGTTCAGTCATACTTCAGACTTTTGTTTCATGCTCCAGACAGCAGTCGTGGAAGTCTGTCAAAGTGCACAAAGCTGGGCAGTTCAGAGCTAATTCTTGCTGGTCGTGTCAGAATCCATTTGTTACACTGGCACGTGTAATGTTGCACTCCGCCTCAACTTTTTGCTTTGAACTAATCCATGGAGTACTTCCAAAATATAATTAAAATCAATGCTGATTTCACCATATTGTCATTGGAAATGCTGCTTGAACCGTCTGCATGCATTGACTTGTGCAACTGGATGGGGCTGGGGAGGCTGGGGTTTGTGGATATCCAGGTGTCTTCAGAGCCCAAAGCGTGACTTTGGATTGGGTTGGCCTCTCACATGACAAGAAGCCAGCCTTAAATCCAAGAACCAAGCACAGCTCTGAATGGTGACATTAGTGAAAAATGCTGAAAAAGGTCTGAATTTTGCTCCTCTCTAATCCTTATTGATTTTTTTAACCTGTTAATGAAATAGTTTTACAGCCCCACAAATATTGTGATTTTAAAAACAATCCTATTCCAAAGAAAGCTGTCAAAAAATGGAAAAAAAATCACAAATGTCTGAAAATCAGTTTCTCTAGATGGTCAATATTTCATTTCTGCTTCAGATATTTGCAAATTTATTCAGTTGATCTGTAATTCTTTTTCCTCTTTTAGGATAAGAAAAAAGCATTATTTCAAATCACAAAGTCAGCACTTGTCATCTTGAAAATGTTGCATCAAAAAATGCTGATGATTTTGCAGTGTTTCCAGAATGCTCAAGAGTCAAGTATTTCAGCCAAATACTCCTTTCCCATTATGAGTTTCGGATGAATCAGCATTTACAATCAATCAAAGAAATATTTTCCTGAAAAATTTCTAACCAGATCTACAGCCAGTATTCCTGTCTGAGGGGAAATAATAAAACGAAAACGTGCACTTTGAGATTCTAGTTGTGATAGCCATTGAGATTGTCTTTCACCTGTGGGGATATCAAATTTCCGCAGGCCTGGGGTCTCATCCTCGCCCTGTCACAGATTACCCACATAACCCTGAACAGCTTGGCTAGTTATCCCTCTCTTTTAATTGTTCCCTTTTCAATCTTTTTTTATCCCTGGGTCAATATTACCTACCAAATGCATAGCAAGGCAAGATATATTATTTAGGGCCAAATTAGACCACTGAGCCACTAAAGTGCCCTCCAGTTCCAGCAGGGACAACTAGATCTGCTGGTCAGAAGCAACAGTGGTGGAAGGACACCAGCACCACCTCTGAAAACCTACTGGAGGTGTGAACAGGTTACGCACTTCTCATGTGGCAGCCTGTTTCTCCCCAAACAGTGATACAAGGAAATTGGCACAAATCTGAGTCCACACTACACCTTTCCCAGAGATTAAACAGCCCTCGTGGTACGTATGTTCCCCTCACATCTATCTTCCGCCTTCTGCCCTGAGGAATTCTGCTGCTTTTCCAGTCATTCCCAGCTGTTCACGCATAACAAAGATGAACAGGCAAAATGCTCATGCATGTGTTACATGCAGATGTAACAGAGATTACATGTGTAACCATAGAAATCTTCGCTGATAGAAGATGTTTCTGTTTTGCTTCTCTGTATTTGGTGACATCCAGGCTCTCCCTGACTGCACTCTGTTCTCCAGCACACAGACCGTGAGAAAGCTGGAGGAGATTTCAAGTTACTTCATGTTTACTCAGCAGAGGGTCTCTAACCACACCATCAGCATCATCACTGAGGTGTGACGCGCTTGTATTTGTCAGCCTAAAGATCACAGCCAAGATGAGTCTCATTGTTCTATGCTAAATACATAAGAAATTATATTTCTGCTTTACCATTTTCCCTTGGACATAATATTTAGGGAAGGGGGTCACTGTCAAATGCTCTTGAGAGAGGTGCTGCTGACTTGAAAATAAGGGTAGGAGCCATAGATCTGCTTCTGTGAACAAAATATGTGGTGTTATCGATATACTGCGGTTAGATTGCATAGTGGAAGCGGGATAGATATATTGACAGACAGACAGATAGGTGGATAGGTGGGTAGATAAAAGGATTCATTCTATAAACAAAACTAAACAGCGTGTTAAAACATTGACCCTGAACAAAAAATAATACGGAAAATTGTCGTTGTATTGCAGTGTATTGCATCACCAAAATATGAAGAAAAGCAGACACAGTAAACTTTTTTAAACTTTGATTGTGTATCACCAGCTTAGGTACTACTTCACAGTACTATAAGCATTTCTGGTCTACGCATTTGGGAAGAAAACAAAGCAGAACACACACAATAAATACTTCAAGAAAGGGTAAAGAAAAGCCACATCAATGGCAGAAGGATTGGACAAGATCCCAGTTCATAAGCCTGAGGATGGAAGAGATTACACAACAAGTCTTGATGACCCTGTAAAACTCTTCAAAGTGGAAGTTTCAAACAATGTGTAAGTGATCAAACCAAGGAATATAGCCTAAAACTACATGTCCTACGACGATCCAAGCCATTCATTGCGGGGAGGGAATCATAGCAGACAGAGCAGTTAAGCATCGGGAGAGAGGTAATGGAGGTAATTGAGGCAACATCACCAGAACTATTCAATAATAGATTAGATAAGTAGTAGAAACAATGTAGGAGAATATCCTGCATGACGCAGGGAGTTGAACTAAATCACCCAGGAGGAGAATAATTGCAATTATAGATCTGTTCCACCGCCACTAGAAAACAGTGGTACCATGTGCAAGTATTAATTTTATTAAAAACAGAACTGGAATGTACATAATCTCAAACACAGCCATATATATTCTAGTTAGGAATGAGGCTCAACCCCATTTCACAGACATATACATTATTCTGTTATTTTTAATTATTGCAAAATTGGTTTTGTCTGACACTGTAAAAGGACTTAACCTACAAAGTCTGATGAAGATAAGTCCTCGGTCCTTCATTTCACTCATATTGGGAGAGTGTTATGATTGACTTGTGAATTTGACGTTTCATTGTAGTTTTTGCATGTTCATAAAAAAGACTTTGGAATAATTTGAGTATATAAAACAATCTGAGAACATAAAGAGTATATTCCTCTGGGGCTTGTAGCAGAAAGCACAAAGAACAGTGGAAAATTAGCACGCATAGCCTTTCACAAGACACAAGAGTTTCTCGTTTTCCTTAGCAATTTCTAAGCGCATGGTGTATGACGCATCTCAGGTCTTGCCTCCAGTAAACTAAGCCATGGTTTTCTTACCATTTTTATAGAGAGGAGCACCCAGATTCTCTTTCAGAAAAGACCTGATCAAAAGAGACTCTTTCCAAGTCACTTGACTTATGTTGGTATCTTGCCCCCATGGGTTTGCTAGATGTGTTCCTCAGCTTCCAAGCAGATCTGTAAGGGTTAGAGTAATCTAATCAAGTCTGACAAAAGTGCTTCACCAAAACATAGCTTCAGAGTGAAAAGCTACATGTTTAAAAATGTATGCCTTTCAGAAGTTCCCAGAGCCTCTCCCCAAATTGCTTTCACTTACAGTGTTTTTTGGTGTTTGCGTACAGTAATGCCCAGCCAGAGTCATGGGGGAAGGCGCTTTCAGTTCATCAAGTGCAGTCCCCCGCTATTACCGTCACCATCCTAAGTAGCCCTTTTCAAAATATGAAGTCAGTGAATTCAACAGAAAACATGAGGACCCATTGATCCTGGCATCTGACCCAGGGCAAAAGATTATACAATAAAGGGACAAGTAGGCATATTAGGGACATTTCCCCATTGATTTAGATCAGAATCAAATGACATGGCAAAGGGCACTGATGTCCTAACTGTATCAGCCATCTGCTATTTCTGATAGCGATGCTTGTAGATTCTCTGTCTTTTGAAGCAGAAAAGTTATGCATTTGTATATGCAAATAAGTGAGACACCGACTTTCTGTTATTGGGAGACTTCATAATAGATGGGATTTGTCTTAATAACTGACTTGCTATTTTCAAACTATTCTGAGCTTCTAAATCAGGAATCTTCTTTTCAAGAAAAAGAAATATTCTTTTAGGATAAAATTAGTATGGCAAAATAACACCATGGAAACAGTTGTTGCTTGATGTGGTTTAGTTCTGTGAGTTCCTTAATATGAATATATAATTTTATTTCCTAGCTACAATTTCAAGGATTTCATGACGCAATCTGTAAATTCACAATGCTAAGTATGCTTATTTTTTAATTTAGCTGCTATCTTTTCATCTATTTTGCCTGGATTCCAATTTGACAACTTTTACCACAGGGTTATTAAAAGCTTGTTGACACAAGGATATATAAACTAGTGCTGTTCTTCTTATCCATTAAAAGTCAGGTTTAGGAGTCTGGGAAAGCAGACACATATGTGAAGTAATTATCTAATAATGGAAATTGAATGCAGATATTTAGTTACAAATCCACAAATTACAGGCTCTTTTAAAAACACATGCACATCCTACCACATAACATTTCCTACAGAGTAATTAGAGTTCTTTGCATCTATAATTTCACATTAATGACTCTCTCAGCAAACGTTTACACTAATGTACCATAACAACTCCAGATTGGTTCACTTGTGTTGTACAAAAAGCAGAGAGCATGCATTGAAGATATCAAACAATCCTATATGTACAAAATGTTAGAGATGGCTATAAATAAAACTTTTTTAACCATTTAGCATTTTTCAGTAAAACACATATAAATGTATCTGAAAATACACGTGCAACTGTTATTTACTCAGCTAATGACTGGGAATCTGTGTACAGGTATTATAAATCTCAGTTTGCTGCGGAGAACATGGGGATGTTCAGATCTTTATCTTTTCACATAAAGGATTCACTCCAACTTCAGTAACAGGCAGTGAAAGATTCAGCCCACATTGCAACCCTAAGGAAAGAATAAAAGACATTGGTCCACAAGTCCTAGCTGTTGATTTGCAAAACAGATCTAAAATTGTCACTTATTTACAAAAATGAGAAATAGGGAATGTTTATGTTGTCAGGAGCAACTTAAGGAAGTATATATTTCATAGTGAGTATAGTCTTAACATCTGTATATTGATATATATTTCCCAGAGGTCTGGACCTCAGAGAACATTACGGTTAGCTGGTAGCCAAACCTCCTTTCTGATTTGAATCTCAGTGTTACTTTAAAAAGACATAATAATTGCATATAGGCACTGTTTTTCAGTCAAATATTCCTTTCACGATGCTTGGAAAGAACTAGAGTCCACACCAATCTTTCCAGTTGTGTTGGCTGTGTGGGTAGCTTTGCTTTTCTCACTGGTGGTCACAAATAAAACTTTGAAATGTTCCTGGAGAAAATCTACAGGCTGAACAGAGGTTCTTATAGCTTGGCTGTTGAAAGAATTGGAAAGCTGGGTCTGGCAGATTTGGGGAGGAGAGACAGGATGAAAGCTGATCCAGATTCAACCAGGTGCTGGTCTTCATCAATTGCTGGTTCAACCCGTGCTGGTTCAGTAATTTAAATCCAAGATAAAAGAAGACCATGAAGAAGAGCTTCCCCAGTTCTCTCACATGGGTGCATCCTTGAAGGTATCTGAATGCATCCTGCATTCGGGTGCATCCTTGAAGGTATCTGAATGCATCCTGCATTCAGTACTTCTGAACTCTGTAAACCTGAGTATGAAAGTAATGAAAAAAATCAAGACGGTGGGAAAGTGTCTGCAGCTCAATAAGGTGTCATTTCTTCCTGTATAATGATTCACAAATACCTGATGAAAAAGGTTTGGGCAAACTAGGGTGGCTTCGGCTCCAACCAGACCAACTCAGACATAGCTGTCCCAAAGGACATGCATGACCGAAGCAGACTGTGGAGAACTGATTTGAGGTCTGTACAATGAGGTCTTTACGCAAAGCTCTGGAACTGCCTTTGTCCTCAAACCCACCCGTTGATTCTGGCCTGACACAACACCCAGTTGTCCTGGTAGACTTGTGGTTTGTATCTGATATATTGAGTTGTTGAGTCCCGATATGGCTCCTGACCCTCTGCCCACATACCTGCTTGCAAAAGCAGCCTCCGCTGTTGACTAGGTCCTAAAAGGCTCACAGCTAGGTACAAAATTTTACTTGAAAATCTGTTACCTGCTGCTGTGCTTTGGCCCTCTTTAGAGCCCTCTTCAGGTACATCTGTGTCTTCCTGTCCTGCTTTGTACCTTCTAGGCTAGTGCACATTTTCTGATCTTGCAGACTTTTTCTGCTTATATATTCTCAATTGCTTTTTGTGCAAAATAACTTGATTTCGATGACACGGCTGGGAATGTTGTGCTGTTTCACACCAGACATTCCTTTGTATTTCATTTTTCTGAGAATGTCTGGTAATGTTTTCTGGTCTCTGGTGGATTTTATACGAAGACCAGTACCAATGTAATTGATTTGCTGAGAGCAGAGAAGAGGCAGGTATGATTCTCCCCTCTGTGCTCTGATTATAGTGCAATCACCATTTCCTGCGCCAGAACACACTGTCTTCTCTAGAGTTAAATTCGTCTCTGAAACAAAAGGCTTCCTGCTTTTAGGGGTATTTTCCAGGTACTGCAAAACAGAATAGGACTCAAGATAAATATTCTTGATACTATACTGTTTGAGGGCCTTTATTTTTAGTAATAGGCAGTTTCCATGGGTTTTTTTTAAGCAATTTATTTATGATCTTTTCTTTAAAGTGACAGATGAACTGCTCAACAATTACATCTCATGATGTAAGAGTGTTCAACATCAGTGTCAAGGGAAATGCAAATGAACGGAGCAACGAGTTTCACCCTTTTCCAAGCCTCCCCAGTAAATCCATACCTCATTTTTTCTATACGGTTACTATTTTGCATCATAACTATGAGAATATTAGCACTTCACATATGTTAAAAAGGAAATGATCTTAAGGGCTCAGTCTGACAAATTCAGCCCTAAGTCAGAGATATTCCAGAGGTCACATCCTTGACTTCGAATCATATGTTTGCAAGGGAAAATAGAATCAGGCCCAGCCCAAGTTTAAGCTGCAAAATGAGCGCACTGCATAAAGTCACATGAAGAAGCAGAGAAGGGACACCAGAGAAAAGAACAGCTGAAAAAGTGCAGCTTTTCCAGAAAAAAAGTGCCGCTGGATCTCCACTGCACAAAAAGCATTTTTACCATGTCTTCCTCCAAACTAATATTTTTTTGTTCCTGATGATTTTGGATGACCAGTGTTGTGCCTTTTCTATGATGCTGTGATTAAGTCTTCCTTAAATTTGCTTAATCTTGCCTAGACTCAAATGAGTCTTCCCTGGGAGGTAAGGCTGTGACTCTTCTTTCTCTGCTTAATTCAGGTAATGTATATCTGTGGTGGCTTCCTTGCAGAACATGAAAGATTACTGCATTTTGGGGTAACGTTACAAGCCTTTGTCTAGGCAAATGAAGCCCTGCTTCTGCTTATCAATATACAAAAGATGTAATAAATTCAATTCTTTCCTAAAAAATTAAAGACAAGCTACAATTGCCGTTTAACCAGAGGGAAAAAAACAAACAAACAAACAAAAAAAAAAAAAAACGCAACAAATCCAGGAGCAGAGGACAGGAAGCAGGAGAGTTTTCTGTACTCTAGATCAAGCCCTGGCAACGGCAAAGATGAGTAACTTTTCTCTCTATAGGCTGTACCATATCTTCCCTCACCCCATGGAGGTGAGCAGCAGCCTGACTAGGAGCAGAAGTCCGAATAGCAGGGGACTTGACAGGAAGAGCTGGCACAATGTCCTTGTGCTGGTCCGTAAAGATGACTATGTATACAGTGACTAGAGAACAGCAAAACAAATCAAAAAGGTAGCAAGTGCCTGGTTCAGGCTCCTGATGGGGAGATTCCAGAGGGAAACCAGTCTTAGGGGAGTTTTGCAAAACCTTCCAACAGAGCAGACAAGTGAGACGACTTACTCTCCAGCACAAATAACTGTATCTTCTAATTTTCGGCATGCTCTTGAACAAGAACAGCTGCCACATGCAGCAGTGTGATTGATCATCCTAATCCCAAGGAATTTTAAAACACCACAGGTGATATGAAAAGCAAGTTTTCTGGAGCTGATGCACTTAGGAGCAGCCACGTGGAGTTTTTACGAAGAAATGGAGGAGGGAGAGAGGGAGCGGCTCCTTTAAGCCCTTCTATTTCGCTGTTTCATGAGCAATGCGTTTGTGTATGCATTTGATGCATTTATGTATGTATCCAACTGCTTTTCAAATATGTTTTCCTGTTGAGAAAGATTGTGTTCGATTATGATCCTTCTTTTGGAAGGTTCAGGGGCCAGGTCTTAGCCATATCTTTCTTTTCTACTCAATTTATAGAGTATTCTGGGGTAGGCTGTCCTTACATACATGCCACGTCTAACACAAGGGATTTCCCAGCACTTGTAGGGCCTCTAGCTATTCTTCTAATGAAAAAAAAAAAAAAAAAAATATGGAGCACTATATATGAGCTTTTAATAGAGAATCCCTTCAATACAGAATCCCATCATGTCTTCCACTTGCTTCTCACCCAGCTGCGCTATCTCTTTTCATCATGTCAGACCTTAACAGCACGTTTTTAAATCTCAGTTCCAGCAACTAATCAGTTCTAGCACTGTTTGGGTTTTGGTGTTGGGTTGTTTTTTTTCTTCTCAAGCTGTTTGCAAGCTCTTACAGAGGGTTGTTTAGTTTTGTTGCAGTTTGTTTCGTTTTTAAAGTATCCCATCAGTACACTAGACAATACTAATCTCCTGCTCTACGGTAGCTAACAGCAAACTCTTGAAGCAGTAAAGAACGATTTATAATTGCAAATGCAATTGTTTTAGGCTCTAAAAGAAATGTCAGTAATATTCAGTGTGATGAGCATTGACTGCTCAGCTGGGAATCCTGATAGATCGTGAACTTGGTTTTGTTCCGAGAAAACCACCTTGCCACTGGCCCTTTTACACTGAGTAGCAACAGTTTGATTAGGATTTTTGGCCAACGATCTCAATACCAGCAGTTATATTTCGATGGGGGACGAGTATTTCGGGGTGGTTATTTATTTTCTCCAGCTGCCCGGGTGTTTCAGGCACCCGCCGATGCCAGCATTAACTCCTGACGATAGCAGCTTTGGAGTAGGTCGGCAGCAAGTTGCAAAATCGGGCTATGCACTGGAATTACGGCATGCAGAAGACCTCTTTCTGTTGTTTTTATTGTAAAATAACTCGCTCCGGGTTTTAGATCCGTATTTTCCTTCATCTGCTTCTGTAACTCCAGAAACAATTCGAACGGCAAATTGGTAAAACAGAGAGAAGAATAAGATTGAAAATGGTTTGATAAATGCGGTGAAAAGTAGATTAACTGCCGAATAGCTACTTCTTATATCGTTGTCTTTCTCCACGGAGACATCTGAGGCTGCAGTTATGTGGAAGGGCAGTTTCTTTAAATGAATTTTAGTTCCATGTTAAAGAACTAAAGAAAGGAACCTTAGCGTATAGCTGCTCCATCTGATCCAACTTCCATTGCTAGGGATTTGGAAAAAGTCGGATTTGCCTCTATCGGTATTGACTAGTCTCCTGGCAGTAAACAAGTAAGGGTGTATCGACATTGGAAATATCAGCAGTAACAACGAAAGGCAGATTCCAGTATAGTCATCAGTTATGAAAAAATAGGCACACGCGAACAGTATCACATCATCCTCCTACATAAGGACATCATCGCTTTTATGTGTCTCCGAATGTTTTTAGCCACGGAGTAACTCGCGGACTCAGAAGAGCTTAATTTCTTTAACTATCATTATAAGGTCAGATCAGAAAAGAGGGGTCGGTCGGGTGACCCAAACCGTTAATTCGTCGCCTGCACTTTGCCGGGAGCTGCAGTTTGGGGAAACCTGAGCTGTGTGAAGTGCACCCGACAGGTCCCTTTCAGCGTCTCCACTTCGTTATACTACCCTCGCAACAGCTTCGATAATTTTTTTTTTTTTCTTTCCAGAGCAAGGGCACCCCGTGAGACTCCTCTTGCTACTTGACACTAATTCGAGACCGATTAAAAAGCGAGAGGAGAGGTCAAACAACGCTCCCAGATCATCGCAACCGTGAGAAAACTTCACACGGCCGCTGAAGCCGCTTTCCAGAGCTCGGCTGACGCAGGGACCGCCTTGGCACCGGCTCCCCGGCTGCGTTACACCCACCGCCGGTCCCCGCAGCAGCAACTTTCCCGGCTGAGAAGTAAATCACAGCAGCGGCTTTGAGCCGCGGCACTCCCGCTTGCGCCGGGGTCTCCTCCCCGGGCTGGCCCGGGCATCTGCACGGAGGTTCGTTGTACATCTGTATTAATTGCCCACGGAAAGACAAATGGGACAAGAGTGGGGAAAGGAAAGAAAAACCCATGTTTATCTAGCCGAAACACCTACCGCTTCCCCCCTCCCCCCCCGGGGAAACTCGAAAAGTTGCCCGTTTTCGCACGCACGGGTGAATTTCGTAATGCCACGATTGTGGTTTTAACCTTTATTTTTAAAATAAAAAACATTGATGCACTCTAGGAAATATCTTTCGTTTGATACTGCTTAGTAGTAACTGTATTGAAAAGGCATGCATTTCAGCTTTCTGAAAAGGTTTATTTCCAACCTTTGAATATAAAGCGTGTGAACTTCGAAACCAAAGGACGATAAAAGCGTTCGAAAATCTATAAAAAAACCAAACAAACAACCCCCTCACCTCTTCGTTACTCTAGGATAGCAGATAAAAATCTCCCACAAGATTTCGGGGGGCGGGGTTAGCGCAAGAAGTATTCGACACAGCTTGTCTTGCTCGGCAAAAACACCAGCCGAGCCACAGTTTGAGAACCAGTTAGCACAAAAAGTGTAAGAGAGATGGGATTTTTTCGGGAGGAGGAGGAGAAAAAAAAAAAGTCAGAGAAGTTACAGTTTAAAATCCAGATTTGAGGAAAGGTGTCTACATTTTCATAACGTCAAAGATGGGGAGAAGTTAATCTGAGGGATATTAGAGGTGGAGAGTTTGAGATAAGAGCACATCACGGCCTTCGCTTTTAGCAGGCTGTGTTACAGGTGACTCGGTTCACGGTACAGCGACGGCCACGGCGCTGGGGCAGACGCGGGGACACAGTACCCGTGGGCTGAGGCAGAGCATCGTATCCCCTGGAACACGGGCACGCGATAATTTGGGAGGACAGAACACATCCCGGTTTCTTTGGTGGCTCCGTGTTATCTCCCCCGTCCTGACCAGAGAAAAAAAAAAAAAAAAAAAAAAAAAAAGCGGTGCAAGAGCGAGGGCGGGCTGGCAGCGCCCTTTGAAGCTTTAACAACGTGTGGGCAGACACGCGTGGGGGGAGCCCGGGCGGCCCCTCCGTGGGCCGGGGGGCGGCTGCCGCCGGCTGTGGCGAAGGCGGACACCCCACCGACACGGCGGGGGCATAAATAACATCGGGGCGGCCCCCGGCAAGAGGGAGGTCGGGGGCCGGGGGGAGAGGCTATACGTCCCCGTCCACCAGGCTGAAGTGTTTGCCCGGCCCGGGGAGGCAGAGGTAGGGGATGGCGCTGCCCGGGTAGAGCAGGGGGAAGGGCAGCGGCATCAAGCAGCGGCTGAGCAGGGTGCTGTCCTTGTAAAGGGCCGGGAAGGAGAGAGCAGCGGCGGCGGCGGGGGGCGGCGGCTCCCCGGGGGGCTCCGCCGGCCCCGGGCCCTCGGGCTCGGCCGACATCTGTCTCTTGAGTTTATTGCGACGGTTCTGGAACCAGATCTTCACCTGGGTCTCGGTGAGGTGCAGCGCGGCGGCCAGCCCGGCCCGCTCGGCGCTGCTCAGGTACCGCTTCACGTCGAAGGTGGACTCCAGCTGGAAGACCTGGCTCTTGGAGAAGATGGTCCGCGTCTTCTTCCTGCCGCCCGCCGCCGGCGACCTACCGCTCTCCCCGCCGCAGCCCCTGGCCTCCTGCGGCGGCGGCTGCCGGGGACCGCGCAGCCCCTCCGCCGGGAGCGGGGACCCCACACCGCCGCCGCCGCTGCCGCCCTGGGCCTCCGGGCGGAGGCCACGGCTCGTTCCTTCCTCCCGGAGCCGGCGGGGCTCGCTGCCTGCAACGGCAAAGCACAGCATCAGCCCCCCGCCGCCGCCCGCGCCCCCGCCCTGCATGCATGTACGGCCCGGCTGGGGGAGGAGGGGGGGGGGATACGTGGGGAAGGGGTGTCGAGAGCTTGCCACGGCCCCCCAACACACACAGCCTCCAGAGGAGAGAAGAAGGGTGAGGAGCTTCCAGTAAGGATCTAAGGCAATCTCTCTGCCAGCGTATGGCAGAGCAGTCGGGGCTCCGGGACACGGGACAAGCAGCCAAGGAGGCCGGGAGGGGGGTAAAACACCCTGGAAAAGCCCCTGGAAGCATGATGGTGCCTGTGCCGGTGGCATCTCCTCCCGCCCGTCCGCGGAGCCTCGGGTCCTCCTCCGGCTGCGTGGGCGCCGCGGCTGCGCGGGCGTTTGTGTCTGTATGTCTGCGTGTGGGTGTGTGCATGTGTGTCTGTCTGCGTGAGCGTGTGCGCGGTGCCGGCTGGCGGCGTGGGGGAGGCCCGGGGCAGACCCCCGCCTGGTGCCGGGCCGCGGGCCGGGCCGGGGCCGCCGCCTGGGTGGGGGCCGGGCTGCGACCCGACGTGCGAAGCGGCCTGAGGGCGGGCTGCCGGCTCTGTACCCGAGTTGCTGGAGCCTTTACTGGGGTCTTGCTCCGCAGGCCCCTCTTCCTCCTCCTCTTCCTCCTCCTCCTCCTCTTCCTCCTCCTCCGGCAGCGCGCAGCGGGCTCTGCCCTGCTCCCGGGCCGGGCGGCGGGGGCCGGGCTGCAGGATGCTGTCGATGCTGAAGGCCGGCGGAGCGGCCGGGGCCGGCGGTGGGGGTCGGCGGCCGCCCCCGAGCTGCACCATGGCGCGCCGAGCCGAGCCGCGCCGCGCCGCGCCGCAGGACTGGCTGCGGCGGGAGGGCGGCAGCGGCAGCCGGGGCGGAGGGAAGGATGGGTCGGAATGGGGGGGGGGGGGGGATAGGGAGGAGGGGTCGGGGCGGCGGAGGGAGGGAGGGGATGGAGCTAGAGGGAGCCAAAGGGCTGAGGACGGGGGGAGCAGTGCAGGGGAGGGAGAGAAGGCGGGGAGGCGGCGGGGAAGAGAGGGAGGGAAGAGGGAAAAGGAGCAGGAGCTGGAGGGAAGCGGGGAGGAAGGGATGGGGGGAGGACACGCCGAGGTGCCCCTTTTCTCGCTGCCGGTGAGGTGCCCTGGGCAGCCGGGGCAGGGCAGGCTGCCCTCCCGCCCGGGCCCTTCACTGCTGGGGCGGGGGGGAAGCAGAGGCGGGCCCAGGAGAGCCCACGGGAAAGGCAAAGATGAATTAGGATGGCAGGGTGGAGATGACTGGAGTGAAGGAGAAGGATGGAAGGAGAGGATTTGAAATGACAGCACGGGAATGGGGCGCAGCGCGACAAAGTAAGGCGGTGGTGGCAGTGAGAGAGGGAAGGAGGGAAAGGGGAAGCCGGGAGCCGGCGAAGCCCTTCCGTGTGTTTGTCCAGCACCTGGCACGACCCCAGACAGGCTGCTGAAGGCATTTGCTGCAGACTTCCGATGCCGTTGTAAGGGGGCGGGGGGCCCCGGGGAAGAGTAATTCATAAAGCCCGAGTCCCTCCCCTGTGGTCCTTCCACCTGCAGAAGCTCAAACCGAGTATGCAGAGGTCCCCTGGGGTTTCTCAGGAGCCCCTTTACTCTGGAGGAGCCCCGTGGTGTCAGGCCACCCCAAAATCCAACACACACACACACACATCTGCAAAGTTCTGCACTTTTCAAGAACTAAAAGTTGTATGAGGTCCTGCACTTGGGTACGGGAATGGTGAGAAAGCGCTGGCCGGTGTGCATGTGTGTGAGCACGTCCAAGGTGCGCCTTTTGGAGGCTGCAGAAGCTCCCGCCTGTGCTGTGGGAGATGCTGAGGGACTTGGGGAAGGATCGGTGTGTTTCTGTACTGTTTGGAGAACTTTTGCTCCCCACCACCTACCAGCGCTACAACGTTTTAAAAAACTGTTTGCGCTGCTCGAGGCAGGACATCCGGCTGCGATAGAGCCGACACCAGTTGCGGATCGCTGGGAACCCTCTCCTTCACTGCGCCCTTGTGTAAAGCCTGGGAAATATTTCCAACCGGTGTTTAAGAGGCCTTTTAGTTCGAATCCCGAGGTTTCCACCACGAAAAATGCTGAGGGAGAGCGAGAAGCCCTTGAAAAAAGAGTTGACAATAGAAGTGCTGACAGGCTCTTAAATATTGTGATGCCAGAGATTCCGTGTGCTAAAATCAGGGCATCTTAAGGCTTTGGACTGCGTTAATCTTTAACGCACTGGTACTTGAGAGAGCGGGTTTCAGCTCTTTTTCATGAAAATTTGTTTCCCTTTATAAATGCACTCAGATTTTAATGCAGCCGTCTGCCGGAGAGCTGTACGTTTTCCATCAGGCGGAAAAAAATATATATCCGTCTTTCATCAACACTATTATTGCCTAAAATGCACAAACATTGCATTTGTCTTGTAATCTCCTGTACAAGCTGGTTGTTCTGGTGGAGCGAAATGTTCCTTTAAAGAGAGGGAGACGAGATAGGCCGAGGGAAGGGACGGGGAACAGTGGTACAAAATGAGAAGGAGCAGCTGAAAAGATAAATTAAGAAATTCCGCGTAAGCTGGTAAAACTTGGAGCAAGGGGGGACTTTGATGCCAGGTCGGGTCGGTCTTTTCCCCCGCGCTCCTGTCCCGGACTCCCTTCCCACTCTCTGTGAGTGAGACACGTCCCAGGTGCTCACATCTGTTCTTGCTGCAAACCATATCCCTTTGAGTCCCGCGAAAATCCATCTTAAAAAGCAATGCATCAATTCAGTGTGTTTTCCTAGAAGACATTTTCTTGGAAGAAACAGGAAAACTTGAAGAAGGCAGAAAATTAGAAGGAAATCAAAGAAGGAGAGGTAAGTCTTACCTCCTAATTTTTTTTCACCTCAGCCCTCTCCAGCCCCCCCGACCAGTCCAAGCCCAGCCCTGGGAGACCCGGTGCAGCAACACCCCGCCGGGAAAGGTCTGTCCTCCTTTTCCAGCCCCATTTGGCCGCTTTACAAAAACGATTTTATTTTTTTTTTTCCCCCGACAAACTCTGTGCGGCGAGGGAGCACGTTACAGTGCCGGATTTCCCCAGCAGCTGGGGCAGCTTGGAATCAATTCACTGGCAACAACAGGATTGGGGGGGCGGCTCCGGGGTCGTCCCTGCAGCGAGGTCTACAAGCCAGATCTGTTACCGGGCCCCTCATACCCTCTGCTAGGGTGCCCCTTATCTTCGGGAGGGAGGTGTAAAGATTTGGCTCCGCATGCCAACAGGTAGAGCCGCATCCTGCAAAACCCAGACGGAGGGAGCGCTCTGCAGCGGAGCTGCCGCGGGGCAGGGCGGCGAAGCCCCCCCCCCCCGGACCCGCTTCAGGCCCCCCTCCAGCAAACCCCTTCGACCCCCGGCCCGCCTGGGGGAAGGGAGGAGCGGTGTCCGACGGGGCGGCGGGGCGAGAGACCTTGCCAAAAGTCAGAGGATTTTCCGAGTGACTGGTTCCCGGGGCGTGGGGGGCGCAGCCCCGGGCAGAGGCTGGGCTGAGACCGGCCGCGGGGGGGGGTGGGGGGTGGGACACGGCTTTGGCGGGAGTCTCTGCTTTCTGCTGGGATCAGCTGCCCGGGGCTGAGACAGAAAAGGGGGGACCCCCTTTGGGGGGGGGGGGGCTACCCAAAAGGAAGGGGGGGGGGGGGACCGCTACCCAAAAGGAAGGGGGGGGGGGAGGGCAGCGCGGCTCGCCCCCCCGGCTGCTCCGCACCGTCGCAATTTACCCCCCAGGCTCCGAAAGGCCGTCGGACAAGGTGCTTAATCACTCCGTTTAAAAGTAACCTTTTTCCTTACAATAGGTAGAGATTTTCCGACGCTGGTACTTCTTAATCCCGTGCTTCGTTTGTATTTTATCTGGGAGGAATCTTGTCGTCTGGGACGTGTCGTGACACGGAGGCCGGTATCGCACAGCACAGAAAGAGTGAACTTTTTTCTTTGATTGATATATTCCTGTGGTAGAAGCTAACGTTATGCTGAATGGAAACGTTTTACCTGGGAAAGCTTTTTACCAGAAATCACTCGGCACATATATCTCTATTTCCCTTTTAGCTCAGAGCACAAAAAGTGTCCTACTCCAAATATAAGTACGATGGAACTGAAATCTGATGAGATTCTAGAGAAAAGCCAGAGTCCGGTTTTGTTTGGTTTAAGGACTCGTGCTTGTTTCATCCTCCGATGTACTCGAGGGTAAGATAGGCCCTCTCTGGATTTCAAGTCCCTTTGGGAATAAGACCCCGGTAATTGCGGTCACACCGGCACCTTGCAGCGGGTTTTGGAGCCGTTCCGGGGCTCCGGCTGGGCTCAGCCAGGGCGAGCGGATCCAACCGCTCTCTGAAAAGGTCATCAAAATAACCAAGCGGCTTTGGCTACCTTAGCGCTGCAGGTCCCTAAAATAAACTCGATTTTGCGGTTCAGCAGTAAGC